>NC_138576.1:119129336-119729336 GCF_964289735.1 Phaethon aethereus
AAAGTATGTATTGCTACCAGGAATTGAGGCGAGGAGGGTATGTGTATTCGGAACCACAGGTGCACGTCCATAGTCCATAGTCCTTGCGATAGCCTCTCGTAGATCCTGTACCAAACTCTATTCATGAGGGTGAGTTTTCTTTACAGGCAGAACTGGGGTGACCAGCTCCCACTGACATGCCCTTAAATGTCCATGTTCTAGGAAGGAATTGATTATAGGCTCTAGTCCCTCCCAATTTAATAAGCTACTGTTCCTTTCTTACCAGCTGGGATCCTGGTTTTAGCTCGACCTTTACCGGTGTCAAGTTTCTGGCTCATCCTGGCGTTCTCGAAGCCCATACCCAAGGTATCACCGCGTCCAATACTTCATCTGGAATGCCTCCTTCCTCCACGTGCCTCTTCTCAGTTAAGAAACATATCTGGGCCCTCCGCACGTTCTCTGGAGAAATATGTAGCTGGACACAATCTTCAGAAAACTGTGCCTTTATCTTACAAAGTAGATCTCGTCCCAGCAACGGCAAAGGGCATTCTGGCATGTAGAGGAATTTATGGGTTAATTTGGTATCCCCAACTGAGAGCTCCATACGCTGTAGAAATGGTCTTAAAGTTCTTCTGCCTGTCGCACCAACAGCGCTTCCCTTAGTCTTGCTTAACGGTCCCTTACAACGAGTCACTACAGAATGGGTGGCCCCACTAGCAACTCGAAAATCCTTTGTTTCATTCCCCAGCTGAACTGGAACCCGAGGATCGGCTCAGGAAACTTTAATCCATTCCTCCGGTCCCCTCCATTCTAATCCAGTCTCTGCCATTTCCCTAGCAGCTCCCTCTGTGCCTTTTTCCCGATGGCTAAAGAAAACCCAGGGACATTCTCCCTTCCAATGACCCTCCTGTTTACAATAGGCACATTGATTCATTTTTAGAGCGCTTTCACAACGGCCTCCACTCCTACCTCTACCTCTGAACCTTGTCTGTCCTTCTGCCAGGGTGGCCAGTAAGGAAGCCTGCAATTCTGCTTGCCCTCGCCCCTCTTTTTTTCTGGTATCAGATACCTGACACGCAATCGACATTAATTGTGAAATGGTCATCCTGGCCGCACCATCTACGTTCTGCAGCTTCTTTCTAACGTCCGATGCCGAGTGCATATTACCGGCACCTTCCGGGTTCAAATCGTTCCACTTTCGAGCTACTTTGCACAGGCTTTCGGAGAAAGCAGGCGGGGTTTCCTTCCCTGGCTTTCTCTAAGACTGCTCTCCGTTCTTCACAAGTAAACAAATATTCTAAAAGGGCCTGTATATCTCCCCAGTTCGGGTTGCGGCTCATCAGTACAGTTTTAACAGTACTAGACATTCCCTCCGCATTGTTCCGGTAAGACCCAACCGCCTGTTTCCAATGTACAATCCATCAGATGTGGTGAAAGGAACATGCACATATACTGGTGTCCCTTTGGGTCTGACAGCCTGCTGTCGTGGTTTAGTCCCTGCCAGCAACTAAGCACCACGCAGCCGCTCGCTCACTCTCCCTCCCACAGTGGGACGGGGGAGAGAATTAGGAAAAACCTCGTTGGTTGAGATAAACACGGTTTAATAGGACAGAAAGAAAGAAGGGAACAATAATGATAATACCAACAAAGGAATGTACAAGAACAAGTGAGGCCCAATACAGAAATTGCTCAGTACCCCATGATCGACAGCCCGTCCCCGAGCAGCGATTTCCGCCCCCCGGCCAACTCCAGTTTATGTACTGGGCATGACGTCGGATGGTAGGGAATATCTCTTTGGCCAGTCTGGGTCAGCTGTCCCGGCTGTGTCCCCTCCCAGCTCCCCGTGCACCCCCAGCCTGCTCGCTGGCAGGCCAGCACAAGAAGCTGGACTGTCCTTGACGGCTCAGCAACAACCCAAAACATCAGCACATTATCAACAGTTCCTCATCCCAAATCCAAAACACAGTCTCACACTAGCTTCTGTGAAGAAAACCAGCTCTATCCTGGCTGAAACCAGGACACCTGCCTAAGAGGAGCCTGAATCACTGGTCTCTGTCCTCCAGTTCTTCCAGACACAGGCTGCGAACCTCATTTTCACCCTCACTCGAAGTTTCACAAGCTGGTTGTTTCGGGGGGGCGTTACTAGTAATTGAACATCTTCCTTGGCTTCCTCACACTTAGACTTTCCCGTCCTACAGCTACTACAATATAAATTCTTTCTCTTTCCTCTTTTTCTCTGATAAAGAATATATTCCGTTGTGGTGTTTTGAATCTACTAAACCACACCTGTTCCTAACCTCCCAACTCTTTCTTAAAACAAAAAACAAATCTACATACGGTACTTCAACAAATCCCTCATTTCTTCTGCAGAATAACATTGATTATAAAACAGTATTATATTTCAAGGACGCACTTTCAGGCCACCTTTCACCTTTGTCCAATTTCTATTGTGGCCACCACTGATTACAATACCGTTTCAATTTGTCTTTTGTCACGGGCTCCCCTCCAAACTTATTCCAATTCTTTAGCATGCATCCTAAGGGAGAACAAAGAGGAGCCTCCGTGGAAGCAGTGGAACCCATTTTGGTAAAGCAGTGTCTCATTCAGAAAAATTCCACAGCTATAGAGAACCCTCCCAAATTTACGTTCGTCAGCTAGTAATTGCCACATTGCTTGGTATTGGTTACTCCTACTTAAATTATCACGCACGCTGCCAGAAAGAGTGGGGGGGCAATTTGCAGAGGCCCTCAATGGACTCGGTGGTCACGATCTCCCCCGACACCGTCACCCTTCTTGAATGGTATTGTGTCCCACTGACCAGCCCCCCTAGAATCTCTCATTTCTCTCAGACATCAGCTGGGCATCGGTCGGAATGTGGTGAGCAATTGCCGTCTTCTGCCTCACCTGGTTTTCTTGGGCTTTGCTTCCCTCTCACTCTCGTCTTTCGTGGTTTCTTCCATTACAATTTAGTTTTCAACTCTACAGCTGCCTTCCCCTGAACCCAACGAGGTTTCTCCCTTTTACCCTCCCGATTCTCGCCCTGCACCCCACTGCGCAGCAGGTTGCGAGTGGCTCTGTAGTGCCGAGCTGCCGGCCAGGCTTCAGCCACAACAGCCTGGGAGCGAGAGAGTTCCCTACCGAGGGTGAGAGTGCTCGTCCTTCCTCCTCCGTCACGGTGCGGGCGTCCCCCGTGCCACACCGGGGTGCACCAAAGCCTCGGCAGCCCGGCTGCTGTTGGAGCCCCTTCAAAAGCTGTTTGGGGGAGCTGACGCATCGATACCGCCCAGCACGGGAGTTCATCCCTACCCTTGCCGTGAGTCAGGGGGTCTGAGGAAACCGCCCGACAGTCTGTCTGCGCGGAGGATGGCTGCGGGCGACCGCACGCTGCAGGTGATGGCGGCTGCATAAGCACCTGCAGCCCTTCCATAAGCACCGTGCCCGGACGACATCGTGTCCTCGCTCTGACCTCGTGGCGCTGCTCCTAGGACACACCCAGAGCTCACCGGGACCGTGGGCAACCTGCTCGAGGTGAGCCTGCCTGAGGAGACGTGGCACCAGAGGGCTCCCACAGCTCCCTTCCAGCCGCCACCCTCCACCCTCCTGCCCTGCGTGACTCTCTGCTCCGGTTCCGCTCCTAAAGCGCCTCAACTCAGCCCTCATGCCCGCTGGAAAGGATGCTGGGACAGGGGACGAGCCCAGACTCCTCCCCAAGGCCTCCTCGCTAAACTACAGCTCCCCCCTCCAGAACATCCTATGGCAAACACAGCCAGGAGAGAGAAAACATCATTTTATTGTGCACGTCGACGGCAGGGGCCCGGGAGTCAGCGCTGCGGCCGCTGGCAATGAATCAGCACCTGCAACGACAGAGTCAGCAAGCTCTGATAAATCCATACAGGCAGGAAGGGGCAGGATTTTCGTCCCCTCTCTCTGGGGAACACCGTTTACAAGCAACTGTTGATGGCCCAGAAGACAGAGCTGTTGCTGGCCTGGGCTACGGGACGGCTCGGGCGCCTTGTCCCCAGGGGTGATGCCCTTTGAGGCGCGTGCATGCGCCGACATGCACAGTGCCCTGTGCCACGCAGCACTTTCTTTTCCTTTTTTTTTCTTTTTTTTCTTTTTCTTTTTTTTTTTTTCTTTTTCTTTTTCTTTTTTTTCTTTTCCACAACTTTACCTTCATTCCTCCGAAAAGTACGCCAGGTCTCCTCGGTGCCCCAGGGAGTCTGCCGCGCTCTCGGCCGCGCTTGGAGGCAAAGCTGCAGCTGCCTACAGCAGAAATGGTGGGCTTGGCAGGTGGCAAGACACGACGCGCAGCAGCCAGCCCCTCTTTGACAAATTGCTGCCCCAGCTCTCCAGAGGACATCCCTTTGGCTGGTTTGCATCAGCCCCATTTTGCACAGGCCCCCCTTTCGCAAGTCCAGAATAGACTTGATGAAGCTCTGGTGAAGCCAGGCCTCAGGAAAAGCCCTCTGCGCTCCACCGCTACTCCCCTCTGTCTTTTCGTAGGCACTTGGTGGGCATTTTGCTTCATGAAGCACATGCCTGGTGCGGTTGAGAAACAACCTTGACACTTTTCCTTGCTCCGTATCGTCCCAGGGGCTGGAGGAGTAACCCAATCACACACCAGCTCTACTGCCAGGCAGAAGCACAGCGGCGACATGGCCTCACCAGAGACCCCCCTCCTCCACCAGGCATGCTGACACAGTGCTTGGGGACCTGACATACCTCTCCCCTTTCAGGCTCCGCCACCGTCTCTCCGCCAGCTTCTGTGTGGACACAGAGCACAGAGGGGCTGCCACGCGGCGAGGCTTCTGCCTGGTGCTCGGTGTCTGCTGGGACTGCAGGGACGCTTGGCTCTTCCAAAGGCGGCTCTAGAAAGAAAAAGCACGTGCAGCAAAGCGACTTCCTGCAAGCACAAATCAGCTCAAGCAGAACCCACCCAAAGCCCGACACTGCTTCTCTTGTCAGCCCTCTGAGGCCCTGTCTGCCGGCTTCAGCTCGTCTTGCTGAAGAGCAAACCCTACATGCCCCGAGAGGCAGTGGCCAACGAGGGGCCAGAGCACAAGCGGGGCTGAGAGGACACCACGAGATGCCCAGCCCCGCCAGGAACGACGCCCAGCTTTCTGGCGTCCCAGGCCCCAGCCTCTGACCAGCCTCTGTCCCTTCTCTTACCTCTGGACCTCTGTGGGGGGGCTGGCTCCTCCTTGGCCGCAGCACGGGAAAGGTCACTCGTCTCCTCCCCAAAGATTTCCCTGCAGTTCTCCGTCAGAAACTGCACCAGCACATTCACCTGCACACGTCAAACCCTCGGTGTCAAGCCCGCTGCCTGAACACGCACCAGGCAGCCTTCGCCGCTCCTGAGCCTTGCCTCTGCGCAGAAAGGCCGCGCCCGTGGGGCTGCTCGTGCAGGCAGCCAGCCCCGCAGCTTTTGCTCCAGGCAGGAGCCATCAGAGACCTGGGAGCAGCCGAGCACCAGTGGGCCGGGAAGGCTGCAGCCGGCAGCTCGGTCCAGCGCAGCGTACCTTCCCAGTGACCACCAGCATGGCCTCCAGCGGGAGCAGCTCCTCGTTGGGCGGGCTCAGCAGGTTAGGCCCAACGCAGATGGCCAGGTTGCTGCAGCTCATCCTGCTGCTGGCGGCGTTGTGGCCGATGTGCTGCAGGAGGGACAGCAGCCGCTTCAGGAGGAGCACATTGGCCGCAGGCAACTTCTCGGCCACCCTGAGGGAACGGGCACACAAGGGAAATAAAGCAGATGTTGCCCACAGCTGTCCCCAGCCTTGCCCAAGGCGGCTGGGAGCCAGCGGCTGCGTGGCGCAGCCTTCCAGGGGCTCCCAGCCAGCGGCCGGGGCTCCTGCTCAACAGGCAGGCAGGCTGCTGCCCACGCTTACGCTTTCAGCGCTTCCGCCTTCTCCTCCTTGCTGGCCTTCTGCATCGCTGCCATCCAGTCCTCGTAGAGGTCGTTCACGAGGAGCTTGGTGGGGATGCTTCGCAAGAAGTTCTGCAACGCCAAGGGCTCCAGCTGAGCCTTACAACAGCCCAGGCCAGCCCGGAGCTCCTCCGGCCGCAGGGCAGCAGCGCTCACCTTCAAGACGGCGGCCAGCAGCAGCGCAGGCTGGCTTCCCATGTCGACGTCCGCGCCGTGGTCCAGGGCCTCCCGCAGCTCCCGAAGCGCTGTCCCGCTGGCAGCTTGGTGGAATATCCCCTCCGTTGACGGCCCTTCCCGCTGCAGGACAGCCAGCAGCTCCTGCACCAGAGGCGGGAGGACGGTTGCTTGGCTGAGCAGCTGCCTTCCAACAGCGCTGGCCAGAGCACTGCCCCAGCACCCCCTGGCTCCGTGCTGGGGTGAAGAGCCCAATCCCCTGTCCCCGGAGACACGAACCGCCTCTCTGGAGCACCTGGGGGAGGGCTGGGGACCCCTTGTCCAGGCTGGCTCACCTGGATGGGCGGGGGCAGCGTGCCGTCCTCCCCGCAGAGGGCTGTCAGGGGCTGCCCAAAGAGCGCCCTGCTGCAGCCGGAGCCCGCCTGCGCTGGCGCCTGGGCAACGGCCCGGCTCCGCCGCACAGCAAAGGGCCAGGGCAGCCCCCTCCTCCTCCTGCTGCTGCTGCTCCCTTCTCCTGCAAAGGAAACCAGAGCAAGAGCCGTCAGGGGACACCACCAGGCCAGTGCTCCCGGAGCCTGCCCTGCCCTGCCCTGCCCTGCCCTGCCCTCCCCTGCCCTGCCTGCAGCGCGGTGATGAGCGGTGCGGCAGGACGGGCAGGGAGTCAGCAGCTGGAACCGCTGGCTCCGGCTGGGAGGCTCCTGGGAGCCGGCATGGCATCGGGACAGCCTGGCCCAGCCCTCGCCCTGCCCTCCTCCAAGCCACGGGCAGCAGCAGAGGCTGCGAGTCCCCGCACAAGCACGTCCAGCGGCCGCTGCCCAGCGGGTGTCCTTGCTCCTCCAGCTGACGTCCTCCCTTGGGCTGCCTGACCTGCATGGTGACACTCAAGGGACAAGTGAGCACAGCCCAACGCATCGCAGGAGGTTGCCTGTCCTTCCAAGCCTCACCTGCTGAGCGGCAAAGTCCCCCTCCGTTGCTCGACGGCACCGTTGGAGGCCCTTGCTTGGGGTCAGCCTGCAAGAACCAGGCCGTGCTTAGAGAGCAGCCCCGCAGCAGAAAGGGCCACCGGCAAGCTGCCAGCCGGCACCGGCAGCCTGAGCGTGGCACAGCTGCGACCCTCTGCCCTCCCGGGCTCTCTGCCCCGCACGGCAGGTTTCCTCCCAGCGACACCAGCGAGGACGTGCCGGCGGTCCTGGTGGCCCCCCAACCCTCTCCGCTGCCCGACTGGCACCACCACACCCTCCCTTCCTCCCTCCCTCTCTCCCTCCCTCCCGCACAAGCTCACCCCACTCGCCACACAGCCCTGGCACCCCGGCACAGCCAGAGGCGGGTGAAAGGCAGCCATTCTCACCTCTGCCTGGCCTTCCAGCAGCCTCTCCAGGCTCCTGGCGCAGAATGTCCTCCACTGAGCAAGAGAGAGGCAGTGGAAGAAGGTGAGCAGCCATGCCTCTGCTGCTCGCTCGGCTGGAGGAGCAGTGCTCGGGGACAGAGCCCAGAGCAGAGAGACACTCACGGCATGGCGGCGGCTCAGCTCCTTCTGCAGGGCTTGGAGCGATGGCAGGCGCCTCACTCGGGCTCTCTTGGCTCCTTCTGCAGTCCTGTGCAGCAGCAAGGGACGGGGCGAGAGCTGGCTGAGCCCCCAGCCGCCTCTTCTCTCTTGTCAGGCAGCTCTGGCCGAGAGCTGCCCGCGGCCACGGGGGCACCTCTCCCCAGCTGGGGAGCTGTGTTCCCCCGTGCGGCTGTGCCTGGAGCATCCCCCCGGCTTACCCCAGCAGTGTGCCCAGCCACAGCTGCTTCAGTGCCCGAGAGCTGCCGAGGGAGAGGAGGAAGAGCCTCAGGCCCTGCTGCCCGCCAGCCCGTGGGCAGAGGCGGGCGCCTGCACAACCCTGCCCCGTGGGGAAGGACACAGGGGCAGGACGAAGCCCCGCGGGGCAGGACAGAGGCGCTGCCCAAGCCCTGGCTGCCTCTGTCCTGCCACAGCAGCTGCTTTTGCCCTGCCCTTCTGGCGAACAAAAGGGGCCCGGGGCAAGCAGGACGCCAAAACGCCCCCATCCCTCCCTGCCGGTGTGCTGCCTGCTCCCTGCCCAGCCTCTGCACGGAGGGCAGAGGCCATTCAGCCCATGGCGTGGGTACGGCTGGACACCTCTCGTGCCCGGCCATAGGATGTGGCACCACAACTCACCCGAAATTGGCCATGCAGGAGCCGGTGGGCCAGATGAAGAGGAGGCAGGTGCTGTCCTCCTCGCTGCCTGCCTCCGCCTCTTCTTCCTCCCCCGACGCCTCCTTCCCGCCGCTCACCACCCACAGCTGGTCCAGGCCCAGGCGGAGCTGTGGGCGCAGGCTGGTGCCACGGCTGCAGGGAGGAGAGGCAGGCGGGGAGCTGGCGGTGGCCTCCTTGGGGTGGCCCCGGGCAGAGCCCTGTCCTCCGCCTGCCCTCGGGACGGACGCGGGTGCCTCCAGCCCCGAGGTCCCGGGGCCCAGGTCTGGTGCCAGGGGGTCCCCGGCCTGGTCTCGCGGCCAGCGATGGGGGAAAGGCAGCTGGGCTCCGCGGTACTTACTGCAACTTGGCGACCACCAGTTCCTCCTGGAGGAGGAGAAGGCGCCTCTCGCTCCTCTTGCGGCCCCGGCTCAGCTGCACGTCCGCGCTCAGCACCGGCTCGGCGTCGCTGAGAGCCTCCCTGCAGAGCCGACAGCGGCGGGCATGAGCAAGGCCGCTGCTGCGGGGCCCGGCCGTGCCCACGTGTCCCCGAGCCGCGGGGGGAGCCCACCTGGAGCCGCAGCAGCAGTTGGCCTGGCCCATCCTGCCCGGGACAGGAGGCCCCTCGCCGTGCGCCGAGGACGTGGGGCAGACGGCGGTGGCAAGGACGAGAAGCGGGGTGCCGGTGCTGGTGCCGGTGCCGAGGCAGTGCTGCTCAGCCAGTGCCTGCTCCTGCCAGCGCTGCTCCGTGCCAGCACAGCCCCGTCCTGCTGTCTCTGGTGGCCGTTGGCTCCAACTGACCAACATTCCGAGCCCAACGGACACTGGGCGGGGCCTGGTGGGGCCCGGGGCTGGGGGTTCTCTCCAGTATGGCCGTGTCTCTCTCGCCCTCGGCTTGCCCAGAGCAGGATACAGCCGAGGGGAAGGACCACCTCCCTCCACCTGCTGGCCGTGCCCCTTGCCTTGGGCTTCACCCAACGTTCCTGGCCTCCAGCTAGACCTGGTGCCACTGCTCACCACCCCCTGGGCCCGGCCACTCGGCCGCTTTCCCGTCCACTGCACTGCTCCTCAGCCCACGTGCTGGCTGCTTTCTTCCAGCCTTCAGGCACAGCCCCCTTTTGGAATGGCCTCACAAGGCATCTGCCAGCTCCCGCAGCCCTTGAGGGCGCACCCCATGGGCGCCCGGCAGGGACCTGTGCACCTCCGCTTTGCCTGAGTGTCCTCTAGCCTTACCCTCTGCCACCTGATCTAGCTGGGTCCTCTGCCACTAAGGGGACCTCTTCTTTGCTCCAGCCATCGCATCTCTTCAGACCAGCTCCTACGGGGCTCTGCTTTTAGACATTTAACCCCTGCGGACGCAAACCTTATTGAAAGTCTCTGGCCAGTCGAAGATGAAGTTCTCTCGACAGTCTGGAGGTTCACTTTTCTTGATCCCGCTCTGGTGCCCTTTTCACCTGCGTGTAGTGTGCCAATTCCCTCGACTTGGACCGCAGCCTAAGTCTCTTAGCAACACAGTGTAAGGTCCTTTCTGCTTCTGCTTTAGCGGTTCGACTTTCCAGGTCCGCACGTAAACAATGTCTCCTGGTTGGAATGGGTGAACTGGCATGTTCAAAGAGGGAAGAGAAATACGCTGATTTAGGTACCCACGCAGTGTAGATAACGTCTGTGAAAGAGAAATCCTATGTTCCTTAATACCGGCCGGTCCTTTTATATGCATGTGGCCTCCCTTGATGCTCAGAGGCTTCGCAGGGTATGCCTTCCCCTATAGAATTTGTAAAAACTTGGAAACTCCCCACACTCCTTCTGCAATAAAATGAGGCCCGTTACCAGAAGAGATACCCTCTGGAATACCAAATCTAGGTATAATTTCTTTTAACAAAACCCCAGTTACTTCGCGAGCTTTGTTGGTACAGCAAGAGAAAGCCTCTGGCCAACCAGAGAAGGTATCGACCAATGCCAATAGAAGCCTCTGTTGGTTACATCTCGGTCATTCTGAAGAGACTGCTTGCCAGTATTCTCTTGCCAGTGGTCTTCCTTTTCAGTATACGTTGGTGGCAACAATTCCACGCGTGACCCCCTAATTAAAGCTCCTTCCAGGTTTCACTCTTTCAGGGCTGCCTCTTCAGCTTGCGATCTGCCTTTTTCTTTCTTCTTTCACTATTTCCCTTTTGATGAGCTTTGCAGTGCATTATTGTAACCTCTTTTGGTTGGAGAACCGCTTGTAATAGTCTCATAATTTCCCTTCCATACCTTATTGGAGTCCCTTGTGAATTTAATAGCCCTCTTCCTTTGCAAATTGCCCCATGTGCATGCACCACTCCAAAGGCGCATTTGGAACCAGTGTCTGTATTGACTCTTTCCCCATGACTCGATTCCAGTGCTCCAGTCAAGGCTCTTAATTCTGCCTTTGGAGCGGATGTATTCCGAGGCAGTGCCTTGGTTTCTAAGTGTCTGGGTGTTTGTTACCGCTGTTTGTTACTGTTATCCAGCTCTTCGCTTTCCTTCCTGCATGTAGCTGCTGCCACAGGTGGGGAGCCCCACTGCTCTGTCAGGCGGGGGTTCATCCCCTAGGTCTGGTCTGCTGGAATACACTTGTTCAATAGTGCTTAAACAGTCACGTTGCAGCTCATCAGGCTCACAGACTGGGAGTAAGGTGGCAGGATTGAAGGTGCAGGTCAAGGAGAGTTCGGCATCATCTTGTTCTAGTAGCACAGCTTGATATTTCGCCAAGCTCTTTGGAGAAATCCAGTGGTGTCCCTTGATCTCAGGGAGGGCTGATACAGCATGAGGCACAAACACGGTGATCCGATGGCCCAGGGTCAGTTTCCGAGGCTCCTCAGTTAGGGTTAGGGTCGCTGCTACTGCGCTCAAGCAAGCGGTCCAACCTTTACTGACCTCATGCCGCTCTTCGGAGAAGTATCCCACTGGTCTCTTCCAGTCTCCCAATCTTTCTGTTCCTACTCCCGATGCCACTTGTTGTGTCTCGTGTCCATATAATTGGAAGGGCTCTCTTAAACTGGGGAGTCCCAGAGCATGGGCTTCCATCAGTTTTCTCTTAATCTTGTGAAATATGTTCATCTGATTCGTGTGATGAAGTGTAATCTTCGGTACTTTTATGGATTTCTCCTGCACCATAAAAAGGGGTATTTTACAGGAGAAGGTTAAACTACTTTGCTGCTATATCAGCTCAAACCAGTTTGACCACTGACCACATAGTATTGTGTAAAGGAAGTGCATTCATAAGGTTTGGGGTCATCCTGGGGGCACGCCGAGGAAGATTCGAGAAGACTCTAGAGGGAGAAGAGGGCATGCGCCGAAGAAGACACGCCTATTCATGAATATGTATTAACGGACAGGATATAAACCAGGAACAGGAACAGTACCGCGTGCGTCTTGGTGGAGCGGAGACTCCCGGCGCACCCAGCGCTGTTTGCTTGCCTCTATTCGCTTAATAAATTGTAAATTTGAATTGGAATCCTGTTTGGGACTAAATCATTTATAACAATCTCATCAAAGCTGTTACGGCATTCTGCTGTCCATTCCAAGATTCCTTCGGGTCCTTTCATAGCAGCATACAAAGCTTTAGCAATTAGCCCGAAGTTAGGAATCCATAGCCGACACCATCCGGCCATTCCTAAATGGCTAAATAATTCCTAAATTCCTAAATAATCCCCTTAACTGTTTCTTTGATGTAGGTACTGCCGTCCTACCAATAGCCTCCTTCCTTTCAGCACTTCCTTATTTTTTCCTTTTGCAACCTCAAATCCCAGATTCTGGCTTCTTTCTCTTCTGATCTGGGCTTTTTTCTTAGATACTCGGCAACCAGCTAAACCTAGAAAATGCAGTAAGGTAATTGTGGCTTCCAAACACTCCTCGCAGGTAGCAGACCCAATTAACAGGTCATCCACATATTGTAGTAACTTCATGTTATCATCCGCACTGTGGTCATTGCTCTAGTTCCTTCACCAGTGTGTTACCGAACTGCGTGGGGCTGTTATTTTCGAAACCTTGAGGGAGGACCCGTCCAGCAGAGTTGCATTTTCCGTCCCGTGGTCGGGTTTTCCCACTGAAAAGCAGAAATGGTCTGGCTCTGTTCATTCACAGGTATACAAAAGAAAGCAACTTTCCAGTCGCATACAGTAAAGTATGTATTGCTACCAGGAATTGAGGCGAGGAGGGTATGTGTATTCGGAACCACAGGTGCACGTCCATAGTCCATAGTCCTTGCCATAGCCTCTCGTAGATCCTGTACCAAACTCTATTCATGAGGGTGAGTTTTCTTCACAGGCAGAACTGGGGTGACCAGCTCCCACTGACATGCCCTTAAATGTCCATGTTCTAGGAAGGAATTGATTATAGGCTCTAGTCCCTCCCAATTTAATAAGCTACTGTTCCTTTCTTACCAGCTGGGATCCTGGTTTTAGCTCGACCTTTACCGGTGTCAAGTTTCTGGCTCATCCTGGCGTTCTCGAAGCCCATACCCAAGGTATCACCGCGTCCAATACTTCATCTGGAATGCCTCCTTCCTCCACGTGCCTCTTCTCAGTTAAGAAACATATCTGGGCCCTCCGCACGTTCTCTGGAGAAATATGTAGCTGGACACAATCTTCAGAAAACTGTGCCTTTATCTTACAAAGTAGATCTCGTCCCAGCAACGGCAAAGGGCATTCTGGCATGTAGAGGAATTTATGGGTTAATTTGGTATCCCCAACTGAGAGCTCCATACGCTGTAGAAATGGTCTTAAAGTTCTTCTGCCTGTCGCACCAACAGCGCTTCCCTTAGTCTTGCTTAACAGTCCCTTACAACGAGTCACTACAGAATGGGTGGCCCCACTAGCAACTCGAAAATCCTTTGTTTCATTCCCCAGCTGAACTGGAACCCGAGGATCGGCTCAGGAAACTTTAATCCATTCCTCCGGTCCCCTCCATTCTAATCCAGTCTCTGCCATTTCCCTAGCAGCTCCCTCTGTGCCTTTTTCCCGATGGCTAAAGAAAACCCAGGGACATTCTCCCTTCCAATGACCCTCCTGTTTACAATAGGCACATTGATTCATTTTTAGAGCGCTTTCACAACGGCCTCCACTCCTACCTCTACCTCTGAACCTTGTCTGTCCTTCTGCCAGGGTGGCCAGTAAGGAAGCCTGCAATTCTGCTTGCCCTCGCCCCTCTTTTTTTCTGGTATCAGATACCTGACACGCAATCGACATTAATTGTGAAATGGTCATCCTGGCCGCACCATCTACGTTCTGCAGCTTCTTTCTAACGTCCGATGCCGAGTGCATATTACCGGCACCTTCCGGGTTCAAATCGTTCCACTTTCGAGCTACTTTGCACAGGCTTTCGGAGAAAGCAGGCGGGGTTTCCTTCCCTGGCTTTCTCTAAGACTGCTCTCCGTTCTTCACAAGTAAACAAATATTCTAAAAGGGCCTGTATATCTCCCCAGTTCGGGTTGCGGCTCATCAGTACAGTTTTAACAGTACTAGACATTCCCTCCGCATTATTCCGGTAAGACCCAACTGCCTGTTTCCAATGTACAATCCATCAGATGTGGTGAAAGGAACATGCACATATACTGGTGTCCCTTTGGGTCTGACAGCCTGCTGTCGTGGTTTAGTCCCTGCCAGCAACTAAGCACCACGCAGCCGCTCGCTCACTCTCCCTTCCACAGTGGGACGGGGGAGAGAATTAGGAAAAACCTCGTTGGTTGAGATAAACATGGTTTAATAGGACAGAAAGAAAGAAGGGAACAATAATGATAATACCAACAAAGGAATGTACAAGAACAAGTGAGGCCCAATACAGAAATTGCTCAGTACCCCATGATCGACAGCCCGTCCCCGAGCAGCGATTTCCGCCCCCCGGCCAACTCCAGTTTATGTACTGGGCATGACGTCGGATGGTAGGGAATATCTCTTTGGCCAGTCTGGGTCAGCTGTCCCGGCTGTGTCCCCTCCCAGCTCCCCGTGCACCCCCAGCCTGCTCGCTGGCAGGCCAGCACAAGAAGCTGGACTGTCCTTGACGGCTCAGCAACAACCCAAAACATCAGCACATTATCAACAGTTCCTCATCCCAAATCCAAAACACAGTCTCACACTAGCTTCTGTGAAGAAAACCAGCTCTATCCTGGCTGAAACCAGGACACCTGCCTAAGAGGAGCCTGAATCACTGGTCTCTGTCCTCCAGTTCTTCCAGACACAGGTTGCGAACCTCATTTTCACCCTCACTCGAAGTTTCACAAGCTGGTTGTTTCGGGGGGGCGTTACTAGTAATTGAACATCTTCCTTGGCTTCCTCACACTTAGACTTTCCCGTCCTACAGCTACTACAATATAAATTCTTTCTCTTTCCTCTTTTTCTCTGATAAAGAATATATTCCGTTGTGGTGGTTTGAATCTACTAAACCACACCTGTTCCTAACCTCCCAATTCTTTCTTAAAACAAAAAACAAATCTACATACGGTACTTCAACAAATCCCTCATTTCTTCTGCAGAATAACATTGATTATAAAACAGTATTATATTTCAAGGACGCACTTTCAGGCCACCTTTCACCTTTGTCCAATTTCTATTGTGGCCACCACTGATTACAATACCGTTTCAATTTGTCTTTTGTCACGGGCTCCCCTCCAAACTTATTCCAATTCTTTAGCATGCATCCTAAGGGAGAACAAAGAGGAGCCTCCGTGGAAGCAGTGGAACCCATTTTGGTAAAGCAGTGTCTCATTCAGAAAAATTCCACAGCTATAGAGAACCCTCCCAAATTTACGTTCGTCAGCTAGTAATTGCCACATTGCTTGGTATTGGTTACTCCTACTTAAATTATCACGCACGCTGCCAGAAAGAGGGGGGGGGCAATTTGCAGAGGCCCTCAATGGACTCGGTGGTCGCGATCTCCCCCGACACCGTCACCCTTCTTGAATGGTATTGTGTCCCACTGACCAGCCCCCCTAGAATCTCTCATTTCTCTCAGACATCAGCTGGGCATCGGTCGGAATGTGGTGAGCAATTGCCGTCTTCTGCCTCACCTGGTTTTCTTGGGCTTTGCTTCCCTCTCACTCTCGTCTTTCGTGGTTTCTTCCATTACAATTTAGTTTTCAACTCTACAGCTGCCTTCCCCTGAACCCAACGAGGTTTCTCCCTTTTACCCTCCCGATTCTCGCCCTGCACCCCACTGCGCAGCGGGGAGCGAGTGGCTCTGTAGTGCCGAGCTGCCGGCCAGGCTTCAGCCACAACAACCTGTGAGCGAGAGAGTTCCCTACCGAGGGTGAGAGTGCTCGTCCTTCCTCCTCCGTCACGGTGCGGGCGTCCCCCGTGCCACACCGGGGTGCACCAAAGCCTCGGCAGCCCGGCTGCTGTTGGAGCCCCTTCAAAAGCTGTTTGGGGGAGCTGACGCATCGATACCGCCCAGCGCGGGAGTTCATCCCTACCCTTGCCGTGAGTCAGGGGGTCTGAGGAAACCGCCCGACAGTCTGTCTGCGCGGAGGATGGCTGCAGGCGACCGCACGCTGCAGGTGATGGCGGCTGCATAAGCACCTGCAGCCCTTCCATAAGCACCGTGCCCGGACGACATCGTGTCCTCGCTCTGACCTCGTGGCGCTGCTCCTAGGACACACCCAGAGCTCACCGGGACCGTGGGCAACCTGCTCGAGGTGAGCCTGCCTGAGGAGACGTGGCACCAGAGGGCTCCCACAGCTCCCTTCCAGCCGCCACCCTCCACCCTCCTGCCCTGCGTGACTCTCTGCTCTGGTTCCGCTCCTAAAGCGCCTCAACTCAGCCCTCATGCCCGCTGGAAAGGATGCTGGGACAGGGGACGAGCCCAGACTCCTCCCCAAGGCCTCCTCGCTAAACTACAGCTCCCCCCTCCAGAACATCCTATGGCAAACACAGCCAGGAGAGAGAAAACATCATTTTATTGTGCACGTCGACGGCAGGGGCCCGGGAGTCAGCGCTGCGGCCGCTGGCAATGAATCAGCACCTGCAACGACAGAGTCAGCAAGCTCTGATAAATCCATACAGGCAGGAAGGGGCAGGATTTTCGTCCCCTCTCTCTGGGGAACACCGTTTACAAGCAACTGTTGATGGCCCAGAAGACAGAGCTGTTGCTGGCCTGGGCTATGGGACGGCTCGGGCGCCTTGTCCCCAGGGGTGATGCCCTTTGATGCGCGTGCATGTGCCAACATGCACAGTGCCCTGTGCCACGCAGCACTTTCTTTTCCTTTTTTTTTCTTTTTTTTCTTTTTCTTTTTTTTTTTTCCTTTCTCTTTTTCTTTTTTTTCTTTTCCACAACTTTACCTTCATTCCTCCGAAAAGCTCGCCAGGTCTCCTCGGTGCCCCAGGGAGTCTGCCGCGCTCTCGGCCGCGCTTGGAGGCAAAGCTGCAGCTGCCTACAGCAGAAATGGTGGGCTTGGCAGGTGGCAAGACACGACGCGCAGCAGCCAGCCCCTCTTTGACAAATTGCTGCCCCAGCTCTCCAGAGGACAGCCCTTTGGCTGGTTTGCATCAGCCCCATTTTGCACAGGCCCCCCTTTCGCAAGTCCAGAATAGACTTGATGAAGCTCTGGTGAAGCCAGGCCTCAGGAAAAGCCCTCTGCGCTCCACCGCCACTCCCCTCTGTCTTTTCGTAGGCACTTGGTGGGCATTTTGCTTCATGAAGCACATGCCTGGTGCGGTTGAGAAACAACCTTGACACTTTTCCTTGCTCCGTATCGTCCCAGGGGCTGGAGGAGTAACCCAATCACACACCAGCTCTACTGCCAGGCAGAAGCACAGCGGCGACATGGCCTCACCAGAGACCCCCCTCCTCCACCAGGCATGCTGACACAGTGCTTGGGGACCTGACATACCTCTCCCCTTTCAGGCTCCGCCACCGTCTCTCCGCCAGCTTCTGTGTGGACACAGAGCACAGAGGGGCTGCCACGCGGCGAGGCTTCTGCCTGGTGCTCGGTGTCTGCTGGGACTGCAGGGACGCTTGGCTCTTCCAAAGGCGGCTCTAGAAAGAAAAAGCACGTGCAGCAAAGCAACTTCCTGCAAGCACAAATCAGCTCAAGCAGAACCCACCCGAAGCCCGACACTGCTTCTCTTGTCTGCCCTCTGAGGCCCTGTCTGCTGGCTTCAGCTCGTCTTGCTGAAGAGCAAACCCTACATGCCCCGAGAGGCAGTGGCCAACGAGGGGCCAGAGCACAAGCGGGGCTGAGAGGACACCACGAGATGCCCAGCCCCGCCAGGAACGACGCCCAGCTTTCTGGCGTCCCAGGCCCCAGCCTCTGACCAGCCTCTGTCCCTTCTCTTACCTCTGGACCTCTGTGGGGGGGCTGGCTCCTCCTTGGCCGCAGCACGGGAAAGGTCACTCGTCTCCTCCCCAAAGATTTCCCTGCAGTTCTCCGTCAGAAACTGCACCAGCACATTCACCTGCACACGTCAAACCCTCGGTGTCAAGCCCGCTGCCTGAACACGCACCAGGCAGCCTTCGCCGCTCCTGAGCCTTGCCTCTGCGCAGAAAGGCCGCGCCCGTGGGGCTGCTCGTGCAGGCAGCCAGCCCCACAGCTTTTGCTCCAGGCAGGAGCCATCAGAGACCTGGGAGCAGCCGAGCACCAGTGGGCCGGGAAGGCTGCAGCCGGCAGCTCGGTCCAGCGCAGCGTACCTTCCCAGTGACCACCAGCATGGCCTCCAGCGGGAGCAGCTCCTCGTTGGGCGGGCTCAGCAGGTTAGGCCCAACGCAGATGGCCAGGTTGCTGCAGCTCATCCTGCTGCTGGCGGCGTTGTGGCCGATGTGCTGCAGGAGGGACAGCAGCCGCTTCAGGAGGAGCACATTGGCCGCAGGCAACTTCTCGGCCACCCTGAGGGAACGGGCACACAAGGGAAATAAAGCAGATGTTGCCCACAGCTGTCCCCAGCCTTGCCCAAGGCGGCTGGGAGCCAGCGGCTGCGTGGCGCAGCCTTCCAGGGGCTCCCAGCCAGCGGCCGGGGCTCCTGCTCAACAGGCAGGCAGGCTGCTGCCCACGCTTACGCTTTCAGCGCTTCCGCCTTCTCCTCCTTGCTGGCCTTCTGCATCGCTGCCATCCAGTCCTCGTAGAGGTCGTTCACGAGGAGCTTGGTGGGGATGCTTCGCAAGAAGTTCTGCAACGCCAAGGGCTCCAGCTGAGCCTTACAACAGCCCAGGCCAGCCCGGAGCTCCTCCGGCCGCAGGGCAGCAGCGCTCACCTTCAAGACGACGGCCAGCAGCAGCGCAGGCTGGCTTCCCATGTCAACGTCCGCGCCGTGGTCCAGGGCCTCCCGCAGCTCCTGAAGCGCTGTCCCGCTGGCAGCTTGGTGGAATATCCCCTCCGTTGACGGCCCTTCCCGCTGCAGGACAGCCAGCAGCTCCTGCACCAGAGGCGGGAGGACGGTTGCTTGGCTGAGCAGCTGCCTTCCAACAGCGCTGGCCAGAGCACTGCCCCAGCACCCCCTGGCTCCGTGCTGGGGTGAAGAGCCCAATCCCCTGTCCCCGGAGACACGAACCGCCTCTCTGGAGCACCTGGGGGAGGGCTGGGGACCCCTTGTCCAGGCTGGCTCACCTGGATGGGCTGGGGCAGCGTGCCGTCCTCCCCGCAGAGGGCTGTCAGGGGCTGCCCAAAGAGCGCCCTGCTGCAGCCGGAGCCCGCCTGCCCTGGCGCCTGGGCAACGGCCCGGCTCCGCCGCACAGCAAAGGGCCAGGGCAGCCCCCTCCTCCTCCTCCCCCTCCTGCTGCTGCTGCTCCCTTCTCCTGCAAAGGAAACCAGAGCAAGAGCCGTCAGGGGACACCACCAGGCCAGTGCTCCCGGAGCCTGCCCTGCCCTGCCCTGCCCTGCCCTGCCCTCCCCTGCCCTGCCTGCAGCGCGGTGATGAGCGGTGCGGCAGGACGGGCAGGGAGTCAGCAGCTGGAACCGCTGGCTCCGGCTGGGAGGCTCCTGGGAGCCGGCATGGCATCGGGACAGCCTGGCCCAGCCCTCGCCCTGCCCTCCTCCAAGCCACGGGCAGCAGCAGAGGCTGCGAGTCCCCGCACAAGCACGTCCAGCGGCCGCTGCCCAGCGGGTGTCCTTGCTCCTCCAGCTGACGTCCTCCCTTGGGCTGCCTGACCTGCATGGTGACACTCAAGGGACAAGTGAGCACAGCCCAACGCATCGCAGGAGGTTGCCTGTCCTTCCAAGCCTCACCTGCTGAGCGGCAAAGTCCCCCTCCGTTGCTCGACGGCACCGTTGGAGGCCCTTGCTTGGGGTCAGCCTGCAAGAACCAGGCCGTGCTTAGAGAGCAGCCCCGCAGCAGAAAGGGCCACCGGCGAGCTGCCAGCCGGCACCGGCAGCCTGAGCGTGGCACAGCTGCGACCCTCTGCCCTCCTGGGCTCTCTGCCCCGCACAGCAGGTTTCCTCCCAGCGACACCAGCGAGGACGTGCCGGCGGTCCTGGTGGCCCCCCAACCCTCTCCGCTGCCCGAGTAGCACCACCGCACCCTCCCTTCCTCCCTCCCTCTCTCCCTCCCTCCCGCACAAGCTCACCCCACTCGCCACACAGCCCTGGCACCCCGGCACAGCCAGAGGCGGGTGAAAGGCAGCCATTCTCACCTCTGCCTGGCCTTCCAGCAGCCTCTCCAGGCTCCTGGCGCAGAATGTCCTCCACTGAGCAAGAGAGAGGCAGTGGAAGAAGGTGAGCAGCCATGCCTCTGCTGCTCGCTCGGCTGGAGGAGCAGTGCTCGGGGACAGAGCCCAGAGCAGAGAGACACTCACGGCATGGCGGCGGCTCAGCTCCTTCTGCAGGGCTTGGAGCGA
Source organism: Phaethon aethereus (assembly GCF_964289735.1). Classification (NCBI taxonomy): domain Eukaryota; kingdom Metazoa; phylum Chordata; class Aves; order Phaethontiformes; family Phaethontidae; genus Phaethon; species Phaethon aethereus. The sequence goes on from NC_138576.1 coordinate 119,149,385, forward strand.
TGGCAGGCGCCTCACTCGGGCTCTCTTGGCTCCTTCTGCAGTCCTGTGCAGCAGCAAGGGACGGGGCGAGAGCTGGCTGAGCCCCCAGCCGCCTCTTCTCTCTTGTCAGGCAGCTCTGGCCGAGAGCTGCCCGCGGCCACGGGGGCACCTCTCCCCAGCTGGGGAGCTGTGTTCCCCCGTGCGGCTGTGCCTGGAGCATCCCCCCGGCTTACCCCAGCAGTGTGCCCAGCCACAGCTGCTTCAGTGCCCGAGAGCTGCCGAGGGAGAGGAGGAAGAGCCTCAGGCCCTGCTGCCCGCCAGCCCGTGGGCAGAGGCGGGCGCCTGCACAACCCTGCCCCGTGGGGAAGGACACAGGGGCAGGACGAAGCCCCGCGGGGCAGGACAGAGGCGCTGCCCAAGCCCTGGCTGCCTCTGTCCTGCCACAGCAGCTGCTTTTGCCCTGCCCTTCTGGCGAACAAAAGGGGCCCGGGGCAAGCAGGACGCCAAAACGCCCCCATCCCTCCCTGCCGGTGTGCTGCCTGCTCCCTGCCCAGCCTCTGCACGGAGGGCAGAGGCCATTCAGCCCATGGCGTGGGTACGGCTGGACACCTCTCGTGCCCGGCCATAGGATGTGGCACCACAACTCACCCGAAATTGGCCATGCAGGAGCCGGTGGGCCAGATGAAGAGGAGGCAGGTGCTGTCCTCCTCGCTGCCTGCCTCCGCCTCTTCTTCCTCCCCCGACGCCTCCTTCCCGCCGCTCACCACCCACAGCTGGTCCAGGCCCAGGCGGAGCTGTGGGCGCAGGCTGGTGCCACGGCTGCAGGGAGGAGAGGCAGGCGGGGAGCTGGCGGTGGCCTCCTTGGGGTGGCCCCGGGCAGAGCCCTGTCCTCCGCCTGCCCTCGGGACGGACGCGGGTGCCTCCAGCCCCGAGGTCCCGGGGCCCAGGTCTGGTGCCAGGGGGTCCCCGGCCTGGTCTCGCGGCCAGCGATGGGGGAAAGGCAGCTGGGCTCCGCGGTACTTACTGCAACTTGGCGACCACCAGTTCCTCCTGGAGGAGGAGAAGGCGCCTCTCGCTCCTCTTGCGGCCCCGGCTCAGCTGCACGTCCGCGCTCAGCACCGGCTCGGCGTCGCTGAGAGCCTCCCTGCGGAGCCGACAGCGGCGGGCATGAGCAAGGCCGCTGCTGCGGGGCCCGGCCGTGCCCACGTGTCCCCGAGCCGCGGGGGGAGCCCACCTGGAGCCGCAGCAGCAGTTGGCCTGGCCCATCCTGCCCGGGACAGGAGGCCCCTCGCCGTGCGCCGAGGACGTGGGGCAGACGGCGGTGGCAAGGACGAGAAGCGGGGTGCCGGTGCTGGTGCCGGTGCCGAGGCAGTGCTGCTCAGCCCGTGCCTGCTCCTGCCAGCGCTGCTCCGTGCCAGCACAGCCCCGTCCTGCTGTCTCTGGTGGCCGTTGGCTCCAACTGACCAACATTCCGAGCCCAACGGACACTGGGCGGGGCCTGGTGGGGCCCGGGACTGGGGGTTCTCTCCAGTATGGCCGTGTGTCTCTCGCCCTCGGCTTGCCCAGAGCAGGATACAGCCGAGGGGAAGGACCACCTCCCTCCACCTGCTGGCCGTGCCCCTTGCCTTGGGCTTCACCCAACGTTCCTGGCCTCCAGCTAGACCTGGTGCCACTGCTCACCACCCCCTGGGCCCGGCCACTCGGCCGCTTTCCCGTCCACTGCACTGCTCCTCAGCCCACGTGCTGGCTGCTTTCTTCCAGCCTTCAGGCACAGCCCCCTTTTGGAATGGCCTCACAAGGCATCTGCCAGCTCCCGCAGCCCTTGAGGGCGCACCCCATGGGCGCCCGGCAGGGACCTGTGCACCTCCGCTTTGCCTGAGTGTCCTCTAGCCTTACCCTCTGCCACCTGATCTAGCTGGGTCCTCTGCCACTAAGGGGACCTCTTCTTTGCTCCAGCCATCGCATCTCTTCAGACCAGCTCCTACGGGGCTCTGCTTTTAGACATTTAACCCCTGCGGACGCAAACCTTATTGAAAGTCTCTGGCCAGTCGAAGATGAAGTTCTCTCGACAGTCTGGAGGTTCACTTTTCTTGATCCCGCTCTGGTGCCCTTTTCACCTGCGTGTAGTGTGCCAATTCCCTCGACTTGGACCGCAGCCTAAGTCTCTAGCAACACAGTGTAAGGTCCTTTCTGCTTCTGCTTTAGCGGTTCGACTTTCCAGGTCCGCACGTAAACAATGTCTCCTGGTTGGAATGGGTGAACTGGCATGTTCAAAGAGGGAAGAGAAATACGCTGATTTAGGTACCCACGCAGTGTAGATAACGTCTGTGAAAGAGAAATCCTATGTTCCTTAATACCGGCCGGTCCTTTTATATGCATGTGGCCTCCCTTGATGCTCAGAGGCTTCGCAGGGTATGCCTTCCCCTATAGAATTTGTAAAAACTTGGAAACTCCCCACACTCCTTCTGCAATAAAATGAGGCCCGTTACCAGAAGAGATACCCTCTGGAATACCAAATCTAGGTATAATTTCTTTTAACAAAACCCCAGTTACTTCGCGAGCTTTGTTGGTACAGCAAGAGAAAGCCTCTGGCCAACCAGAGAAGGTATCGACCAATGCCAATAGAAGCCTCTGTTGGTTACATCTCGGTCATTCTGAAGAGACTGCTTGCCAGTATTCTCTTGCCAGTGGTCTTCCTTTTCAGTATACGTTGGTGGCAACAATTCCACGCGTGACCCCCTAATTAAAGCTCCTTCCAGGTTTCACTCTTTCAGGGCTGCCTCTTCAGCTTGCGATCTGCCTTTTTCTTTCTTCTTTCACTATTTCCCTTTTGATGAGCTTTGCAGTGCATTATTGTAACCTCTTTTGGTTGGAGAACCGCTTGTAATAGTCTCATAATTTCCCTTCCATACCTTATTGGAGTCCCTTGTGAATTTAATAGCCCTCTTCCTTTGCAAATTGCCCCATGTGCATGCACCACTCCAAAGGCGCATTTGGAACCAGTGTCTGTATTGACTCTTTCCCCATGACTCGATTCCAGTGCTCCAGTCAAGGCTCTTAATTCTGCCTTTGGAGCGGATGTATTCCGAGGCAGTGCCTTGGTTTCTAAGTGTCTGGGTGTTTGTTACCGCTGTTTGTTACTGTTATCCAGCTCTTCGCTTTCCTTCCTGCATGTAGCTGCTGCCACAGGTGGGGAGCCCCACTGCTCTGTCAGGCGGGGGTTCATCCCCTAGGTCTGGTCTGCTGGAATACACTTGTTCAATAGTGCTTAAACAGTCACGTTGCAGCTCATCAGGCTCACAGACTGGGAGTAAGGTGGCAGGATTGAAGGTGCAGGTCAAGGAGAGTTCGGCATCATCTTGTTCTAGTAGCACAGCTTGATATTTCGCCAAGCTCTTTGGAGAAATCCAGTGGTGTCCCTTGATCTCAGGGAGGGCTGATACAGCATGAGGCACAAACACGGTGATCCGATGGCCCAGGGTCAGTTTCCGAGGCTCCTCAGTTAGGGTTAGGGTCGCTGCTACTGCGCTCAAGCAAGCGGTCCAACCTTTACTGACCTCATGCCGCTCTTCGGAGAAGTATCCCACTGGTCTCTTCCAGTCTCCCAATCTTTCTGTTCCTACTCCCGATGCCACTTGTTGTGTCTCGTGTCCATATAATTGGAAGGGCTCTCTTAAACTGGGGAGTCCCAGAGCATGGGCTTCCATCAGTTTTCTCTTAATCTTGTGAAATATGTTCATCTGATTCGTGTGATGAAGTGTAATCTTCGGTACTTTTATGGATTTCTCCTGCACCATAAAAAGGGGTACTTTACAGGAGAAGGTTAAACTACTTTGCTGCTATATCAGCTCAAACCAGTTTGACCACTGACCACATAGTATTGTGTAAAGGAAGTGCATTCATAAGGTTTGGGGTCATCCTGGGGGCACGCCGAGGAAGATTCGAGAAGACTCTAGAGGGAGAAGAGGGCATGCGCCGAAGAAGACACGCCTATTCATGAATATGTATTAACGGACAGGATATAAACCAGGAACAGGAACAGTACCGAGTGCGTCTTGGTGGAGCGGAGACTCCCGGCGCACCCAGCGCTGTTTGCTTGCCTCTATTCGCTTAATAAATTGTAAATTTGAATTGGAATCCTGTTTGGGACTAAATCATTTATAACAATCTCATCAAAGCTGTTACGGCATTCTGCTGTCCATTCCAAGATTCCTTCGGGTCCTTTCATAGCAGCATACAAAGCTTTAGCAATTAGCCCGAAGTTAGGAATCCATAGCCGACACCATCCGGCCATTCCTAAATGGCTAAATAATTCCTAAATTCCTAAATAATCCCCTTAACTGTTTCTTTGATGTAGGTACTGCCGTCCTACCAATAGCCTCCTTCCTTTCAGCACTTCCTTATTTTTTCCTTTTGCAACCTCAAATCCCAGATTCTGGCTTCTTTCTCTTCTGATCTGGGCTTTTTTCTTAGATACTCGGCAACCAGCTAAACCTAGAAAATGCAGTAAGGTAATTGTGGCTTCCAAACACTCCTCGCAGGTAGCAGACCCAATTAACAGGTCATCCACATATTGTAGTAACTTCATGTTATCATCCGCACTGTGGTCATTGCTCTAGTTCCTTCACCAGTGTGTTACCGAACTGCGTGGGGCTGTTATTTTCGAAACCTTGAGGGAGGACCCGTCCAGCAGAGTTGCATTTTCCGTCCCGTGGTCGGGTTTTCCCACTGAAAAGCAGAAATGGTCTGGCTCTGTTCATTCACAGGTATACAAAAGAAAGCAACTTTCCAGTCGCATACAGTAAAGTATGTATTGCTACCAGGAATTGAGGCGAGGAGGGTATGTGTATTCGGAACCACAGGTGCACGTCCATAGTCCATAGTCCTTGCCATAGCCTCTCGTAGATCCTGTACCAAACTCTATTCATGAGGGTGAGTTTTCTTCACAGGCAGAACTGGGGTGACCAGCTCCCACTGACATGCCCTTAAATGTCCATGTTCTAGGAAGGAATTGATTATAGGCTCTAGTCCCTCCCAATTTAATAAGCTACTGTTCCTTTCTTACCAGCTGGGATCCTGGTTTTAGCTCGACCTTTACCGGTGTCAAGTTTCTGGCTCATCCTGGCGTTCTCGAAGCCCATACCCAAGGTATCACCGCGTCCAATACTTCATCTGGAATGCCTCCTTCCTCCACGTGCCTCTTCTCAGTTAAGAAACATATCTGGGCCCTCCGCACGTTCTCTGGAGAAATATGTAGCTGGACACAATCTTCAGAAAACTGTGCCTTTATCTTACAAAGTAGATCTCGTCCCAGCAACGGCAAAGGGCATTCTGGCATGTAGAGGAATTTATGGGTTAATTTGGTATCCCCAACTGAGAGCTCCATACGCTGTAGAAATGGTCTTAAAGTTCTTCTACCTGTCGCACCAACAGCGCTTCCCTTAGTCTTGCTTAACGGTCCCTTACAACGAGTCACTACAGAATGGGTGGCCCCACTAGCAACTCGAAAATCCTTTGTTTCATTCCCCAGCTGAACTGGAACCCGAGGATCGGCTCAGGAAACTTTAATCCATTCCTCCGGTCCCCTCCATTCTAATCCAGTCTCTGCCATTTCCCTAGCAGCTCCCTCTGTGCCTTTTTCCCGATGGCTAAAGAAAACCCAGGGACATTCTCCCTTCCAATGACCCTCCTGTTTACAATAGGCACATTGATTCATTTTTAGAGCGCTTTCACAACGGCCTCCACTCCTACCTCTACCTCTGAACCTTGTCTGTCCTTCTGCCAGGGTGGCCAGTAAGGAAGCCTGCAATTCTGCTTGCCCTCGCCCCTCTTTTTTTCTGGTATCAGATACCTGACACGCAATCGACATTAATTGTGAAATGGTCATCCTGGCCGCACCATCTACGTTCTGCAGCTTCTTTCTAACGTCCGATGCCGAGTGCATATTACCGGCACCTTCCGGGTTCAAATCGTTCCACTTTCGAGCTACTTTGCACAGGCTTTCGGAGAAAGCAGGCGGGGTTTCCTTCCCTGGCTTTCTCTAAGACTGCTCTCCGTTCTTCACAAGTAAACAAATATTCTAAAAGGGCCTGTATATCTCCCCAGTTCGGGTTGCGGCTCATCAGTACAGTTTTAACAGTACTAGACATTCCCTCCGCATTATTCCGGTAAGACGCAACTGCCTGTTTCCAATGTACAATCCATCAGATGTGGTGAAAGGAACATGCACATATACTGGTGTCCCTTTGGGTCCGACAGCCTGTCTAAGAGGAGCCTGAATCACTGGTCTCTGTCCTCCAGTTCTTCCAGACACAGGCTGCGAACCTCATTTTCACCCTCACTCGAAGTTTCACAAGCTGGTTGTTTCGGGGGGGCGTTACTAGTAATTGAACATCTTCCTTGGCTTCCTCACACTTAGACTTTCCCGTCCTACAGCTACTACAATATAAATTCTTTCTCTTTCCTCTTTTTCTCTGATAAAGAATATATTCCGTTGTGGTGTTTTGAATCTACTAAACCACACCTGTTCCTAACCTCCCAACTCTTTCTTAAAACAAAAAACAAATCTACATACGGTACTTCAACAAATCCCTCATTTCTTCTGCAGAATAACATTGATTATAAACCAGTATTATATTTCAAGGACGCACTTTCAGGCCACCTTTCACCTTTGTCCAATTTCTATTGTGGCCACCACTGATTACAATACCGTTTCAATTTGTCTTTTGTCACGGGCTCCCCTCCAAACTTATTCCAATTCTTTAGCATGCATCCTAAGGGAGAACAAAGAGGAGCCTCCGTGGAAGCAGTGGAACCCATTTTGGTAAAGCAGTGTCTCATTCAGAAAAATTCCACAGCTATAGAGAACCCTCCCAAATTTACGTTCGTCAGCTAGTAATTGCCACATTGCTTGGTATTGGTTACTCCTACTTAAATTATCACGCACGCTGCCAGAAAGAGTGGGGGGGCAATTTGCAGAGGCCCTCAATGGACTCGGTGGTCGCGATCTCCCCCGACACCGTCACCCTTCTTGAATGGTATTGTGTCCCACTGACCAGCCCCCCTAGAATCTCTCATTTCTCTCAGACATCAGCTGGGCATCGGTCGGAATGTGGTGAGCAATTGCCGTCTTCTGCCTCACCTGGTTTTCTTGGGCTTTGCTTCCCTCTCACTCTCGTCTTTCGTGGTTTCTTCCATTACAATTTAGTTTTCAACTCTACAGCTGCCTTCCCCTGAACCCAACGAGGTTTCTCCCTTTTACCCTCCCGATTCTCGCCCTGCACCCCACTGCGCAGCGGGGAGCGAGTGGCTCTGTAGTGCCGAGCTGCCGGCCAGGCTTCAGCCACAACAACCTGTGAGCGAGAGAGTTCCCTACCGAGGGTGAGAGTGCTCGTCCTTCCTCCTCCGTCACGGTGCGGGCGTCCCCCGTGCCACACCGGGGTGCACCAAAGCCTCGGCAGCCCGGCTGCTGTTGGAGCCCCTTCAAAAGCTGTTTGGGGGAGCTGACGCATCGATACCGCCCAGCGCGGGAGTTCATCCCTACCCTTGCCGTGAGTCAGGGGGTCTGAGGAAACCGCCCGACAGTCTGTCTGCGCGGAGGATGGCTGCGGGCGACCGCACGCTGCAGGTGATGGCGGCTGCATAAGCACCTGCAGCCCTTCCATAAGCACCGTGCCCGGACGACATCGTGTCCTCGCTCTGACCTCGTGGCGCTGCTCCTAGGACACACCCAGAGCTCACCGGGACCCTGGGCAGCCTGCTCAAGGTGAGCCTGCCTGAGGAGACGTGGCACCAGAGGGCTCCCACAGCTCCCTTCCAGCCGCCACCCTCCACCCTCCTGCCCTGCGTGACTCTCTGCTCTGGTTCCGCTCCTAAAGCGCCTCAACTCAGCCCTCATGCCCGCTGGAAAGGATGCTGGGACAGGGGACGAGCCCAGACTCCTCCCCAAGGCCTCCTCGCTAAACTACAGCTCCCCCCTCCAGAACATCCTATGGCAAACACAGCCAGGAGAGAGAAAACATCATTTTATTGTGCACGTCGACGGCAGGGGCCTGGGAGTCAGCGCTGCGGCCGCTGGCAATGAATCAGCACCTGCAACGACAGAGTCAGCAAGCTCTGATAAATCCATACAGGCAGGAAGGGGCAGGATTTTCGTCCCCTCTCTCTGGGGAACACCGTTTACAAGCAACTGTTGATGGCCCAGAAGACAGAGCTGTTGCTGGCCTGGGCGACGGGACGGCTCGGGCGCCTTGTCCCCAGGGCTGATGCTCTTTGATGCGCGTGCATGTGCCAACATGCACAGTGCCCTGTGCCACGCAGCACTTTCTTTTCCTTTTTTTTTCTTTTTTTTTCTTTTTCTTTTTTTTTTCTTTTTCTTTTTCTTTTTTTTCTTTTCCACAACTTTACCTTCATTCCTCCGAAAAGCTCGCCAGGTCTCCTCGGTGCCCCAGGGAGTCTGCCGCGCTCTCGGCCGCGCTTGGAGGCAAAGCTGCAGCTGCCTACAGCAGAAATGGTGGGCTTGGCAGGTGGCAAGACACGACGCGCAGCAGCCAGCCCCTCTTTGACAAATTGCTGCCCCAGCTCTCCAGAGGACAGCCCTTTGGCTGGTTTGCATCAGCCCCATTTTGCACAGGCCCCCCTTTCGCAAGTCCAGAATAGACTTGATGAAGCTCTGGTGAAGCCAGGCCTCAGGAAAAGCCCTCTGCGCTCCACCGCTACTCCCCTCTGTCTTTTCGTAGGCACTTGGTGGGCATTTTGCTTCATGAAGCACATGCCTGGTGCGGTTGAGAAACAACCTTGACACTTTTCCTTGCTCCGTATCGTCCCAGGGGCTGGAGGAGTAACCCAATCACACACCAGCTCTACTGCCAGGCAGAAGCACAGCGGCGACATGGCCTCACCAGAGACCCCCCTCCTCCACCAGGCATGCTGACACAGTGCTTGGGGACCTGACATACCTCTCCCCTTTCAGGCTCCGCCACCGTCTCTCCGCCAGCTTCTGTGTGGACACAGAGCACAGAGGGGCTGCCACGCGGCGAGGCTTCTGCCTGGTGCTCGGTGTCTGCTGGGACTGCAGGGACGCTTGGCTCTTCCAAAGGCGGCTCTAGAAAGAAAAAGCACGTGCAGCAAAGCAACTTCCTGCAAGCACAAATCAGCTCAAGCAGAACCCACCCGAAGCCCGACACTGCTTCTCTTGTCTGCCCTCTGAGGCCCTGTCTGCTGGCTTCAGCTCGTCTTGCTGAAGAGCAAACCCTACATGCCCCGAGAGGCAGTGGCCAACGAGGGGCCAGAGCACAAGCGGGGCTGAGAGGACACCACGAGATGCCCAGCCCCGCCAGGAACGACGCCCAGCTTTCTGGCATCCCAGGCCCCAGCCTGTGACCAGCCTCTGTCCCTTCTCTTACCTCTGGACCTCTGTGGGGGGGCTGGCTCCTCCTTGGCCGCAGCACGGGAAAGGTCACTCGTCTCCTCCCCAAAGATTTCCCTGCAGTTCTCCGTCAGAAACTGCACCAGCACATTCACCTGCACACGTCAAACCCTCGGTGTCAAGCCCGCTGCCTGAACACGCACCAGGCAGCCTTCGCCGCTCCTGAGCCTTGCCTCTGCGCAGAAAGGCCGCGCCCGTGGGGCTGCTCGTGCAGGCAGCCAGCCCCACAGCTTTTGCTCCAGGCAGGAGCCATCAGAGACCTGGGAGCAGCCGAGCACCAGTGGGCCGGGAAAGCTGCAGCCGGCAGCTCGGTCCAGCGCAGCGTACCTTCCCAGTGACCACCAGCATGGCCTCCAGCGGGAGCAGCTCCTCGTTGGGCGGGCTCAGCAGGTTAGGCCCAACGCAGATGGCCAGGTTGCTGCAGCTCATCCTGCTGCTGGCGGCGTTGTGGCCGATGTGCTGCAGGAGGGACAGCAGCCGCTTCAGGAGGAGCACATTGGCCGCAGGCAACTTCTCGGCCACCCTGAGGGAACGGGCACACAAGGGAAATAAAGCAGATGTTGCCCACAGCTGTCCCCAGCCTTGCCCAAGGCGGCTGGGAGCCAGCGGCTGCGTGGCGCAGCCTTCCAGGGGCTCCCAGCCAGCGGCCGGGGCTCCTGCTCAACAGGCAGGCAGGCTGCTGCCCACGCTTACGCTTTCAGCGCTTCCGCCTTCTCCTCCTTGCTGGCCTTCTGCATCGCTGCCATCCAGTCCTCGTAGAGGTCGTTCACGAGGAGCTTGGTGGGGATGCTTCGCAAGAAGTTCTGCAACGCCAAGGGCTCCAGCTGAGCCTTACAACAGCCCAGGCCAGCCCGGAGCTCCTCCGGCCGCAGGGCAGCAGCGCTCACCTTCAAGACGGCGGCCAGCAGCAGCGCAGGCTGGCTTCCCATGTCGACGTCCGCGCCGTGGTCCAGGGCCTCCCGCAGCTCCCGAAGCGCTGTCCCGCTGGCAGCTTGGTGGAATATCCCCTCCGTCAACGGCCCTTCCCGCTGCAGGACAGCCAGCAGCTCCTGCACCAGAGGCGGGAGGACGGTTGCTTGGCTGAGCAGCTGCCTTCCAACAGTGCTGGCCAGAGCACTGCCCCAGCACCCCCTGGCTCCGTGCTGGGGTGAAGAGCCCAATCCCCTGTCCCCGGAGACACGAACCGCCTCTCTGGAGCACCTGGGGGAGGGCTGGGGACCCCTTGTCCAGGCTGGCTCACCTGGATGGGCTGGGGCAGCGTGCCGTCCTCCCCGCAGAGGGCTGTCAGGGGCTGCCCAAAGAGCGCCCTGCTGCAGCCGGAGCCCGCCTGCCCTGGCGCCTGGGCAACGGCCCGGCTCCGCCGCACAGCAAAGGGCCAGGGCAGCCCCCTCCTCCTCCTCCCCCTCCTGCTGCTGCTGCTCCCTTCTCCTGCAAAGGAAACCAGAGCAAGAGCCGTCAGGGGACACCACCAGGCCAGTGCTCCCGGAGCCTGCCCTGCCCTGCCCTGCCCTGCCCTGCCCTCCCCTGCCCTGCCTGCAGCGCGGTGATGAGCGGTGCGGCAGGACGGGCAGGGAGTCAGCAGCTGGAACCGCTGGCTCCGGCTGGGAGGCTCCTGGGAGCCGGCATGGCATCGGGACAGCCTGGCCCAGCCCTCGCCCTGCCCTCCTCCAAGCCACGGGCAGCAGCAGAGGCTGCGAGTCCCCGCACAAGCACGTCCAGCGGCCGCTGCCCAGCGGGTGTCCTTGCTCCTCCAGCTGACGTCCTCCCTTGGGCTGCCTGACCTGCATGGTGACACTCAAGGGACAAGTGAGCACAGCCCAACGCATCGCAGGAGGTTGCCTGTCCTTCCAAGCCTCACCTGCTGAGCGGCAAAGTCCCCCTCCGTTGCTCGACGGCACCGTTGGAGGCCCTTGCTTGGGGTCAGCCTGCAAGAACCAGGCCGTGCTTAGAGAGCAGCCCCGCAGCAGAAAGGGCCACCGGCAAGCTGCCAGCCGGCACCGGCAGCCTGAGCGTGGCACAGCTGCGACCCTCTGCCCTCCCGGGCTCTCTGCCCCGCACAGCAGGTTTCCTCCCAGCGACACCAGCGAGGACGTGCCGGCGGTCCTGGTGGCCCCCCAACCCTCTCCGCTGCCCGACTGGCACCACCACACCCTCCCTTCCTCCCTCCCTCTCTCCCTCCCTCCCGCACAAGCTCACCCCACTCGCCACACAGCCCTGGCACCCCGGCACAGCCAGAGGCGGGTGAAAGGCAGCCATTCTCACCTCTGCCTGGCCTTCCAGCAGCCTCTCCAGGCTCCTGGCGCAGAATGTCCTCCACTGAGCAAGAGAGAGGCAGTGGAAGAAGGTGAGCAGCCATGCCTCTGCTGCTCGCTCGGCTGGAGGAGCAGTGCTCGGGGACAGAGCCCAGAGCAGAGAGACACTCACGGCATGGCGGCGGCTCAGCTCCTTCTGCAGGGCTTGGAGCGATGGCAGGCGCCTCACTCGGGCTCTCTTGGCTCCTTCTGCAGTCCTGTGCAGCAGCAAGGGACGGGGCGAGAGCTGGCTGAGCCCCCAGCCGCCTCTTCTCTCTTGTCAGGCAGCTCTGGCCGAGAGCTGCCCGCGGCCACGGGGGCACCTCTCCCCAGCTGGGGAGCTGTGTTCCCCCGTGCGGCTGTGCCTGGAGCATCCCCCCGGCTTACCCCAGCAGTGTGCCCAGCCACAGCTGCTTCAGTGCCCGAGAGCTGCCGAGGGAGAGGAGGAAGAGCCTCAGGCCCTGCTGCCCGCCAGCCCGTGGGCAGAGGCGGGCGCCTGCACAACCCTGCCCCGTGGGGAAGGACACAGGGGCAGGACGAAGCCCCGCGGGGCAGGACAGAGGCGCTGCCCAAGCCCTGGCTGCCTCTGTCCTGCCACAGCAGCTGCTTTTGCCCTGCCCTTCTGGCGAACAAAAGGGGCCCGGGGCAAGCAGGACGCCAAAACGCCCCCATCCCTCCCTGCCGGTGTGCTGCCTGCTCCCTGCCCAGCCTCTGCACGGAGGGCAGAGGCCATTCAGCCCATGGCGTGGGTACGGCTGGACACCTCTCGTGCCCGGCCATAGGATGTGGCACCACAACTCACCCGAAATTGGCCATGCAGGAGCCGGTGGGCCAGATGAAGAGGAGGCAGGTGCTGTCCTCCTCGCTGCCTGCCTCCGCCTCTTCTTCCTCCCCCGACGCCTCCTTCCCGCCGCTCACCACCCACAGCTGGTCCAGGCCCAGGCGGAGCTGTGGGCGCAGGCTGGTGCCACGGCTGCAGGGAGGAGAGGCAGGCGGGGAGCTGGCGGTGGCCTCCTTGGGGTGGCCCCAGGCAGAGCCCTGTCCTCCGCCTGCCCTCGGGACAGACGCGGGTGCCTCCAGCCCCGAGGTCCCGGGGCCCAGGTCTGGTGCCAGGGGGTCCCCGGCCTGGTCTCGCGGCCAGCGATGGGGGAAAGGCAGCTGGGCTCCGCGGTACTTACTGCAACTTGGCGACCACCAGTTCCTCCTGGAGGAGGAGAAGGCGCCTCTCGCTCCTCTTGCGGCCCCGGCTCAGCTGCACGTCCGCGCTCAGCACCGGCTCGGCGTCGCTGAGAGCCTCCCTGCAGAGCCGACAGCGGCGGGCATGAGCAAGGCCGCTGCTGCGGGGCCCGGCCGTGCCCACGTGTCCCCGAGCCGCGGGGGGAGCCCACCTGGAGCCGCAGCAGCAGTTGGCCTGGCCCATCCTGCCCGGGACAGGAGGCCCCTCGCCGTGCGCCGAGGACGTGGGGCAGACGGCGGTGGCAAGGACGAGAAGCGGGGTGCCGGTGCTGGTGCCGGTGCCGAGGCAGTGCTGCTCAGCCCGTGCCTGCTCCTGCCAGCGCTGCTCCGTGCCAGCACAGCCCCGTCCTGCTGTCTCTGGTGGCCGTTGGCTCCAACTGACCAACATTCCGAGCCCAACGGACACTGGGCGGGGCCTGGTGGGGCCCGGGGCTGGGGGTTCTCTCCAGTATGGCCGTGTCTCTCTCGCCCTCGGCTTGCCCAGAGCAGGATACAGCCGAGGGGAAGGACCACCTCCCTCCACCTGCTGGCCGTGCCCCTTGCCTTGGGCTTCACCCAACGTTCCTGGCCTCCAGCTAGACCTGGTGCCACTGCTCACCACCCCCTGGGCCCGGCCACTCGGCCGCTTTCCCGTCCACTGCACTGCTCCTCAGCCCACGTGCTGGCTGCTTTCTTCCAGCCTTCAGGCACAGCCCCCTTTTGGAATGGCCTCACAAGGCATCTGCCAGCTCCCGCAGCCCTTGAGGGCGCACCCCATGGGCGCCCGGCAGGGACCTGTGCACCTCCGCTTTGCCTGAGTGTCCTCTAGCCTTACCCTCTGCCACCTGATCTAGCTGGGTCCTCTGCCACTAAGGGGACCTCTTCTTTCTTCCAGGTATTCCCCCACTTATCCAGGGCCTGGGATGTCTGAATGCTGGTATTCCTCCGATCCAGGATGTTTGGCAGAATCTAGACCAGTCCTAAGCACAGGCATAGCCTAGTGAAGTTCAAGAGAGTTTCTAGAGGGAGAACAGTAGTTCCCTAAAATGTGACCATATGACGAGTTCTTGTCGCCAAGGGGAACTGGGTATCGCAGCTTTTTTTCCCTGTCCTGTCCTGTGCTTGGTCCTGCCTTACGGTGCTCAACATCTATGATCGTCACTTTTCTGTCAGCAGTTTAGTGGGGAAACAGTGGCCATGGTTTGCAATGAGCAGCAACGCAGTGTTGCCACCTTCTTAGCAAGGAGGTCACTAAGCCACTGTGCCTTGGTCAATGGGGTGTGTGACTTTCCCTGGATTCCCCATGCCCGTGTCTGCGGCATTTGCAGCAAGTCCCACCTTATGTCTGCAGCTCTCCCTGGGCCACTGCGATGACAATTACAAGTGTATCTTTTCTCTTTCCAAAATGGGAATGCCACCTCTTGTCAGGGGACATGGGGAAAGGCAATAAACAGCATTGACTAATAATTTAAAATGTAAATCCAAAGAAGACCTTCTGACATGCTGACACTTAGCAGTAAAAGCCCTTTAGCAGTCATCTTCCACATCCTCTGGTAGATGTGATGCAGGTATGATGCATCACGGTCTTGCAGCTCTGTCTGTAAAATCATGAGGTTGTACTGAAAATCACAAGATTTTTTAATAGATGTATGTTGGGATCACTCTGCACGGCTCGACCTTAAGGAGAAGGAGCTGCAGCATTGAGAAGCTGGTAAACAGCTAGATATCTGCACGGCTCGGCCTTGAGAAGAGGGAGCTGTGGCACTGGGAAGCTGGTAAACAGCTGGACATCTGCAGGGCTCGGCCTTGAGGAGAAGGAGCTGTGGTAAACAGCTAAGAAACAGCACTGTATAAGAAAAACAGGATGGAACCCGGACCACGTAGCAGTAAGCGCAAGTAGGAGGAGTATGATAATGCACTCTTTAGAGCTAAGCCAATGATTGTAAGACAAGTATGCATAAAGTAGAACTTAGTGTATAAATATGTGTAAGGTTTTGCAATAAAGTTGAAGCTTGCTTTATCACTCATATTGAGTCGACTGCATGCCTTCCCTCGCTCGTCGCAAGTGGCGCCCGAACAGGGACCCCCATCCTTGTTTTTCACCGGACAGCGAGATCGGAGAAGCACTGGTAGCAGCGACCAGGGAGCAGAAGATCGGCGGACGCTGCCGCGGCGCGCCTGATCCGTGCTTGAACCCAGGATAATTAAGAAGGGGTTCGCCGTCCGAAAGAAGGCTACCCAAGGGAAAAGGCTGCAAAAATAATTGACCGGATAATTAAGAAGGTCAACGTAGCACGCAATGGAAATAGAGGTAGCATTCGAAATCTTAAAATGCTTTTTAGAAAAGCGGGGAGTAAGCCAATTAAAAGATCTGGCTGGGTTAATTGCGTTAGGGAAAGCGAAAGGGTTTTTTAAAGACCCTGAAAGTATGTTTGAAGTAGACAAGTGGCGTTCTTATGGAGATTGTTTGTGGGATCTAGTAATCGATGATGATAAATCAGCAAAAAAATTAATGAAATCTTGGAGAGATGTTATTAATTGCATGAAAAGATATAAAACTGAAAAGCGAATAGCACAGGCAACAAAGACAGTATAAAATTTACGACGCTTTGGAGGTTGATCCTAGAGACATTAAAAGAACTAAAGGCAGAACGCATCGCATGAAGAAGGGGCGATGGTCAGACTCCTGCTGCATATGCTCTCTAAGAGAGGACTGAAATATGATGAATATACACTTAGAAGGCTTCTAATTTGGTGCCAAAAAGGGTACCCCCGCAATGCGTCTGTGGCGTTTAAGGCAGAGACGTGGGAGGAGATAGGAAAAATGTTATAGGAACATATTGGGAATGGAGATAAAACCACCGCAGAGTTAGTGATGACATGGAAGTTGATGTTAAACACATTAAAAGCCTTAAAGGCAGAGAGAAAAGCTGCAGCTGATATGGAGGAGGCTGTTAAACCACCTTCAACCAATCCCTTTTTAACTGAGTCAGAGGGTCCAGGACCTTCAGCGACTCCGACTGCACCTCCTGAGGTGCCAGATGCACCGAGTAAACCGGCTGCATAGATAAGTCAGAGAAACAGATCTACGATGATGTATGTGAGGGCAAGACGGGACAACGTTGCCCAGAACAATGTACTCAGTGTTCCCCTGTGCGCCCATGTGAAAGATCAATGGGGCGAGTCTTGAAAGGAGATGGGCAAGCAGCGGAGCTAGCAACAACATGGCAATTGCTATTGGAGACTGTTTTGAAGAGCCAGGGGCTAGCAGCAGACTCTGCAACAGCTTTTGAGTTACCTACCTGGGAGAAAGCAGGGAAATTGGTGTTTGAGGCAGCCTCTCAAGAGGATCATACGGCTGCGAAAGTGTTAACAACCTGGCAATTAGTCAGAGACTCTATAAAGACGATAAAATCAGAGCGGACGGCGGCAGCAGCTGCCGCTGCCACAGCCTTGGGAGAGAAGGGAGGCCGAGCTGGGGATGGTGAGAACGAGCAACCCCCGCCCGCCCCCCCCCGCTAACGCAACCAACGGAGGTGGCGAGTCCTCCTTGGCCCCCGCCTCCTGACCCGTGCCGCAACAGGAGGGGGCTGCCTGGGATGATCCTTCCCCCAAGTCAAGATACGACCCTGCCCAACATTGGCGAGGCATGAGACAAGAGACTTTGGCAGAGAGGGAGGGGACGGAGTGAAGCAGGTACCGGCCAGGTCGGTACGGCCGGCAGTAAGACCTGAAGATCTTGTCACACGTCCCACGGACGCAGTCAACTCCGTCGTACCACCAGCTGATGCTTTCACTCTTTTGTATGTGGAATGACGGCTCGTTGACTGTCTCAGCGGCTCTCCCCGGACGGTCAAGAGCAGGAACTTCAATATGCCATATTTGTAAAACGGTGTTGTGGGTTTGTTCTATGTCGTTGTAATTATTGTCACAAATGTATCATTTCTTTTGCAGGGAATCGAAGAGTATATTTCAATTGCTTTTTTACCATTCCCTTAGCAGCTGAGGATGCGGAGAAGTTTGCCTTTACGGTACCATCGGTAAATAAAGGAGAGCTAGCAAAAAGTATCATTGGGTAGTGTTACCACAAGGAATGCAAAATTCACCTACGATGTGTCAGACATTTGTGGCATGGGCTCTAGAACCGGTGTGGAAAAAGTATCCAGATTTAATAATGTATCATTATATAGTTGATATATTAATAGCAGGGACACAATTGAATGCAGACCACATTTTACAGCACTTAGAGCACTATTTAGGAAAACGGGGTTTAAAAATAGCACAAAAAAAAAAAAAGAAAAAAAAAAAAAAGGCAAAAGAAGGGACCATGGCAATATTTGAGCTGGATTATTACCAGGGCAAGCGGTCCACTCACAAAAAATAAAGATTAAGGCGAAAATAGAAAATCTTTCTGATGTCCAAAAATTAATGGGGGATATACAGTGGGTTCGCAATATTTGCGGAATTACTAATGATGATCTAAGGCCATTGATGCCGCTCCTGGAGTCTTCGGTGGAGGCTCCAGAGCGACGTCAACTGAATGAGGATCAACACCAAGCTTTGCAGAAAATTACTGAGAAGATAGCCAGGTCACAGGATGTAAACCCCACGTTAGCCATTTTTCAGAATGCTACCAATTGGTGTAATTATACAACGAGCAACATCTCACGCTCTACTATTGTCCCAATGAGACTCCCTAAAGGAATATTCTTGATTTGTGGTGATCGTGCATGGCAAGGTGTTCCCTCCCGTTTGAGAGGTGGTCCTTACACATTGGGGCACCTAACATTGTTAACTCCCAACACTTCTATGATATTGAACCTTACCCGACGGCATAGAATAAGATGACAGATTTGAAAATATCAGGAAGAGTGCAATGACCAACTGGATTTTTGGACTGCGGACAAAACCATACTAACCTCTTTCCTTGCCCCTGGGGTCGCTGCTGCCCAAGGCTTAACCACTTTAAATAAATTGGGATGTTGGCTAGCGAAACAAACCAATGCTACTTCTGCAACACTCAGTGCTTTGTTAATGGAAACTGACTCAATAAGGCATGCGACATTGCAAAATAGGGCAGCTATCGACTTCCTACTTTTGGCCCAAGGGCACGGGTGTGAGGAGTTTGATGGCATGTGTTGTATGAATTTAACAGATACATCGCAGTCGGTAACTCAACAATTACAAAAACTGAAGGACTTAACGGACAGGTTACAGACAAGTTCACTAAACCTCGAATCATAGCTGTCAAGTTTGGGCCTAAGTGGATGGTTACAAGACTTAATAAAAGGGGCAGTTGTTATAGTACTTGTTATCTTAATACTAATGCTTATTGAACCATGTTTATTGCATTGTCTACAAGGAATGGTTCAAAAGGTAGTAAAGAATGCTTGGATAGCTAATAACTCAAACAAGTATCTTACACACCCAATGAATGAGCTTTGTTAGATAATCACGCTCAAAACAAAAAGGGAGAGAGGCTACCACATTACCCTAAGAACGTTTGAATAAAGCCTTATATGTGTTAAATTATTTGCGGAAGGAGAAAGGACCTTTTCAACTGCTAACCAGGGGACGAGGTTGACGGTGGTGGCTGTTTAAAACCATGGGTAAAACCATGGGTAACCCACTTTGCAGGTGCCTCGAAGTGGGTGAGGCCATGGGTGGGGCAGTCGCCATCGTCATCGTTGGACACATCATGACACTATCAGGTGTCATCACAATCTGGATGCCACCTCAGTCAAAAGAAAATGTAGGGGTAAATCACACTGAAATTTGCAGTATCATGAGATGAACGTGGAAAGCTTTTGAGGCAAAGCGTTCTATAACTACAAATGCTTTGGTAAGATATAATATTGGTCTTCATAGCCTTATAAAAGTACCTTTTTTCTATCACTAGGAGTAGTTTATATCACTAGAAGTAGTACAGCTAGAATTGTTTTGCTTTGTAATATTCTGCTATTGACTTAAGCATAAGTTGATATGTGACTGCTGAGTTATGAAAAAATGCTGTGTGAACAAAGCCTACGAACCAATAGACGGGATGGCTGTGGCGTGTGCAGCACGTCTGGCCAGCGGGCGCATACGCCATAGGCTCCCTGTGTTAAAAGGTGACAACTGAGGTGAGTTCCGACACTCGCTGGCCACGTGTGTCGAAACTCGTTCCTCTACAAATGTGTAATACCGGGATTTCCTGAAGGGCAGTGGGCCGGTGTACGGCAAGGCCACCGTTGCCTCCGTGGGGACGCCCACGTAAAGCTGGCACCTACCAACTGCTGGGCTGAGTTCGCGGCACAGGACGATAGAAGAATGTACAGAGGGTCCATCTTCCTCACAGTCCTTGGGTTGCAAATGATCCATCAGGTTTTGTTTATACAAAAACAAAAAGGGGGAGATGTTGGGATCACTCTGCACGGCTCAACCTTAAGGAGAAGGAGCTGCAGCATTGAGAAGCTGGTAAACAGCTAGATATCTGCACGGCTCGGCCTTGAGAAGAGGGAGCTGTGGCACTGGGAAGCTGGTAAACAGCTGGACATCTGCAGGGCTCGGCCTTGAGGAGAAGGAGCTGTGGTAAACAGCTAAGAAACAGCACTGTATAAGAAAAACAGGATGGAACCCGGACCACGTAGCAGTAAGCGCAAGTAGGAGGAGTATGATAATGCACTCTTTAGAGCTAAGCCAATGATTGTAAGACAAGTATGCATAAAGTAGAACTTAGTGTATAAATATGTGTAAGGTTTTGCAATAAAGTTGAAGCTTGCTTTATCACTCATATTGAGTCGACTGCATGCCTTCCCTCGCTCGTCGCAGATGTATATAACCGTACTCTTTATTTCCCACTAGATTTCAGTTGTTAGGAAAGCAGCCAAATTCTCCAGTTGCTAGAAACTGCCTCTTTTAAAAAAAAAAAACAAACTTGAATAAAATAAAAGCGAGGTATTTGTGAAATGACAAAGACGTCAAAACTGAAAATGAAAGACTGAAGAACCAACATTATGAGATTCACGATAAAATTGGTGAGATATGATAATACCAAAGAAGTCCCAAATTAGACAGAGCAGCAAAGACCGGCCTCTGACGAATTTGGACATCGAATCTCTATAGAAAGGACTGGAAGAGCCGAAAGATCCTGAACTTGAACAGCCTTCAAACAGCAAGTAATGCCTGATCTGACATGTCTTTATGTACATGCCCTTGGTTCCTGGTACAGACTCCAGTAAACAATCTGCAAGACAAATATTTCTGATACGCATGTGCTCTGCACTAGACATGCAGCAGTTCTGTGTGCGACCAAACAACTCACCGGGACCATCTCCTTACATACCACTTTACACAATCTCTGTTACTGAGAGCCCCAGAAAACTGATTTCTCCACTGGATTCATGCACAGTCAGAGCCTGATCCCCTCAGGGCAACACTCAGACCAGAATAATTCAAGGGACAACAAGAAGCAAGGACACAACATGAAATAAATGTCAAGAGAGGTTGCTGCTCCTGGCCCTGGATTCCCTCCTCTGTCCATGAAGATGTGACAGCACTAGCCCGTGAATGCGCACAGGCGTGCTAAACACCCTTCCCGCACTGTCCATACTGGTGATGTCATTTGTCTCTCCCACAGGTGAGCATGAGAGGGCAGGCTTACGAACATTTCCATAGGTACGTGGCACCCTGTGCTTTAGTCTCGGTATGCCGTGCCAAGGGAATCCGTCCTCGGGTCACTTTGAAGCCTCACGGCAAGAGGGCAAGTACAACATCTCCCACTCCGCTCTCCAGCCCCTCGCAACACGTCGTCAGCACTATCCTCTCCAAAGCCCTGCCCTGGGCACCCGTCCATGGCAAATTTATGCAAGGTTGGGTTTGGTCTCCCAGACCTCTGCCTGAGGATTTGCACTGGAAAAGCTACAAAGGTTAAAAAAACCCACCCAACCCAAATAATTGTTTATCAGCACTGCAGTTTTGCTGCAGTAATTCTGAAAAGGGGGAATTCCTCTGAGCTATTATACACCTGGCTCCAACCATTGAATCAAACTCATTCCCAGACTTTCTCCTTTACCCTATTACTCAGCTTTTTTCGAGTCTTAGAAAAAACAGGACTTTGGTGCCTTGCCACCCAGAAACCAAAGGAAGCTTCCACGAAACCAGCAAACACCTCCCATTTTCTCACCAACGTAATTAAAAAAGCAAAACAAACCAGAGAGGTTGTACAAGTCAGCCCATAAACTCAGGCGTGAGGAGAGCAATGTCAGTGGTAATGGGGCAAGAAAGGCAGGGTAATTATACCACACCAAAATTGCGATCGTGCTGCATTCCTTTCTGGTGAAGGCCAGCTAAGAATTAGATACACCTTTTTAAATCATCAAAGGGAGTGGCTGCCAAGATACAAAGTGCTGGGATTAAGACGAAGTTCTGGGTTTGCCAGTTCTCAGCAATGACTTTGGTGGCTGGGCTGGGCATGTCATTAACTGTTCCCAAACTGTGTTCACACCATGCCACTTCTTTTTAATCATAGAATCATAGAATCATTAAAGTTGGAAAAGACCTTTAAGATCATCAAGTCCAACCGTCAACCCAACACCACCATCTTTATACAATTCTCAGTATTTCAAGAGACCCAGGCTCCCACTGAGCAAAGGGCTGTACAAACCCAGAAACAGAAGACAATACCTATCCACAAGGTTTTTTTGTACTTGGTCAACCAGTCGAGTTCAGTAACTTGTGCCTCGGCGTTACTTCAGTGGAGCACAAACATTTATCACGTTGCTCCAGCTACTACCATGAGGTCTGCAAGCTCAGGCCCTCAAGCATGAAACCTCAAGAGCTTTACTCGTCAAGAAGGCTGGTTACAAATACTGAACAGCGTCCATTTTGTGCAGATGATTTAACAAGGACTGCATGGGTGAGGGAACAGATTTGGCTCAGACCTCTCCCTTTTTCAGAAGAACAAGCGTTTAGATAGCAGCACTCACCCTTCAGCAAGGGCAACTTGCTGGGAAGCTGGGTATCAGGCAAGCTCCTCTGTGGGTGTGAGGCACAGTGCTGCTCAGAAACACAACCCTGCTCCACAGACCGTTGGGCAGTGCAGGAGTAGGTAGTCCTCTTCTGCTGGAGAAAGCCTCCCTAGCAGGAACCACACGGGCAGGATGGTGGCACACGGAGGCAAGGCTTCTGCTCTGGCTGCCTCACCTCGTTTGTGTAAACAGGATTTTTAATGTCCTCCTGGGCTGTTATGGGGCAAGAGGAGAATGTGGCACAGAAACAGAAAGGGACAGACCACTAGTGCCTTAAAAATGCATGAATGTCCTCCCCCATCATTAACTTCATACTGTAGGTTGTTCCAGTCAATCTTCCTGTGGCCAAAAAAAACAAATGTTGCATTTGTGCTAGTTTTTGGAAAACACACCAAAAAAAGACAAACACAGGGCAAAGCAGCTAGCCAAATGGCCAAGTCTTGCTATTTAATTATTTTGAAATTAAAAAGTTCAATTAAAACCAGCTACAAAACAAAGACATAATGATGACATCCCTCCTCACAAGAACCCATGCTTTGGCACAAACAACTGGCTGGCCTGATTTCATGTCCAATAAATTTAATCTTATCCAGTAAAGTGTCTCCTAGTACAGGAGAGGAAAAGATGAGGTGTTCTGAAAAGAGCTCTTTGGGCATCGTGTAACACTGCCACTAAGTAAAAATTAAAAGCTTAGGAGATTTCTGTTGTCTCTTAAGCAAACAGGAAAAAAAAGCATTATGCAGCTGGCATCAGCACTGGTGAGGTGAGCAGCACACGGCAGCTGACAAAACCATCAAGCTAACTCCAGTTTCTCTTCGTGGTGAACTTGTGAACGCACTCAGCCCACCACTCGAAAACCAACTGTTTCTAATGTGCAATGGTTTCATGTTACTGCTTACAAATTCAGTCTCCTGGCAGTATTTGAGGAAGGTGCTTTTCCATGAAGTGACGGCAGACATCCAGTGTTTTGGGCATGAAAAAACACAGTCCAGTGGTTTTCCCGTACTGAGACATGGGCCACAGGGATGCCCACTGCTGTGCTGGTACAACTGAAGAAGCTGTGACTTCAGTATGTGACTTCCAGCAGAGCTGTATGCATAAACATAAGCTTCTATGAGCCATCTCCAGCTGGGCATCCAGAGATGAAAACAGCCCCAAATTAGTGGGCACTACTGAAAAAGTAACCAAGCGTCTAAACACTTGCACAATCTGCATTTACTCTCCGTAGCTCTCAAATGCCATTCTCAAATGGCATCACCCCCCGATTGCAAGCGTTTCCCAACGGACACGCACCATCATATTGAAACCTTGAATATTGCAGTGACTTAGCTTCTTCCACTCCGCTTTACTCAACGTTGAGTAATTAATCCTCACAGCGCCTCAGAGGAGGCAGGACAGTGACATTCACCAACCCAGCCCAACATGCGGGTAAGAGGCACGGAAAGCCAAGTGACCCGTACGAGGTCCTGCAGGAAGCAGGCCAAGCCCAGCCGCCATGTCACATTGCTAAAGAGATGTTCATGCCACCACATCCCAGTGGCGAGGAAGCCAGAAGAAAGCCTTCCTCAATTCCTCCCCTCAGCACCCAAAACTCATCAACAGGACCATTAGGGCATGCTTGCTGGGACAAGTCACTCCTGCTGCGGTGAAGGCGAGGGATTCCCGGCATTGCACCGCAGCCGCGAGCGGGGCCGGTGGCCTTGGCCGGAGCTTCGCCGCGCTCTCAGCAGAGCGGGACACCCACGGACACCGCCACGTTGCATAACCACGGACACTGCATGTAAATAGGAGCTCCCGCTCTCTAACAAGCGGCTTGACCGACTTATGCAATTACCGTGCCTCATTAGCAGGTTGGCGGGGAGGATTTCAAAGGAGCTGCTGCCCGACCCGGCCGAGAGGCTGCCATTCGCCCAGCAGCCACAGGCCGGGCCACCCTCCGGCGGGACCCACCGCCCGCCGGGGCCCACGCCGTGGGGCAGGGCGTGCCGGCACGGGGCGGGGGAGCGGGATGGTAGTTCATTTGGGGAGGGGAGCTGAGCCGTCTCTCCACCTCCGGAGAAGGGGAGTTGCCGAAGACGCCCCGGCTCTTCGCCGGGGTGTCCAAGCTCAGAAATAAAGGTGCTCCCTTGAAATAAAGGGGCGCGGGGCTCTCGCGGCCCCTCTTCCTGCCCTCATCACCTGCGGGCCCCAGGGAAGGGGTGCCCGGGCCCCCGCCGGCCCGGAGGCCGGCCACGGCCTACCCCGGGCCCGCCACCTCCTCCCCGCCGGGCCGGGGTCTCCCCGCTCAGGGCCGGGCTGCGCCCCGGGCAGGCTGCGGAGCGGAGGAAACGACAGCAGCCCCCGCCCCCGGCCCCGGGCCAGGGGCTGGGCTCCCCGCCGGGCGAGGCAGAGCCGGCCACCTCCCTCTTCCTCCTCCTACTCCTCCTCCTCGCTTTCCTACTTCTGCACCGGCGCCGCTCCAGCTCCAGCTCCGCCGCTGCCCCTCAGCCGCCGGGGCTGTCGCACGGCCCCCCCACTTCCCTCCCTCCCTCTCCCCCGCCCCCACCGGTCCCCTCCGCCCTATCCCCGGCGCCGCCGCCGCCGCTTCTACAAGATGGCGGGGACCGTGGCCGAGCGGGACGCGTTGGTGAGTGCCGCTTTGCCCCCTCCCCGGGGGCTCCGGGACAGGGACGGGGACGGGGGGGGCGGACAGGGCAGGCCCCCCGCGGCGGGCACCTGCGGAGCGGTGGGGGGGCCGGGAGGGGCTCCGCCTGCCCCTGCCTCAGCTCTCCCCTTTTTACCTGCAGAAAATAGAGGACGGGCATTTAAACAACTCCTTGGGATCCCCGGTGCAAGCTGATGTGTACTTCCCTCGCCTGGTAAATCACCTTTATTTGGTTTCTGGGGTTTTTTTTTTTACAACCCTTTACCCTGCTCCCCCCCTCCCCTCCGGCTGCACAACGGCGGCCGCTGCCGAGTTGACCCTCGCCACCCTCCTCCCTTGTCCTTTCCAGATCGTCCCCTTCTGTGGGCACATCAAAGGAGGAATGAGGCCGGGAAAGAAGATCTTAGTTATGGGCATAGTGGACCTCAACCCCGAGAGGTAACACCCGGGCAGGGCTGCTCGGCCCGGGGGCGCTGGGCCCGGGGAGGGGGCGAGGGGAGGGAGGCTGCACGCACACACACACACACACACACACATATACACAAACACACACGGATCCCTCCTTTCTGGAGAGGGATTATTTTTATCATTTTAAATATAGCGTGCTGATTTCTCCTTTGACCCATAGAGGGGGCATTTCTTTAACGGATCCTGTTTCCCAACATTTCAGTTGGGAGTAAAGGAGCATATAGAGCATATATATATCCATATATCTACACATATATGCACAACGCACTTGCACATATATATATATGCTATAACCATGTTCTTGTCCTTGCTGAGCTTTCAGAGCATTCCCTGAACGAGCTGTCACCCCCTCATGCCGCTATACCATCAATGGCTTTAATAAGCTGAGAAATGAGACTGGCGGCATTTGGGGCTTATTTGCTCGCTTCTGGCTGAAGGAGAGCCATTCTGTTTGTGTTGCAGCTTTGGCATCAGTCTGACTTGCGGGGAGTCGGAAGATCCGCCTGCGGATGTAGCTATTGAACTGAAAGCCGTGTTTACAGACAGACAGTTTGTCAGAAACTCTTGTGTAGCTGGAGAATGGGGGGAAGAGCAATCATCTATTCCTTACTTCCCATTTATACCGGACCAGCCTTTTAGGGTGAGTACCAGGATGACAGCGGCTCGCGCTGTATCTGATAAAGTGTAGTATGATCAGAGTCGTAGCAGAACCCAACTTGCCTCTCGTGAAATCACAGCATAGCCCACGCTCCTCCAGTTGAGACACCGGTTGCCAGATTGTTTGTATTGATCAGAAGTTGCGCAGAAAGCCCGCCGCTGCATGCAGCTGTGGGCAGTTCAGAGCCAGGGTGCCATGAGAAGTCAGAGGTTGCGATGCTGTGTGATGAAACATGCTTCCTGAGCTTAGTTTTATAGCTATAAATTAAAAAGTACCTCTGTGTTATTAGTGCGTTACAAGTTATTACTGGGAAATGTAAATACTCTGTGGGACTGCTGTATGTTTTGATGATTTTTTTAATGGACATAGTGTTTGCAATTTAGTGCAGCTAATAAGGATTCTGTTCATCCTTTGTCTCCAGGGATGTTACACTGAGGTTGACCGTAGCCCTTCGTGTTAGCAGATTAAACAGCTAAGCAATAGTGGTATTGTTTTCTGAACCCCAGGATTAAATCTCCTGTCAAATTTAAGTTTGTAGTCACTTGAAAAGGGTGTATGTGGAAATGCTGTGGTGCAAGGGATGGACTGGATTGACCTAGAAGCAGATTCCCATCTGTAGTGTTTATGGTTATGTGAAGATGTCTTTGCAAATCAGGACTAACAAAGTATGCAGCTGCAGAGGGCCACTTCTCTCTCAGTGGCTTCACAACGTTGACGAAAAAAGGCTGCACGCCTTCTCCATGCGGCTGACCCAGAAAACCCCTCCTCCTCCCCTTGCCTCTTATGAAACCTCGCTGGCCCCTCTGCTAAATGGCAGTGCTCTGACCAGCTGCCAAACTCTCTTAATCTTTCTTGCCTCCAAGATAATCTCCCCCAACCCCAAAAGCTCACAGTCTCCCCAGATGCTTGGGCTTTGAGAGGGTGTTTGTGACTGGTTTTGCTGCGAATCGGTTGCGCTCTACTTGCTTCTACAAACTCTCCCATCAGAACTGGCAACACCCTTTGCTGCGTGTGGGAAATGCACTGGAAAGGGCTTGGAGGCTTGGTCCTGCACTGGCTGAGGGGGTTATACTACCTGCTGCAGTGGGTGGTGGCTGCACCCTCAGACAAGCCAAACAAATTACCCAGAGCATGTTTTGTGGGTGTCCCACTAATGATAGCTGACGTTAGAGGACAGCAGTATTGCACATTTGGCATGAGATAGTGTAGAAAGGGAGTTGTTCTTTTTCTTCTTTCTTTCTCCCCCCCCCTTTTTTTTCACCATATACACAAATGGAATTTAGACTCCAAATTGACTTTGTACCTTTGATGGTCTCCCTCTCAGCGAATAAATTAGACTATTAAGTGTTCTTGCCAATTACTTGTGATCCGTCCAATTATTGTTCTGGTGTGGCCCAGGGTGATCTAAAAAAATGGATCGTAAGCAGTGTTGAGGCTAACCATATCTTTTACATAACAAGGCCTAAGGCTGGATGCACCTGCCGCAGTGACATGGGAGAGACGCGGCAGCGCAGGCGCTTCCCTGTTACGTGGTGCACTACCAGGTCCCCAGGAGCTTAAGCTCTCCGGGACTGTCTGCTGCCACTTCTTCCACTGTGACGTGCCCTAAGTCAGTTGGGCTTTGGCTCACTCGGTTTATATCTGGCCCTGTTCCCATTTTTATACACTGTAATAGCAGTGGAGTCAAGTGCCTGGAAGCAGCACTTCACTCCAGACTACCAGCCTCTTGAAATGACCCAGGATTTACATGTGGCTTCTCTGCAGATTTTCTTCTTAGCCTGTCTGGACCTGGAAGTCTCCCAGGGCCCGTACAAGAAGCGCACGCTCTGTGCCCTCGTATCCCTGCTTCTTGCTGGGGCAGCTCCAGCAAAGCTTAACTACAGGGCACCCTCTCAAGCCACCCCTAACATCAGGAATCTCCCGACCTGTCCAAGCCTGTTCAGCTCCAGGCTTTGTTGCTTTTCCAAAGCATTTCTGCAGGGCTCTAGGAGGAGGGATGAGCTGTGTCCCTCCCTGATCCTGTTTGTGCCTCATGCACAAAGCTGAATGCAAGCCATCCTGCACCGCTTCTTCCTCACTGCAGCCCCTATATGGAGCCTACTCCAACAGGGAGTCCCGGGCTGTCTGCAGCCACAATAGTGAAGGCTTTTTAATTTTGCAGCAGGTCTGTGAGTATGTGTGGGAGGGGAGGACAAACCTATCCCTCCTTTCATGTTTGCACCCTTCCAGTACATTAACGGAAGCCTGGAAAGCATTGCAGAGGGAACTGCCCCCTCATTCTGCAGCAAAAAAAGTTCTGTAGCAAGGAATGCAAGATTTGGGTTGGAGATACAATTTCTTCCCCCTGTAATTAGCAGTTTGAGTCTGTTTCTGGCATTATTCCAAGAGGCAAAACCTCCCTGATGCCAGTGGGACTTGGTTCCAGAGTCCTTCCCGCCACGACAGTGTGAGATGGGATTAACGTCCCTGTGAAGTAAGAGCAGATCCATCATAGTGTAACTGATGTGATGAGGGCAAACTGGTCTTAGCCCTGGCTATTATTACGTGGCACATAAATAGCAAAATGTGTAACCGCACCAACATGACTTAAAGGCTAATGGAGTGCTCTTTGTATTCTGTGAAATAACCTCCCTGTTACACTGTGAACAACATGCTTTATCATTTTATTTTTTACAGGTTGAGATACTTTGCGAGCATCCCCGTTTTAGAATATTTGTGGATGGACATCAGCTCTTTGATTTTTACCACCGTATTGAAACACTGTCAGCAATTGACACGATAAAGATAAATGGAGATCTTCAGCTTACAAAACTTGGCTGAGCTTGTTAGGACCCCAGATTCCAAACCAGCTCAGGTGCCATCATCTGTTTGGAGAAGTGACAGCCGGCTCTGGACACAGCTATGGTAGGAAGGCTGCCCCTTTCCTTTTCCACGTGCAGTTCTTCACTCCTGTGCCGATGAACCAGGCTGTTGTTTATCCTAATGAAGAACACTGTTGGTTAATACACATTGAGCCATTTTTCTTGGATCAAAATAGCCCACCTGTGCTGGATAATCAAATTGGAATGGATTCAGAAAGACTTGCAGTCTTGTTTCAAATCTCACAGAAAAGCAATTTCTGAAATGCAGTGCTAAAACCAGTTACTGAACAGCAGTGACAACAACAAAAAAGTTTTTCTTTTGCAAATATTGTTTCTGCACTGAAGTGGAGTAGTGTAGCACAACATAGGGCCACGTGCTGATGTCCTTACCCGGGGCCTGAGCCTGGTTCCATGGAAATCAATGGCAAAACTCCCACTCACTTTAATGGGGTACAATCAAACTGTCTAGTCCTTAGTCAAGCACAATTCCCACTGATTTCTGTGGGATTTTTGCACACACCTGGGGGCCAGCTGTTCTGCTGGTGTAAATCAGCATTACCTCCATGACTTGCAATGGAATTTTGCCGATTGCTCCCAGCCACTGATTTGGCCCAAGGACTGTGCAAAAACTGAATGAGGGTGTGAGGACACAGCCTGTATATTTTAGTCAGGGTATTTGCATAGAATGTAGATTGTTACGAGTTTTGCACAATGTATTGTTAATACAATTTTTAAAGCTTATCTGTAGTTTATTTATTTATACTCATTGTATGTATTATTAGTAAAAATTAACAGTCTTACTGATGGTTAAGAACAGCAAAGTGTAAACATTTTGAATGTACAAAATGTCTTAGGTTCTTTGGGTAAACTTTACATATCATTCTTGAAAAATCCTGTTTCCTATCGAACATTTAGTTACATTTTAATGGAGCCCTCCAGGCCCTGGGAAAATGTGGGCATGGTAGTTTGTGGGGGCGGGGGGAACTCTTTGCATATTCACTAGAAACTGTTTTTCAGGTCTTACTAACTTTGCTGCGCAGGATAGGTTTGAGTTAAAGTCAATCTGTTTTAAACACTTAAACAGCAAATTTTTAGGTTTAACTGTGCTTTTATAACCTGAGAAAAAGTTAAATTTGGCAGCCTCTTAGTTCAGAAAGAGAACCAGCCTCTTTGCAGGCGAGATGGGAGATTTTTTTGCACTCGTTTGAGAACGTATTCGGCCTTTGATATGACAATTAAAACTTGTCTAGACAGCCAAGTTATTAATGCTTGAAAATCAGCTACTGCACATGAATAATAACTTTTCAAGTAGCTTTTTAAATAGTAGGTATAGCTGTATAAACACAGTCATTGCGCTACACTATAAATGAACACAGCCACTTTTGACTTCTTTAGGACTAAATACACTTTTTTCCTTGGCTGCTCACAATAGACTGTAGCAGGTCTTTCTGAGTAGTTATAATCATGAGATAAACATATATTTAGGCAATTTTGAAAACATGTAATATAGGGACTTTCTAAGACACAGAATACAAAAACATCCTTTGTAGCACAGTATTTAAAAAAAAAAAAAAGAGAGAGAGAAGACTCTCACAAACACAACTATGTTAAACCTGCAATAAAGCTGTGGTTTAAAGTAACCAGAACTGGAATATCCAAAGTTGAGGGTAGAATGCCAGTTGCAAAGCCTCATTTTGCGCTAATTTGGCCTGCAGTTAAGAAGCCTTAGACTGCGAGCTGAAATTCCAACTGTGGCTCTAGTCCAAAGCCTGTTGAGGTCAATCAGAGTCCTCTGAGCATAGAAGCCTGATTCTTACTTCATGCAAGTGCAAATCTCTGTAAAGCCAGGGGGGTGTTGCTGCTGCTGTTGCAGGCGCATTAAGAATCAGGCTGCCACCTATAAAATACAAGTTAAAAATTGAATTTTTAGCCTTAACATTGACATTCCCTGACTATTCTTCCTTCCAAATTAAGAGAGAACCCATTATTTTCCAGATGATCTTTTTTTATCTGGTATGTGGCTTTTAAGTTGTACATCAGATTCTATTTGTACTCCAGATTGAATCTTGATACGAAATGTTCCTGTCTTGCTCTGTTTTTACTCTTTTACATGATGACTGTGTCATTTTCCATTGTATAAAGAATGCTGACAGTGTTTCGGTACAAAATATATTCTTAAAAATGACGATGATGATGATAATAAAAATCCAAGGCAAAGGTGCTTCTACATGAGGTGTTTGGATTTTTCTCCAGCTTGGAAATGCTTTATGGTTCCAAAGCAGATGCAGGCAGAAGATGAATTCTATTTGGAGAGATATATGGCACCCTCCCTGCCTAGCGCTTTCTCCAACTAGAGATGTAAAGCCAGGTTTGCTGATGCAGTGCCATTGCCTGAGGCTGTTATGTTAGTCCAGTGGGCCATAAGTAGGAGGCTGGAGAGAGTAAGTAGCACCAGGACCCTACAGGAGTGCAAAACCAAAAGAGATCTCCCTGACAGCACAATGCCAGTAGAAATTTCCCCTCCATGCCTTTACTGTAGCCTAGAAAAAGCAAGTTGGCTGACTTGAATTCTCAGCCGCTTGGGATTCCCAGTAGGTTACCACAGCCCTCAGACTTTGCTGTCCTGCACGGGCTCGGCACAGCACTGTGGCTACGTCAGGGATGCCGACATGAACTCGATGCACCACGGTGTCAGTGGCATCTCTGTCAGGAGCAAGGGCCCAATGGTATGACCTTGCCTCTGCTCCCACCCGCTGTGCTGGGCATTCCCATTTGTTCTTGCTCCCGTAATTTTCTGTCTCGGGAAAATGCTTTTTCAAACCCAATTCTGCCTTTGCATAATTCCACCAACCACGGTGCCCACCACCTGATTCTGCCCAGTTGTGGTTTCTGAGCCAGGCTTTGAGGCAAGAAGGGCTGCGAACCCACTTCTTATAGGTTGGGGTTTGGCTGAGAGCTCAGGAAAGGGCAGAAAGTCACAGTTAAGGCTCCCACATCTATTTGTCTAACACCAGTTTGGAAGCCTTTTTATTTTTCTTTTGCTCTTGGGCAGTACAAGGCTATGGCAGGTGAAAGAAGGATGATGTCTATGGAACCAAGGGCTGTTCCACGCATGCTTGGCTTACGCTGGCTGATCACATTCAGAAGCAACTGCTGAACGCTTGTGTGCTGTAAGTCAGAGAAAGCTGAAGCCTTAAATGTTTCTGTTCAGTTGGACTTTGAGCCAAATCCAAATGTTTAAGATGGGACACTGTGCTGCCAAATTTATATCTGAATTTTTTGGTTTCCACAATTTGGGGATTATTCAGATCTTCATTTTGGATATAAGCCCTACCAGACCTGAAGTAAGACTATTTCCAAATTGGGCCAGGTTTTCAAAATGTTTTTCAGTAGGGACAAGTAGTCTCTGAGCTTTTTGGAAGCTGCAATTCTTCAGGACTAAGTGAGTGTGTGAACCAACTTCTGAAATCTGCTAGAATTTCTTAGTTGAACATTTCCGTGGTTTCCTCTGAATGAGGAAATGAAAGAAGCCTTGAATGGGTAAAAACCCATATGGAGTGGAATCCCTCAATTTAGCATAGCTTTATTTTTTCCAAAGAGGAAAAAGCAAAAAAAAAAAACAACCAAAAAAACACAACCAAATTAGTTATGTTTGGAATTGGCTGTGATAAAGCTGATTTAATTAAAAAAAAAAAGAGGTTATTGCCTATTCAGAAAAAGCCTTGAAATACTTCAGTATCTTGTGAGATAGTATGTGTCTAAACATATTTCACATAAACGCTTTTTCACAGCCAAGTTGTTAAAAATGTTACAAAATACCTTCTTTTTGTGTCACAATTAGAAATGTTTGCCCCACCTTGAAAGAACATTTTGTATTAAATATTCATATGTTGTCTATGTGAACTCGCACTAACATATATTATATTCTCCCTCCCCTCCTTGACTAGCTTGAGAAGAAATAGGCGTAATATTGCTAAACCGGTTGAATGTGACATCTGCTTGAGGCATAGCATCTTTCTCAAGGGCTGTTTTGAGTAAACAGCCTGAAAACCAAAGGGAGAGCCTGATTCACCATTCTGCTGTGCCAGCTTTCCACCCCTGTAACTCTCCTGCTGTGAGGCTGCGACTGAAGCCCTGAAATTTTCATGTAAGGGAGCAGCACTGAGATGTTTATCTTCTGGGATTTAAAACTATTCCCTGTGGAGGAAACAAGAACAGAGTAGCCACAGCGCTCTCAAGCTTGGTAGTAGTGTTGGGGTGGCAGGATGTGCTGTAGTCCTAACGGAGTGTGAGTTCAGAGGGAGGTAGTGGGCATTTCAGAGCCAGCCAAGAGCACAGGCTGTGGAGCTGCATGACAGTTTCCCAAGGATGGGCATTTGCCACATTGTTAGCCGCCACTTTCTGCAACCCCATGCCAGGAGACACGGCAAAAAACAGCACTGCTTACAAGTTTGGAAAGCATGAACAGGTTCATGTTCCTACCTGCCTTCTTTGAAAGAGGCTCCCAAATAAAAAATATGAATAGCCATGCCACTGAGGTATTTTTTTCCCCACAGACATTCAAGCAATGTATCTGATGTGGGGCTCATCTTGCATCCCATCCAGGAGAGGTGCTGCCTGCAGAAATCCAAAGCGCTGCTTTCCACACCACAGCTGGTTATAGTGACCTTTTAATGCAGAAAACTGCAGAAAACTGCAGAACTGCAATTCTGCTGAGCCAGTTAGTGGTGGCTCTAAGCAACCTCCCAGCACCCCTGGAATTGATGGGACCGTATGAGGAACAAGAGTCAGACTGAGGGCAGCCCTAAATACTCACTGTGATAAGCACCGAGTTAGGAAGAAAAGCTAGGAACAGTTGGTGACCTGGTGAGATTTTTTGTAATCGGGGTATTGTTCTGATTTTCTCAGGTGGATCAGAAAGCGTACAGGTAAAAGTCACTTTGCAATGAATGGTGTGTGGGGTTAGAACCAAGACCAACCCAAACAGGGAGAAAAAATGAGTTGCAGATGCTTTATCTGGCTTTGATACACCCTCCCAGCTCCTCCCCGCAATCACTGCTGTTATGAACATACACGATTACTACAACAAGGAGATTCAGCAGCATGTGCAAGATCAAAATAATAAACTCACACTTTGCCACAGGTCCTCCCTAGCTTCTGTTGCTAGACCTCTCCATCTGTCTGTCAAAAAGTAACTATACCCTGCTGCTTTTAAAATCCATGGCAAAAATCCCTTTGACTTTAATGGAAATAGGTCCATTAAAAAAAGGGGTATTTCTAGCTCTCCCTCTCCAGTTATTTTCAGCTGGGGCATACTCTAAAAATCTGTTCTTTCATTCTCGTGAATTTATTCTGAAGTATGAATAGGGGACTATTTCTGTCTGCATTATCCATTGGAGTAGAGTCAACAGAAAGCACAGCCTCTCTCTGCTGCAGTAACACTGGTTTCGCAGTTAGCTGATGAAATGTCTTCTATTTGTTACCTTCTGATTTTAAAAGTGAGGGTGTGCACAAAATGACGGGGAAGTAATAGCAATATGTATCATTCACCACAGATCTATTTTTATGTGCTGTGCCAATTTCATAATGAACTTTTAATAACAATAAAACGTGAAATCTTCACTAGGTTGTTCTGTCTTTTATCTGAATTATTAATGCTCATTACACACCCTTTTGACTTCTTTAACCTCTGGCTTCTGGCTTCTTTTATCTTCTGCCTGTTTTTCAGATGTAGCTAACTCTTGCCCTCATAAAACTGTAGTGTGAAATTTTGGAATGAGATGTGCAGCTTTGGCAGCAGCTTGTGCAAAACTCCTTTACAGTTTAAACATACTTTCCAGAACAATCAAATAACTTCATTACAGGAAAGAATAGCTTGCTTACTCATGCAAGACTCCAGCTGACATCACTGGGCAGTGTAAGCCTCAGAAGTTAACAGGCACGACTCAGACCTTACGGCTAGGATGTGAGACACCAATGGCTGATCACTTTTGCATAGGATAAAACAGCCCATCAGCAGTGTAACTCACACAGGCACAGGTGCTCAAATTCACTCCGGTGGGACTGGGTTCATGGGTGAGAGTTACGTGGTGAGTAGAACCACAAGATCAGCTCTAGATACATGTTATTATGAGATCCAGTGTTTCCCTTGTTGACATGATCCTAACTAAAGTTCATATTGACCTCAGGAAGCTTCTTCCAGTTAAAGCTATTGGAAGAATTCTGCATGACCCAAACGGGAAAGGGTTATGCCCTAAATCCAGTTGTGACTGTAAAAAATGAGTGAGGTTTCTGAGGGAAACCTCAAAATCCAAACAGTGCTGAAGCAGCAGATGAAGAGGATTTGAACACACCCAGTTCTGTGTGTTTTCTCCCAATAAAATGATAATTAATCAGATGTTCTCCACACAGTTCATACTACCTCTAAAGCATGGATCTGTGGCCATCCCTGCTCAAAGACACACTGAAATTGGCCCTTTGTTTTCTATACACAATCCTAAAAGGGGGTATGTTAAGACATTTAGAGATTCCTAGCTAAAACACAGAAATAAGTAACCTAGATGCAAAACAGAAGTGAGGAGGACAGAGGTAAATGCACACAACAGTCAGAAATGACAGTAAATGGTGTAAAGGCAGCATCTATTCCCCACCAAATGGCAAAACAACAGCAGCCGCATAACTACCTGGGGGGATTTTCAAAAGGGGGAATATATACATCCAATTTCACCACTTGCATCAGCTAACTCCAATAGAGGCCCTTGAAAAGCTCTTGTTTGACCTGCAACACTGAGTAAACTACAGGCATGAGTTTTTGGGGGGAAGGAAGGGAAGTGGTCACCCACCCCATTGAGACCATCTGATGTAGCAAGTACCATGTGTACATGTCTCCCATTCAGATCAGTACTACAGACGCCTCACAGCTGAGCCTTATTTTGGTGGAGTGTTTCTGAGCTTGAAGACAAGGCAATTCATGTTGAGGGATTTACTCAAGGAATACCATGAATATGACTTTCCTACCACTGCACTGGATCCTATTTTTAAATTATGACTTTCACCACTCTTCTAAGAATAGAGGCTGGCCCTGAAACATCACATTGGCTCCAGCATTCTCCAAAGGTTACACATTTCTCATCCTGTTCAGGTTTTAAGGCTTCAGCTTCCACACTAGCGCCTTGCTAGACCAGGGCTGTGATGCTGGGGGGTCATTCTGTGAAAGATCCTGAGAAGAAGGTGTCTTTCAGCAGCTCTCTTCCCAGCTGGCAGAAGACCTGCAAGTCTCCCTCAGCAGTCAGAAGCAACAGCAAAAACAGAGCTATGCTGACTCCTGGTTTGCAGAACAGGGCTTCCTTGCAACACTGAAAGGTAGGAAAAAAAGCCTGCTTAATTAGAAAAACTTCACTGAAGCTGAATGGTAAATCTCAGCAGCAAAGAGGAGGATTTCAGTACTAGGCAATCTGATACTAACAGCAGAGCCATGCTCCCGTGGTGACCAGAGGCTGTGGGCAGGTGTTGCTTCGATTGAACAGAGAGGCAGAGCTCCATGCCATGGAGCAGCCTGTTGCCAAGTGCTGATGGAGATGCTGGAGGCTTCCGAGTGGCTCTGCCTTTGCCTGGCTCCAAAAACCCTTGTGGTGGGAGAAAAGCCAGCACTGACAGTATTGTAATGTATGACAAGCTACAGTAGCAGCTCCACCACTGCATGCTCAAAGAGGCAAAGAGGATTCTTTCCTGGCTGCTCTCTAAGAAATTTTCTGTTCAATAGGAAAGATAACCACTGTCTAGAAGAGATCCAGACCAGAACTAAGGACAGAACATGGCTCTAGGTAGAAGAAACATTCTTGGGAAACCAACAGATTCACTACAACCTCCAGGGGAAAATTAAATATTTTAATTTAAAAGTACAAAAGCCACAACAAGGGTAGTGGGATTCCTTTTACACCCCAGCTTTGGAAGAAAGATACAATGAGCTGCAATGGCTAGAAACAGACTCTGAGGGGCAAAGCTGGGAGCAGCTGTGGATTATTGCATGGGTGCAGAATTCAGCTTCCACATCCACTCACCTCCATTTCCACTGCCTTTTCTCAGGGGTGGCAGGTCCTCTCCACAAGAGAGAACTGCTGCTGGAAACCTCACAGCCAGAGGAATTCTCCTGTTGCTTCAGAGCTTTCTGTGTCCTCTACAAACACCAACCAAGGTGTACTTTATTTAGCGCCACTCACTGAAGAACTTCAAAGCACTGACAAACTTTACAATTCATGTTAATTCATGAATGCTCCTTGCGACTTCTAGTACTAATGCTGTTATTCTATGGGCAGGGGAAGAACAGAGATGTAAGAACAGTTTCTCATGAATCAGTGCTGTAATTTGGAATATAGTGATTTGCACATGCCTAATGTCTCATCACTGTGACTTTTGGCTACAACATTGAAGCTCAGACTCCCAGGCCCCCTCTTTCATTCACCAGGCAGACATGTTGTTTTGGATCAGAATATCCAACAGTAAGATCGAGTAATGCCATACATTGTGAGTAGCTCCTCTGAGATCAGAGGGGCTATTTGTAATGCAAAATCCTTCCAAAATAGGATTTTTTAAATACTAAAAATTGAATGGCATTCTGTCATTTTTTTGCAGCCTTCACCGACTCACGGTGCTTTCACCTGCAATTTAAATAATGCAGAAGAGAAGCTGGAACATGGAGGATCAGGTTTCTTAGCAGGGAGTTGTTTGCTTCAATTCAAAATGCACACACATTTTCCTAGACAAAATACAGCAATCACATCCTGAGTGATGCAAACAGGTAGATCTCTCTCAATGTCAAGGTGGAAGTACACTGACTGATAGCAACTGAGACCTGCTGGAGTATGAACTGGCTTAGGGTTCCCATAATAAACCTAACCTCTTCGAGCTATTCAAAAGATGCTCTCAGGCAAAATAACGGGATTCTATTTAGCAAAGGGAAGCACATGATTGTTTAAATGCATTGTACAGCTGAAGCTGTGATAATGTAGGCGAAAAGATGATGTTTTTAAGTGAAAGGGAAATCAGTTGTAATGATAATTGCTGTTGTCTTTGTGTATTACCAGCTGTATTGATTACCTTCATCCTGTGTGTCGCTGGCAACTAGGGAACATGATATGTTATGCTAGTGCTGGAGAGCAGCAGAGATTGGTGTATTTTTAGAACCAAGATTCCCACAGTGTAATTGTAGCAACTGGATGATCGTACACATGCATATTAAAATGCCAACAGATGAATTCCTGGACAGTGTCAGCAAACATTTCACTGTTTGGGGTAGGAGGAAAGGGCAGGAATGAACAGCTCAGAAGTTCAACAACTGACAACCACAGCATTTTTAGCTCTAAGAGTGTCCTCCAAGAGCTGTGTGGCTCACATTGGCCAGCATGAAAGGGAAGCTGGTAAAAAGCAGAATCTCACTTTCCAGGATGAAGAGATAATGCACTTGCAGGTCAGAGTGTCCATATCTCTCTTGCCTTACCTGGTCCCATAACACATGAAATTACATCTCTGTACCAGTAAAGAGAACTGGTGGCCATCTATAGACATTCTTCAAGAGCTCCGTTCTGGGTCTCAGCTGCCAGCGGGCAGTGTTTGGAGTGCCTGTGTTGCACAACCGGGCATGGTGCAGATGTCCTGACTCACTAGATCTCATCAAGATTGCAGATACGAAAGGCTTACTGCTGGTCACAAAACTGTACAGATGTGGGCACACAGTTGGTAGGGACAAGTTGCCTTAAGCAAAGTCGACTGGGAGGTAACCAGGAGTTGCCTGTGCAGAGCAGATGTGCAGCGGCATTTGTTGGGAACTTATATATCTTGTAAAGCATCTATGTCTCGTAAAGCAGAAGATGTTGTTTCAGACTCTACGGGAATAATATCAGCCAGGTTAACAGTCCTGTCATAGGGCTGGTTTAGACAGGAGTTGTACAGGACCAGTCAAGGTCTGAACCTTTCCACTAAAAGCCAACCCAAGTTTCCGTAAGTGGAGCACAATATGGGTTCACCTGTAGCAGAAATAACCAATGTACACTTGAAGCTTTCAGCAGCCATTCAGGTAGGTGTCAGAACGCCAGATACCTTCCAGTAGACTGTTGCTGTATTCAATATAAATAAACTGATGATCACAGACCATCACAGGAGTATGATGACTATTACACTTGATAAAACTGGCAGTCCAAATAGTTCACAGTCTTTGGCTGTGCTAACTGAAGTGTGTTTTGGAGGACAGCACAAGGGATGCTGTGGCAGACAGGTATAGCATAGCCTGCCCCAGATAGATTTTTCTTTCAATTCTCTTTAAGTAGAATTGGCCTGAAACCTATTCAGTAGTCTTAAATTTTATGTATTTATCACTGCAATAGGACATGTTGTTGGACATTATTAAATGCCTAATCTTTTTCAGAATCCTGTTATGTTTACACATGCTGATATTGTTCATGGATGGTATACTCCATGCAAAGAAAATTCCTCTCTCTCTGCCTTCAATGTACCTTTCTTCTGTCTCATTATATCCCCTTTTATCCTTTGATAGGTGGATGAATTTGGGAAGGAGACCCTAAACTACCTTCGCAGTGTCCTTTAGCTTTCCATATACTTTCATCATGTTTATTATCACCTTCTTCAAGGTACACAGTCCTTTTCAACCTAACGATCAAATACCAGACTGGAAACTTTTCTAGAATGTTTTTGCACATGGCTTCAATCCAGACTGTAAGAATTAACAGTCACCACAGTCAAAGTAAATTGCAGGTGGTGGTACATTGCCTAACATCCTGATGTAAATGTAAGATAAATTGCACTACACCCTACTCCAGGGGGTGTAGTGCAACATGAAATCCAAGTGTACAGACTTTGTACATCAAGTTATATCTTCATTTCAGAAAGCCTCTAATTATGCTGAAATGTGCACTTTCAAATGTGTGCTACACCTGGCCTCCAGGACCTCCCCCCCGCCCGTTAACTGCAGGCAATGACTCCCTCCATGTCATTCTTTCCCCACAAAAGATTTTAGACGCTGAATCTACATAGCCACAGCACCAGACCAAACGGACCTCCATCTCCTCAGCCTGTTCCTGCCTGCCTCTGGCCAGCCTCCAAATAATTTTTGTAGCTTCCTTTATGTTCAAGCCATCTTTTTCTACTTGCAGTGCTGGAAGGGAGTAGCTAGATCTGGCCCCTCAGAGCATACCACTCCACAGGGAACATCTTGTTCTGGAGAGGGCATGGCAGGAAGAAACGTCCTTCACGGCATTCAGGGTGACATGAGCCAGGTTTCAACAGGAGGCCATAATTTTCACTGCCAAAGACTGCCACCCATCTCGGGCACATAGCAGCTCCACTTGCCCTCTTCTGAGCTGCTTGGTTTAGACCTCAAACAGATCCAAGGGGAAATTCTGGATACCTTCATAGGTGAACTTCCATATACGGCCATGAAGCCACAGGCTGTGACGGCTGGCATGCAGATACATATCAGCATGCCAAAACTTCCACAGCAACATGTAACTAGTATACACAAATACAATTACACACACATTTATTGGGAGAAGGTGGTAGAGTGACTCGAACATGTGTCAACAGCTTCCCAGGGTGAGGATTTAAAAGAGCTATTTGGTGCAATAAAGACTGATGCTTAATACACAATTTTCCGCAAAGACAGCTTTTTTTGCTTAGGCCAGCTGAGTGGCTACATTAATGGGAAAACTGGAAGCCTTTTAGTGGGTGAGTAGTAGCTGAAACTGCAGGGGTATTCATGCCACCTTCTGCAGCATCTAATTTCAGCTGTAGTAATTCAGTCTCGTCTCTGTGGGTTCCCTATATAGGCAGTGGAAAGAGAGACACTTCTCCAGAGGATGATTTAGCAGAGACAATTTTGATGCCCTGAATGGTCTTCCAGAGGCCTTAGCTCCAGTGTTTATAAAGGGACCTTGAGGACACTCACCTTCTCCCAAACACCCAAATGTAGATGCCTGATCTCCCCTTCACACACATACACACCCCAAACCACTGGCCACAGATAGGTGACTCCAGATGCTTCCTTAAGTGCCTGCTAATAGGAAGGAAACTACCACCCTAAGAAGGTGAAAAACAGCAAAGGTTTTCAGTGCTGAAGGCAGAGAGTTATGCATCACTCACACAACAAAGATGACACTTGCAATTCTGCTTCCACAGGGGTTCAGCTGTCTTGCCAGGCTTGAAAAAAAAAGCTCTGGAAGGAGATGAGGTACTTAGGGTAGCACCTGCACTACATCCATCCTCAGCATTGCACAGGTGATGCAAGTATCTTCTACGTGTAGGAGTATGAAACGCAATATACTCCATCAACTAGAAATGCTAAATGATGTGGAAGGGGCTCTATAAACATGTGACTTTCATTTATTTTTAATTACTTTCCATATTGCTGAAAGCATAGTTTCCCATTAGCCAGATCCAAAGTAATTATGGGAACTTTCAGTTGCTTTCAAGCAGGTCCTGCATTGCTAGAAACAGGTGGCAATAGGAAAACACCAAGTGCCTCTCCTTCCACCAAAAGTAAAACTACATAAAGCAGAATCGCATTTCAAGAGAGCAGATTTA
This sequence comes from Phaethon aethereus, assembly GCF_964289735.1. Classification (NCBI taxonomy): domain Eukaryota; kingdom Metazoa; phylum Chordata; class Aves; order Phaethontiformes; family Phaethontidae; genus Phaethon; species Phaethon aethereus. The sequence continues at coordinate 119,190,527 of NC_138576.1, forward strand.
TCAATTTGCTTAGACTGAACAGGGTAATTTTTTTATCTCTGTCCTTTCTGAACTGTTCAGCACTGGCATGCAAAGGAAGATAGAGAACAGCGCCTTCTCAGAATCCAAGCTACCACATAGCTCTTGACCAGTGTGTTTCTTTGCAAACAGCACTGGGAATGTTAAATGTTTCAGTATTCAGCCTTCATTCTTTGGTGGTCTCCTACTCTTGAATGTAGAGGAAACAATGCTGGTACTCTACTGATGTCAAAGAGGTTACAGCAGCAAACAAATCTGACCTGAGCTGTTTTGGGTTGCCAGTTTTGTGCATAGCTTACATTTTATCACTCAGAAATGGCTGAATGCCAGAGATGGGTGAATGATCATAGGCTACACAAAGTCCAAGTCAGCCCGACAGGTGTTTTGGAGTGCTCTACCAAAAGGTAGGCATTAATAATTAAGTGACTGCCTCTGGGGGAATGGGACAGAAACAATTTGTTGAGCGCAGTCTCAGCTAGTGCCAACGCTATGATGCATGTGAATGTGCTCACCCTCCCATAAGGCTGCAACCTCTACAACAGAGGGGGAATGGGCAGAGCGCCTGAAAACAGAGAGGGAACAGGCCCGTGTCTCTGCACAGAGATAACAGCCCTCCAGCTGCTTATTTAGCTACAGTCAGAATGCATGCATTTTGTGAATCTGCCAGCACACTAGAAAAAAAAACACATGGGCATGAAACCCCTTGCTCAGCAGATGCAGGACACAGGCTTTTCATTTTCTAGGACAATATTATTTTTCTATGCAGTCTTAGCTAAACTCAGGAGTCCTGACGTGTTCTTACTCACTTCAAATTCCTTGTCTACTTTGCCCAACTAAAGACTGAGCAAAGATTTGGGGCTAAAGACTCTGATGGACTGCAGAAACAGAGGGACAATGATATGTTCACCTATTTTGTTAAACCCAAAGATTTCAGAGATACAAGATACTGCATTTACAGGCATTTTTTTATTGCCAGTGGGGTTCAAGGACAGTGAGGTCTTCGGAGCTTAGAGATTCAGAGTTTGAGTATTTTTTTTTTCCTTTTTACTTCTGCCTATTTTATACTCTTCATATCAGGATAATCCATTTTAATACGCCCCAAGGAAATGAGGAGAAAACCCTCAGATTCCTTTCTAGTTTAGGGCTATACTAAACCTTTCATGGGCAAAGATCTAGGCAAGGGTGGTCCTACTCTGACAGAGTTACAGCACTACAGATGTAATTTGAAAATAACAGAAGTCAAAGAAGGAGGTGACAAAAAAGGGCTGGCACAGCGTCTTCTAGGTTTTAATTGCAGCTGGTTCCTCTGGAGTATCCTCTGAAAGAATTTTACACAGGAGCAGCCCATCAGCTATAAAAGACCATGTACAAAAGCCTCAGATAAAACAATTTTCATGCAGACAAACAATATTAATCACCAAAAAAAGCAAGCATCACTTGCTTTGATTTTGTCCTTTGCAAGAAAAGTATAAATACATATAGGCAGTCACACACAGCTTTATTCCTGACCTTCAAATTGTTTTTAATGCCAATGAGTCCAAAGCCTACATAGGTGTGTTGGGTAGATATCACTGCAGCTCACTGCATTCTGCCAACAGAGCAACTTACCACCTATAATCTCTTGGGAGACTCCTTTCTTCTAGCAAACCATTGCCTTGGTAAAACAGTGATTCTGTTTTTTCATAGCTGAGCGATACCAATGCAATAGGAAATGCAAACAGCACAAAAGCGCACTGGAGAAGGTCGTGTAGTGGTGATGTTTGCTTCCTGGGATGCAAAATGGTTGAATTCAACATCAAGTTGTTAGATCAGCCAAAAAGAATCATGGGAATAAAACCAGTATTCAAACACTCACACAAATGCTTGTGTATTTTCCACACACTAGCACTAGCTGCCACAAAAGTAGAGATTATTTCCTGTTCTTCATGGGATTTATTCATCCACCACCATATTTACTTTCACCAAATTATGACTTCCAAGGGAAACTTACAGACTGCTGCACAGCCTTACCTAGGGCCAGCATTAGACTAGGGTCCAACACAGCTCTGACCTACTGCTTTCTGCCCTCTCATATCAGTCCCAGTGCAGAAAAAGAAACATTCATCTTTCAGCTCAGGATGTAACAGTCCAACCTATCCCACAGAAAGCAAGACTTGACATTTTTCACGCATGAAGCTTTCCCACAGGCAAGAATGAGCCTGGAGAAGCTGTAAAGATAAGTTTATAATGCAGTGATGACTCCTTCTACAGAATCAGGAGAGAAAAAACACACCACGGACACTTACTGCACCGGGCCCCAGGGCATGCTTGTAGCTGTGCAATGCTTCCAGAATACACATTAACAAACAGAGCAATAACAAGGTAATAATTGTGAAGGGAGAAGAAACCTATCTGATCCACTCTTGAACTGAATTAAAGGCACCACACTAGCTTGCATAAAACAGAATCTGACTTGGGAGAAACTGATCCAGCTCTGTAAAAGCAAACCACCCCCAAGGCAAACCTGAGCATGATATGACTCTGTTATGCTTTGTAGAGGGTTATCACCCTGGGTTTTTTTAGGCAGCACAGAGTTGTAGCTCTGTCTGCCTGCATCTCTATCAGATTGAGAAAGGGGGACTCTCCAGAGAAGTGGCCTAGCTAGTAACAGAATATAAATCGTCAGCCAAAACTAGAGATGTGTACGTCACACGGGCCTCTCTGAAGGCGCAGCTTGTAGGATAACTTAAGCATGTCTTGATGGCATAGAATTGCAGAGTGGAAAAAATTTTCTCAGTGTAACATGCTGTCAAACTGCATCTGAAGACATTTACACAGGAAAAAAAATCAGAAGACTCATGGCTCTGCAGCCACAAAGTAGATACACCATCCATCCCTGACTGGCTATCTACAAGGAAGAGAATAGGTCAGCTCGCAACAGCTTCTGCAGCCCGTTCAGTCTACATCTTCCTCATCCCTGAAGCCACTCTGCAAAGGGCCATCTGATAGCAATTGAGTTCCATCAGCACAATTCAGATAAAATGATCCCAGAAGGTACGAGAGGACCTGCTAGACGGGGGGCAGTCATGTGCTAAGATGCCTACATTATTTTTGAACAAAAGCTGGTTCACACCTCACCATCTCTTTGAATAAGAAGAACAAGCAGCTGACTGGTGAGAGATCTCTACAGTGCTCCTGAAACTCCCTCCTGCTCCACGTGATGATATGCACAGGAATCTTTGCTCCTCGAAAAATCCAGGCTATTACCAACAGGTTTTGTATCAAGAATTAGTTGCTGCTCAGAGAACTGTGAATGATCTCATAAGCTGCAACATTTCCTAAGTGAGACAAGCTGCTGAGGAGATAGAGACCTGATTTTGGGAGATAGCTGCATTACTAGCAAGGATCATGCATCTTGGCTACTCCACAGAGGAGAATTTGTTGGAAACTCCACCCAGCATAGAGTAAACACTGAGTTACTGAGGATATGCTCTCTGCCCATGGGATTTCTTGCCAAAGGAGACAAGCCCCTTTTCAGCAAAATATGGATAAATATGGATAAAATATGGAGTGTGGCCAAATTTGGAAATAATTATATCTGCTCTGCTCATATAACATTCCACAACTGGGCAATTGGCCCAATGCCATTTCCAGGCAAACCAATTACAAGTCATGATTTGTCTTTCGTTTAAATCCACTGAACTGCTGACTACATACATCTGACTGAGCAAATAGCAAGTATCCTGTGGCTTACAATAGAAACAAATCCATAAATGCAGGGAAATTGAGACAAAGTTGCCCCTTTGAAACATCTGGCAATCAGCTTGTGTTGGGAAGATGGGTCTTGGTGCTTTTGGTGCTGTTTGGAGCCATGTTTCCAACTCAGTAGCACTGCATACGTGGAAGAATGGGGGTATGAGAATTCCTCAACATCTAGGTTTGATCTCAGATCCCTCTTTGGCCAGTTGAGGGTACAGAGCCCAAGCTGGTGCTCTGAAAATAGCCCTCTCCGCTATGATGGGAATTGAGGCTCCTTGCAATAAGCACTGGACTCTCTAAATTGATAGGTTTATTGTGCTTATTAAACTTTTTTTCAGTTCAATGGTTAAGAACTGAAAACCATGAGCCAAATTCACAACTAATGCACACCCCTTGAGTTCAATAAGGTTCAATGAGGTGGCTGCAGCTCACTGCTAAGATGCACGTTATCTCTTTTGAAATGACACAGGCTGCGCTTAGACTCTATGGTTGGTGCAGGGAGATGCAGGGAATGGCAAGGTGAAGTGCTCCCTGGCAAGGGCTCCTGCAGAGCACATCGTAATATACCACGTAAACCTGCTTGGGATTGTATTTGCTTACTAGAACCAAGGAGCTAGCTCAGAGGCAGCACCCTTTCCCAGTGCTGAAACCCAGTTAGCCATGATTCAGACAGAGGGTCCTACTTAGAGCCTGGTGAATTTAAACAGATTTCTCAGGCACCTGGGTTTACCTAATCTCATCTTTTCTAGCTCTCCTTGTGGTAACAGAGCTGATTCAGCTGCTCTCAAGAGATCTCTGACTGACCCTGGATATTGAAGGGGTGGGGGTTGGACCTCATCTCTTCATTTCCCCCTCTGTCTTTGTGCTTGCCTTTGTCATCCTGCTGTTTCCCTCCCTGACCAGCTCTCCACACTCACTTCTGCTTGCTCCTTCCCACATTCTGCCTGTTCTTGGTACAAATGTCAGGGGTTCAGTCTTGCTCCTTTCTGCTTGTGAGACAACAGCAGGGGATCACATGGAGACCAACAGACCCCTCTGTCTGAGGGTCTCATCCTGACTGCTGGTACAGCCAAAGGCCATTGCACGCTAGACTCCAGGGTAGCTGGGGCAGATAGTACTTCTGTTAGCATTCAAAAACATTTTGGCTATTTGGAGCATGGTGTTTTCTCTCTAGGTTCTGTCTTGTTTATAATTTACCTATGACAACAACCCTGTCAGGTAGTTTAGGACCAGATATGCCCAATCTCACATATTTCTCCTATAAGAGCTTTCCAGAAAGCAATCCCATTTTTCTGAGATCTACTCTTGCTATGTGCCTACATTCCAGATGCTTTGCATCTCAATGAACATAGATCAAGGAAGCAAACACATTGTAGAAAAATATGACAGAGGATAAAGTTGACATATGTGGTATTGAAAACAAGCATCAGGTATGAGTCTGAAAGACAATGAGAAGGATTTTGACAAATACCTGCAAAAGGAACCACCGTCCCTTGCATGGCAGTTGCATTTGAGACAGAAGTTGCCATTAACCCAGAAAAACCTCAGCCATTTCCATTTTAAAGCCTGGAACTGAATCCTACTTTCACTTACATTTCATGGATATTTTGCCGTTCACTGTAAAGAGAAAAGGGCATGATCTTCAGAAAAAAAAATCTCAAATTATTTTTATTGATATGCGTCACTGCCAGACACACAACATTGGTTCATGAGGAGAACTTGTCCAAAACATCCAGACCAGGCACCTGAATTTCACTGACTGTGTGAAATGTGAAATAGATGTGAAATGAACTCAAGTGATTACAACAGGTCTTCATATCCTGGTCTTCAGGTGTTCATATCCATCAAGCAGGTCTTCATATATATATATATATATAAAAATAAACATATGTAGAGGTAAGTTTCAGTGTTCCTAAGCCTCAAAAAAACCCCAAAAAATCCAAACCACAACCCCCTTTGAAATGCCTTAAAAATTAACAAGCCTTAAAATAGATGTTAATAGAGATTACATATATTTTATGGGCATATATTTTATTACCCTGAACAGCTCAGGATGCAAGAGACTGCTGTAATAGTGCCCATCACATACACAGTTAGCAGTTTGTACCTCAGAATTTCCTACCAGCTGATCTACAAGAGAGTTTGGAGGGTCTGGACTCCTGTCATCAGAGAGAGGAGCTGACGCACATGGAAAAAGGATGGCTATGGAAATCAACTCACCTTTGTCCAATAAATAAATTGGATCTTTAAAAGACAATAATGGTCTTCACCCATTTTTAGCACTCTTCATCTTAAATGCACAAAACTCACAAGCCATGCCTCTTAAAGGCAAGGGACTGTCTTTAAATTAATAGTTTTAATATCTTTTCTTATTGGCTTTCTGCATTTAGAGCCTGTATTTAAAAAAAAAAATAAAACCCCCAATTAGTCACACTGGAAAGCTTTGCTCTGCTACCGAAAGAGCTAGAAATCTTGCTTTCCTGCTGACAGTTGAGGTACTCATGCAATATCATCTCCTAGGAGAAGGAAATATTGTCAGTCCTGGGAGGAAACAGTATGTGTTTGCCTGTACATCATTTTGGCTGTCCATAGCTATACTTGTCAGCTGTTTTTTCCTCGCAGCTTGCCTGAGTTACACAGTTAAATTAAAGCTGAAGTCAGATTGTTTTCAGTCTGCACTCATCTTAAAGTTTGTTATATCTCCTTCACACCTGAACATGCCAGCACTGCCAACAGCTTGCCATTTTTTGCCAGATACATTGGTTCGTCTATTGCCTCTTCTGACAAGTCTTACTGTCATTAAAATGTACATACACTAAAATACACTTTGCACACACTGCTGCTGAGTTACATATAAAAATATGTTGAAGCCAGGTGTACGCATAGTATAGCCACACTGAAGTCATTAACTTCTGACACTTCGAGGATGTGGTCTAGACCACATCAGGAAAAATGGGGCTGTTTTGACATTCATGAGCTGGTTAATCCACTGGGTAGCTCTCATATGGCAAGAATGTGAGCATGCGTGTTCATTAGAGGCTCCAAATCAGCTGCAAACATGGTTGAGACTCAGAAAGGAGTTCCTTAGAAGAAAAACAAACAAAACCAAAACACCCTCCCAACAAATAGTGTTGAGTGTCAGCAATCTTATCCTTGCCCAAATAAGCCTGAGCCAAAAATCAAAGAACCTGCCTGCTCTTCAGATGTAGATTTCTAAGACCCACCTAAAATAACTGCCATTTCATCTGTTTTCTGTAACTACATTAACTTTGTATTTAACACATTCGGGATTGTTTAAGGACAATTTTGGGATTTTTAACAGCTTGTGAATCACATGAGAATGGGCTGCTGATGCAGTAATGCCTTCTAGCTTTCCTAACTATGACTCCAGTAAAGACAGCTAGGGAGATTTGTATAAAACAGTAACAAACTTCTACTCCAAACAGAAGATCTATTTGTTGCATCTAAAACATATGTTACAATGTTTTATTTTTTTATATGCCATTACAACTAGAAGACATGAAGACAGTTCCTTCCTTGAAGAGCTGGGAAAAGCTAAGACACCTTTGCTGGACCCCCAAAACAAGAGAAACCAGTGCCTGGTCATTTTGCATGCCCAGAGATCAATGCTAATGGACATAGCAGAGATGCAGAAGATGTGGGCATTTAAGATGTTCAGAAGAGAACCTTAGTGTCTCTGAATAGATTTGAGAGGAAATGGGGATCACCACATAGGGCTTATCATAACAGTTAACACCTAGCATGGGGAGGCCAGGCTCAGCAAGTTCCTTTCATTGTCAGCAGAAAGACATATGAAAACCACAGAACAGGAATTAATTCAGATGCGGAGAATGGGGATCCTCAGGATCATTGCTGCACAGCCAGCTCACAGACCCAGATGGGCTCTTCAAAAGGGGGTGCCCAATGCGGCTGGGGAATGCCCTGGGGCCCAGAGGCACTCCTGGCTCCCTCAACTCTAACACAGATGAGAGCTCTGCAGAGTCCTGTGGAAGAGCCAGGCAGTCTGCACCGATTCTGGATGGAGCTCAGGGCACCAACCACTGCTCAAAGAAAAAAGCATCAGCTGCTCATAGATCTGTTTTACCACCTTGTGATGCCAAAGGACATATCAGCAGTGGAGTTTAGTTCATTCTTTGCCCAGCTGCAGCTTTGTTTAACTTAACTAAGAGTAACTGCATAATTTTTCTTTTACTAGCCCTTGCCCATTTAGAAGCCAGCGGAAAGCACATATTACTCATTCAGCCCACCTTATTTTGATAATGCCCACCTTATGAAACTACAGCCACAAACAATTTTCATGTAGAGCTTTTGAGGTTGATTGGTGAATTCAGTCAGACAAGCTCTTTCTGCATAATAATGCAGCAGTAGGGGTTATTTCAGCTGTAACGGTAGAAGATAAATGCACTTTTACCGAATTAAAAACACTTCAGGGAAATGTGCTAATTCAGTTTCGTGTCAGGATGGGAAAAATTCAAAACGTTCAGTGAAGATAAACTGCAATGGTTTTATTTCCTGTTTTCAATTTGCTTGATTTTTTTATACTTTATTTCCACAGAAAAATTTAAATTAGTTAGCATTGCATTGACAATAGCACAAATGAAAGCCTTTGGCATTAGTGAAATGAAATGATCTGGTAGGTCCAAAGACTAAATTGATTCTACGGATAATTTCAAATCTTGAAATGTCCGATTCAATTGTAAATTTAAAAAAAAAAAAAGGAAGAAAAATCAAGCATCACAATTTCTCAGGAAAGAGACTATCTAGTTTCTGATCAGCAGCGTTGCCAGACACAGCAGAGGGAAGCAGACTGCCTGAAGTTTGAAGATTTATCTAGTCTTTGATTACAGCAAGGCTATTCCCCATACACTGATCGGGGAAGCCAGAAAAAGCTTGCACTGCCAGGAGCCATGTTGTACTGTACATATTTTGGAAATTAAAAAAGGGAAAAAAGAAAAAGAACGGCACTATTCACTGCTAGCAATCAAACATCTTTCAGAAGATATTCTGCTTTACACTACACAATATATGGTACAGCTTATAGTATAACTAAAAGTTACATTCAGGAACCACGCTGTAAACTCCAAAATAAGAAATAAAAAGTTAAATTGTTTCCCTGTAAATACTCAATTTTCTTGAGAATTATGAATGACTAAGTTTTATGAAAGACATGGACCATAACAAGTTCTTCGTGCCATCCTCAACTCCCAAACCAGGAGAGTCTGAGCCTCCTGACCACGGGAGACAGCCTTTCTGAATTATCTTGACACACCACGATACCTTTCCATTCGAGACTTCTAGGAAGGCTGCGCCCTCTCCTGACAGATTAGGACTCGGCAGCAGTGACTCATAACAAGTCAAGGCTGGACCTCGGAGTTACCAGGACCAGTCCTGCTTGACTTAAAACCTCTATTGCACTATGCAGAGGGGCTTCACATTGAGAAGGATGGCTCAAAATTACAACGTTTTTTCATCATGCTGTAAGAAAAGAAATTTCTTGGAAGCATACACTTTAAAAACAAACAAACAAACAAACCACCCTATGTTTGAAAATGGATAGACCACCACTCTAGAGTCGTCTCCAAATAGCATACAGAATTTACAATCCATGCAATTCTGTAAAGGAAGCTTTCATATGTTGAAAATATAACCTTGAAATTAGTGTTGTAACCCAGGGCTTCCATTTCACAGAACTAATACATAATATGGCTAATGCTATTATAAAGAGTCAGTCTGCCTTCGTAAGCAAATGTAATCCCCTTCAACCAGCAAAGCTTATGCAGGAATGACTAAAGAAATCCCACACATCTTGCCTGTCATTCACGCTATGCCTAAGTGAAGATCATTTTTTTTATGTGGAACACTTCTCACCTGATCCTGCATTCAAGTTAAATGAATTTTACAGACTCACAACTGCATACTGATTAAAGTTTCTGGTCCTAGGAACTACTGAATACCACCAAGAAAGAGAAGGAAACTTCCCCCTGGTCAAACTGGCAGGGATCATTTGGAGGGATTTTCTGCCTTTCTTTGTAGCTTAGGATATGAGTCACTTCCTCAAATCATCTGGGAATTTTAATTAACAAATTTGCTTCTACTCTAGGACCTAATTACTGATACTGTCGATCGTTTGGCTATCTTCCTGTGGTACATTTTTAGGGTGCTGGGGGCTCAGGTTGCTCGCTGGGGAGTTTACGGGCAGTGTGTTTATTCCACATGTTCATTCAAATCCTTGATACCTCAGCTATATAAGAGAAGATAATTATTAAATTACCGCCTCTAATAATATTATTTACAATGCTGCTGTAAGGATGATTAACACTCACAGGCAGTGCCCATGAGCCCAACACCTGGTTTGAAAAACAGTTCTTCATGGACTAACACTACACACTGAGGTGTATTTTGGGCCCCTGGAACTTAACGGCTACTGCCAGATACCGGAGGAAACAATCTAGTATGTCTGCTGCTTTACAACAAAGTATTTCACTGCTTTTACAGATTGTTCTGTGCATGCTTACGATTTGTAAAACAAGTACATTGGGTGAAGATCAAAGATCTTTGACTGCTAAATTGCCCTACCTTCCAGTTCCCTCACTGCTGCTTCTGTCCTGCCAGGTCAGCACAAGCTTTACGCTGCATTTCTGACACTAAGCTGAAAAAAAGAAAACAGCCACCAGGCGGCGAAATGTAATACTCATACGACCTCATTAATGGTCACCTATGATTACCTTCAGCTACTCTAACAGGATTCCTAACATAACAGAAACATTGTATTAACAATGTAATTTCCCCGTGCTTCACAAAAGCCTTATATTTCTTATTAATTAGCAGATTAATTATAATTACTCTTAAATGCATTTGAGGCATTTTTACTCCACAAACCTCTCAGACATGAAAAGTTGTACGAATAGCCTTGTTTTAAGCCTTCCTCAGACAAACTACCATGTGTTTAAACATACGCTAAGCCTTTATAGGAACAAAGCTTTAATATTACACTTTGATCACTATTTTAGTATTGTAATTTGCCAACATGTTGTAACTGCTGTACAGTGTTCAGTTCACTACTGTGAAAGGACGCATGGCAGCCTTTGCATGTTATTTAAAACCATATTATGCATTTTTAAAGACCTAATGTGCTGGTAGTACTGACAATATTCACCAGTACAGTGTAAACAGGTATTAGAAAACAAAAAAATAAAAATATTTGAAAAACAGAAGCATGCACATGTTGTTATTTCTCATGATTTCATTTAGTAGTTTCGCTGTAAATGTTCTTTCACCTATGAGGTCAAACTATTGTCTACTTGTGCTCCTTGGGAAAAAGGGCAAATAAGATACATATAAAAATATTATTTTTTAAATAGAGTATGTATGCTTTTTTGACAGTCTTTCTACTCCTTTTTACAGAATTTGCACAACCAACAAACAAAACAATAAAAAGCCACTTCAGCTAAAGCGTGAATTGGCTGGTGTTGCACTTGCAACTAGCTTATATACATAGGTGCTATATGTGTCCTTATGAAGCACAGGCACGTATGTATCTCCTTCTCCAGAAACACATTTGTACCAAGCTACTATATCCGGCAGTCCCTGATGCTGAGGAGCCGAGGTTTCAGCGTGATGCACAGGCCCCCAGGGACTCGACATGGACTAAGCAGTTTGCAAACTCTGAAGTTGAAGGAACTTACCCCCTTGGTCACAACGAGACATAAAAGGTGGAATAGTGGTATGGCAGCCTGTTCCAGAGGTGGGTGGACAGATCATAACATACGGCATCAGACTACTCCTCCTAAACTTCAAAGGGGAGAAACTCTGTAGTAAACAATTCTCTATGCAGAAATGTTAGCCTCGCCCTCAAGACCTGGAAATGAAACCCTCCCACAATGTGGGCATAACCGCGATCGTGCTGCCGGCGGATCTTCTCCGCCGGAGTCCTCACCCTGGTACTAGCGGTACCACAGCACCGCTCCCACCCGCGGAGTGCGGTCCTTCGGCCGGCTCTTCTCCCACCGCCTCCCCGCGCCGCCGGCCAGTTGCGAGAAGGGATTCGCCTCACATTCCCCATTGCTATTTTGGATGAGTTTTTTTACGTCACCGCCTGTTTTCGGCGCCTCTCCGCAGGCAAGCAAACGCCCGCCCGGCCCTGCTCACGGGATCCCTGACAGGATCCCTGAGGGCACAGAGCGCAGGCAGCCCCACATCGGGGCTTCACCTGGCGCAGTTCACACGACACCCCTAGGGGAGAAGGAAAAAAAAAAATTGACAAAAAAAATTTAAAACACTTCATACTGCCTACGCCAGGGCACGAAAAACACCGCAACCCAGCACTACCCTCTTCCTCCCGAGCTCAACATGGCGGCCGCGGCGTCCCCCACGGCATCGTCTACACTCCTCGCCCAAGATGGCCGCCATGCCGCGGTGGAGGCGGCTTGCCAGCACTTAAGATGGCGGCTGCGCGGTGAAACCACTGCCTACCTTACCCGGCACGGGGTAGGTATCACCGCGGCAGCGTTAGTCCCTCGTTTGTTTATTTTTTTATTTATTTACGTGCCCGTCCCGCCGGCCGCTGCTGGAAGTGACGCGGCTGCGGGGGCGGCGGCGCGGTGCCTGCCGGGAGGCCAAGTGGGCGGTGGCGGGGCAGGAGGCGGTGGCCGCCGGGAGGGGGCCGGGCTGGAGCGACGCGGTTCCTGTCGCCGTGACATGGGTTCCCCCTCGATGGCGGTTGCCGCGGGAGGCCTCAGATAACCGGCCGCGTCTCCTCTCCCCTTCCCTCCCCCCTCCCCGCCCGCCACCATGCCTGCCCGGGCCCCACCGCCTCCCCCCGCTCAGCCCGCAGGTAAGTGACGGCGCCGTCGCTACCGCCGAGCGGGGGGTGGCTCATTTCCTCCGGGCCTGGCCGGGGAAGGGCATCCCCTGCCCCGTGGTGGCGGGCGGGGACCCCTCGGGGCTTCACCTGCGGGCCTGCAGCGGCCAGGGCCTGTCAGGGTATCGCGCTCTCCGTCCTTCCCCCTCCATCCTCGGGAGAGGGCGGCGGGGCCGGGCCGCCCTGCCGGGTGGGAGGGCTGGGCAGGGGGGTGAAGCCCCGCAGTGCTGCCCCTGTCTGAGGCGGCTCCCCCTCGGCTCGTCCCGCCGCGGCCGGAGTCAGGGGATGGGCCGCGGCAGGGCCGGCCTCGGAGCCGGGCGGCTTTGTCCTTCGGCGGCGGGCCCTGGGGGTCGAGAGCCGCTGTGCCGCTCCTCCCCGCGGGCAGTTTCCTGTAGCGGCTCCAGCCGGGGTGGCCCCCGCCTGGGGCGAGTGCCCTGCGTTTGTGTGGAGTTCAGTGGGGCCGCAGCTGACAGAGAGGGCACAGTGGCGTGGGACCCAAAGTTAAGCTGTCCTGCGTGTTTGGTTTTTCCTGATAAGCTTTCTTTTTTAAGGGGTATAAAGCGTGTCAGTTGCTAAATGCATCTGAAGATGACAGGATGAAGTAGAGTGATGATTTTATTTTCTTAGAAGTAATGCCATTCTAAAATGGGACAAAATTGCTGAAATGCTTATTAGGTGCTGGCATTTCAATTTGCTATTAGAAGTGTCTACCTGATGAACCAAAATATTCTTTTTCCTTAGAGAAGGCAGTTCCTTAAACCAAGGGTTAAACCTTGGGATTCCTGCAAAGAGTCAGTAAGTTGGCTTCTTGATGGTGACAGCCCCTTCCTTTCAGCTTCAGCATCGAAATTGAAACCTTCAGAAGTTCGATGCTCCTTTTAAAGCAAACATCTGTTCACAAGTGAAGGGAGTGAGTAAAAGCAGCATCGTTGACAAGAGCTGTACTGCATTGGTCAGCTGAGTTTTGGTTTTGTTTTCGTGCATGGTTTACAGCGTGATGTGCTTTGTTAGAACTGATTTCTTCAGCTGTTGAGTTCATGGTAAAGTGAGTTTGATGAATGCTGGTTTTTAACTGGGCTGGTCCTTTGAGGTTGAACAAAATTAAAAGTCTTTCTTGTTTTAGTCTCTGGACATAGGAGCTAGACTTGGAAAACCAATTAGCCTACTTTAAGCATGAAAACGTTAGGTTGTATTGTCAGCGCATGCAGAAGTTTGTGCGTGTGATAATGCATGGTGATTCCTTTTCCTGAATTTGGAGTTGTACCTGGGGGAATATAACAATTGGGGGAGCTGAGGGAAAAGGTGAAGTACCTGTGGCTACTGAGGGGTTGTTTGTTTTGGTTTGGTTTTGTGGGGTTTTTTTTAAACATTCCTTTCAAATCTGTGAAAACAAATAGCATAGATTTGAGGATATGAGAACTTAAACTTAAAATATGAATTAATTGTATAATAAAGGTATTTCAGAAAAGCTAATATGGCTATGGTTTCCATTCCACATGATGTTTGCATAAAGTACACGTTGTATGACCTTCTAAGGTCATGTGAAAGTATGACCTTTTCTTTTTACTTCCTTAATTTGTTTATAAGTAAGCAGTTGAAGGATCTTGGCCTCAATAGATCAGTTCATGCTGTCTGATTATTTTATTTTTTATTTACTTTATTTTTTGCTCAGATCATTGTTTTGTTTAGCAAAGAATTTAATAGTCTATAAAATTCAGAGTTGTACACAGTGAATCATACTTGTGTTACATATTTCTGTTGATGAAGGCAGTGCGTGATCTTACATTTATACGTAAAAATTTCTTCAGTGACTTACTAGGTTAATGCAAGCATTTTAACAATTTAACAATTACATTAAATAATACTCTGAAACTTTCAGTACTTTGAAAAGACTTGTCTTTCACAGTGAAAATAATAGAGCAGCTTAGATGGACTTCTGTCAAGTCTTTTCCCTTTCCTCTTGAAATATTCATAGCGCTCTCCTTGCAGAGATGTAGTGGTATCAGTTGGAAACCCAGCGGTAAAGAAATTGATGCTGGATCTGGTTGTTTTCACTATACTCAGTGGCATAATCTTCTTTCAGATACTCATCTCTTCCGACAAAATGTTCATTCCTTTCTGTGCTATTGTACTGTTTTACGACTTAAACTTCGTCTTTGTGAATGTTTCAGTGTAATGACATGCTAAACCTTTCATGGGGATATAAAACACTCATAACTTTTCTGGATAGTCCTCTTAAGAGAAGTGTCTTAGATCCTACTCATTGCTAGGTTTCAGAAGTTTTGCCTGTTAATTTTATTTTTCCTTTGTGCAGAAAACACACTGTGTAAGCTGCTCCTGTGCACACAAAAAAAGGTCTTGAAATGTGCCTTGTTTGAAAACTGACAGTCTGATTTCCAGTAGACTTTCTTCCATGCTAATATCTTTAGCAATTAAAGTTTTGGATTGATACTTCAAGGAGTGTTTCTGTATTGGTATCAGTTGCAAGGTGATGTAATGAGTCTGCTTCTGTAAGGGAAATAATTTGGGTTTTTCAAATCCAAAAGTCCTGTCTTGGAAGGGCAAATCTTGTCTTTGCTTTAATATGTTTGAAAGTAGGTACCGGGGGAAGGAAGTGTGAAACCTCAAGTTCATATGTCTATTGAAAAGTGATGTAAAATCGATTTTATTCTTTGGAGCATTAGGTGTCCCTCCTGTATTGTGTTTTTAGTATGAGATAACGTCTGTAGGTGGGGTAAATGATGAATAATGTAAGCCTGTTCTTGCGAAGTGTGTTTAACTTGTTGAAACATTTTGTTTGTTTGTTGAAACATTTCTCACCTACTTGTTCTCTGCATGTTTGAAGAAAATATTTGTTCACTTAAAAACAAGTAAAAGTTTGCAATAGTGGAAAGAAGACCTATGGTTGTTCTCCCTGTGCAACTGTTTATCCTCTGCCAAGCTGTGGGAGAACTTCTCAGATGAGTGCACCTCTGGGCAGTTGTAATCTGCTCTTTACTGTAGTCTGTGTGAAGCTTGAAGGGTTTATATGTGATGGAGAACATACCGCTATGTAAATAAATCTCAGAGAACAGTTGACCTTAGGTAATCTAGTTCTAATACTTTCTAATCCAGCATCTTTTTGTCTTAATTTAGAACAGGTTCTCAGCTAACATGTTTCAGGGTAACATCCAGAAATAGATTTTCTCACTGAGTTGACGACTGTTTTAAAAGGAATTTAAGAAATGTTAAGAATGAAAACATCCCAGTTATGTGTTACTCAAAACATCTGTCTTTACACATTGTATGCATGTGTGCTGTACATTGGGCACAAATACTGTGTTCCCACAGAGCCAGATCTTAAACCTGATTGACTTTCCCAGCCAGATGTGTTTGCCTATAGAAATTAAAAACATGCTTTTTCTTACAACATTTTTCCCCACTGTCTGTTCATAGATTTAGCGACAGTGTCTTTATCTGCAGTTGTTAAAGCAAGTCAGTAGATTTTGAAGTGAAACATTAACTTTTTTTGCGTGTAGTAACTTTGTAAAAATAGCCTGGTCTTTTGGTTTTGGGGAAGTGATACTATTCTTGGTTAAAAAGTTTTGTGAACTAACACAACATTTAGATTCATATTTTTCAAATGTTCCTCTGATTCCACAGTTAAGCCAAAATTAAGTGAAACAACACAACTACTGAAAGTATGTGTTTGATTGCTTCTTTATATAATCTAACAAGTAGGATTTAAAGGAAGACATCTTTGTCCAAGGTCTGTTTAAATTTCACACTTGTGCCACCTAACTTAGTCTTCCTCTATTGTCAATGACGAGAGGAAGAGGAGCACTGTCAGAGAGGTTTGAATCTTGTA
Organism: Phaethon aethereus; assembly: GCF_964289735.1. Classification (NCBI taxonomy): domain Eukaryota; kingdom Metazoa; phylum Chordata; class Aves; order Phaethontiformes; family Phaethontidae; genus Phaethon; species Phaethon aethereus. The sequence goes on from NC_138576.1 coordinate 119,207,011, forward strand.
TAGGCTGGATTGTCTGAGGATGCCTGGTGTTTACTGCTGCCTGGGGAGGGCAGGAGGACAGGAAGACTGAGCTGCCTGAGATAAGTGCCTGAATCTTGATGGCAGTCTCCTGAGTTTTGTTACTTTAATGTTAGTTTTATATATAACGCTTTCTAACAGAAGGTGTCCAGCTTATTTGGTGTTTGTGGAAACCACAGTAATGTATAGTGGTATTGATTAATTCCAAATGGCAGGTAATGAGAAATAAGGCTTAGATAAATCAGCCTTATTGGAACTGGAGAACATTGTTTTCTTCAACTTATATATGACCAAGCAAAAAAAAGTGCTCTGAAATTCTTGCTTTGGGTAATGGATCTTCTGACTGTAACAGCATTAGATTCAAAATTGAAAACATTGATTTCTTGGAGGCTTTATGAAGTAAACATTTTCTTGCTGTATTTTGTTTAGTGGTAACTTATTCCAAAGATAAAAGTAAGCTTGTTAAACCAATTTAAGAACACACTGACTTCAACCTGGACAGTGACTCTCTCTAGAGTACACTTGGGTTGTAGAAATGCTATTTTAACAGAAGGGTTTTCTTCATTTACAATGGGCCTTCTAGAAATACTCTCTCAGATGCAGAAAGACTGTAAATCCATTTTCCATTGTTCATAAGACAATGAAAAGGCAAAGTTATAACAGAAGAGGGCAGCTTTTCCTACCGGAAGCCAATGTTTTGCTGTAATGAGAAGTCTAAATCTGGTCATTACTGTGGTATTTTTGGAATTCCTCAAGGAGATACCATTGCAGTAGAAGAGTTAAATGTTCTTGGAAAGATCAGATGCTAGCAGCTAATGACTTGAATCCATCTCCTTGCCATTGCAAGGCTTTTACTGTAGGGCATTTCAGTAACATTGTCATTTCTGTCATGGAGATTTTGATCATGCCATTTCTGATTATTTTGTTTTCTTTATGCTTTAACTGATGGGTTGCTTAACTCAGCTTTGCTTTCAGAATCATCCACAGTTGAGAGGTTATCCATTGCTTTGCTAATGTTCATCTTGAGTTAAAGGGAACGTTCTGCTCTACAAGGAGTTTCTTCTTTTGAATTTACATGTCTCAAATACTGCTTTAGAGACAGTCTTTGTGGCCTCCCAGTTTTTTAGGTCTTAGGTAAGAACCAAACATGCTATTTCAAGTTTTGCCTTAGAAGATACGCAGAGAAGGAACTATTTATACCTGCTTTTGTGTATTGTAATTACATTGTTCTCTTTGTTCCTATGTCTATGTTACTGTTGCTATTATTCTACAAAAAGGTAATGAACAAGGATGTGATCTGTGTAGGAGGAAAGCAGATATTGTTCCCTATTTACTGCGAGCAAATAATAAAATACCCTGATTTGATAGTAAATGTTTTAGAAATGTAGTGACTTGAGATAAAAGAAGGGTATGCACTTTGTCTTTCTGAATCCTTGCCCTATCAAAACTCAAGTCAACTACTACTCTTATCTTTTCCAGCAGTACTGATTTCTGTTTTATCTCTTCTTTTGAGCGTTTTGAATTAACCTGAGCTACATTCTTAAATTATTGTGACGTTAGAAAAAAGGTTTAAGCCAAGAGCTGCAGTAAAAGAATTTAATCTTACCAAATCAATTAGCAATTTTTTTTCTTCAAAGTAAAATGTCGATATTTACTCATAAGTGAATTGGTGAATTAAATTTATAGTATGACTTTAACAATGATCTTCTATTTATGATACTGAAATTTGTTTGTGAAATTCCTTCATAATGAATATCAAAGTATGAATATCAAAAACACATGGAAGCAAGAAGTTAACTAATGTTTTCAGCTTTTTTAAAAAAAAGACAGATAAAAGACTGCAGAAAATGCCATCTGAAAGAGAACACAATGCTTTAATGGTTTGGGGATTTTCTCTGGAAAATGTTGGGCAACTTGCATGTCATGAGGAATTGATGGAAATCCATCATCAGTCTAATATTAAACTATTGTGATCTGAAAAACTTGTTGACACTTGTCAGTATAAATCTGTGAGATTCTGTGATTGTGGCTAAAATAATCCAGTCTAAACACTAACACTTAAACTCTGCCAGATTCTTCAAGGTGTAAGGTCTGATGCCAGAAACCTCGGCTGTTGCGTATTACAAATAGTAGAGGTAGCTGCTCTATTGTGTGCAAGTAAAAACTGTTATAATTCCTTCAAAGAAAAATCCTTACTATATATAGTGTGCTGGAAAAATTGGTGGATTACATTTGTTTAAAATTTTTCAAGAATTTTTAAATGAACAAATAATTGCAAAAGTGCGTGTTAACTTCATAGCTGACTTAAATTTGGGAGCAAATTCCCCCAGAAATATGGGGAAGATAAATAATCTGCATATCAGTCATAAACTTGATCAAATTCTGCTTTGACTTAAATCACGTTTTGGGTTAATCACTTGAAATACCAGGTTTACAAAATTATATAGTCTAATGTCTTGCCCAAGAATATGTCTGAGTTGGGTATAAAGTACTACAAAAGATGAAGCCACAGTTCCAGCTCTTAGTCCCTATTTGAGATGCCAGACAAAGCAGGGATTAACTAAATGGATTAATGAACAAAGTTGTTGTTCTGTCAGACCTGTGGGTTTTCACCATGTTGATGTTCCAGTGGACAATAATGAATTTGGTTCAGTAGTTTATGGTTGGCAGGTAGAACACTTCTGGAAGTTGAGAAAGGGGATCATGATGAAATTCTTTCTGAAGAAAACTACATTAAGGCCAAAAATTCCTGTGCTGTTTTTTATGTTGCAAGGATAATTGAGATTATGTTCCATTTTAAAAAAAAACGTACTAATCAGTCAGTCAATGGGAGGGCGAACACTGGTATGACTTTTTTTCATTCTGTTTCACTTTGAGTATGATAGTCTTTTGAGTTCTGTAAACAACAATTAAATTGTGTTAACATAACAACCTTACACTCATACAGTTTCATACATTTTGGAGTTCTTTGGTTTTTAAAATGCTGCTATAACATAATTAGAAATAACCAACATTTAAAAAGAAAATACACAAGTTCATACATTTAATTATGCAGTTGGTTCTTATTGGTTAAACTGATTAAACATGTAGTAGACTATCAAACCTATGATCAGATTTTTAAATGCACAATTGATGCTCCTTGCAAATCCTGTTTTGGCAACTGTTATTGAAACATATCTGGAGGAGAGTGTTGTGCTACTGGACTGCTGCTGTGTAAATGATCCTTGTGATGTTTTAAAAGTGCTTTGAAATGAAAAATTGAAGGAAGTTTCTTCTTCGCTATGACAGAAATTGCAGGGGAGAAAATATTTAGGTAGTCAGAGATCTTCCTACATGTTTGATTGGGCTTTGTCAGTCTGCTTCACCTCCCATGCAGCCTTTTCATGTTACCTTTGTCCTGTGCCTGTTCCTACTATTCTTGTTCCTTCCCTCTTTTCATGTTAGCTGGAAAGAAAAGGAGTCTTGTAGGTAAATTCCTTTTGTCTGTGATGCTTGCTGCTCTCACGTTACTAATTTTGATTTCTGAATGCTGTGTCTCAGGGTTTGTTTGTTTTTTGGGCGTTTTTTTTAAGACCATCCTTGTCCCTAAGGATTTTCTCAACTCTATTATGATTTATTTTTAGCTGAGGTTAAGATAATAATACAGTAAATGGTCAACAACAAATGGACCATTGGTAGAGTTGTTATGATAGATAATATATGGAAGTATGTCCAGTGCAGGTTAAGAATTAATTTTTGTTGGCATTTCTTGCATGAGATCTTCTGATGTCAAGTGATGCAGCAGTTACTAATACAGAGCTGAATGTGATATTTCAGATAACTCAAGTGAAGATCGACTTATACAAGCCTATAAATCTGAAAAGACTTAAAAATAAAACAAAACGTGTCTTTTGATGAAACATACAGACAAATTTTCTTTTTAATGGGAAAGTTCAGAAGTTTTTTTCAAGGCGTCTGATTCATAGTGTTAGGATATATCTTTGAGATACAGTAAAAAAGAAAAACCTTTTTGGTTAGGCTTTGTTGTTTAGTCTGAGTCGTGATGATTACAATGTTGTCATTTATTGTTTAAGTAATATTGGCCTATATGATGCATAAATTAGGAGGCTCATCAGCATCCTCCTGCATCTATTTCCTACCCATAAAGCTATGATAATCTAGGTAGGCAACTGAGCTGGCAGCATTTTTTAGCCAAGGAAAAGAGTTGCAGCTGATCAAAGTACTTTACAAGGTTTTAGAAAACTTTAGGCTGTAGGAGTACAGTGTGGATTTGTTTTATTACTGAACCAGCAAAACTATACTTTAATGTCATTCTCTGTGTACAGGGCTGGAAGTTTATGTATTTGCCAGTTGGAAACAAATTTGAGAGAGCTTCTGTCTTCAGCTGTTTCTTCCCCTTCTCATGACTTTTCATCAGTAAAAACAAAGTTTCTGGCAGAGGGGAGGTTGGTCTACCTAGATTTAGTCTCCTTTTTACTTGAATATAATTGCTTGAATAACTTGATTATTCTAAAACCGTTTCAAAAGAAGAAAAAAATCTGATCTGTGCTCATTTGGAATTATTTTATATATAGTATACTTTTGTGTTAAACTTGATCTTTATCACTCATCCTGCACGGAAAGCTTCAAGGTTGGATCTTGTGGGCTTCAGAAATCTTGGTTTCAAACTAAAATGTGTTAAGTTCCTAGCTTTGACTTGTGTCAGCACGCAAGCATTTGACTTTCTTAAGCATGTTATGTTTTGTAGTCTACCTGTTTGAGAGTAACTGAAATATTAGGGATTTTAATTGGGTTTCTGCTTCAAATCTCTATATGGGTTTAGCTATATGGCTTTTTCTTTTCAATGTAAATCAACAAGCTGTAGAACTGTCATTTTCTATTTTAAAATCTTTTCTTTCTAAACAGCTTTAGAGGGGTGTTTTATAGGACCTGTACATCTCTGCCTAATAAAGAATAAAACATTTAATCATGTGATAAAGTTACTGTTGAGGTTGCAGTGGCTTCAATCATAGTACTTGGTCTTGGTCAAGGAGCTGCTTATCCCACCCTCCAGTACTATTGCCCAGAAGCTGATCAGGTGTGGTTTTTGAATGACTCTTGTTTTCATCTTCCTTCTTTCCAGCCATTTCATTGTTTCTGTTCAAGCTCCTTTTTCTTCTGGGGTGATGAAGGGTTATATCCTGTCAGTGCTGTCCTTGAAATGTTGTTGAGGGTTTTTTGTTTCTTTCACAAAATAGTTTCTTGGCTTTACAGTCTCTTCAGCTTTTGTCACATGGGGTAAGATAATAAACACAGTGTCGACTGAATTTTCCAAATAGGTGTAACAATTCCTGTTAAATTTCAGGAGGTTTAATAATAAGTTTATGCTACTGTCTACTAAGATTCATCTGGAGACTTGTGAACTCAAATTTAGTTACAAGAGATGATTTGTTATAACCAAATAAACCCACTTTTTTAATTTGAAGAAAGACACTAATAAATCCTTTCCCTTTTTGGGAAGGGGGGGGGTGGAGTTCCATCACAATTGAATCTATTTTCTTTGTGCTTTCTCTTAAATGTCATGTGTTAGTAAAGAGCTACTGATGCATGACACCAGGAGTCATGAATTCCACACTCAGTGCCATTCACTGTTTAACCAACTCTCCTCTAGCTTAAATAGTGCTATCCCCAGGATACGGTACCTTGAGATGAGCATAGCTAATGCATACCAATACCTACCTAACTGGTCTTTTTTCTATAAAAGAGCAACCAGCACTTCTACCTACCAGGGCATATCTTTGCATATAGCATATGGGTCATCTTCTGCAGTAAAACATTCAGAAAGCAGTTGTAGTCTGGATATATTGGGTGTTTAATCTTAGCGTTGGTGGTTGACTGCAGTAAATCTTGGAAATCTGGATATAAAGAAGGAATGGCTGCTCTGATAGTTACAAAGAAGGAACGCTAATATCATATTTAGTGGGTTAAAAACCCAGAAGCTTGGAAGGTAAACAGGGTGGAGTAATCTCAGTGGGAACTCGAAGTCGTATTTTACAGACATCTTGGAAAGGATCTTTACGTTCACGTATGATATGAAACAGCAATTGCTAGACCTTGATGTAAAAGGGAGAGTGCTCTTGAGAGTCGAGGCCTCTGAGATAAGAGTGACGCTCTTCTCTCAAATACCTTGTTAAGCAGCTGGTGCTGAGTAAGCCTATGTGGGAGCTTGTTGACAACTTACTCTTTATTCTAAACAAATTCCTTTGCAGTCATCTTCAGTTTGCATGTGATGTTACAAATTACTTCATGGTTTCATCTGATAAGCATGATGTTCTTTTATATCTGCAAAATATGCTTTTATTTAAAAAAAAAAAATTGTAGGTATGTTAGTCACCTTAAAGATGCCAGACTTCCCTGGCAGATATCAAGAGTTATTTGGCTCAAGTGCTGTGGTATGTTGTGCTTGAGAACTGCAGAGCTTCATTTGTGGTTGTTATATCCTTTGTGTGCTGTCGTTTGGGTGCACATACAAAGTTGTTTGCTAAAGACGTTGGAGTTAAGGATCATGTTTTATCTGTGTTTCAGAACTAGTATTGTTAAGTCTGCACTTACTCTGGTGGTTAGAAATTCAAATATTTTCTAATATGTATAGATTGTTTCCACTCTTTTTCTGCAGATAATGCTTAGTATGTTGTTACAGTTGGCAAGTGTTACATGGCAAGTGTCATTTGAAATGGAAAGAGCTCAGTTGTAGCACTCACTTTAAGCCTCTAAGGTATGAACTAGTTAAGTGATGTGTACAATTGTGAATCTAATAAATAGTAGCAGTTATTGCTTCATGAATTACACACAATATTGAAAAAAATGAAGATCACTCTTCAGGAAAGAAAATTCTCCATCCATACTTTGCTTTTATTGTAAAGGTTTGCAATGTTAAGATGGAGTCCTTAATCTGTTTCTATCTAGGCCATGGGAATACTTTCTTCTTTCTTTTTAGCCTTTGATTTGTGTTTAAATATTTTATGGGTAATCTTGTTCTGTTGTGCTTTTGGGAATAAGCTTTGAAGAAGTTTTGCTGTAGGCTTTGCTGGTGCCCATAATGGCATTTCCCAACTGGCAGTTCATAAGACAAAAGCAGGCTGGTGGCAGCAGCTGTGGAGACAGCGTGTTGGCTCACAGTTATGAAAACCAAAGAACAGGGAGACCTAACAGAAACCCTGAAAGAAACTTAAACAGTAGGGCAGGAGATCGTAGCTAGCAATTACAACAGCAGTTCCTTCCTCCACTCTTTCAGTTTCAAAACTTATGGAAAACTCTTTTGAAGTCTTTGGTGCTGCTGAAGGTGCCTTACCTACATGACTGTTGTGGCATAGTCCATCAAGTGTCTTAACTTCTGTCACACAGTCAGCTGAGCACACAAATGAGCCTGGCAAAAGATGGACCAGGGTCGTTGGCTATTTTATGAATTGTTGGTGATGGGAGGTAGAGAACTGACTGGTTAAAACGGAGTTTAGTTGTGTCAGTGTGTTGCACAACAGCTCAAGACAAATGTGTTTTGTGTTCTGTCTGCTGAGAATATGATCATGTAGTAGTTTGCAAGAGACTTGAACTGTCCCCAGTAGATTCTCTGTGACTTCTAAAACAAAAGAATTGGTTAGAAAATGGGTTTGGGGAATGTTCCTTTCTCATATCTAATATGGACATTGACCTATATGCACACTTTAAAAATAAAGCATGAAACAGTAGAAGTAAAAAATAAGAGGTGGCAAAAGCTAACCAATTTCTAATAGACTTCTTTTTTTCCCTATTATAGAAATACATTAACTTTGAAGTGGAACTAAACAATGGAACCAGATATTATTCGAATGTACTCCTCATCCCCTCCACCACTAGACAATGGAGCTGATGATGATGATGAAGATGAATTTGGAGAATTTGGAGGATTTTCTGGTGTAAGCACTGCTGGTGTAGCTTTTGCTGATTTTGATACACCGGACTACGGTCATACAAAGGAAGAGTTTATGCCCACAAATCATTTCATCCCACTTCATGATTATTCTGACAATGTAGCTAGCATTGCAACTTTCACATCTGTTAAAAATGTTAAAGATAAAGACTGCATTGCAGAGCTTCCTACTTTTACTAAGGAACTTTCTGATATGTCAGCTACTAGTACCAGCAAAGAAAAATCTAAGTTTAGAAGTTCAGGTACTGCTTTAGGAGATGTAAACAAAAAAGGGGAACAAAGAGACAACACTGGGAAATTGGAGGGTTTTTCTTCTCGTGTTGTTAAAACTGGTATAGCAGTTGAGAGCCAGGATGAGCAAATAGATGCTTGTAATGGTGAGAAAATTCCATGTCTAGAAATTCTAACAAATGGATTTGCAGCATTGGACCCTGTAAATCCTCAGGGAACAGAAGAACTAGACGGTATCAGTGACTCAAAGGGACTTAAAACTGTTAGCACCCATAGTACTGAGCAAAAATTGAACTCAATGCCTAGCTCAGGTGAAGACTTTGCAGATTTTGCTACATTCTCAAACAAAAAAACCATCCATTTAGAAGGAACAGGACCTACAATATGCAGTGTTCTTGATGAAAGAGACTTTCTGAGCATTCAGGAGAAGAACAGAATAAACAGAGTAACTCGTATCGAAGAAGAGGTTTGCATTTCAGAAATTAGTTTTGAACAGGGTCCCTCAGCACTGGAAGAAAATAAATTTACAGTTTCTAGTACATCTCAAACAACTGGAAGTTCAATATGCACTACTGAAAATGGAGAACACAGTGGGAGAAGACAACATGGCACGGAGAATGGCAAAGATTTTACTAGGCCTGATGACTCTTCAGAAACAGAGGACATCAAGCTTGATAAGACCCAAAGCCTAAGCTGTGATCTTGCAGGAGAAAAATTGTGTCATTCTGAAGATCTTAAGAATGGCGGAAGTAGTACTGAAGTTGTAGCTTGCAGTGACACACATGATGATGATTTTGGTGATTTTGGTTCAGTCAGCAGTGCATCTCCCACCTTCATTAATGCTCAAGAGTCGATAAATGCTTTAGATCTAGAAGGAACTTCCAAACAGCCCGCACAGATTAGCGAACGTAATGATGAATTTGGTGAATTCAGGGACACGAGTACTGTTTCTCAGCAGCCAGCAAGGTTGGATCAAGCTGAACTAAATCAGACTGCTGACACTTTAGAATGTGATACTACCAGTAACACTTCTGGCTTAGACTTCCAGCATACTACTGAGGTAGAAAATGGTGATGATAGTGAATTTGGAGACTTTGATTCGGTGCCAAAACCTCAAGATGAGAGTGTTGCTTTTCAGGACTCTGATGACTTTGCAGACTTCAGTTCAGCAGGTTGTAACCAGGCTACAGACTGGAATGCTTTTGAAGATGAACAAAAAGACAGCTGTTCTTGGGCTGCCTTTGGAGATGAGCAAGCTGGTGAATCTCATCACAGAAAAGAGTTGTGGCAGTCACATAGGACAGATGCATCTGCCAGGATTGATGGTCCAGTATTACACAAGACTGACAGTTCTGCTTTAGCATCTTTCCAAGGAACTACCAGTAAGCAATCTCAAGAGCCAGCACCTTCAGTTCAGGTAAGGGTGTTCTTGACTTTGTTCAGTCTTGTTCTGCTCTTGTGCATACAGCTCTTCCTGGTTCCTGCTTCTGTGTACAACAAATGTTTGAATAGTCCTTGTTTGTCTTGTGGGAGAGATTTAATTTGGTGGGTGAGATGGCCTGGTATGAAATAGTATGCTGTGTTTGCATCTTGTATCACTTGCGCTGTTCTTCCCACAGAAAAATGAGTGGGGTATACTGGAACTTGTTTTTGACAGTTATATGTGGTCCTTTACATAAACCGATCAAAGGAAAACATAAACATTTCAGAGCCTGTGATAGTTCTTCCTTTGCTTCATAGTTTACTGCCTTTGGTGATGGCACTGATGTTCCCTTTTCATAAAATAGTGGTGAGACTGGAAGCTGAGATTACTGGTTCCCAAAATTTTTCATCACCATTCTCTATCATGTTTTCAAAATCTGATTAAAAATGATGACTCTATTTGTAAATAGCTGTACTCATTTGCTTAGAGCAGAGAGCATGATAAAATATGACCTATAGAGTTCTGCCCCTGGTATTCCAACTCCTGGCAAGTTAACCATTTAAGATATTTAAAAATAAGTCTTTGTTATACATTAATTGTGGGAAGCACCATGTTATAGCAACATCACAAGTACAGGACTGATGATATCTTAAAGGTTCTGCTATTTCTAATTAGGGGTTTTGGGGAGGGTGAAATAGATGGGTTTATTTCTTACCCCCACCTCCTAGGTTTTCTGCCTTAGTTGCCAAGTATGTATTAATTCCTTCTTAAGTCTTTTTGCCAGTCATCTTTGTGATCTCTGCCTGTTCATACATAGATAATTTTTTACTAAGTATTTAGTTTTACAAAAATCAGAACAATTTGAGTTTAAAATAATCTTCAGTGCTTCTTTTTCATCATGTCATCCCATGTGAGTAGTTTAGAGTATGCTCTTTTTGAAGCATGCAGCAACACCAACAATGAAGGGTGTTAGTGGTAATATGTCTGAACGGTTTGGATCTTCTCTGACAATAAAAGGAAATGAGGTAAGTCAGGACCTTGCATAGGCTTTGTGACAGCCCTGCCTCTTTCCGTTTCCTACTGTGGCAGGTGAAGTGGCTTTTCAGAAGAAGGTTGTGCCAGCTGGCACTTTGCAGCAAATGGAATGGAGCTCTGGGGGTTTGGCGCTGATTTCTTGTCACGTTTAAAGGGTGTGAGCCTCAGCTCCTGATGCTTCCTTCTTGCTGTTTTGTGCAGTGACTAACACACCAAATTTCAAAGTGGCTTCATGAGCCAAAAAAAGTCTTGCATGTGAACCTGCAGGTGGATTTTTGTGCCTATGCAAAATGTTGCTCATCATCATCTGAATGTGTGCGTCCATTTCTCAAGTTGAAAGCACAAATCTATTGTTACCTATTCTGTTGGTCATTCACCCGTGAAATTGAAGAATGTTAAGGTCATTAGTGCGATTAATCTGAATTGTTCCTGTTGCCACTTGAAAGACTGTCCAGAATCTGACAAAGAAATGGGATGGGGAGAGGATTCTAGTAAATCATCTGTTTTTCTAGGTAATCTTGCTATTAAGGTATAGTCTGAAGGTTTAAAACTTTTACTTTTACTTGAATTTTCAGTAATTTTATGATGGAATTTCAATAGAAAACACTTCTGAATGTAGATGTTTATAAAAGCAGAACCTACAGAGGTTCTGTAATTTTTTTTCCCTCCCCAAGTCTGCTTTAACAAAAGGTAAAAGCCAAGTTACAGTGGAAGTTCTTCAGTGATCTGTCATGAAGTCATACAGTAGTTTGGTTAGATTGTAAAGCAGGTTTTAAGACTCCAAATATTTTTTTCCATTCCTTCTCTTTATACTACAGCCAGTTGTGACTGCTTGGATATAACCTGATGTTCTGCCTCCTCTGCCAATGAGGAAGTACAACCCAAAGAATGTTTTACACAAATAAGCTCTAGAGGAAATTGAGCTGGATATGTTTTCTCTGTTGCAATAGTTTCCTTAGCCTTGTAATGACTGCTACATTATTTTTTTTTCCCCAGTTAACTCTTAAAACAATAGTTACACGTTTTCAAAACTTACTTTGTATTTTGTAAGCGCTTTAAGTTTTTGAAGGATCTATTGAAACCTTTTTATATTTAGAAAAAAATGCTTTGTTTTAAGATTAAGTAGTAATTGTTTTTAATCCATTGAGCCACAGTTTAGTAAGTTGCAATTAGAAATACTGAGATAAGCTGAGTCAATGTCAGCCAGCAGACAGTCCCAGTACTTTGAGTGCAGAATCTTAGTAAAATTAATCTCAGATTTTGGTCGGCTTCCTTTTGCTTAAGAGGATATCACCGAAGTCAAACCACAGAATGTAACATTTTAAAGTACTTGCCGATCTTCTGTTTCCCATGTATTGAAGTGGAGTTCTGGAGCTGTTGGAGGCAAAAGCAGAAACACTTGCATGCAAAATAAAGCTAGGGAGAGGTAAGCGAACAAAGGGTTTTTATTACCCTAACCAAAGAAGGCTAGGGAGAAGTAAATCACTTGCATCAATGTATTGCTGGCAGACCTAAAAAGCACTTGCTGTAGCAACTTAAGGGGAGCAGGCTGTGCAAGAGAGAAGTACTACATTTTAGACACTTCAGATGTGAAAATTGAGACCACAGCATAGGCTAAAGGTGAACTGGGATCATTTAGAAGATACTGTATACACTTGATCTGTAATGTTGAGGCTAGGAGAGACACCATAATGTGGTGGTGAAATAATTTTGAATAGTGTATAAACAAAATAACCCTAATGTAATTCGTTACAGCTTTCTGCTTTTGTATAGTTAGCCAGCAGCATTACTGTTTAAATGTGGAAATGATGTGTATGGCAATATTCATCCATCCAGAATGCAGCATGAAAAGAACGTTATTTACCAGTAGTTCAAGTTCTCTTGCCAATGGTCTCTGTATGTTTTCCTTTCTGTTTGCTTAGTCTGTGTATTCTGGATGTGGAGGTGGCAGCAAAATTTTGTGCTTTCTGCACGTGGCCTTGATTGTAAGGTATATGTCAGGCAAACTGTTTTAAAGATTGTGGATTTGGTATAATGTTTAATTAAAAGTGACACTTTGCTTGAATTCAACCAATTAATCCAGTTTTTCTTAAAAAATACAGAATATAAAAGTAGTAAGGGGGGAAAAGTCAAAAAAACGATCTTATATAGTGACATGTAGTGGCAAAAAGATATTTATGTCTTTTCTCCTTTGCCTTTGGTCTTAGGCTCTCTGAATCCTGCACACTGAATCGTAAGATTTGTAACATGGTGACCTCTTCTTTTCAGCAGTGTTGGGTGGAGGGTAGAAGAAAAAGGGCATGGTATATAATATTCAGGTAAATTTACTGAAAGAATTTGTAATCCCTTAGAAGATGTTCCAGTTTCAAAGCCAGATGGACACAGGTACACAAACTGTTACTTGAAACCCATATTAATACTATCATATAACTTAATCATTTCATGTCTGTCTTCAGCTGAAAAATATGTAATAGTTGGTTTCAGTATAGCTGCAGGTTTGCGTTAGATATAGATGTCCCTTTGTGTTCACTAAAACTGATTTAGGATATAGTGGTGGGTGAACTGGTTGATCTAAGAAGTTTTGAGCAAACCTGCACTGTACCATGTGCATTAATCCCCTTATGTGGCCACAGCATGCTATTAAGTTATGCTTGTAAGGAATATAGCTCAGAGCACAGCTTTTTCCATGAGATAGTGTTGAACATTAGTCAGCTGAGGGGGTTACTCTGCTGTATTGTGCATTAAGAATGTATATAGGACTTGACTGCTCTTGTGCTTTGCCTATTACCTGTGGTAATCTTGTGGGTGGGTAATATGGCAGTGCATAGCTGTGTTCAAGGAGTATTGGCATCTCTAGAGGAGGAGGAGATGAGCAGTGGCTTGGTTGGAAGGCCAAAACTCTTACTTGATTTAGATGAGAGTTGACAAAACCTGGCAAGGGAGGAAGGGAAACCTGAACAGCCCTCCAAGTGGGTTTTAAGATCCTCTGCTTATTAGAAGGCCTGTACTTGCAGACTGCACCTCTTCAGGTTAATCAGACAGTTTGGGTGATGTGTAGTTACTAAGCCACAAGTATGCATCAAGACAAAGAAAACCCTGGATCCCTGACACTTAAGAGTACTTTGTCTTGGGCAATGAATGAAGTCATGCCCTTGGAAAAAAGTAATTATGACCATAAAGACTTCAGCCTCCCAGTTCACTAAGATAAATTAAGATAGTGTTGGCTAAATTAAGTTCAGACAGTTGGGTAATAACTTGCAGTGTAAATATATCTGTCTGGAAAGGTGTGGGTTTTTTTTTTTTTCAAGTCCATAGCACAGCTTTTAAGTATGTGCAGCCAAATAAGAATATTAAACAGACCATTAAAAGTAGCCCATAATTGCTGTATTTCAGAACAGGCTGGTTAAGGGGTTCTTATAGAATAGTTTGGGAGGGGGTTGTTTTAGTATTTCTGTTTATATATCACAGAACAAAATTATTTTCCATTTTGTACACATAAGTTTTGTCTACTGTACTTCTTCACAGAGCCTGACTGAAAAGTTAGTACAACACCACTTGGTAATAATTACATGACAGACTTTAAATTACTCTAGAAATTTTTACTCTTCATTTCTCATTAGTGAGGGCTTTTAGCTCTTGTGGCATCATAGTTTTTTGCATAACTACATAGCATCCTCTTGCTGGCTTGTAAATCTCAGTTTAGGACCAATGTTTCCTTTAAAAATTACCTGCAGGAATAAAAATGAAACAATTCACTTTTTTACCCCCAAGAAATTTATGTCACCATCTTAAATGTAACTGCTTGGGGCGGGCAGGGGAAGCCATCATATTTGGATCATGAGCAGTTAAACTAGTGTCTTTGTAAGCTTTGCTTCTCCTCTTTACTTGTGAGGTTTTCTGCCTTCAGCTCTTCCCCCATTGCTTCTGGGAAGGTGCTCTGTTTGCTAAGCAGAGCCTGCACAGCAGAGAAAGAAATAAATTGTTGCTATGCAGAAGGTAAACTGATTCTTGGTTTAAGCAGCCCATAAACCTTTCCAAAGGAAAAACTGCCCACATTTAACTAGTAACTTAGTGATTTGTTTGTGTGCATTAAGTTAACTGTTCAGATTTGTTTCTTCATGCTTGAGCACAAAAGATTTTTGAGACCCACTGAAGTTGATTAGTGTGTTCCGCATGGTGAGTTGTGTCCATTGAAATCAGTTTCTCAGCTCATCTATATTAACTGCATGGTAATGTAGTCTAGTTCTTAAAGAAACAACAAATGAAAAAGAACCAAACCCCCACGTGTGGTGAAGGTACAGGAGCATATGCTGACTTAGCTTCACACAGGCGAAGGTGTGGCTGGAAAATATGGTTTGGTTGTTAGAAAACGCAGCCAAGGGAGTTTCTCATTTAACCTCTGCTTTATTTTGTTAAAATGGTCATAAATACCTGTGTTAGGCACTGTCCAGAGCAGTGGGTTCATGATTTGAAATAAATAAAATCTGTCTGGTTAATCAGTTTCATTTCTTGGCTTCTATCCACTGAGCTTTGTTCTGCTGGTTTTTGAGAGCCTTCACTCAGCTTCTGAATTCTAACTAGAAGCCGATCATGTCCATATGGACTTTATTCCTTTCCTAAATTATACATTTAGCATCTTGGATCCTTCATATGCTCACTTCTGTCTCCTTCCTTATGTTTTTCTGTCGGATAAGACTTGAATATCTAAATATTCTCAATAATTTAACTGTTACACTGGTTTTATTTACACTTAGGTCTTCTAGTTTTGTGTTCAATAGATGCAAGCAGCCCAGAGCTTGAGTGCTGCTTCCTTCATAGCCTCTTTTCCTGGTAGCAGGAAAAAGGGGGGCTGAAGGTGACCTCTGCTTTTGACTCTCTCCCTTCTTAAGCCTCTGAAGGCTGCCAGAGCAGAGATGCTGAGCCTGTAAGTGAGAGTGGGATGGGGGAAATGAGGGATTGTGTTGAGGAATGGGGCTGGCCCCTGCAATGGAAAGTGGGGAGGAAGGAGGGACGAAGTGCCACTCCACTCTTGAGCTTCCAGCATGAGGAGAAGCTCACTGCATGAGCTTGTGTGTCTGCTCGGCAGCTCATGTGTGATTGGGACTGTGGAGAGAAGCAAGAAGTCTTTTTTTTTTCCCCCCCATTGCACACAGAGTTACCTGAAACTTGACCCAGAGAAGCTTTACAGCAGTCATAGAGTGAAAACTTCAATTCTTATCAACTATTTCTGTAGTGTAGCCCAAGTATGTTGTCTTTATGGCAAGTTTTAATATCTCCTTTTCATAGCTCTGAAGAGAGGCAGTGACCTGTCACCTGTTGAATTCATGTGGAGACAGCTGGAGAGGATTTAGTGTGCTGGATGGGCAGCATAGATCTGCTGTGTTGAAAGAGTTCATTGATTCTATAGTCTCCTGGTGGAGGAGAAAAACAAATTCTGCAAAGAAAGTACTTTGGCTTTTCAGCTCTGAGGGCTAGATCTTGCCCTCCATTTAAACAGCCAAGGAGATAAATTCTAATCCAGTGGTTATCATTCTCACTTGAAAGTCTGTTACATCTCTGATATTTTTGTTGTTTCAGGTGATGATTGCCGTGTATCTTAAGTGTTTATCAAAAACTTTATGCTTTCCCATAAACTATGGGGCTTTGAGTTTGTCACTGATTGGAGATTCACTGTTAATCTTTATTTAGAATGGCAGCTGTAGCTTCCTTTCACATCTTCAGTAAGTGCCTTTTAAAAATTACTCTTAAATGGCAGTTTAGAACACTCAGTTGTCAAATATTTTTAGTGACATGAAAAGTGGAGAAAAGTTCTTGTTTTCTTTTGTGCCTTTTTTATTTCCCCAGGATTTTTCACCCTGAAAGACATGACACTACTGTGTGTGATGGATGTAACATTTTCTTACAGTCTGTTTTGTACAAACAATAGATTAAGGTTTCTAACAGATGGGCATCTACACTGATTTTAAAAATCTTAGTAATGCCCTTTATACCTGGGAGATGTGACCATAGGATTTCATTACCAATTAGAAGAACAAGTTCAGCTGCTTCCTTTAGGGGCATTGCCACTGCCTGGGAGATGCGCGTTTGTACGCTCATCGCTGTGTCCGTTTGCACACAGAGAATTAATTACTCTGGTTTGCTATGGAAACCGTTCTTCTCTATCATATATAAATAAGGGCTAAGCATTTCTGGGAATTTAGAAAAGATGAAAGGAAGTGTAAAGAATGCTATAATTAAACTGTTCCTGAAATTTTGGCACAATTCTTAAGCTCAAATTTTAAATTGGATGCTAACTGAGATGCTGCTTGGTTCTTAGAGACTTTCTGTTAATTCTTTCATTGCCTGAGTGAGCATATTCTTAGTCACTAGCATGCTCTCAAATGTTGATCCTTTTCAAGAAACATGATGCCTTGCTGTTTTCATGATCCAGTGCCTTTTGTCTGCCTCTTCCTTTTCACTGGAGATATGTATTCCTGCTGTATTACAGAAATAAGTATCACCTGTTCATGTAAGATAAGGGCAAGTGATATATTGTAGGCGAAGTTAAGTTTTAAAACTTAAGTAGAGCATGGTTTTATATGCTGAAACGTTAGGGTAGAACCTGGAATACTGTTTAGTTTTACTTCCTAAAAATGTAAATTAGTGTCTTAGTTCTGGTCAACAAATACAAAACAGCCTACAAGTAATATGACAAGTATTGTGACTTACTGTATGGCCAAAATGATTGGGCATTAAGAGATGATTAAAAGGAAAATTAGATACTGTGGAACATGACTCTATGGTCAGAAGATACCAGTGAGGTAATGAAGAGGAAAAGAAAAAAAAAGTGTGAGTCCGGTATTCTGTGTAATTCAGATTCTTTGATAGTATGATAATTATGGCATTTTGACATTACATGCTTTGCAAATAAATGAACCTGTCAGACATTTATTTCACAGGTAGCAAAACTGAAGGGCTGATGTTCTAAGCAAGTTCGTTTTCCTGCTTTTTGCAGTTGGCAGCTGAATAGGGACAATCGAGTGAACAGACTTGGTACCCAGTTCCCAACACATCATCCTGACTCCAATACAGAATCAAGATACTCTGATAACATGGTGTTTGCCTCTGTTATGTTTCGTGTACTATGTTTGCTGATGTACATGGTCAGTGCTTTGCTTAATTGAGAGAATTCTGAGACGAGGCAAATTTTTAGGTAAAAATTCAAATGAGAAATGTTGTAGACAATTATTACAATTGTGAAGCAGATATTCTGGTGCATAAAGGTTGGTCCCAACTGTATTGGTTGGTCTAATTAAAATATGTAACTTCCACCTACCTGCCTTGCTTCTCTGAACCTTAAATCATTTCAGTTGTAACCAAAAACCTCTGTCTGAGGTTTATATTTGTAAATTCAGCATTGCTGCTGGAATATGCTGCATCTCCACAGGAGGGCTCTGCTGGCATAGCTATACTAGCACACACTGTGGGATGCTCATGGGACTTTCACCTACTCAGTTTCTTTTCCATTTCCCCAGTAGAAAAGCAGGTGTTGGAGTTGCTGGACGCTGCCCTGTGTGTGGTGCAGCAGAGCATTGGAAAGGTGGCTGCTGAAGAACTCCAAACTAGAAAGACAGAAGTCCTGCTTTTGTGCCAGGCTTGTGTCTCCTTCCTCTAGCAAGAAGAGAGATACAGGTGTTTCTGGTAAAAAATGAGTACATTAAAAAAGGCTTTAATTTCATTTTTATGAGCATGCCTTTCAATTGGTACTTTTTAATAAATGTTAAGAGCTTGCCAGTTACCTGTTTTTAATGGGTTGAACTGGGGCAAAAATATGTTCTATGTCAGTGGTACATCTGATGTCTGAGACAGTTCATAGAGCTATAATAAAGCTGAAATTCTGTGTCTATATGGAAATACAACAGAGAGAAGAGAGAGAAATGTAAGGCAAAAACTTAAAAAATAAGAAAGCATAGTATGGTTGTCAAAAAAAAGGGGGGGGGGGTTGGGGCAGGAGGTTGTTTGAGGGTGATTTTTTTTGTTTTGTTTTTTAATATTAAATCCATTTCCCAAGGCCCAGTGCACGCTGTGGAGTTAAAATGCCTTGAAACCATTAGTACCAATATGTGCTGTTTATGTTGCTGAGACCTTATGCTACCCAATAGCAACAATCATGGCACTGGTAGAGAAAAAAGCAAGAAACATTTGCTGTGTTGTGAAACTTAAGAACCCTGTCTGCCTCCCTAAGATGCTGAAGTTTCCTTTCTGCCAAGGGATGCTGAAGTAATGGTGACATCAAGGCACAGTTGCAACCACTTTGACAAACAGGAAATCCTGCCTAGTTTTTCAAAACCGTGGAATAGATCTGTAGGCCTCCTGCAAAACTTCTGAGCTTTGACACGGTACCCCACAACATCCGTGTCTCTAAATTGGAGAGATGGGGATTTGATGGGTGGATGGTCACATCCGAAGGGTAGTAGTTAACAGCTCAATGTCCAGATGGAGATCAGTGATGAGTGGTGTCCCTCAGCGGTCTGTATTGGGACCAGTACTGTTTAGTATCTTCATCAGTGACATAGACAGTGGGATTGAGTGCACCCTCAGCAAGGTTGCAGATGACACCAAGCTGAGGGGTGCGGTTGACACACTTGAGGGATGGGATGCCATCCAGAGGGCCCTCGACCAGCTTGAGGAATGGGCCTGTGTGAACCTCATGAGATTCAACAAGGCCAAGTGCAGGGTCTTGCACTTGGGTAGGAGCAGCCTCCAGTATGAATACAGGCTGGGGGGATGACGGGATCGAGAGCAGCCCTGCCAAGAAGGAGTCGGGGGTACTGGTGGATGAAAAGCTGGACATGAGCCGGCAATGTGCGCTCTCAGCCTAGAAGGCCAACTGTATCCTGGACCACATTCAAAGAAGTGTGTCCAGAAGGTTGAGGAAGGGGATTCTGCCCCTCTGCTCCACTCTGGTGAGGCCTGTGTCCAGCTCTGGAGCCCTCAGCACAAGACAGACCTGTTGGAGCAGGTCCAGAGGAGGGCCACCAAAATGATCAGAGGGATGGAACTCACCTCTGCTGTGAGGACAGGCTGAGAGAGTTTGAGGTTGTTCAGGCTGGAGAAGAGAAGGCTCCGGAGAGACCTTATTGCAGCCTTTCAGTACTTAAAGGGGGCTTATAAGAAAAACGGGGACAGACTTTTTAGCAGGGCCTGTAGTGATAGGACAAGGGGTAATGGTTTTAAACTAAGAGGGGGTAGATTCAGACTAGATCTAAGGAAGAAATTTTTCACAGTGAGGGTGGTGAAACACTGTCACAGGTTGCCCGGAGAGGTGGTGGATGCCCCATCCCTGGAAGGATTCAAGGTCAGGTTGGACAGGGCTCTGAGCAACCTGATCTAGTTGAAGATATCCCTCCTCATTGCAGGGGCTTGGACTAGATGACCTTCAAAGGTCCCTTCCAACCCAAACTATTCTATGATTTATACTTACATATTCTTGGTATGAGTTTATAATGTAAGGCAGCAGAAAGAAGGTCAGACGAGTAACATTGATAAAGTTGTGGTTATGCAAACCATGCTGCTATCTAGCTGGCTTCTTATGCAGCCGAAATAAAAGTTTTTGCAGTTCTTGGTTTTTTTTAAGGTATTTGGCTAGCATAGAAACACTCCCAAGGTTGGCTTTTAACCACTGAAGGATCACAGCATTCAGCATCAACTGTCTCACTCACGAATAGGGGAAAGGGAAATTGCTTGGAGGAAAGCCTATTTATGTAAGCAATCTATAATGTGTAAAACAGGCAAATAGGTTTTGGGGCAAGAAATTAAGGCATTAAGTAATTCATTTTCTTCTTTGTTTTTTTGGTCTGGAGAAGTACAAAACAAATCCTACAAATACTTTTTGATAAACAGTAAGTTTAAATGCCTTAGTCTTGGCTCTTCTACACTGTCACATGAACCATAGCAAATCAAGCTGGGGATTATAGCTTTCCTACGTCTGAGTCATTGATACTAACAGTTTTTTAGGAAGTGTGCAGTCTTTGGGCTATAAATAGTTTTTCTTTATCATTTTCAAAGTTGTTACCACACCATGAGCATGTTGCCATCAGGATAAGTTTTGTGAGACCTTTAATTGCATACGTCTTATAACAAGTGAAGCTGTCTTCTGAATCAATGTTATGTCTCAAATTTGGATTGAAGTGCATTGTCATTAAGTGAAATTATGTTGTTCAATACTAAGCTTGCTGAAAAAACATGTTCAGTAAAACCCTTAGGATGCGTAGATTTGGAGACTTTAACACATTAAGTAAGTATAGCATAATACTTGCACGTATTTTCTGCTAATTTATAAACAAAGAACAACTCTAGTAAGAACTGTTCAGGACTCTTCTGTAAGAACTCATTTCGCAAAGGGCAAGATCCTTACTGTTTCTGAGTAGCTAGCAGCCTGCATTTGGTGCTTATAAAAAGTCTTGTGATCCTCTGACAGTTAGATAATTTGTGGTAAGTGAAACTTTGTATCAGCTACGTGTTTCCCATCTTAACTTTTTTTATAATTTTGGACTCCTTTTCTTTAAAGCAGTTAACAAAACTTGACTTAAATATTTTCTCTTTGATATAGACAACATTGCTAAGTCGTCTGGAACGAGTATTTGAAGTCTGTTTTCCTTCCATGCCTGTTCTTGAAATTGAAGAAGAAATAAGTTCCTTGAATCATTTGTTGGAAGCAGGTGAAAAGCAGATGACAACTGAGGATAACTTAGCAAATACTGGGTAAGAAGTCACAATACAACAAAATTAAAATGAAGTAGAAGCATATCTTCTTTGGGAACTTAAAACATATAGCAAAAATTCAAAATTAGTTGTTTGCTTTAAGTGTTTTGAAAAACTATTGAGTAAATTTAGCTATCTAGCAGAATGCTTGTTTTCAGTGACTACATATACCAGGAGTATTTCACTTTAGCATATCAACTTAGTCAGCAACATATCATCTTCTTTTAAGTGATATCTCTGAGTTAATCAGAATATGTCCTATTAGTTACACTTGATACAAATTGCTGTATTTATTCATGTGATGATGAAGTCTAAGTAGGCCTTGTCCTGTCTGCTGTGGACATCATTTTCCAATAATAAGCCTGAACTATAATTGTTCTGAGAACACTGCAGTTTTAGTTCCCCTGGGTGTTGTGCTTGGGCGTAATTTTAATTGGAATGTATAATAAGTCACTTGCATTAAAAAATAGAATAAATATTCAAGGCTGCTAAGCTGTTATTCCTGTTGATAACTTGATTTATGATGGGTTGTTTAGGGAACTGATGAATGTGTGGACAGAGCTGCAGGATATCCATGATGCATATGGACTGAGATACCAGTGGGGTGGCTCCCACAGCAACAAAAAGCTTTTGTGCTCCCTGGGAATCGACACAAGAAATATTGTAAGTCTGTTGATAAAACTTGTTTTCTAGATAATGGAGCTGCTTTAAATGTAGAATCAGGTGGAAGTCTTTTTCTATGAATGCTTGTCTCTTAATTTCATAGCTGCACTGAACATGGCTTTTCATGACAGACCATTTGACAACTTTTTATAAGCCCTATTAATAATAAAAGTTGCATTAATTTTAACCATTGCATTATATTTAACATAATATTTACTCTTTGATATTAACCTTATTCAAGTTATATAACATTGCGAGAATATTATCATCACTGACACAGAAACTCTTAAGTAAATTTTTTTGTTGTTTTATCAGCTCTTTACAGGCAACAAGAAACAGCCTGTTATAGTACCCATGTATGCAGCAGGACTGGTAAGCTTTTTTTAGTGTTATTTTTTGTTGTAGTTCCAACAACATTATACAATGAAATACATTAAATGACATTAAGCACAAAGTATGCTGAAAGATATTTTTGTAAGCAGGGTTATGGCTTAGGCATCAGGATAAATGCTAGAAAAGAATCATCAAATACACAATTTTCATTATGTGTGCAAGAAGATAATTTATTTTAAATGAGAAAAGTATTGATTTATTCATTTCATAAAGCAAACTATTTATCTAATAAGGTGGGCTAACTAGTCTAAGCTCAGTTTGAGGCATTTTTCTAAAAAAAAAGAAAAAAATTGAAGTGTATTGATGTGTATGCAGCAATAAGAAGTTCTTTTTGAATTTTAACTATTAAATATAAGGTATAGATTAAAAATACCAACTAAAACTTGACACAAGAAACTAGATCATTACATAGTTGTCAAAAATGACAAAGGAACATCAAAATTAATCAAAACATCAGTTTGCATCGGCACTTGTGGGAAGCCTTGGCACTAAGACTGGATGCTTCAAAGGAAAGTTAAGAACTGCTGGATAGTTACAGTATTCCATGAAACATGTGTAGGATGTTTTCTCAGCTCTCTTGAGCATTCCTGTTTGTGCAACTGTTTCTGTGACAGATTGTTTATTAATTATTTGATTGTATCTCAATAACCCTAGGTAAAGAGAGATGCATGGTAATGCTTTGCAGTGTTATTGGCATATTAATAAAGGATTTACATATACATATTAGGCTATTTATGCGTACAAAAAGCATTGTATAGCCAGTATTGTTGTATTGCCCCAAGTGCTAGGTAAAAATAGCAAGCATAATTTAGATTTCTGTAGATGGAAGGAAACTCAAATAACCTAGTGCAGTAGGATCAACTGTTTTCACTTAAGCTGTTATTCTGTAATTCTTGTTTGGCATTTCAGACTCTGCAATGTCTGTAGTAGTAAAAACACTGAGAAGATAAGATTTGCCATTTTTGCTAGTCTGAGCAGAATAAATACGTTCTTTTTTTCTGGAAACCTACGTATATTTATACGCATACAAACACACATACACTTTTATATGGTCATTCACAAATTAAATGTAAAAGTATTACAGTTTTCTTTGGTATATATATTAAGCCAATTTAATCTGTATGTTAGTTTTGTAGAGTGACTTTTACAGTCAGCTTCTAGAGATGTTGTTTTGTGATGCATCAAGGTCAGCTCATGTGCTTCTCTGGATGTAAGCGTGGTATTCTGATTTAAAGAGATAAAAAGTCTCATACCAATTGCTGTTTTCTTCCTGTAACATATTTGTGAGCAGGGTTACGTTTGTATGCAACACATGAGTTATTTTTTTCAAACAGATTGTTGTTGCTGATTAATTATCTCCTAAATTTTTTTATATACTTGTGCACATAATAAGCTGGATAGAGATGATGGTACAAGTAAAGTGACGTGCTGCTTTCTGTTGCCGCACTGCTTCATGCATGTCTCTGCTTTCCAAAAGACTTGATTTAACTGGTGGTTAAATTTGAAACTCCTCTAACATGGTGTAGAAACATTTGTGGGACAGCTGATCTTGGTGGCTGACTTCCTGAAATTATTTTAAAATATGCTAGTTGTAAATGCAATGGTTTTATTTGGGGGTTTCTTTTCTCATACCTCATTGTCTGAGGTGGTTTGCATGTCTCGGTGTAAACTTTGGTCTTTCTGTAGATCTCTTTCTCACCCTCAGTTTTATTCAGAAACACCAGGGATTTCAGACATTTTTTCATAGCACTGTTTAGCTTTGAACAGTTTATTTAAAATTAAAAGTGTGGTTTTAATTATTTTCTTAATGCTTTTTAGTGCATTAATTTCCATGTCAATAATTACTGGGTTTGGTATAATTCTGCAAACTGATAATTTGACTTGTTTCTTCTGAATTACTTAATTGTTGAAATGGAATGAATGCACTTGAACCTTTCTGAGGGGCCATTTGGTATTTCTGGAATAGTCTACAAACAAGTGGGAGGAGAAGGTGCTACTTTAGCAAGTAACTGTTTCCTCCACCTTAAATTACATAATTGAAAGTTGAAAGCAAGCTCCAGCTTAGCACTTGGGATTTCTGTTATTGGCTCTAAAATGTTTCTTAGGCCTAAGGAACCAGGATGATTCTCTCCCCTGCCCATCTCCTTCTGCCCCCCACACTGAAAGTGTCCCAGAGATACATGGTTACTACGGAGCCTGTAGTTGAGGATAGTACTACCTAGTGTGTTTTCTATTTTTTTGCGTCTGCAGTTTTTGGAATATGTATAAAAATGTGTGTGTCTGTGTGCACATGTGATTTTTTTTTAATTGATTTCTTTATTTAGGGTATGTTAGAGCCTACCAAGGAACCTTTGAAACCAGTATCTGCAGCAGAAAAAATAGCTTCAATAGGACAGACGCCTCCTGTATCACCAGAGATGAACACATGTACATCTGATCAGTTCCAGGTAAAAAATAGAGAGAGAAGGGGGAGGAGAGGAAAAGAAAGAATGAGGAAAACCATGGGATGCCTTGCCTCTACCTTCATATTTAAAATACCTAGATGGTGTGTTCAAAGAGACCTGCATGTAAAGGGCAGGTGTTCCTTGTGTCAGACTGAAGTCCTGCTCTTGGATCTACTTTCCATGTGTGACTGGAAGGGAGTCCCTATGATAAGACTGTAGCAGTTGGTGGCCAGCATTTAAGAGTCCTGATGATAGCTGCAATTTGCTTTAAAAGGCAGTGGACAGTTACTTTGACAAATTATATGTAACTTTACAGTTGTCCTTCCTCTGGCTAATGTTTTTCATCTTTGCTTTTTCTGAAGCTTATTGTAGGAGTCTGATAGAAAATGAGTTCAGGGGAGTTTAGGACTGAGCTCTTGAATTCCATTAATTCTGTTTTGTTGTTGTTGTTTTGATATTATGATGTTAGAAAACCACTATAATGCCACGCATGTTGCAAAGTGTGTGGCTGGCAACTAGCTAATGGGATATGCAGAGACATTTCATTTTCAGTGTCACTACAGTGCTACTCGACACATATTCAGAGAGTCAGCTGTGTCCCTCCTTAGTGCAGGTCTTGTTTAAGCAGTCTAGCATCTTTTGTTACCTGTTGTGCTTGTGACTTCTGATTGAAGGCATTCCAAAATGAATTATCCTTGTGTTACACCTAGCCTTAACACTAGGTACTTCTGGGTACAGTGGTTTCCTTGTGCTCTGCCATAGTGCAGAGCTCTAACTGTGTCAAGCTTGTATCAGAGGAGAATTTTTTTCATTGTGGAATAGCAGTATGTTAGTGGGCTCAGAACTGAGGTTGTTTTATATAGTAATATACATGTTTGGTGATGCTTCCTCTGCTGCTTCTCACAAATACTGTAGTGGAACTGAGCAGCTGAACTGGATATTAGAAGAGGTAACAATAACGATTATTGCAACCAGTCTGAGCCGAAGAAATCACTTATGTGATTTCTATGTATGAAAAAAAAAGTAGGAGAATTTCACTGGCTTTCTGCAGCATTCAAAGTTCCCTTTTTTTTTTACAAGGGGGAAAACAGATGAAACCATACACTAAACATAGTGTAGAGAGCTGCAAGATCCTGACGTAGCAGCATTTCTGGCATGTGCCGTTTTCTCAGTTGCTCGGCAGTTGTAGTGCTGAGTTCTGAAAATAAGAACCTCTATTTATCAAAGTGTCCTATTTTTTTTTCCATGCTAATTATGAATTTGTACTTTTGGGTACTCCTGCAGCAGAATTTCCCATTATTTGTCACAGTTTGATAATCCCTTCCTATAGCTTGTTTTGACAAGGCCATCTCAGTTCAATAGTTGTGGTCCATAAGTACATAAGCTTCTATGCTGTCTGTCTGCACTGCTGGCCCTAGGTTATTTTTTCCAAAAATACAAATACTAAAATAACCTTTTGGGAAAGAGATGAGTTAGACCTCTAACCATTAAGAATGCTAAGAGGCCAGAGTTAAGTGACATTCAGAAAGTTTAAGGGCATGAACGATCAATTATCTACCACAGAGACCTTCTTTCTTTCTTGGTCTCATCTTCTGTTAATATTTGGTGGCTTCTGTTTGCTTTTGGGAAAATCCAGCTTCACTTCACACTGTGCACACTGCCTCTTAGGAATATACAAGATTGTAATGGTATTAAGATGATGTGCTCGAACTTTGTTAAACATTTCATTAGGAGCTGTGCTATAAACGTTGGTAAATATGCAATGGAAATATTATAGGCAATTTTAGTGGACCCTGAAACTTCTTATTCTAAACACAGGTAATTTAGGTACAACAACATAGGTATCTTTAAGCTTAACTAAGTAATTACACGTTAACTGGGTAAAACTACTAAATTCCTCCATTTTCAGATGGCAATTGACATGATTGGCCTTTCTTATATTCAGAAACTTCAGCATATTGGCTTTCTTGAAAAGAGAGGCTCTAGTTAATAGATTCTTATGCTTTCCTTAAGGAAAGGAGAAGAGTTTTCCTCTGGAAGCCTGGCATTTATGCCACTTGTATACAAATCGGTGTCTGTGTGTGCGCATGTATGATTTCCTGCTGAGAGAATAACATTTTGGAAGAAAGACTATGATGATGCAAAAATAGGAGTGGAAAGAACGTTTGTAAAAACACCTTAGTTTTTTGGTTGTGGGCGAATAGGGGAAAGCATGCAGAGATGTAAAATAGAGAGAATTAGAAATCAAAAAAAAGGAGGGAGGGGAAGCAGCAAATGAGCTGTAATAATTTTTCCTAGTTATTATATAAACTCTGTGTGTTTTGGCTTCCTTCCCTGCAGAGGATCTCACTGGGTTGGTTAAGCTATGGAAATACAGTGGACAAATTTCCATATGAGCTGTTTAAGCTGTAAGGACAAGGTTTTCAAAATTATGATTTCTCCTCTCAAGCAAGTTAAGTTACTGACTGATCTATCACATTAGTTTATTATATAAAGATGACTTTTGTAGACTTGTTCTGTTTTATGTTTGAAGGTAGCGTCTAAATTCTTCTTTGATCTGTTGTTTATCTCGACAATTGGAGGGCTTATTTCTCTGTTTCTCTGTGCTCAAAACTGTAAGGCGGTAAACAGAATATGAAATAATCCCCTGATTACTGTTGCCTGTATCTAAGTATGATGTCTCAAAGGCTTCACAGGTCTGAAGTAAAACACTCTATCAGGGCACATCAGGTGTAAGAAAGAGTGGCTGCTCAAACAGGCAACCTTTGCTTGTGAAACCTGAGATAGGTACCCTTCTCTTCCACTTTACAGCATCTGCTATATTGGGCTTCTACACCATGGCCAAGTCATCAGGAAGTGGGATTAAAATATATTCCAGTGCTTGTTAAAAAGATTGCTGTCTGGAGTTAATGTTGACTGCTTCCTCTTGATTTGATACTGTTCTCTGGCTACCATAGTTTAAAAGTTTATTTACGTTTTACTCTTTGGCTTTTTTTGCAAAAAAGTTCTCTAGATATTTCTGCTCTTTTGATATTCCTTCAAAGCATCCTCTTCTGTCTACTTGGGACTATGTTTCTTTGGTAGAGCCTAGTGGTAGCTTTGTCACAGCATGCAGGATAACTTTGGGATTTCTTACCTGCCTAGTTTTGCTTAGTAAGTTTTATATTGGAATAGAAATCTACAGTGACCCAGACCTTTCTAGAAGAAAACTGCCAGTAATTCTTTTCTGCGGGTGCCTTATTACGGCACATCTGCATGCATGTAAGGTACTGAATTAGAGATCAGGTTATAATAGAAATGTGTACCTTGCACTTGCTGGCTATTAGGGACTGAACCTTAATTAAACCCCATGGGGTGACAGTCTTTAAAAACACTTTTAATTACATAAGGGACCATCAGGACTTCTAACAATGACAGATGCAAACTACCATATTATTGGCCACCAGCCAAAGGCTCCATCATGGAACTGCTCTCCAGTTATACATACAAGAAAGATCCAAGAATATATGTAGCTTTGTTGACAGAGTAAGAGAGAAAGATTTGCAGGTAAGAGATATTGCAGAACTTGCTATTCTGTCAGATGTGGCGGTCGCTTAAAGGTGGTGTCCAAGAAAAAATAATTTTCAGAACTGTTGTAATTTTGCCAATTAATATATGCAATAAAATGTATTAATTACTTCCACATAAACCTTTTTCTGAAGTGTTTATGATGCTCACTTGTGGGATCTATCTAAATTTTGATATTATATTTGTATTACAGGCCCTTCTGTTTTTCCCCCAGCTTTAAGACAGCAAAATAATTCCTTTTTTTTTTTCTTTGTTTAATTTTCTTTGGGTAATTATTGGCACAGACACAAACATTTACATTTTACTGCTTTAGATTATAAAAGCTTTTATATAATACCATTCTAAAATTACTGTGTGAAAACATCTCTCACTTTTATCAAAGTGAAATACGATGCAGTAAAACCAGCAGGCCTTTTAGTGTCCTCTTTCTCACTTCCTTAACATTCAGAGTAGTACTCTGAGAGCTGAGTATACTTTTTCATTTCTGTACTGTATCCTGTAATCTAAGATGGAGGGAGGAGTGAGAGCAGTTTGCCCTGTTTCTCAATATCCTTTTAGACTGGGTGCTTTTCCTTAAAGCATGTTATTAAAATACTGGTTGTAAATGCAGTAGTCTAGAAACCTTGCAATCTCTGAAAGACAAAACACTATATTCCCATCTGCAGGGCACATTCCCATTGTCTGAGATTTCAATGCTGTGTTCGGGTGTCCCAGTATAGTTAGTTTTCTTAGAGCCAAAGTCACTAGAAACAGAAGACTTTTCCTTTCTGTTTAATTGTCTTTTGCCTTTGCTCTCTCCTTTCACTTTGCTGTTGCACAGAGCAGGGCTTACCAGGATCCTGTGCAGATGGGGACTGATTTACTTGCCACCCCTCTCTTCTGCAAGTGGTTGAAGTCAGCAGAATGGCCTCGTTGCACAGAGCAGACTAATATACTTAGTATACTCTTACTGACTTGGAGTCAGATTCACACACACACCATTTTAGGAAGAATTCATCGCATCCTTTGTCCTCTCCTTGGCAAATCTGAGAATCAAGTTGTCATTAAAGGGAAAAGCTTACCCAGCCATTGGTATCACCTTTTCCGTGTGATTCTGTCACACTCATCAGTCCTGATTCAGTCTTTTGACACAAAACGTTGTGGGCATTTTCCTCAGTAAGTGAGAGTTGGTTAGAAGGTACTTTGTTTCAATTTGAGTTATTTTCCTCAGGGCAGAAAGCTACTGCATTGTCATACTGGCCTCTTTTTTTTTTTTTTTTTTTGTTTACAAATCTTTTTTAATGTTAATATATATTTAGATGTGACAAACTTTAAACAAGCTACTGATGATAGCGATCATTACTTCATCGGGTGTAGCTTCCACACTGTTAACATTGTGCTTCCATGCAAATCATTTCAATGCCAGTAATTTCATTACCAAAGTAAAAAGTGTAGCATCAGCTCCTTAAGCTCCATGGAGTGAATACTGTTCTAGTTGTGCTCAGTATTGGAAATATTTCCAAGTCATTAGGTAGGAAAGATTTTTCTAGGCAAGGCATTTACTATAAGGAAATACAGAAGTCTCCATCTCCCTTCATTTTTCTTTCTGTAAACATCTATCACCTAGCAGAAGCCTCTTACAGTTAGCTTAATTGTACAAAGGTTGCTACAGTCTTGATTTATGAATCTGCATATTTCTTCAGTGTTGGATAGTTGAAAGTTCTAAAACAAAAAAATTGAAGTCTGACTTTCTACAAAAGCAAAGACAAGGTATGTCTTGGCCACTGGAAGCTTGACAACTAGTGATGCATTTTGAATAAAGCTGCAGAGAACTTCCGCTGCTTTTCTTCCAGAAGTGTGATTGCTCTGTTAGAAGCTGAAGGCACATCCTTTCCCTGTGCTTCTTGATAATTGACTTCACTGGGGAGAGAGCAGAAACGTAATGCACAGAAGTAGAAAGATCAACCTATTTCAGACATTTCTGATACTGTCCCATCACTTTGTGTCCTGAGGATACGGAAGGACAGCACTTGCAAGTTACATTGCACCTGAACACGCTCTCTCTATAAAGCATGGACCCTGCTGCTTGCTTGATTTACCTGTCTGTGTGCAAAAGACATATTAAGAGGAAATGAAAAGGCAGCAAGGATGGGCTCCCAGAAGGAGTCAACGTTTCCATGCTCCTCTTATTCAAGCATTGTTACCTATGGTTTGTTTATATATTGGAATAAGTTAATTGTTAAAGGGTAAGAAGTCACAGGATTATTTTTTAAAGGGAGTGGAGTGAAGAGGGTGTTGATAGATTGTCCCTCACATGTAGCGATTATGTCTCCTAAAAGCAAAACAAACCACAAGAATGATGGGCTCTTTGATGGTTAATAACTGATTTTTATATATAATCAGGACAAAGCATGGATGTACAGACAGCTTTCACTAATAATCCTATTCTCAATTTGCCCTATAACTATGTATACATAACTTTTTATGCAAAATGCCTCATCTTCCATGAGAGTAATAGTAGTTTAACTTTCAACTATGCCTTAAGGTTTTTTTATCCAATTGGTATGTTTTAGTTAATTTGCAAATCCTGTTTGAGTTAGAAGCTACCTAATCTGTACTGTTCAGAATTTAATGAGACTTCCTGTGGTAGAACAAATCTAGTTTGAATTTTTAGTGCATATTATGAAAATACACACCTCCCAAAAGTTGGGGCTTGCTCATTTAGTTGTCTTTTTAGTATTTAGATGCTAAAGAATCTGTTGTTTGAACTGCTTTGCATTGTTGTAACCTGAACTGACTATAAAATCTGATTTCTGACTTTTCAACTCTAGGAATCTCTACCACCTGTCCAGTTTGACTGGAGTAGCAGTGGCCTTACTAACCCTTTAGATGGTACGTCTCTCCGTAGAGCCTCTAGCACCAGAGCTAGAGATAAGAAAGCTACAAAGTTCAGACAAACATCTATCTGCTGATTTATTTATTTTTTAAATATATACACACACACACACATATATATCTATAAAAAAATATATATAGTATTTATTTCTTACTCCTAACTTTGGAAATTCAGGCTTTCTTTCTGATTAACTGTGCCCCTGAAGTATTATGTAGTCTGAAAAATACTAAGTTGTTTATTATTTTAGATTCCTGCCATATGCTAGTGACACAGTGGCAATATTAACACTTCATTATATACACAACTGCAGATTATAATGAAACTCTGAACAAATGAGCATTTTAGATTGACAAGTTTTACTTGTTAAAAGTATTTTTCACCAGTAAACTATCTCTTTACACATCCTTTGAATGACAAACTTGTGTATAGTGGCTACTTCAAAGCACAATATTTTAACCATAAACTGTTTGCAAAAGATACACTTCTTGAGCTGAAAGTTTTCAAATTTACAGATAATTTTATATTTCAAAATGTGACTTCATCTGTTATCACTTTTGCTTACACTACAAACTTATTTGTATCTGTAAGTGTATATCGTTACCACATGAAAGACCCTTCACCTATGTCTATTTTAATAGCAAAGTGAGTTGTGCCATCACCTCCAGTCTCAGAAATGTAAGTGCATGCAAAGGAAATAAAACAAGTTTTGGAAACTTGTTTGATTGACAGACTAGAAACCTGTAAAGAAACTGATACCTTTATGAGGAGCCTGCTAACAGCAATTAATTCAGGACACAAGTTGTTCAAAAGCAGGCTGAAATAAAGTGCATCTCTTACTGCACTGGTGTTGCCTCACGGTGTTGTTTCAGAACATGTGGGATGTAAGAGCTTGGATAGCAATATCATGGTGCTGAAGGAAAGCCTGGATGGACCCTCTTGCTGTTGTCTGGTGTCTAATTACTTCAGTCAATCATCATACTTTCTTTTTAACAAACAACTTTAAAATGTATCTTGGTTTGATTTCTGTTTTAGTACTAAAGGGGAACAGTATAATTTACCAGTGAGGAGCTGAATATAAGAGTGTTGTTTGTTACCCTGTGCTCACACTGCTTGAAGACAATGAAAATTAATAGCAGATAATGATAATTAATAGCTTAAAGCTGCTAAATAAAACTTTAAAGGTTTTTTTCATTCGTTGCTATTTGGGGATCTGCTAAGTTTTCCTGATGAAAGAATGGCTTTCAATTTCAGTGAGGGGAGAAAAAGCCCACTATATTCTAACTATCAATTGACCTATATATTGTTTCCCTTTAACTGATCACATCTTTCTCTCTGGGTCGTGCTGGTTCTCTTTCATTTTTAGATTGAAATAAATATATCTATTTTAAAGTTACTAGTGTTGATTTCCTTGCTGCATTGTACATGAGGAAATGTGCACTGAATTAAGCTGTTATTTTAGAAGGTACAAACTAATACTGTAAGCATTGTTTTCATGTCAATTTTAAATTGCGTACTGAGTACTAATTATAACTTGCATGTTCAAGTGTGTGTCTTACCCCTTTTTACACATAAACCCCTCCCTTGGCTTACCTTCTATATGGCTGCCTACCAACACGGTCACTGAATTTCAAGCTAGTGGAGGTTCCACTCTTCTGAACCTTGATTTCTTTGGGCCCGTGGATGACAGTAGCTCTAGCAGCACCACCACAATCCCAGGTCAGCAGAGTGTTAAAGCCACAAAAACTTACTAAAAGCATGAGCACATCACTTGACTTTCCTATAAACAAGGAGAAAATTTATGTTGCGTTTCTTTAAAATGTCTTTCTGCTGCATTTTTCCTTTAATCTGTGTTCTGTTTTCTGATGTTTTGTATTGAATGCAAAGTATTTAAAAGGTACTGTCAGCTCTGTATTTGTCACCTGCTGAAGGAATGAATGGCTCTTATGCTCTTGCAGATAGGATGTTAAAACACTTGTTTCAAATGAGAAATTTTGCAAGTTAACTTTTCTAAGCACTTAAGAAAAATCAAAAAATGTTGTAGATGTGATGATTCCCCAAAAATGAGGCTTGCTCTCTCTTCTGAATAAGTGTCTCCAAATTATGGGATTATGATGTTATTTGGAAGTTATGTGTGAATGTAAAGTTATGGGGCTTAACATATCGCAACCCTGCTGGTGTTTGCTGCTACCAGGAGGCTGTAAATTTTTTCGTGTGACCTACTAATATTAATGATAAAGTGAAAAAAGTGTTTTAACAACATTCATAATAAAAAACAAGGATAGTTGCATGTTTGTGGGACATCAGAAGTTCATGAATGTTAATTATAAAACCACAGCACTTTATCTGCAATTTAATCCCTTAGAAAGAGACGAAAACACCACTCTCTCCATTGAATAATACGTGAAAGTAATTGAATTCATTTATTGCATGGTTTTGACATTCTCTGAGTATTTTCACGAGCTTGTGAAAACCTACATTTTTAATAAATTTCTACAGGAATTTAAGGGAATATTTGGGGATTTATCCCAGTGCATAGGTTCAGCAGATAAGGCAAATACTCTTCAAGTGCAATGCCTGAAGCCATGATAATCACTTTCTTCATAGGAAGGGTTTTTTCCTCTTAGTGTTTTTAATTTAAAAAATCAATTTTTAAGAGGTTTGGGGTTTTCCCACATTTCAAATAAGTGCCTATAATTATTACTGTATTTTTTGTTTTTAAAAAACTGCTTTTTTGGTTTTGAAATCTGATCATTGAAGGTAATTTTATGGCATCACATTCCAAATTTCTTTTTATTCCACCCTTGAGAAATGTCATTATTAGATGAAAGATGGCAGTTTTGTCGTGGAAGTGATAGGTAGCAAATTCAAGATTCTCGAGTCTTACAGATTCTTTAGTAAGTGTGTGCAAGCGTATCGATGTAAAAGTCATCAGCACCCAGTACGTGTACTGCTCGTGCAGTTGGGTATGTTCTTGTGTTCTGGTGGTGTGCCCACTTGAAGTGATTACTGGACGGATATTCTTTTAGCCTTTAATTGCATTTTTTTTTTTACATCATTGTTGTTTGATCAAGTTACAGGTATTATCACCTACCCTGGTATGCCCTATAGTGCCTTTTTTTTTTTTTCTTGGTTTTGGCTTTTCTTTCCTCCTGACTTGTTTCTGGGAAAGTCATTTGTTTCTTGGCTTGCAGCTCGTGTGTTTGTGTGTGTGTTTAGGAGCTTTGTGTGGGGTTTGGTTGGCTAACTTTCCTTCAATATCTCATTAAGGTTTTGCAGTGCTTTCCTTAAATATTTGTAATCAGCTGAATAAAATGGAGAATATGCAACTCTTAAAAATAACTAAAATAATTGAAAGATAAATTGTTAGATCATTTGGCTTAAAGAGGAAACTTTTATCAGTAATAGAAGTTTGTTTGTTCCCTGAAGTCCTTAATTTTACTTAGGATAAATTTACGCTGTATTCCTCTCAGTCTGATTTCAACAGTAGCCAAAATCACTTTTTATTAAAATTTGCGATCTACGTCATGAACAGGGAGTTACTCGTTGCTAGTATGTTCCCACAGACTTAGTATATTGTTTTATTTTTCACGTTGATAGTTTAACATAAATGTAGCTGAGTATGAGGTGCCTAAAGAATTGAGCAGTGACATCGCACTACAATGAAAATTAATTCAGGACCATAAATGTGAATATCTAAATGATGTAACTTTTAAGGTTGCATTTAACATTTATTGCAGAGTTGCACGTCAAAGGACTCCTTGTTTCAATTAGTTTTACAATTTGTACCTTAATGGGATTTCACAGGCTTCTGCAAGTCAAAGTGTATTTCTTCAAGTTTTTCTCTCCCTGTTTGAAAGTGGATATTTTATGGAATAGCTGAGCTTTTTCCTATTTCCAAGTTCTGTAAACATCTGACAGTACTTAAAGTCTTGGTATACTGGTCTCAGGAGAGTACATATTTTGATGTTTTGCTTGAAACTGGATGAAATTAACTTTAAAAATCCAGACTTTAAAAATGTAGGTTGAAAGGATAATTGATTAATTTCTAATCAGCTCGTATTAAATGGAGCAAATCTTCCCCCCCCAGCTCCTGCAGCATAACCATATGATTTCCTTAATTTTTCCTTTTGGTCAGCTTATTTTCCTAACAATGAAAGAATACTTAACTTGTGCACAAATGATGAATGGCCAAGACATTGCTTGGGGAGAGTTCATGCAAAGCAGACATGAGGATTATTAACCTTATCTGTTTGTGCACATAGTACTGGAGTTACCGGGTGGAAAAGGCAGGACAGTAGGCACGGGCATTTTTTTAATTTATTTAGTAATCTTTTGGTATTTCAGGAGTACTTATAAAAGTGTCTTGATCTAGGTGAGGAAACTGGGTAAAATCATCAGCACACCAGTTTATAAATGCTATTTTTATATTGGGTAGCTACATGGGACCATCGTGTCCAAGTATTTGCAGTGTTTGTTCTGCAGTAGTATGAAATGCTTCTGTGTTGTCCAAACCAGCTGGAACTAGTGTTACACTTGTTTAGAATGCAGGTGTCTGTAGCACATGATGCTTCTGTACAAAAATTATATGCTGTTTTTGAAAAAGATTTATAATTGTGGATGGCAAATATGCAGACTTCATTTAAACCCATGAAGCATAAAATATCTGAAACTAACTAGAGGAGTATCACCAACTTAAATGCTTCTGAGCAACAAAATGTGTTGTAACAGTCTTTCCTCTTGATTTATTTTGATAATTCTAATTCCTAGAGACTTTTTTAAAGAAAATGTACTTAATATCTGGAAATTCTACAGCTACTTCCTACTGAAATGTGATGCTTGATATTAAACAGGTAGAATTTCATCCATACATATGTATTTTTTGGATGCAGGTTTGCATTGTTTTGCGTAGTTTTCAGAATGACCTCTGCTGATAAAATGTGAAATCCATTTGCAATGTAAGTGATGTCAAAATTCAGCATCTGACTTAA
Source organism: Phaethon aethereus (assembly GCF_964289735.1). Lineage (NCBI taxonomy): Eukaryota > Metazoa > Chordata > Aves > Phaethontiformes > Phaethontidae > Phaethon > Phaethon aethereus. Next base: position 119,243,336 of record NC_138576.1, read on the forward strand.
GATATCTGAAACTAGGAAATCAAGGCTGAAACATCCAAATACTTGAGGCTTTATAAATACTTGAAAAGGAAGCATAGACTAAAAGTTTTGGTAGCATTATACATATTAGTATGTAACTTCTTTAATGCCATTCCACTTGTATGTATCATAAAAGCTGGTTTTCCTCACACCTAAAAAAATTTTTAACACAACCTCTTGTGAAAAGCAAGATACTAAATGCACTCTTATGCATGCAAGTGTTGTGTGTAATCCCTCGTTAGAGAGTTGGTCCTTGTTAACATGCAGCATTCTTTTAATACAAGCAGTTGAGTTGAAGTAATTGAAACAATCTATTTTAACCCAGCTGACACTATTACAGGTGTTTCACTCTAAAAGATAAATTTGTTTTGTTTACTCTTAGACTGAGACCTTGTATGCCAGACTTGATCCAATGTGCATGTGTTTTGTAGTACAACTATAAAAAAACTACTGAAAAAGGGTGGGGAGGGAGGGTGGCGTTTTAGAGACACAGACGTGTTCTGTCATGTTCTTTTCATGTATCTTAATTATAAATAATTCAGATGTTTACAGAAAACTGTCTCTGGCAGGTTGGTTTGTGGCTAATTATGGCTATACTTGCCTCCAACCATCACTGATTATCATTTTATACTATAAGGTGTGGATCCTGAGTTGTATGAATTGACAACCTCAAAACTGGAAACTTCCAATGCAAGCAACAGAGTGACTGATGCGTTTGCAAGACTCATGTCCACAGTGGAGAAGGCAAGCACATCCACAAGGTAAATACTCTTTATTGGACTTTTTTCTTCGTTTTCTAAGGGTAACACGAAATGTGAGGAGTGAATGTGTGTGCCATTTTAGGTCAGAAGTTCTTGAATGATCAAAAGGCTTAAATTTAATAATTAAATTAAAATACAAAATTCATAGTACTGTAGATGATATTTCAAATTACCATAGAACTCTAAAATAAGATGGGAAATCATGAGCTGAAAGAAAAAGATCACCAGAATGTAAGTGGAAAACCTAGAGCTAAAGACGGAACTGGAAGAAGTGACTTGCTGAAGAACAGAGCTGACTCCTAAGAACAGAAGGGTAAACTGAACCATGCAGTTCAGTGACCTAGGACTTTGACAGAAGACTCTCCTCGGTCCTCTGTGTAATTTATAGATAAGAAATGTTCCACAAAGTAAAATGATAAAACTGACTAATAATTATGACAATATTTGTGCCTTCCCATAGATTTCCAGCACCTGTCAAAACTTCAGTGACCAAACATCAGATTCATTTTGCTGTTGCAAGTTTAGGAATGAGCCTGTAGTTGGTTTAGGATGTCCTTTTCTGCTTCATGGATCTCGTGTGAAGTTCTTCTCTACTTTTTTTTATAGGTAGAGTCTATATAAAAGGCTTTAGATGTCAAATGTCTTCCTCTAAGTCTGGCCTGTTGAATGGGTGCAGAATAGTCTTTCCACTTACAAGCTTCTATTCCTTGGGCTTATTTTTTGAATTGTGTATCTTAGCAGTAGGACCCTGGACTGTCTTAACATGTAGTTAATGTGTATGCCTATTAAAGAATCACTGAGGGATTCTTGCCAAATATTTCTGTTGTTGAGGAAGTGCGTGCCTCAACATGCAACAAATATTAGTTGCCTTGCAACTAAAAGATAGTTAACATAGCCTCACTCATAAGTGAGATTTAGGGTTTATTCAGCACTCTAAATAGATGCATTTCTATGCAGCATAGCACTTAGAGAGGAGGCATGGTTGAAGGGAGTTGTGGTAAATGTAGTGATTTGTAATGGTGGGACAGAGCTGGCTTTGACTAAAATTGTAGTTTTCAAGAGCGTTTTTAAAACATGCTCTTTCCTTGAGAAAACTGTCTTGATAGTTTTCCTGCAGTGAAAATGTTCAAAGTGAACACTGAATAAAAAAGATCAACAAGCCATGAAATTTTAAGGGAGAACCAGTAGAGGGAACTCCATGCTTCAATGCTGATTTTTGTGTCTTGGCTTCTGGATGGCCTATTTTTCTACGTGTGGAGTGCATAACCTCTTCAGAAGATACACTAGTGGGAAAGTTTGACTTTCACTAATTAGAAAATATAGTTACAGTAGAAATATTTTTGTAAGGTATTCTAAGTCTAATTCAAAAGTAACCACAAATTCACAGCAGGACATACAAACTCCAAATGTGTCTTAGTTATTTTATCTCCACTCATAGATTTGTACCTGCTTGCTTGCTTTAAGATATCTTTTTCTTTGGACACTGCAAAGGAACAGGGAAGTCTGCTTTGCTGAAATGAATGTTGACCTTCATTTTTGAGTATTGTTGGTTTTTTGATATGAGTTTGGCTTATTTCAGTACTTCCACAGTGCACTTGAAAGCTCTTACTTGCACTGTTAAAGCTCTCTCTATCCAATGTCAAAGTTCCGGAGAGCATTGCTTACTGATAGGAAGAGGTTCTAGATCTGTGTTGTAGTAATATGTCAGGCTGTAGGAGGCGGCTGGGGACCTCAGACTTGGTGATTAAGTTCGGGTACACACATGAATTAGCTGTTTTAAAGCGGCTTTTTTCAGTGTTCAATACATTTTGTATGTTCTTGTCAACTCTGACTTTTTTTTTTTTTTATTTCAAGTGTGTTTACTTTTTTGATTTCATGCTCTCCAAAAGAAAAACGGTCTGTTTTTCAAGCTAGAAGCCTTCAGAAATTTGAGACGGTCTTATCTCAGCAGTATGCCAAATATGTTGCAGTATGTTAGCTTTTTCTAATAAAATTGTTTTTCTTTTTTTATTATTCTTTCTTACTCAACTGGAGACTTTAAAATAGGAGTGACTGGGTACAGCCAGCTCAGCAAGGATGGCATTCATGCACCAACCTGGAAATATGGACTATTAGCCATTCATGATAACTGATTAGGGAAGATGTGGCCAGTGTCAACTTCAGGCTATCCCTGTCTGTCTAACTTGTCTGAACTCAGGATCTTTGAGGATAAAACTTAGAGTGAAAATACCATTGTTTAGCTGTAGGAAGCCATGTGAAGAGTTGACTTTGTCTGAAATAGCCCCGTCTTTTGCTTGCAAACCCATCTCTTGAAGCTGGAAAGTCAGTTTCTCAGAATAAAAGTGTTGGGAGAGGAAGGGAAACATCTCCCTTCAGCTTGAGCCTGAAACCTTGACGGCAGCAGTAAGCATTGAAGGTCAGGGATCCAGTACAACATTCCACTGAGACTCTGCAGCCTTGCCTGGTTCTATAGAACTGGCAGAGATCAAAAGTTTATCTGCTGTCTTTTTGAAGGAAAGCAGAGCACTGATACCTTTCCAAGAAATGGCCAAACCCCTCATTTAGACTGGAAATACTCTTTGTGGGCAGTGTTGGAAGGAGCAGGCTAACTCTTAATTACAGGATGATTTTAAAGTGCATTTCTCTAATCAACTCATTGTTGCTATTAGAGCCTGGCCTTGCTGGTGCTATCCACAAAACCCTTTGCAGACATGAGAGGTGACTGAAGTCCTGAAAGACTGAACGCTGCAGGAAGGGGCTGGAATGCAAAACAGAACAGTAAGGTGTGAGTGATGCATCACTAAAGCATTCCGTATTTCTTTCTAAATTTTCTTCCAGCAGCTTCCCTGCCTGTCTGGCTAATTTCTTGCAGCTTAGTGTTAACATGCCTTTGAAAAGGAAACTTTGTGCCAACAGGTAGAGGGACTTGCAATTACTTGCTTGGGTAAGGGCATCCCCTCTGTGTGGGGAGGAACTATAACCTAGTGCAAGAGGAGAGATGGAGGGGGGCAAAGTGTTCTGTAAAAGGTAGTTTTAATACCTGAATAGGCAGGGACCCTGTTTTGAGCCAGGACTGTGTCCTGTAATGGTTTAGTAATCAAAAGTTTTGGTTCCCAAGCAGACGGAGGTAGTACAGCTGCTGCAGACAATCCACTTAGGTGTCTGTTCTGTAAGCTACAGTAGCTAGAAGTTAAGAGTGCATGAGTAGAAGCTCTGCAAATGGCCCTCCACAGACCAAGGTTTAGCAAAAGAATCTCTTGACAGTGGGAACGTCTTCAGCAAAAGTGGTGACTGAAATTAATGGACGTGACATGGTTCTTTCTTTTGCCTCTCTCAAATGGCATCACAAGCTATTAGGCCATTTGGTAAGTTTTAAGGGTAAAAACAGTCTGCAGTGATGATGCTACTTTGTCTTTTAAGTTTAGAGAGTTAGTGAGTAATTCTTTAGGGTTTGCCCTGGTGATATTTGCTACCAAAGGTGCTGACTGTTACCCAGAAAGGGTACTTGCAGTGTCCAGTTTTATTGTCTTCTGGAGGAACCTGCCCCTCTCCATTGAGGAATGGAGACTTTAGGCTGTCTCATCCCTCTCTGCACTGAGATGATTTAAAAGAAGGGTTTTAAGCCTCATTACTATTTGATGGTATCTGTAGATGTAACTTGGTTGTTGTTAAATAACGTTTGCTGTGTGGTGTGTTAGCTTGTCATTCTTTATAGAGCACATTAAGTAGATAAATTATTGCAAAGGGTCTCCAGCCAGGCGGGGAGCATTCAGTAATCAGGTGAGATTCACATCTGACTGTGCTCACTGGCATGCAAGTTCTGTGGTGATGTTGCAGAGACCAGCTAGTACAGCAAGAACAATAGCATCATCCTGTGGTAAAGGTTCTCCATATGATCACCAAACAAAATGCAGCACTGCCTCAGAGACCCAGCAGTGCCATTTCTTAGCATGCCCCAGTTGAGCAGAGGAGGAAGAGGCATATAAATAGCAAGGAGTGTGTGAGCTCCATCTTGGTGCCTGATTAACAATTACAGGAACTCCTTCTAATGCAGATCTCTGATTCAGCCCTCTTCCTTTGGCTTCCTCTGTCAAACACTCCTTTGTTAGCTGTAAGTCCTTGATCACCAGGAGTTTGTACCTTTTAAGAGGTTTGTGGTAAGTGATTACTAATAGTGGCATCAGATACTGGTAACACAGTGGTGGGTGAGAACCGCATTTCAACAGCTCAGATATAGTCCTTCGAGTGCAAACAGAGCTGACTGTGAAGTTGTTAGAGAAGGAGGTACATATTGGCTCTCTCCTCCTTCCTTCAGTAAATCCAGCACACAGCTTTGTTTATCCTCCAGAATTTGGTAATCTGCCTAGTCAGTGGTTCATGAAATTCCACTGCAGGAGAGAGAAGAAAATATTGCTATTCTAGTGAAGGAAAGTCAGATTTAGTATCTAGGCTGCCTCATCTAGAGATCTTTCATCAAGTGGCGACTTCAAGTAGCAAACAAAAGTGATAGTTCAGTGTCAACACAATGATCAGTGATGTCAAGGATGAGTTTGACTCCAGCTTTTTTTTTCTTCTCGTCCTAGCAAAGAAATTCTGATACTGCTGCTGGAGCAAACACGTAGCCCCTTGCTTTCCCCCGATCTCTGATGAGCTCAGGAGACAATCCTGATGGGTGCTGACAAAAGAAAACATAAGTATATGCTGCTTTATGATCAGAGCGGTGATTGCCCTCTCATGGGCTCGATTTAAAGTTTATACCTAAGACAAGATAAAGGAAGGAAATTTCTGAAGTGTTCTAGGGAAAGGCAGTTATTTGGTTCGAGCCTTTTGTCTCAGATTTTTGCCCCAAATGGGGGCACTTATTTAGCTAGAATTTCTGGTGGTGTTACAGGGTGTAGCAGGTGCCTTTTTGGAACTAGAATAATGTTTGAAACTGGAATAATGTTTGATGGAAAACTAAGTCTTTCTAGTAATAGGCAGCGTTCTTCAAAGATGAGCCAGATGTCTGTAAAGTATGGATATTTGGTCAGGGGAGGGGGGTCTTCTGTAGCAGTCTGAGACAGGATTCGTTTTACTTAGGAAATGTGAGTGTTTTGCATAATAGTGAGAACTGAGCAACATGGGATTCAGACCTCCTTATTCATTTGTGCTCAATAACTCTTATGAATAATGCAAAAGGCAAAGTAAACACCAGTGATTCCCAAACAGCTGTATGTATCATTATGGCTACACATACTACGGCACTTCAAAGCAAGTAACTACACGTTGTGAGCCACCTTTTGCTGCTGATGAGCCCTAGGGGGGAAAAAAAGGGTTTGTGGATCATGATGTAGAGCAGTATCATGTATATTCTGAGTACGATCATGTCAGAAACACAGCATAAGTACCTTCTTTTTATTTTAAAAGTATTAAGAAGTAAGTTAGGAACTTCTTAATGTCCTTTCCAGATTTTTCCATTTTATTTTGAAAGATTATACTGGATATAGGTAGTTTAGAACTAATGCTTCTATTGTCTTATCCCTAGAATATGGGCATGTTTCTCTCCAAGTGAGTAGTCCCAGAGTGGCACACTGGAACCTGCCAAAAAAAACCCAAAAGTCATCTGAATGGGAAATCTTCCCCCGCCGCGCCCTCCCACCCACCCCCGCCCCCACCATATTGCAACAATATTTGGGAACATTTTGACGCTTTTCTATGTTAACATTTTGTTGGTAGGCAGGTAGGTATTATAACATTAGACTACCTTCAAGTATCTTACAGAAGTGGCTGTCAATGGGAGAAAAACTGCCAGAACATTGCTTCAGTCAGTGATTCCTTCAGTGATCCAAGGGATATCAGGTATTGGATTAATGCACTTTGTTCTTTTCTTTTCAACAGGAAGCCTAAAAAGGAAGAACATCTTAGTGAAGAGGCTGCCAAGGTGATTTCTAGCCTTCCTGACTTAACTTTCATGCATGCCAAGGTGTTGATGTTCCCAGCCACATTAACACCTTCAACAAGCTGCCAAGAAAAGGTAGACTAAAGTGATGTGAATTGGACGTTTTCTATTGATTTTTTTTTTTCTTCCCTCGGTGGGTCGTAAAAAGCAGTCTTGCTTTAATTAAAAAAAAAAATCAAGTTCAGATGATTTGTTGGTAAGCAGCACTAGAAAGGTATACATAGTAATGTATATTTATTTACATACTGGAGTCCTAAATTTATATTAGAGAAAAATGTAAATAATTGGGGGTAAATCTTTTTGAAGATCTATTCTTTTTGTTGTGCTGGGGTGTATACATTTATGTCTTTGTGAAATACACTGGTGGTGTCCTTCTTACAAAACTTTAAAAAGTTTTTAAAAAAAAATAAAATCCTAGAAACATAATGAAAACTTCAATCTTCACAATCTGTGAAGTCCCCCTTAAAGGTTTTCAGATTGCATTGAGCATTTTTTTCTTTCCTGCATATATTAAAATGTGTGTTGCTGAAGAAAAAAACAGAAGGTTACATTTGTCCCTTTTGTGGGTTTTCAGTTATTGTTGTTTCTTTAAAACCAAATCATTTCTTTTCTGTTTTAACAAGCTTAAGATGTGGTTTTTTCCTTTTCTCCCCCACCCCACCCCACCCCACCCCCCTCCTCCTGGTTGATTGGTTGCCTGATCAATTTTTATGTTCTTAAACATCAGTAGTATGGCTCTGTCACTACATAGCCTTTTGAAAGGTGTGCTGTCAGTAACTTCTTGTTTCAGTTATGGATCACTGTCTAAACACTTGATTTTTGGGGGTCATTAGAAGGTTGTCTGCTTTTAATCAGCTTGATTTGGAAAAGAAGGACCAAAACTATATGAATGTCTTACAATGAAATTTACCTGTCAAAATTTTTTTATGTTCTGTTGTACCACTATTTCTGTTTGATTTTGCACAGTGTAAAATGACATAATCATAGATTGCTATGGTTTTAGGCTGTATATACAGTAAAAACTATGGGTTGTAAATGTCTGGGAAAATTCCTATGGAAAAAAGAGCGCTATGTAGAAGAACCTCTAAAAAGGTCAATGTGCATGCCCAAGGTCTTTTGAGATTTAAGTGTGTAAATTTCCTTTTAGCTTACACAAAATAAAATAATTTAAAAGATACCGATGTATATAGTCTGCTCTCTTTTTATACAGAATGTGCACATTATTCATGTTTCTGTTGATGGTAAAAATCCATGTACTGCATTAACAGTAGAACCTTCTAATTTGTGTTGCACAGTCCCACAAAACACACCTGTCACGGACCTGCAGAAAGAGAAGCAGACTTCTCTTTAACTGTCTTCGCTCTTTGAACATGTTGTGATGTAGTCTTTTATTTCTGTGTCCAACTTGCTTTCTGGCTTGTAGGGTGATGTGGGTCAAGACATGTCAGCGTTTTGGGTTAGAGAGTTCTTCAAAGTGATTTGCAATAGTCAGCTGTAAGAAATACAAACTATGGTGAGGTGAGAAAGGACAACTAGTTTTGCCTATTTCTTAGCTAGAAATAAAAACGTAAACGTAGCATTTGCTTAACTTTCCTAACATGTTAGCTTGCACTGTAGCTCTTTCAGAAACATCTCTTCAGAGGGTATCAGTGGACTGTCTGCAGGTAAGGCATGCCCTGGGTGCTGATATTTCTTGAGGGTGCTTTGTGTGGGCATAGACGCTCCACATCTAACCTTTACTATGTGCACAGCTCACTTTACTATGTGCACAGCACACTTAAAAGTGTTCGGTGGTCACCTGTAGTTCATCAGTTAACATCTAGTTCTGAGAAATCTCCAATGCATTTTTCTTACTACTTCTTTGAATTCTTTATCGTCTAACAACACTTGGGTCAGAAAAGTTAGTGTTTCAGTTTGATGTCATTAGCGGGTAAAAGGAAATGTTGTCCTTGCAAAAGGAAGCTTTTTCCTCCTAGGTAGTCCTCTTGAAATGTCCTCAAGATGAGTGCTGGAGTTTCAGTACGTGGTGGCTGCTTAGAATTTGAGAGCGCTGCTCCTGCAGTTGTGATAAAGTTAATTTGTAAAGACTGAATCGGCCCCTTTGCCCTCTAATTAGTGTTGCAGTGTGCAATGCTGTGGTATCAAACTGCACCCTGTTGTAGCTGAAAAGGATTATGCAAAAGCCACCTGCTTTACTGTGTACCCCCAAAAACACTGCTGTGTGCACCTTCTGCAGATTTTCGTTACAGCACTGACTTCATGCCTGTTTCATGTCAAAATTAGCTTTGCTAATCTCCCAGGTTTAGCATAGCATTCTTTAGTGCATTGCTTATTGTATCGTTCAGTTCTGGTGTTGCGCTGCTGTAGGTTAAAATAGGTCCTTTTGTTTTCAGAACTATGGCATGTCCCTTGGAGCCAGAGTAGCAGTATAGCTGCAGCAGAGAGCTATAGCTATTGTTTCAAGGAGAATATGTTTAGGAGCTGACTCATGATCCTTGTCTGGCAGCAAGTGGACTGAAGTATTAAGGAGTGGTGGGGGTGGAAGTGCCAGCTGCAAGTTGATCTTTAGTCTCCTCACAATTGCCTCTAGAGGCAGCTGCCCATTTGTCTTCCAGTCTCCAAGTGCAGCCCTGGTGGCCCGCCGTAGATGGGGGAGGGGGAAGAAATGGCAGGGGGAAAAGGAGATTTCTATTGTGACTGATGTACCAATCTGAAACTTTGTGAAACCTGGTACTACCTAGACTGTGTTTATGGGGTTTTTATGTTCTTTCTGCCAAAAAAAAAAAAAAAATTGCATCCCACAGACCATCACACTGCTGAAAGACATAGATCTTCCATCTAAATTCAGCCTTTTGAGGTGGATTTTGCTTGCCTTAAAATGTAGCATTGCTTTTTGTCTCCTAGCTTAAGCCCCCTTCTTTCTTGTCAGTCGTAAGGTGGACAGACAGGCTCCACTACCAGGCTCCACTACCTCTCTCCTTCTGTCTTGTACAAGCAGCTTTTGTTCTTATGCAGAAAGTTTTGTCTGGCAGATCCAGCTGCATCGGGATTGTCCTTCCATGCTGTTCCCATTGGCACCGCATGCCTTATCTCGTTTGATCTTGCCAGTAGGTTTTTGGGCAGCATGGTAATTGATACTTTCTGCACATACGTGTTGCTGTGCATTGTCATCAGACGTGTCAACGTGCATAACATTCACTCGAGAACTAGTGTCATGTAATAGTGAGGCGCTTATGTGCTCATCCAACAGAAGCAGCAGAGGACATTCGGCTCAGATGCAATTGCCTGAGTTGGAACATAGCCACGAAGCAAAGTCCAAAACTCCCACTGTGAAGCAAGCTGCAGGCCCCTCAATGACTGCTAAGAAGAGCTGGACTCTGCTTGTATTATCCAAAGGACTGCGCTCGGATGCTCAGTGGTTTTCAATGCTGACTTACCAGGAGCATTACCACCTGCTGCAAGTGTTAGCAGTGCTTTACTTCCCACAGCACTTAAAGTTAAGACCTTCCCAGAATATCATTAGCTTGACAGATTCATTTTGAGATGCCAAAAGTAAAGCTTACAAATAATGTATGTAGGTGCCCTCAAATGCAATTGGCAGGTACTGATGAAGTTAATCCTTCATCACATTTGATTGTTGTACAGAATTTCACCTGGGACTGAAATTGGCATGTGGAAAGTTCCATTGTTGGACTGCAGGACCACTGCACTTCAGCTGAATATCTAGTAATCCTTACAGGATGCGATGGAGACGTAGCTCAGTGCGTGTAAGATGTATGGATCAGCCTTGGCCCAGCCGCTTACATCTAGGTGCAACTCTTTTGTGCCAGTTCTGCACCTCTGCATAGTTATCTTTTAAATTTCAGAGCAGTCTGAAAATACAGGATAGTTGCAAAATACACTTGAATATAATTTATAAAAGCATATGGCAGCTAATAACTGCATAGCACCTGCTAGGAGTGTCTGCTACAAAAGCAGAGAAGTTTTTCATAATCTGACCTCTGTGCTGAAGAGCACAGCCACTAAAGGCAGCAAGCAGCCTGGTCTGCTCCCTTAAATGAACCTGGAACATAAAAGGAGATGGGGAGAAACAACATATTCAAATTCAGAGGGCTAAAAACAGGGTGAGGAGGAGCTAGAAGAAAATATAAAGCGAGAGCTCAGGAGAAGCCCTGAGTAGGGGAAATAAGAAGGTGAAGGAGGACTCGGAGTGTAGGCAGCTGGGGTAGCTATAGGAAGAGCAGGTGGTGGAGAAAGTGGGATACAAGCATGAGGAGCAGGGGCATTTGGAGAGGAGAGAAAGCCTGGGATGGATTACAGGCACACACACTGTGCCCACTGGCTGCTTTTCTCCAAAATCTGGAACTAAGCCTCAGAGATCCAAGTCTCTGTGTTACTGTACTGCAGAGAAAATGTGTCAAACCCATTGGGTGAGTGTAAGTTGCATGCATCACAACAGCCCGATATTGCTATCACTTATTTTTGGTAGAGAGATGGACCGCAGGCATAAGGGTTTAAATGCAGCTGCTGGTGCATGTTTTAGCATTGATACAAGTCCACATGTTAAAGACCTTTTTTAAAAATTATTTTTGAAATAAGGAGCTACACTATAAATCCAGACTGTAGATATAGAATCAAATCCTCAACAGCTAAGCTCCGCTGCTGTGATTTGGAACTCCAGCTTCAGTCCTGTCACGCATCTGCAATGTGACAGTCGTTACTTACATATCATCCTGTCTTCACCTGATCCTTGCCTCATGCCCTGCATAAATTTATTCTTTGAATCAGTGTAGTGCGGTGAAACTCTTCTCTGCAGGGCCCCTGCTTCATGTAGGTAAAGAGAAAGGACGGCCTTACGTGGAGACTCCAGAGAAGGCACAGTGGAGTGTGGTGCTCTCCTGGCTTGAAGCAGGTGGCCATGCCAGCTTTTTTGCAGGAGGTCAGTTTTGCATTTCTGTCATTTGGTGCCCAGCATGAGTTGCCCGATTGGGATGTGCAGAAACGCTAATCGCTGTGTCCTGTAGCTTAAGCAGTTAGAAGCTTTGCTCATTTGATATACAATCAAGGCTCTGCGACACTAGGGGTGTGGTGAATGTCCTAAGCACCCAGAAGTGCTGGAGCTCTTGTTTTCATCTTGTCAACCTGTTCTTAAACTTGTAATATATGTTGTTATCCCTGCATTACAGCAGGGTTGTGAAGATCAATGCTGATTTGAAATGCTGTGCTCATGTTTGTAGTTTGTCAGGGACATCTGAGAAGCACTCAGCTGATACAGGTATCACTCATATCTGAAAGGCATAGGGGAATGCTCATGGTCTTACGTCTGGATTCGCTATATGGCCACCGATGAAAAGTATGTTCCTAGTTTAGGGGCTCTGAATCTTCCTCTGCAGATGTACTGATTTTGTCAGGATCCTACTTGCCTATTACCTAGAGCACATACCTGCAGAGGTTCCTAATAATCTAATTCCTATATGGAGTATAGTGTGTGCCTTAAATAAGGCTTGCGACTACTTGTGGAATGTGAAGGGGCAAAAAAAAATGGTTCTCATTGAACTAAAAGAGACTGTGATCCTGTGGAAAACAAAATAATGAGACTCTGTAACTAAAGACTAATTGAGAGGAGAGTAAAATTAAGGTATCAGATATTTTTGAATGTTTGCCTAAGCAGACTTAATGATCCCTTTTAGCATGGTTTTGCATGTGCTTAATGATCTTTTTGCCATAGTTTTGTGTGTTTAGAATATATGCCGATGTGTGCGATAAACTCAACTGAGGCATCAAAATGAAGCTGACCCTCTCGGGCTACATGCCCTAAGGTACTCTGCTGGGCTTCCACCTGGGTCTTTGCTGTTTGTGTGACCGAGGTGGCATTTGCTGCTGACCTGCTACACCTGTGTTAATGCTGGCAGTTCAGCTATTGTGACTGATCCTTACTTGTTAGAGCTGGACCATCGAGGGTTTATTAGTTCACATGCATGCGCAGTCCCATGCTGCAAGTCTTTGCAAGGTTGACACCAGGTCTAGCAAGCAAATCCCCTTGAATACAAGTAGGTTTCCTACTGGGATTGTTGTCATTGTGTGAGCCTTGCCTCCCATATTTAAAGCAATGAAGTTGTTAAATGGGGAGGGAGGGAGGGGAAGCAGAGGGGCAGTTTCAGCTCAGCAGCCTTGTCTGTGTTTCTATTTTTCCAATGAAATGTGCCTCAATTGTTTTTAAATCTTTAAGCGATAAAACACTTGGTGTTTGTTTCCCTCAGACAGCAAAGAACTGCAGTGAGGGCAGCTTACTGAAGCCAGGTGTGGTTTTCAAGACAGCCTTAATCTTATAAATGGCAGGAAGTGTTGTCTCGCCTGAGCTGGTGTTCAGAAGGCATTATACAAGGGGAGAAAAGCAAGTTTTTTGGATCAGACCTTAATCTGTTGACTGGCCTCCAGCTGCTCAGGAGGATGCCTCGTAGGAAAAGCTGTCCAGCATACCTCAGGCAGTTGTGGCCTTGTGCCATGATACAGAGAGCACCGCAAACCTTGCTGTGGTACAAGCCCCGAAGACCACTGTGGTGTTCAGCTCCGTCCTAACGAGCCGTGCTGTGTCGGAGCGGACCTGGCTTTGTGGGGGGGTAAGCCTTTTGGACTTATCTTTTGGGGAGAACAAGCCCTCCCATCCCACCCCAACCTCTTTTGGTGGCATTGTTACAGCACCTTGTGGCTCTTTGGGGAATATACCTGCAACGGAGTCCAGCTCTAGTAGTGAAAGAAACAGACACATTGGTTTCTCCAGTGCTAGTCCTGGTGATATTTCTAATTAACTGCAGCCTGTTTGTGAAAATACCCAAAAGAACATACTAATCGGGATCTGCCCAATTGCTTGGGACAGCGAGATGTCTTGGCCACAGTAATGTAGGGAAAGGGAGGGCAGTCCTGCTGCTCCTGCCACACAACTTCATCCCAGCACGCTTTTCCAAAGTCAGTGGACAGCTGTACGATCAGAGGGGCAGGTTGATGTACAGCGGGATGTGCAGAAGACATGTATGTGTGGTCATGGCAGAATTGGTTTTGTCTAGTGTCTGTTCTAGTGTCCCTTTGGGATGTCACTCAGGTCTGCAGAGCTGTGATATTGACTGAATTGTAATTTATGCTGTGGCTGGAGCTGGTTTTTTCAGTTCTTTTTCAGTTGAGGAAAAGAGGGTGTGAGGAGACTGCCTGGAAAGAGCAAGTGAACACTGGCAGCTGTGTGCAGACACTCCACGAACAGTTGGACTGCTGATTTTTCTTACTCCTTTATGCTCACCAGTCCAAGGAGTTTACAGAAGATGAGGCAACAAATTCTGCTGGATTTCTTCCTAAGGCCCTTCAGCTCCTCGCAGCAGCCTTGGAGAAGAGTCTGGGAGCAGCTGCCACAGGAGTTCAGAGCAGAGTGGAAAGTATCTAACAGACTCCTTCAAAAATGCAAAGGTTGGCTCAGAGTCCATAAGGCCTTTTTCTGATCACGTTTTGGCTTTTAAACTACAGGGAGCCTTACTGCAAATATAAAAGCTTGGCTGTTTTGGAAACAAATCAAAAGCAAACATGAAGTGTCCCCCGCACACACCTTCAAACCCTCCCTTTCCTCTCCCCTGCCAGCCCCAAATTTCATCAAATGTTTTGTCCCGATCTCAGCAACTTGGACCTGAAACCTGTTTGCACAAGAATTCTACTACCAAAAAGGGTTTTTTCATTGCTGTGTTATTTTACTGAGTGCAAGGACTGTGTTTTCATTAGGAGCACTAAAGGCTTTTGTCACTTAGTTAATGCTGAAGTGAGTTAAGAATCAACATGCAGCTGGCAGCGGGTGTTTTGCAGCTGTTAGGACTATTGCAGGTTACTCCACTTTTTCTTGGGCTGAGCTGCCTGCCTCTGACAATGGCAAAATGAGCGGTTGTATGGCTGCTTTGTGCTCTGAAGCGTACATTTTTTCCCTCCTTTCACCATTTTTTGAGGGGTATCCCCTCTCTTTCTCTCTCTCCTTGTACACCTAGATGAAGTCTGTTCTGGCAACTTTCCTCCTCCTTTGGCCAGGGAGGAGGAAGCAGGGTGGAAAGGAGGAACAAACAGCTGTCCTTTAGGTTTCAAATCAATGCAGCTCCTTAGCAGGCTGGCAGTGTGAGCTCAGTCATTAGGAAAGCTGCCCTTTCATTCAGGAGGCAGCCTGAGCCAATTCTCACCCAATCCAGGACCAAAGATGTAGGCAGTTTGGTCCTTTCCAGCTTGTAGGACCATTGCAGCTGGCACAGGCTCCTATTCCCAGTGTTTCATTCATGCAGTGCACTGGAGGACCATGTTGGCACTTTGGAGGTTAGCCTGTCTCAGGAAACTACTGAAATATTTCAGTGTGCGTGCTTGAATCCCCCTCTCTTCGTAAAAGTCACCTTCCCCTGAGACTGGGGAAGGAGATCTGGATTTTCCAGTTGAGCCCTGCTTGGGTTAAACCTCTGAGTTGAGCAGCTTTTAAGAAAACGAGATGGATGGGATCAGCCACTCAAGTGCTATTAGTACCGTAGTTCTCCTTGGGCTGCATGGGCAGTGCTGCATAGCAGCCAGGGCTCCTGCATGTAGGGATAGTGAATACCTGAAGCTCTGAGTGATTTCTGCAGGATTTGCAGACTTTATCTCAGTCCTGGTGAGAAAGATGGCATTTGCTGCCAAAATGTGTGCTGATCCCCTTGCAGTTTTTTCTGCATGTGGATCCTGGCTCTGCTAAGCTGGTGTGTTGCATGTTGGATTACATGATGTCCTTTAAACATGCAGGAAGATATACTGAACCCTCAGAAGAAAAATAGTCAGACCAGAGTTGGACTGATGCACACTTAGACTAGACCCTCACTAGCGCTGGTGAGGTTTAGCACTGCCCACGCCAGCCTAATGGCACTGCAGTGTTAGGGGAGATAGTTCAGGACTTGCTGTCAACCTGTTTCTGACCATTCTGATCTCTGAAGTGCGTTTTGATCTCAGGGATGTGAGTGGGGAGGATGACAGCTGAAATCTCACGAGCGAATAATAGGCGTTCTGTGCAGAAATCTGCCTCACTGACATCTTGATCTTATTCCACTGCTTCTGATCAGCACACTTGAAAATTCATTCTGGTTTTGGAAGTGTGAACACAATGTCACCGCCCTGGTTTGCAAGTGATGGTGTAAAGAGCTGCGGTATGCAGCAGCAAGGGGGATTTTAGCATGCTTACAGCAGGAATTTTACAGGTTTCCCAGTGTTGCTGTTAGAGAAGCTCATTTTTTGAGGGATACAGAAAGTGCTGTCTACAGCTATGGCATTTGAAAGATAAATATGCCCTTAGTAAGGCAGCAGATCCCATTTAGCTGCAGAAGGGTTGGTTAGTGGAAAAAAGTACTTCTTTCGTAGGTGCTCTGTTGTTTTCTCCATGAATTCAGGTGTCCCTTCTGCCACCTGGCATACTGCCAAGCAGTCCCTAAATCAGTAATGGTCCTCAAATCTGAGGGCTTGCAGGGTGATGACATCGCTACTGGCAACAGATGAAAAATGAAGTAATGTGATGCTATACTATGCTGTCCCAAATTAAATATTTCCACCTTCAAAAGACTAGTCCTACTCTCCACATTTTAAAGAAACCTTTCAAGATGCTGTTGTGCTGCAGGCAGGGACATAGTTGTGGTGTGTTCGAACAGCATGAGGCATGTGAGGAACTCTAGACCGTACCTTAGCACACGCGTTCCCAACGTAAAGCGGGAGGGAAGCTGTGCAACCATGGAATTTCATCACGTTATATATGTGCATGTGATTTTTCTGGCCTTGCAAGCCTCCAGGTCCTCTGCGCTTGGGAAGTTTACACTGCTGGAAGACAAGTAGCAATGGCAGCATTAGTTCCAGGTAGGCTTTGTTTGAATTTGCAGGGTTGTAAGTGAAGGTGGACTCTGCGGGCACTGAGATGAGCAGGGTGGTTCTGATTGCAAGGAACTCCTGTCAGCAGCTTTCCAGGAGTTTTTTGGGGTTTTTTTTTTAAAAGAAAAAAGGACCAAAATAAAAAAGGGGAGGGAGCCTTTTTTTTTCCTCTGTAGGGGCTGTCCTGCAGTGACAACGGTGTGACAGGCAGAAGACAGCAAAGATGCACTAAGGGATTCTCTCAGCCTGCTTCCCTGCAGCGAGCCTAGCACTGACTTCCTTGGAGCAGAAGCATTAGGATAAAGCTAAAGCATTGGGAGGCGGGGGAAGACTTTGATTTATGTATTAGTAAGGTCTGTTCAATCTTTGGTCTGCCTTGTTCTCTTATTTTCTGTCTGCGTTGCTTATTTTTGTCTCCCTGGGTACTTCTCCCAAGACTTCTTAGCTCATTTGTGTTTAATCTTCCCAATTTGTCTACAGCCTGGGTTGCTGTAATCTCTGCAGGTCACTGTGCAGTTTGCATCTTTGTTACTCCTTGGCTGTTTGCTGTGATCAGCACATTTGATCACAGTTGAATTTACATCAAAGAAAACACCTGACAAAGAAGCAGGCCTGATAATAGGCTCTAGTTTCTTCTCAGCAACCCAAACGGGTAGAGGCGGACAAGGGAACGCTGGTGGGATCACAAGGGAGTTCATGCTCTACTTCCAACACAGCGTGCTTTGCTCTCCTGCCTGACGGAGCACTGCAGACCCCGTTGCTTGCTGTAGGTTCCCCAAAAATAGAGCTACCGCTGGAAATTAGGAAAACAAGACAGAGGTAGGCCTTGCTCTTCTCCTGCAGAACAACCTGGGAAACTCTAATTAGCTAGAGAGGGGGAGGAAAAAGCACTCCTGCAGTTGCTGTTGTAGCTGCAGAAGTGCAGCTCACAAAGTACAGGTGCCCTTTCCCTGCAAAGAGAGTTGGCCCAAATGCCAGAGTCAAGAGAGATGCTGCAGTCGCAGTGAGATTGTTTCCTACTTCTTTGGAGTCGGTCAAAGAGGTGCTGATAAATTCAAGATAGGCTTCTCTAGCGAAACACTTCAGCTGAAGTGACTAAATAGGGATTTTTCATTTGCTTTTGTTCATATAATTTATGCTGCCCAGACCATTTTCCCTGTTTAGAGTTTGCTGTTAGGAGCTGATTTTATGTAATGGCTATATACAGTTATATATGGTTATACGCACACACATGCCATGATAGATACATGGAGATAGGTATAATTTGGTGCAGTTGGGATTGTTCTGTGAGGTACTGGATGGTGCCAGGGTCCAGTACAGATGCGACTCACGAGTGCACTGCGCAGGCTTTTGCAGCGCATGGGAGGTGCTCATCTTTGATGTTGAAATGGTGTTTGGGGCGCTTACAGAACCTCAGCCCTTCGTCCTGTGCTGAAAGGAAAACCAGTGGCACCACATCACGTCTCCTGCAGGTTTCACCTGGTGGTGTTCAGCTGCTACTCTCAAGGGCTGCAGTTCTCAAAGGAATGAGTCTCCAGACTCTGATCGATGCTGGGAGGCTGCGTGTGCTCGCCCTGGGCTGGAGGCCTCTGATAAGGGGAAAGCTCAGCTTCTGAAAGGCTGTGAGGGGAGGTTTGGAACAGGGGGGTGTCTTTATTCCTCCCGCACAGCGTACAGCAGCTTTAGGATAGGAGGTGTGAAACCAGGAATAAGTGCAAGCCACTCTGGAGGGTCAGAGGTGAGTGTGCCGGGAGCTCTCCACAGCTTGTCTCCTCTCCTGGGACATGGCCAAGGACCGCAGAGGTTCTGGTGTGCAGGTACCCCAGCTCTCCATGCTCTTCTGCACAGAACCAAGCTTGCTTATTCTTTCATTTAACTCAGGCTAGCGAGCCGCTGCGTAAAACCTGGGTGTTTTGTGGGATGCTGTAAACTGGAAGGGAGAAAAGATGAGATCCTGTCATCTTTGGCTGAAGAAGGGGTAGCTGGAGCTATCTGGTGCTAGAGCTCCCTGGGCTTCCACTCTTGAGTGCGCACGGCTAAAAGCAACATCCCCCTTGGAAGGATTTCCAGCTCCTTTCATTCGGAGCCGGTCGGAGATGGCTGGTTTCTCCCTGGTTGTGTTGGAAACACACATCTCTGGTGTGCTGTTTCCCAGGAGGGCTGAGGATGGATGAGCAGGACAGCCCTTCGCACCTCACCTGCTGGAAACACCATTGCCTGGTGGACCAGAGGTCCTGTGCCGCCCAGCTGCCCGCCTCTAGCCCCGCTGTGCCCCTCTAGCCAGCCGTTCGGGGATTAAAGGTGCTATTAAAAAAAAAAAATAACACTGCAGGCAGGTTTGATTTATTTATGTAGGGACTCCAGTATTCAAATGAACTCGTGATAAATGGAAATACTGGCTCATTAAATATTGCTTTGGAGTTTGCCCTTGGGAAGGCTATGGTTTCATAGCATAGTTGCGATTTGAGATGGTCCAAAATTCTGCCTTTTTTTTTTTTTTTCTTCCAAGGATTTCTCTGGGTTCAAAGACACTTTCAGTTGTGAGCTGTTAAAACAATTTCCAGCAAACTGTTGCTGCCCATCCATGTGTGTTTATGAGATAGGAAAACCACTTTTATTATATTTTCTGCTGTTTTAAAACCAGGCTTGGGTGTGACATTTGGAATATCTGCTCTTTGCTTTCTACCGTTTCCGCTGAGGAGCGTGGTGGGATGTCTGGAAGCTGTGAATTACGAAGGCAGGCTGTGCTAAAGCCCGGCTTAATTTAAAAATACAGCAGCTAGAAAAATGCATCGCCTCACTCCCACTTCTTCCCTGGCATGTGAAGAAACTGTATTCTCAATGAAAACAGGGATAAATCTGGATAAATCCCATGTATTTCTCTGGGCCCACATGAAGGGCACCGCTCCTGTCACGGCCGGCCAGCCTGCGTCCCCATTCGAGGCATCGGAGCCATCGCACAGTCTGTATGAAACTCCAGCAAAAGGCAAAACGGGAGGGGGGCGAGGCCATCCCGCTTTCTGGAGGTGCGTAAGGATGGATGCCTTCTCTTCTGTATCCCAAGGATTTAACTCCTCGCTGCCCCAGCTCTCTGTGTATGCCTGCCGCAGAAGTGGGTGCACCTACAGGGCACAAATAAACAGAGACTTCAAATGAAACAAGTCAGGAAATGAAATGAGAGTCTCACTGTGGCGAGGCATTAAGTCCTTGAATTGCAATAGTCTGAGTGGAAAGTCAGAAACCTGCATCCCGAGATTAAAAATAACACTGCCTTTATGAGAGCAGCGAGGATGCCCGCTAATTGTTGATTTACAGGAGAAAAGCAGAAATGCGACGAAGAATTGGCTCACAATAGCAGTTGCTGTATCATAATCTCCTGGTTCCTTTCTTGCCTTGCTAATAAGAACTAAGACTAATTTAATTTTTACAACGTCCCAAATCTGTGGCTATACGATTCAGAGACTTAATAAGATTCTCCTGCCGAGCCAAGAAAAGCTTAGTGGTTTTTAGTTTACTTTCTTCTTCTGGGTTTCAGTTTCGGGACATTTGTGCAGTGGCTGAGACTTTATTTTAAAGCCTGTATTTCATCAGGATTACTGATGTCTCTGTTTAAGTTGTTATAGGTGTAAATTGGTTGTGCTGGAGCCGGGTAAAATCTTGAAGAGGAAAAAAAAAGCAAATTTTGGCAAAATGAAAACATTTTATGAGTTGTTTTCGTTTGCCAAACGTTATTTCTGGAGAGTAAAAGAAAAAAAAAAGCAGACTTTTTTTTTCCCTCAGCATTTTCCAAAGGAGAGGCTTTGAGATTTTTCTCTTTGAAGCAACTTTTCATTTTGAATGATCTTTGGCGCTAACTTTTGTAAAGGGATGAAGAGTCAAAGTGAAACATTTGTTTCAGTCGACCCCAAATGAATTTTTTTGCACTTTTTTTGGTTTTTTTTCAGGATTGCCAGCGAACCGAAAAATCAGTTATTCACCCAGCTTTCTATACCATATACCGACAGAAACTTCAGAGCACCCCAGTGACTGTTTACGTAGTGCAGCTGCCGCTAAGCCCTCCATTTCCATGTTGGTAAATTATTATGCTTCTCAGGGTT
This sequence comes from Phaethon aethereus, assembly GCF_964289735.1. NCBI lineage: Eukaryota > Metazoa > Chordata > Aves > Phaethontiformes > Phaethontidae > Phaethon > Phaethon aethereus. The sequence goes on from NC_138576.1 coordinate 119,264,044, forward strand.
GCGCAAGACGGTAAACCCTCGGCGAGCGCCTGGTTTTTCTCCCTTGGCTTACAGGGAGAAAAAGGTTTTACAAAATATGTTTCTAACTTTTATTCTCGTTGCGTGGCAGGTACTAACTTTGCTGGCTGATGCACGGTTGCAGGACCTGCTTTATGCAGAAGGTGCACGTTAACCTCTTTGGAGACCCGGCTGCGTTAGGAGAAGGCGTCGCGTTAGGAGCTGTTTTAAAGCAGCGGAGCTGAGCTCGGCTTTGGGGATAGCGGTACTTCAAAAAGATGAGTGCAATAATGGAGAAAAGATAAAATCCCTAATTTCAGGGTTAACCACAGTCAAAACCCACATTTAAAATGTGCTTTTCCTATGGTTACTCTGGGTGATAGATTTTATATACGTATATTATAACATGAAGCTATTTATTTAGAACAGGTTGTTTTAACCCTTTTCAGCAGGGCACGTTTTCCCCGTATAAAGAGTCATGTGCAGATGGCACAGGGCGTTCTGGAACAACAGGGCCAAATTGCCTGCTTTAATGAAACCGATGGAAAAAAGTTTAGATTCATTCTGGCAGAACAGATGCCGTAACCAGAAATTGTTGGTCCTGCTCGCCAGGTCTGCTGGAGAGAAAAGAGTCGGGCCAAATAGGTTTGTTCCTCCTGTTTATCTTCAACACGTAGAGCCGGGTTTGCCTGGGCGCGGGTGCTAGGCAGGCTGGAGCCACCGTGCACGCTCTGAACCTGGCGAGCAGGGCCAGGAAGGCACCGGTTGGGCTGGCATTAACTGGAGAGGGGTATTCTTTGTTTTTAAATGTTTATTTTTTTACCTTTTTTTATCCTCACCTTTGGAGAGCGCTGACCCTGGCTCATGTTGAGGCATGAAATGAAGTTAGTCAGAGCCAAGCGGATTCGCTGTCTCCCAGGAGCAGCCCATGGACTGTGGAAAGGTCAGTTTTTTTCCCATCCCTTCCGAGGGCGCTTCAGTTCAGCAAGTCCCATGCCCTTGGAGCCCTGCTCCTTCCCCGGCCTCATTCACTTCATCCCCTGCGCCTCCACTCCCCGCGGGGACCTGTTTTCTAGGCTCCCGTTTGATCTCCGGGTGCCAACTCCTGCCTGGAGGGAGTAGCCGTGCTGGGAGTAAGGTCGCGGCAGGAGCACGGAGAGCGGGCGGGAAGGCAGGAATAAGAGTTTCTGGCAGCATGGAGCAAGCTGGGACTCGCCGCCTTTCCGAGCTCATCCCCTGGGCCACGCCGGAGAGCCGTCCCTCCTGCCCGGCACGTTTCTCTCCCTTTCTCCCCCACTCCTTTGCCTGGGATTACACAGTCCCAGGTTGTCTTTTGCTTTTGGGTGTGGGACTTTAAACTGGTTGAACCAATTCATAGTGGATGACTCACTGGACGTGTTTCAGCCCTCGCTTTGATCCCGCAGCATCTGTCAGCAGCTTGCAATTTTTACAGACGTGCTAGATGTCGTTCTGTATCGCTGCCATCCCGGGAGCCCCTGCCATGCGCCCGGCGCTGCCCCGTCACGCAGCGGGGATGCACAAATCATAATCCTCCTCCTTTCTGCAAGTAATTCTGGGTGTCCTGGTGTCCTGCTGATTCCTGACCCATTAAGTCGAGGCTTTTCAGTAACCCAATTTGAGTGGCAGAGGTGATTAGGTGGGTTTAGGGTGGTTTTGGTTTGGTTTTGGTTGCATTAGGGTTATTCACTTAGATTGCACACACGTAACCATCCAGAATTAGGTTTGTAGTAATAAGCAGTGGGACTGGCGAGGCCACATGGTGTTTGCGGAGTAATCTGGAGGGATGGAGGTGGTGTCTTGAACTCTGCTGAGAGCTGCTTCTGCTCTAGTTGAGGCTGTTGCTAAATGGTGGTGGGAGTCATCCAAACAGGGGTGGCCTCGCAGCCAGCATCGCTTCTGCCAGAGCTGTCGCCTGCACCCAGGCTGTCAAAGAGCAGACTGCAAGCTCAGCTCTTCCCCAGTGCCCCTGCCCTATTGCTTCCCCGAGCCCTTTTTCTTTGCAAGGTGGGAGCATCTTGGCTCCTGGAGCAGCAAAATCCAGTTTTCCCTCCCCAGCTAAGGCAGCTGTGAGTCAGCGTGCTTGTGAGGCTCGTCAGCAGGAGGAACTGGTCTGAAGAACCGTGACCGTGATGCCATTGGAGCATGGCCAGCTCGGGTCTGTGCTGATGGCGTACCCTGGGCTTTGCTTTCTACCTTTTTGACAGCGTCGGAGGGCAGGAGACAGAGCAGCTGCTGCTTGTGGAGGCCACTGGGATCCACAGGTAACCCCCGAAGGCTTTTGAGATCCTGGAGCTGGGCTGTTCCTGTCCCGACCTCCAAGCCCCTCCTTGGATGAAAGCTGCTTAGTTGGGATCAAATCTTGCTGCTGAAGCTGGATTATCTCCGGGCTGTGCTGGCCAGCCCCTGCGTGGTTTTTGGGTATTGCTGGTGTTTCTATTTGTCCACGTTTCCTCCTGGTACATATGATCTGGGTCCAGACCCGGCTCTTGCTTTCGTTCAGTGAAAGCTGAGGTCTGGCAGCTCAGCTCACCGGACCTTCCTTAAACCCTGGTGTAGCCCAAAGCTGTGTCCGTGCAGCTGGACTCACAGAGGTCCATGCCTGTAGCCTGGAGGTAAGAAAGATGTTCTGATGTACACGCACCAGGTGATCTCCTGCTTTAAAAATGGAGTTACAGGACAGGTCTTCTCCAAACTGAGAAAAGGTGCTCCTCAGCCCTGAAACGAGAGCATTGACTTGTCTGTATTCTCTGTTTGGGGGCAGCCACCAGTGACCCTCAGTCCCATTCAGAGCAGCAGAAGCGGCTTCTTTACATTTGCTGGAGGCAGGAGGTGCGAAAGCTGCAGGCCGGGCATCGGCTGATGCCACCGTTACAGGCAAGACCTGCCTGCGGCGGGCAGCCCTCCTGGCAGCCGCCGCCGGCCCTTTCCTGACTCGCTCCCAGCCCTGCGGAGGGCTGCGCTTAAAAATGGCTGTCTTGAAATCGATACCCCCTTGTGTTGGTGTTCTGAGCCAGCTGCCTGGCCTCGCTGGAAAATGCTGCTGCGTCTGCTAAAACAGTCAGGACTCGAAGCCCCCTCATCCGTACCCCCAGCCCCCTGCGTTTGTGGCCTGAAATTCCCCGCATGATTCTTCCCAGTGGGGTCTCCTGCCTTCCCCTCCCCCCCCCCACCCCCTTAATTTAAGGTCATGGTAGGCAGATCTGCTTCACCAAGCTTTCCCACCCAGCAGGGCGGGGGAAGAGATGGAGGCCACTTGGAGTGACAATGCTGAAGGATTTGGAGGAAACCTTTGACCGTGGTAAGGTGTCACCCCGGCCGCAAGGATATTAACCCCGGCAGGCCTGAGGCAGGAAAAAGGCGGCGGTGGGCGATGACATGAGAGCGGAGGGAAGGGGGTTTCGTCTCTCCGTGCCTCCCACCCCAGTGCAGGAGCAGGCAGCGGGAGCTGCCTGGCCACGTCGGTGCCGCCGAGGGATTGCGAGCAATACAGCCCGGATAATCCCTTCCCCGTGCGAGCTGTAAGGCAGCGTGCAGAGAAAGCAAGACTGACGTTACCCCGCCCGAGTATTGTCTTCTAGCAAACTTCCAGGGGTTTGTGGCTTCTCCCACCCCCTAATAAATGCGGCGCTTGGCACAAGCACAAAATCCATGTCATCCCCGCTCGCAGCAGGAGGGGAGACGTAAAGGCAGCAAGTAATGAAGGCTGTAGGCCAAACTGCGCAGGGGAGAGAAAGCAAGGGGAGGAACGGGGAGGGGGAGGAAGCCCAGTGAATAGGGGGAAAAGGAAAGGAAACGGGAGAGGAAATAGTCCGGGGAGAGTAGCGTGAGGTGGGTAAGGCTGGGCCAGAAGAATGGAAGGAAATCCTCGCAGAAATGGGCGATTTAAAACACGTTCCTTAAGTGCCCCGTGGTGTGCCTTCCCCCGGCAGATGCTCTAGATGTGGAGATCTTTGGGGAAGAATCAGATGGGTTTTGGGGACATGTCAGCTGGAAAAGGGAGAGGGAAGGAAGGACCAGAAAGAAACCACCCTGCCCATGAACCCGGAGCACCTGGTGTACCTTGAGCATCAGTCCCTGAGGATGAGTTTTGGAAGCCGGTAGGTGTGCCCAGCCCACTGCCACACGCGGGGCACGAGGTCTTAACGGTTCCTTTCCCCCTCCCTGGCCATCTCGTGATCTGGAGGAGAGGTGGGGTGGGAGAAAGAAACCCCGTGGCTTTGCTGGCCTGCTGCCAGTCGCTATGGCAGTCTCTTCAGAAGGGAGAGGAGCTGTGGGAGGGGGGAGCTGCCTGGAGAGGAGGCGGATGATGCACGTGAGGAGGACCAGGCGGAGAGAGGAGCCTGCAGCCACCCGCGATGGAGGTAAGTGGGACCACAGGCTCCGGGGCAGCTGAAGTGAAGGAGGCCAGAGGAGAGGGGCAGGGGGGGACCAGGGAGAAACAGCTCCTTGCACAGCTCAGCCGTGGAGCTGGCATCCCTACGGACCTGTCTCAGCTGATCGGTTAGCTGCGGTTCAGAGCAGCTCTAGGACGCGTTGCCTGTGGCTGGAGGGTTTGGTTGGTTGGTTCCTCGCCCCCCGTCCCGCTTTTTCCCTCTGTGGTTTTTCTGGTGAGTACGAGATGCGTGTGGTCCAGGGAAGCCAGCTCTGCTACGTGGGCAGGGCCGGGAGCGGGGCTCGCTGCTGTCGTCAACAAGGGGAGGAACGTGCGTCCCCTGGGCCCAGGTCGGACGTGCGGGTTAGCGGCAGGGAGCGTTACCCCTCCCCGGCGAGGGCACCAAGAGCACGGTGGGACACGGGTGCCTTTGCTGTCCCCTCCTTCCCTCGGTGCTGCGTTTTGAGTGTATTTCTGTCCACGTGGCATACGCTTGAGCAAGGTTTGTGAAAGCTGGTGACTGCCTGGCCACAACACCCCAATCTTCCAATTATTTGGGCCCAGAGAGGTGCTTAGGGGCTGGTGTCAGCCGTGGAGTCTGCCCTGGCTCGTGGCAAAACCGAGCAGCAGCAGAGCTGAATGCCGACCTGGGCCAGCTCCAGGCCATCGCTGCTGGCAAGGAGCCGCTGCTCTGCGCTGAGGGGTGGCTCCTCTACCTGGAAACCCCACTCCTGGGGCCCATCAGCAGATGCATCTCGGGGGGGGGGGGGGTGGGACTGTCTTCCAGTCCTGAGGGCACCCCAGATCCTGTCACCCCGAGAAACAAGGTAAGTGCCGTTCTCCTCCCATGTGGTGTCAGTGGGAGACACCTCAGACCTGAACCTCGTCCACCGCAGGTCAGTGCTTGTGCTGAACCTCAAACCTGCTTTCTCCTGCCCCCCGCGTGGGCCAGCTCGGAGCAAGGGCTGGTTGCGGACAAATGCTGGCAGCTGCCCTCTGGTTGGGGCAGACACTAGAGGGGGATGCAGCTCACTGGCTCCCCGCACGGGTACCCCATTTTACAAGCCCAGAGCGGTGGCTTGCCCTTGCTGAGCTGGAAAGCTGGAGAGTTGGAGCGGGTGGGAAGGGGTAGGTAGGGCTCTGTGTGCAGCCTTGGTGTTCTGGGCTGGAGGCATCTCTTAACGACAGTCACAAGTGAGAAAACAAGGTCTTAAAGGTAAGTGGCAACAAAACCAGAGCAACCTTCGGGAACGCAACTGTGGCATCTCCACGTGTCCTGCATCGTGTCGACGCACTGACAAGTGGAAATGCCCGTATGGGAGCCGGCAGTCTGTCAGTGCGGGGTGAGCACCGCTGTAGCCTGGAAGGAAGCGGAGCCACTGGGGAAAGCGTTCGCACCATAGTCCTGGGTGCGTTTCACCCCTTTGAGCACGGTGCTCGCAAGAGCAGACAGGCCTTCGGTCCCTGGGTTGGCTTTAATTCTTCCACTTCTCCTTTCTTTGCGTTTCTCGTGCCCTGCATAGGTCCCCGAGTGGCAGCTGGTGCGCAGGGCCCGGTGCCCCGTGCTGCCGCTGCTGGCTGCCGCGCTGGTAACGTGAGCCAGTTCGCCGCAGCCGAGATGCTATGTGCGGCATGTCGGGACGAGGAAAACTTGCAGCTTTTCTGTCTGGTTTTTGGTTCGCTGTAAATCCAAAATGGAGCAGTCATGTTTCCGTGGGTGTGAGAGGCCGGGCGGGAAGCGCACGCTGGGAGCGGGGGGGCGGGGGGTGACTCACCCCTGTGTGCGGCAGCCAGGGCCAGCCCCGACAGCGCTCCTGGGCTGCGCTCCTGGGCTGCTTCCTTGCCACAAAAGGCTTGAGCCAAAGACAGGGGCAAGATCTCCCTCCTGGCTGGCCCTGAGAGCAAACGCCAGTCACCTGGGGTGGGGGGAAGAGGGCAGTGATAAATGAAGCGGGGGCTTAAGGTATGGGATGTTCCCTGTTGGGATTTAATGCCCCGAAGGACAGTGCATTTATGTATTAAAACTGGATGCAGTTTTTATTACAGCTGGGCCCTGGTAAGCGGCAGGCAGCGCCCAGCCCAGCTCGGGGCTGCAGCTCAGGCCACAGGAGAGCCGAGCATCCCTCGGCGCTCGTAGTCTGGCCACGGCCACCGGAGGCCACCGAGGGCAGGTCTCTGGGCTGGGGAGAAGAGCCTGGCGCCAAGAGCAGGCCTCATGCAAAGCGGCTTTTCCCTTGTTCCGTGGGACTGGGCTGTCCCTCCCTGGTCCCCTGCCACCTCCCGTGCGGCAGGCGAGACCCTCTCCCCCCCCCGCCCTCTTTCCCCGAGGGACAGAACGAAGCCAGGTTTTATTTTAATCGTTTATTGTATAATATAAAACTACAAAAGTAAGACTGCTCATTTCCATGTACATTTGTCCAATTGTTTTTTTGATTACAGCCCATACCTACATGTGAATACAGTAATCTGGTTTCAGATGTATATGTCTGTAATATTGCATAGAAAAGGCACAGCTCTAAGGTCTGTGGGAGGGGAAGGGGAAATACAGCTTTTTCTTTTTTTTTTCTTTTTTTCTTTTTTTTTTTTTTGACAATAACAAGCCCTGTTCAAACAACCATGCACTGAACATGTCACACTATTTACACCTTTTCCAGAATCCTGGCCTTTACAGGCGCTAGTATGGATTACGCTCAGAACTAGACAGGAGTCAAGGCTGGGGTTTTTGTCTGCAATTTGTGTTTTTAAAGAGGTTCCAAAACTTGTATTAGGCTTACTTTCAGGAAAAGAAAAAGTGCTTAAAAAAAGAACTAATTTATTTTAAAATGTTCAGTCTCATTAGTTAATAGAAGCATTGAAAGCAACTTGCACAGAAGCAGGATACTGAAACCTGGTGGGGAAAAATAAAAAGCAAACCCAAGAGAAGCCCTGTAACAAGAACAAAAAGTTCACAATATGCCAGAGTGAATTAAACCGTTTGTCAGACAGGGCCCACTACCATTTACTCAATTTAATGGTGATAAAAGTGTAAACTTTGGATTCAAAACATTGGTTTTAAACAACGCAGGCTATTACCCCACAGCATGGAGGGAAAAACCAAATTACCTTTCACAAGGTCCAAATTTATTCTTGCAGCGATTGCTTCAGACGGCGGCTTTACTGACTTGCTGTTCCTTGCTGGCTGCAAGGAAGGTGCCAGACTGACGCATCAAAACGTGACACTGCTCAAAGGGAAGTTCCCCTTCCTTCGCGTACAGGGCTGCGCCGTCCCCTCGGGCTCTGGCAGGGACCGGTGGTGTCTGAGGCTGGGCTGGTCAGACGCAGAGAGCGCTGCGGGTAGGTTGAACTCCAGCACCAAATCCTCCGCTGCACCCGCGGTGGGTGGTCGGGACTTCTCCTCTGGCCTCACCTTCTGGCAAATGAGGTGGCGTCAGCTCTGTTGCAACTTCAAGAGCTGGAGGTGACGTCCCGCAACTTCATTCAGCCCAGGACTTCAGCTGGGCTTCCCGTGTTTTTAAAAAAAAAAACCATCACCTTTTTCAAACATTTACCAGACCCGTGTGATGGAGGCAATGGCGTTTGCTCCTGGCTCCCGTTGCAGATTCCAGCAGAGCACCGGGGGAGGCCTGTCTGGAGAAGCTGACGGGGTAGGAGCCTGACTAGGACTAATTTTGAACATAAAACGGTCCCTCATCCATACCTTTTTTGCATATTTCAAACAACCAGACCCATATTAGAAAAAGAATGGAAAAAATTTAAAAAAAAAAAGTCATGTGAACCATGCATATCCTGACTGGAACTCAATTCATTTTCTCTGAATCTGGCTTCCATACCCTTTTTCACACAGATTTACATTCCTACAAGAGAATACATTCCTACCATACATTCTGTATATGTTACAATCCAGATGTTGTTAGCTTCACAATAAAATAAATATATTTACAGAAGGAAAAAAAAAAAGAATAAATAATTTATGAAAAACGAAACAAAACAAAAAATCACTTCAAATCCAAAGCTCTCTTATTCTGCTCCCGTCTTGTCACTTCATTGCACATTAATGTCAATCTCCATCCCTGGTGTAGGTCTCAAGAGACATTCCACGTGTGGCCGGACCACGGCAAAGGCCACGCTAGAGACAGTAAATGACCATGCAGGGAGAAAGCCACAGCTGGCCCTTCCCTCCGCAGCCTGCTGCTGTTACAGACCAGCACCAGCCTCGCTAACTTTTTGCCTGGCCCCATAAGTCAGGTACGTTTATGTCCTATGGGATTCTTCTGCCATAGGATGTGCACTTCAGCACCAAGGATACACAGACATCGCCTTCTGAGTGGTAAAGTGGATTTAGAGCTTGTCTCCTGTTCTGCAGATTCAAAAACTTCAGCTAATCCCATGTAAACAGCAGCACAGCTCTCCAAAAATGGCCTTGATGTGAACTTTTGCCTAGCATGTGGCATTTGTTTAAATGTGTAAGTAATCCCACAAAAACAGGCAGCTCCAGCATACTGTAAATTGGTTTTTCACCACGGTAAGGCAGGTGCTTACCGAGTCACGGTGTGAAACTGTAGCTGTTACCGCCTGCCTACAGGCTTGTGCAGCCAGATGCACAACCCTTGCGCAGCTGAAGTCTTCCCAGTTATAAGAGGCGCAGATCCGACAGGGCTCTTTTCCTACAAGGGCCGAGGACTGGGGCTGAGCAAGGTCCGGTCCCTGCTGGGTGTGAGACAGAGCCATCCCCCCATCCTTCCCCACCCCCTCGCTTCCGCTGGTCCCTAAAGCTATGCTTGGTCAATGGTTTTCTGTTTAAAGCAATAACTTTTTTTTTTTTTTTTAGTCCATGCAAGGAAACGACTGCAAATCCATCGGCCTCCCATTGCTTCACTGAGTTCCTTTCACTTGGAAAAAACAGAAGAAAGCAAACCCACCCCCTCAGCCAGTTCCCCCCAGCCCCACGTCTCACCCTGGCAGATGAATTAGGAGCCAGAAGCGCGTTTCGTAATTGTACATGACGCATTTCATTTTGATTAGGAGTTCCTTCATTGCAAAATGTATTTGCTTTTATGCTGTGTCTGTGTGCATATCTATGTTACATCTATCTATCTATATACTAATAAATATATATGGCCTGTTTTAAAGTGCCAATTTATAAAAAGGTGCCTCCTTAAAAGGCAGTCAAGACCCAATTTCATCCATGACAAGAAGGGAGCAGAATTGACTGAATATTGCCAAATGACATAAAACATAATTTAAAATTTCTTAAATAAATATAAAAGTTATTCCTAAAGAAGCCATAGGCATGTCAACAATATAGGTTGTAACCGGTGCTCAACAGCTAAAGTACCATTGAAAAACTAAAATGCCATAGCAACTTCAGCAATAGGCATGATACATTGCAAACATTTTTTTGTTTGTTTTTTTTTAAATTAAATGTACACCACAAGGAACTTAAAAGATGCTACCGGTGCAGTAATGAGAAGACTTTTGCAGGTGTTAGGGGGAACGGGACCATGCATAGAAAGCTGTGTCTCTATATTAGTTGTAAAACAGGTCTATAAAGTGTAAAGCAGGTAACACAGTTGACACAAGAAACCAACCCTATACGAGATGCCAAGTGATGTAACACGACTGGCTCCAGTTTCAACAGCAATGGATATTGAAGCAAGTCCATCCAGTGCAGGTAAGAGATGAGCTTCACTGCAGTAATACTGAAGTTGCCTTTTTCAGCACTTAGCACAGTGAGGTGGGGAGAGGGAAGAAGAAATGCTCCAAGAAAGGGCGAGTGGACACTGTCAACACCAGTCTTCTGCCCGCTCCGCACGCACGCCCGTCGGTCAGGAAGATTGCCGTGACAGGTTGGCTCTCAGTGAGCAACGGGCACGCTCCCCCTCAAAACCATTCCCAGGAGCTTCGGGTGAGGAAATGCTGATCTGCTGCCGTGTTAAGGCGCTCCATGTCAGGCGCCATGGACGCCCCAGCAAGGGGACACAGGCGGGCCTGGGGGCACCGGCCCGGCGCTGGGGCAGGGAGGCTGCAGCTGCGGTGGTGCTCAGGACCTCTTCGGGTGAAGTTCCGCAACTGTTTCCTGCCAACTGCTTCACATACGTGTTGGAAAAGGACATGGCTCTAAGTTTTAGGAATCACAGTAGTGCGCAGTGGGTACAGCAGGGAGCAAACACTTGTGAAACTCCTACAGAAGCAGCTCCCAGCCCTTTCTTAAAGCACTTTTTTGTTTGCATTCAGGGAAACCGACTGCAGGCTTATTTGATCCAATTTTCTCTTTGCACCATACACATATAAAACATTACAACTCTGTATAAAAGTACAAGTGGTTCTTGTACATCTGAATTATGCAGGAACTATGTGAGCAAATCCTATCAAAATAGCTATTTTTTTTGTGTGTATAAACAGCATTTGTTTTTAGAAAAAACAATATCATAAACTGCAGAATCTGTACAAAAATATAAAATAAATTTGGGCAGCAGTTTCTAAACAGCCATGTAAATGCAACACTTAAAGAGGAGTAGGTTAATGCCTCCAAAAGGCTGAATTGCTAAGTCAACCTATACAGGGCTAAAATGGTATTGAGATTATCTAAATAATAAAATTTTTTACCTCTTGCAATAAAACTTATAGAAAAAATAGACAAATATGCACATGCAATTTACAGCTTTCCCCAACATAATCCTTGTGCTTAGCTTTTACAATTTTTTTCTTTTTTTTTTTTTTAGTAACATAACATTGTCTACAATACATATTCTTCCTATACCAGGATATTCGGTCTTCCTTGAGGAACCACTTTAAAAAAAATACATTAGAAGTGGTCATACATGGATGAAGGCACTCCAACTCTGCTTGAAGCAAAAACTAGTGTGATCCTTTTCTTTTCAAAAAAGGCAAGCAAGGACGCATGCACAGTGCTGTGGGAGGGACTATGGAAATACTACCAAGTGTATATACTGGTACTTAAAAAAAAAATTTTTGCTGTATTTCTATATTTTAAGACCCAACGAGCACCTCCATGATGTGATCCAGTTCTGTGAGGTCCATTTTGAAAGGCTGATTTGGAGTTACTGGTTGACTGCTGTATGGAGCGAGAGTTTTTAGGAGCTCATCTGCAGAGACAGGAGCCATTTTTGAGGCAGCCCCCGTGGCAGACGTGCAGGGGTCAAAATCATACATGGACGTATCAATGTCAGCGAACAGAATATCATCCAGGGTCAAGTCTGTGAGGAAACCTGTGGAAGTTGTTATCTCAAAGTTGCCAGGTAGCGAGTCCATGAGTTTCGATTCGGCCGTTCTGCTCTCCGGGAGGCCCTCGGGCTTTTGAACGCTGGACTCGCTGGGGTGGTCTTTAGAGTCATCGGCTGCTATTTCGGCTGCTACTGCCTCTGTGGAGGTAGGTGCTGGACAAAGCTCCTCGATTTCATCCAAGGCTGAGGAGAAGCTGTCCTTTACTGGTTGGAGAGCAGGAGGAGGTGGTTTTGTCGGACCATCGTGCTGGACAGTCGGGGAAGTGCAAAAAGTGTCATCCTCGAGCAAAGAGGCTGGGGTGAGGCAAGACTCCAGGGGTGTAGTGCTTACGAAGTCAGTGGGGAGAAGGGGCTGGGAGGCGAGATGGCTGAACGCTGGCTGGGCCTCACGGAAGTTGTCGCTGAGAGGGTCAGCAGGTTGCGAAGCAGTCATGAACACGGGCCTCAAGCTGCCTTCTTGTTTGAGTTCTTCCTGGATTCGCCTCAACATGTTGTTAATTAAAACTGTCTTTTGCAAGCTTGGCTCCGTTAATGGCCTGTGGTTATAAAGTTTCATAAGGGAAATGTTGAAGATAGTCTGACGCTGTAAGGTGTAAGACACCTTAGAGGGACCGTCAGTAGGAGAAACCACTTTGCCTTCCAACCCATCTTCATGCTCGTCAAACTTCCGCTTTCCTCCTTTCCCCAACATATATCTGAAAGCAAAGAGAAGCGACTGATGAAGCCAGCAAAGCTTGAAGCCTGTTCTTCCTGCCCGAATCACGACCCCAGTCCATCTACTCTCTTGCACACACGGTGCGGACAGATTGGCCACCCTGTCCCCTCCTCACTTACCCCTCAGTCACGAGTGGAAATCTGTCCACATAAACAACTCTCTCTTGGCCCACAGCAGCATGATGAGGAAGCAGAAGCCACCTTAATGCAGTGTTCTAGTCTATCAATCACGTTTAAGCACAGCTACGCTGGTAAATTCCAAGCAGGAATTCAAACAGCATCTATAAAATTCAAGCCCTTGTGCATTTGCCAGCAAATTTCACTCTTGCATATGTTAAGCTTATGGTCCCCAAATACCTGTTCATAGGTGCACAAGCTACAGATACTATATTGAACGTTCCTTTAAACCTCCTGACTGATACAGTACTATGTCTGGGAATACAAACATAATCCACCGAGGTTGTTACAATGAATTTCCCTTTTTATTCAAAAGTGTGTTCATGGTGGGGAAGGGGAGCGAGGCTCAAGCAACTGTACACTGAGAGAAACCTTCCCAGTGAAGTCAGGAGATCCAAACCTTTGGCACACCAGGATATATGCATATCTGACCTCATGGGTTTATTTAATTGATCGTGTAAGGACTAAACTACTAGAGCAGGAAATGTAGTTCTTACACTCAGAATCACATAAATTACAGATGAAGACGATGATCTATCAGGTCAATCGGTCTGATCCCCAAGACCATTCTCTGCGCTATGCTCTGTTGCCGCAGCCAGGGCCTTCAATCCTCACAGTGCCTGGGTCCCAGTGCCTGGGTCCCAGTTTGAGGACAGGGGCATCTGTCTGGGAAAGCTTCAGAGGAGTTTGGTGTCTGCTGAAACGTTGAGGCACGCCCCTCCAGGAACCAGGCCCTGAGGAGCACCCCTGGTCCCACACTCTGAATCCACGTGGGAGAGGGAGTCCTGCCTGCCCCCTTGCGCTGGGGGGGGATGCACTGTGTCCCCACCTGCACATGAAGCAATAGCAGCTCTGACACAAGGGCTGGGGTGGGCCGCGCTCTCACCCCCTGCTCTTCTGGGTACGGGAAGCCTTTTCACGCAGTGGTGTTTGAAATCCTTTCCTCAGCTTCTGCCTGGCTAAGGAGATGCCAGCAGCCTTTGCTTCTGCTGGTAAGACTTTCAGGAACTTGCTAGCCATGGACAGAATAGCTTTGGCACCAGAGCAAGGATGCATTGCTCCAGATACACCATTTGTCTTCACTTCTCCCTCATCGAACATCCTCACTCAGGACTACATCCATGTCAGGTTTCGTTTGAGAACAAAAGAATGCCATAGGGCTTTCTAAAGAACAAAAATCAGCATAAATGCATGTGCTTTCCTCTTGGTCAGATGGCAGATTTTGAAGAAGGAAACCAAGGGAATTGTACCAAACTTGCCCCACATCATAAATCATTTCTGAGCTCAGAGTAAGTAGGGCAGTTCAATCCCCAGTGCTGTCTCTTCCAGGATGTTTCAGAGCACCTGGAAACGCTCCTCTACACAGCACAGTCCCAGCCCCATTGCCACCATTATTTTTGTGACATGAAGGTCCCCTCAAACGCAAAGGAACGAAGGAATTGCTGTGCACAACCTAAAGTTACACGTCTGAACAGAGAGGGCTTTAGGGTCAGCAACCCTCTGCCCCACACCACTACCCATCTTCAGTGAGTAGCCAGGGTTTGATTTCTTGAAATACCAGTGATTACTTGGGTGAAACAGCACGGTCCCTGTGACAGGCACTTTTTTCAGCCCTTGTGAGATGGCAGGTTCCCTCTGACTCTCTCCCCCACTACCTGCATGGACTGAGTTGACCAGACAAGGTGTTTTACCATGTCTAAATCCAACCTAGAAGGAGCAGAAGCCATCGCACTTCTTTACTTGCCCATCCCATGGGCTGCATCAAATCAGCAGAGGAGAAGTCCTGCAGAGACGGGCTAGGATCTGCAGGAGCCTAGGTTGCAGAGCAACACCCCACGCTCAGCCTGCTTCTGCATCTTAGGGCAAACGTTTGGCTTTCCTCTCTCATTTTCCTGGGGGGTGTTGGAGCACGAACCCACTTGCCCTTTTAGCAGAATCACAAACCGCCCCCTGTTCGTCCCGGCATCCTTCCCTCCATTTAAAAAAACGCTAATAAAATGGCATGAAGATCTCTGCCTCATTTAAAAAAAAAAAAAAAAGAAAAAAGGAAGATGCTTTCCAGCCCCAGCTACCCAGCTAGAGAGAAGTTGCAACAGGCATATAAATAGATTTTTAACCCCAAACCTGACTCCTCTCATATGAGCTTTATTATGCAGCTATTGCCTAGCTATCGTCTAGGAGACAAAACTCGCCTTCCTTATTTGAGTACAATTCCCAGTTCCCCCAACGGGATCCATGCCTGCGAAATGACTGCACCAGGCAGGTCTAACACCAATTTGATCATCATGCACTGGTCCTGCAGTAGCTAAAGACTTGCAAATGTCCCCAGGAAAGGCTGACAAACATTTAAAAGCAAAGAGCCCTTGCAAAGTAGAAGAGGGGGAAGAAGTCAGTGTTTAAATGCAAAAAGAGTGTCAGAAAGCGTTTGCTGGAGGCTAAATCCAAAAATCGGATTGGGTGAAGCGAGCCTCTTCTGGTTAAAAATAAGTCCCAAATCCAGATCATTTTCTAGCATATTATGCAATTAAAAAAAGAAAGGCAAGGGGGAGGGAGCAAGCTGAGCGGAGCTGAGGAACGGGTAGGCTGCCATCCAAGCTCCTTGGCCAGCTACCAGCGATCCCCGCGCCTGGAATCTCGGGTGAACAAAACCTCTGAAATTTAGCACTACTGCCGAAGTCTGGTTTTTCTCTGCTCCCTAGTGTCACTTCCATGGACTACTCCAGAGCTGTGCACGTGGAGGGGGGGGGGGGGCCCTTGCTGTTCAAATGTTCAAGACGGACGCGCTTCCTCCCACTTCGGACAGATAAAGCAAGAAAGGGAGGACAGGGCTAGGAACAATCGAAACCCCTGTCCAAGTCCAGCACATTTTCAAAGCAGCAATGGGTTAGGAGGAGAGCTAGCAGCTTTCCATCTTCCTACTACCTCCTCCCCCTGAAAAAAGACAAACTCTGTCCTAAAGACATACCAATGCTCTATTTAAAGGAGAAAATTTTACGTGGCTTGGGGACTATGAGAGTTTTTAAGTTTGTCAGGCTCTGCCAGGAATTTACAAAAATATTCACAGTACAAAGCAAACCTTTTTCCCCATGATAAAGAAAACAGACCCTTTGGATGGCCATGCTCCATTCCCTGCGCTTGATTATTAATTATTATTGTCAGGGGATGCCAGCAAGCATTTCAAATGAACCCAGTTGAGCCCATTTGCAATCCAAGATTGAGATGCTGGTAGTTAAGACATTTTTTTAAGCCGATCAGTAAGAACTACGGAATCATCATTAGTAAACACAACGATAACCTCACTACGTCATTTTCCAGGAAGCTTAGAAATGATTCAAGGTTTCCTGTATGTATGACTGTCACGCTTTCACATCTCACTCCATTTTCATGTAGCTAGGTTCAGAACTTGTCCTTTTAAAAGACAAAATAGATCAGGCAACTCCCAATTTCACCTACTAGCTTTTCAGCACAGCTTTCAGTTTCCTTTTCCTCAATAATGCTCTCTGAAGCGCTTTTCACCATTAAAGCAGCAAAGCAGGATGCCAGCCTAAGCAAAGGGGGTTTTATTCCTCCAAACAGGGGGCTCAAATGAGCACCACTAGACTCTCAGCTTTATAGTTTTATTTTATTCCCTTCTCCTCTGGCATGCAAATGGGAATTGTAAAAACATTTTCCTCCAGTTTCTATAAAATACTTTATACATTCTAAGCAAAGCAAGCAGGTGGTATCATTTTAGACCAACTGATACAGTTGGTAAAAACAGACATGTTTTCAGTCTTGCAAGCCTTTCTCTGGATGTCCATAAAGGAATTTTATAGTTTCTGACCACCACAGCTTAAGACAATGTTGCCTGTTTGTTCTTTACAGTTCAAACCATCTCTTCGCTCCTGCAACCAACAGTTTCATGCCTACATTAAAGAGATCAATGTTGTACATCTTAAGACACTGAACATTAAAAAAAGGCAAGCTGTACAATGCCAACATTTGATCTGGTTCAGTTCTGTTCATCTCAAAAACTTTGCTCCTATCCCTTCCAGCCAAAGCTCCTGCTGGGAAAATGAAAACGCCAAACTTACAGATCAGGTTGGCCAAAGATCAGTACAAAATGAGATATACCCACACTCTCCCAAGTGTCAGAAGACAAGAGCTGGCCTACCAAGTCCTGTGACCATAATGGGGGCAGCCAGACAACAGCAACCCACCAGAAGGCAAGACTGGACAGGCAGTGACAAAAGGGTCACATCCATGGAGGGTCTTTCATGCATCTGTTTTGGCTGAGCAGCAATCCCAGCCAGACGTATTTCTGCTGCATTTTCATCCATCTGCCAGCAAATGTCATTTTGGGGCCAAGCATTAAGAGTTGAGACAGGATGTTGCTTTGTTGTTTTAATAAAGAGGTTTGGTATGCAAGTTAGTTTTCAATGTTACTTAGGTATGTGGAACCAGAAAGCTGAAGAAAGGCAATGGAAAAACTGCATTTACTCAGGGATTGAGGTGGGGGAGTTACTTGGAGATCTTCCCCAATATTATCCACCAGTTGGCTCCAGCTCTGGGAGACCCAGACCCAAAAGCTGAACCATTGTCGCTGAGAAAGATTCAACTTGCTTTTTTGCCCATTTAGGGCGATTGCACGCGCCTCAGAGCCAAAGAAACCCTAGCATTGTTTGGGAGTTGGCTTTTCTTAATTGAAAAACAAAAGTAATATATATTTTTTTCATTTGCATGTCATTTAGCTTCCTTTTATTGGCTCTGCATGCTCTTCAGACAGAGCTGGAAAAAAATGCAGTTGGGGCTCAGTGGAAGAGATAATCAGCCTGGAGCGGGTGGTTCTCTGGAGTCAACCATCATCGATTAAACACAGAAAAGCTTGTGCAATACCTGACTATGTCTCTGAGCCCACTTAGTGACGAATCCTTCACTCTCCAGAGGACAGAGGTATGTGCACATTGTGAGAGAAGTATTGTATTTATCGATTGTACTTAGGACGTTATACCTTGTCACTGCTGGACTACTGCTGAAGTCTTTAACAATTGGGAGTTTGGCATAGGGAAGCACTGGATATGTAAAAATGGAGAGGAGTAAGTGATTTGGTTATCTCACCAATAATAAAAATACCCTTTAATGTTAATTCTCAAAGGCTTTTAACAGCTTAGTTTAAAATGTCTCTCAAGACTGAAGGCTTTTCTTGGAAATCAATTCCACAACCCACTAGTCCCTCCCCACTCATCAAGGCAGACAGGAAGGAAAAAAAGAAAGAGGAACTGAACACCAAAAGGGATGGCAGAAAAGAATCTTTAAGAAGTCACATTTCCACTCACATATTTACGCCACCCTATCAGTCAGTCTAGAGGACGAACAGCTTAATACAGCGAGGTTCACTTTTAGAACGAACACCACGTTGCTCAAAAAGGTAAAAGCACCAGACCCCAGAGTCCACAGGCAACCATTCTTCCCCACGCAGCCAAAAGCCGAAGGAGATGTGAGCAGCAAGGGCTCGCAAAAAGCAGAGTTTAAAGCAAGACCAGTTACTTTCTGAAATCTTGGGTAATTAAAACCACAGTGGGGGGGGGGAAGGGGGGGGATGTGGAGGAGAAGGAAAAAAAAAAGGCAACTTGGGGGAATTAAAATAAAACCCTACTTCACACACACACATGTGCAGAAAAAACAACACAAAAGCACCCTATAAAACTCCCCCCCCAAGCGCAAAGAGAGTACTGAATTTGCACATTTCATTCCCAAAACAAAGTTTCCCAAACCTCAGGTGCAAACGAACCTCACCGGGGTTTCTTGGAAACTCTATCCTGCGTAAATTACGCAAGCGCTTTCTGTGTCACTTCTGGCACATGAAATATTATTTCCCTCTCCTCCATCCCTCACTCCTCATCCTTGAGGGTTGCATTAGCTGTATGCTGGCCCAACAGTAGTCAATGAGTGTTTTGTTACTGACTTCAGCAGGATCAGGATTTGGCATAGATAGCTGCAGGACCAAAATAAAAAGGCCTTTTGTGCCAACTGGGTTCAAACTGGCAAGTCGAGGGCTAGATCCTCCGAGCTAGCAGAGGTGGGCTGGGCTGCCGCAAGGCATTTCAGTGCTGCTGGATCCAGCCTGAGGGACCACCTGAACTTGTAAGCAGTCCCCACAACTTCAAAGCATCTGTCCCCTAGAGCTATGGAGGCAAACAGGTAAAACTCTCTCTCCCTGTCCCTGTTTCTACATCCCCAAGGCCACGCAGAGAGAGGGAGAGCGGCTGCCTCTCAGGAAGACCCCCTCGGGGCAAGACCACAGGCTCACCCACCACAGAGCGATGCTCCTTGGCCTGTAGGATCTTGGCAAAGTGGAGCAAACCTGCTCAGGCAGCTGGGAGCCAGCCTGCCCTCTGAGAGTGCAGGCATCCTCCTCCCATTCAAAGTTGGAAAGGAAGGGAAACAGTCAAGGGGAACGCCAGTATAAATCTGGCACCCTCTCCCAGCCTCACTAAAAACAAGGAAGAAAGTCGTACAGCCCAGGTGTTGAGGTTCAACTCCAGGACTGAAGCAAATAAGTAACATGGACTTTCAGAGCCAGCAGCCACCGTGTGATGAAAATCACCCCCTTGAAGATTTCATCTGTTGACACCGGGGTCTTTAAATCCTGGCACAGCAGCATCCCTGGGAGCTAGTACAGCATGTACCATGCAGTAACGCACGGCTACATTCAATATACTGCAGCTGGCTCGCAATTTGCACACTGACGGGTGGTGTGGGGTTTTTTTGGTTTGGTTCTGTTTTTGGATGGGTTTTTTGTTGTTGTTTTTGGGTTTGGTTTTTTTTTTGCAAGGCTGCTTCTCAGGATTTGATGCAGATTCTACTTGCTTGAGTGTAATGCGTACATGTTGCCTGGCTAGAGAGGACTGCTGACAACCGCTGCCTGGTAAGAATTGGATCTCATGTCACATGCAAGCTAGAAAACAAAAACCCCAACCCTGGACAAGAGGTACAGGGAATGGAGCTGAGGTTTCTGTCCTCTCAAGACCTGGTGCTCAGACTTTCCCCATTTACAAAGTTTGTTTTCCCCAACACTTACATTTTACATTAATTTTGGCTTTTTTTTTTTTTTTTAAACTGAGCGAGGTTTAATAAGTACTTACAAAACTCTCCTTTAGAGCTATATCCAAAAATTGGCCTCCTGGGTAGCTCTGTGCTTCCACAGAGTACAGGGAATTGTTTTTATGTTTGCAAGCCTTCACCGCAAGGCTGTTGGTATTTCTCACATCTATTTTATAGAGACCTACTCTTGCCATCTCCTGTGGTGGATGGGTGAACCTCCGCTCTTCCAGAAGCGGCAGAGGCACAAGCAAAGCTGCTCAGCACCCCGGTGGGATGCACCCCACTCCTGCATTTGGCAAGAAAGGCAGCTTCCCTCTCCCTACAGAAATGCAGCCTTAAGCCCTCCGCTTTAGGCACCTACAAATGAAGATTGGGGGAGAGCAATTAACAAGCTGAGTGACAGTAGTCTTTTCTAGTCTCAAGTTAAATTTGAAATAAGAGGGGAAACCATAGTGGGTGACTCTCAGAGGCTAACCTAAGCAGGAATTAGCTAGGAGCTGCACAAGGAAACCTCCTGGCAAACAAGAGACATCGGAAGAAGCTCACACTCTCATTTCAGGAGCATCTGAAGCCACACAGCTCTCGTGGGGTTTGACTTTGGTACTCGGAGCCTGGACTCCCCAGGCCCCCAACGGAGCGTCCATGTTAATCAGAAAGTAAGGTGAAGCCTTCCCTAGCAAATAAGCAATGCAATTATAAAGTCAGTCAATAGTGTAACACCAGCCAACGTGTTCCAGTGATATTTTGAAACTGTAATCTGATCCTACTGTTTCCATCCTCGTGCCTTGCCTGCTCTCCCTTGTTGCATACTGTACTATTTGAGGCCCAGAGGGCAAAGCAAGCTCTTGCTGTTTGTTAATGATCAGAAACTGCATTTCGAGCGAGAGCTCTACGTGCACCGCCCACACTACTTTCTTGATAGTTTCTTAAACTTGCAGCCCGTCAAAGCGCTGCTAGAAGGCTCTCTGAAAAACAAAAGTGAGCAAAACAACAAAAAACATGATTATAAACTCCACTTCTGCCTTCAGTTTTCAGCTCCTTTTTACCAAGCTAAAAAAAGGCAAAGCCGCAGTCTAAGGCAATCTCCAACTCTGTAGTGTGTTAAGTCTTGCAGGAAACATATGCTTCTATTAAATTGGAAACAGTTTCTAATGCTGTCAGTTTGCTAAATGTAACATGTTCCCTTGGAAGAAGTGGAGCAGTTTTAATGTTTTTGACTAACTGCACACACCAAACAGAGTATGTCTGATAAAGCTGGAATGGGCTCCAATGAATATATAGCTTAGAATAAATTACTGCCTCATTAAGTAATTGTTTGGAAAAAGGAGAGCAGGTTTTCTAGATTATAGCTGTGTTATTAAGGGTGTTTATAATACTAGGAATTCTATCAGGGTAGCAGAACATAATGCAAGTTTAAATCAGATGAGCACTTGCTAGCTCGTTAGAACATTAGAGACTACCCTGGCAGAATTAGGAGGTGAGCAAGACCGCACAAGGTTTGTGTGAGGAAAGCCAGCCAGGCGTATTTCAAACCAGCTGCGAGGCTGAAGTCAAGAGCAAAATCTCTGAGCAACTCTGACAACTTCTTTTCAGTTTGAAGCAAGGGAGGTGGGGGGATATAACAGACCGGGGCTAGGAAACATTTATTCAAAATAGGTTTTATTCACGTACAGAAAGGCAGTTGCCTTTACTGCAAAAAAGAACAGGTTTGGATTGCCCAGCAGAAGTAATTTCTATCTCAAAGGTCTCACACAGCCAAAATGTCAATTCTCACACGTTCGGCTTCAGACAGGACGTCCCATCAGCATCCTTACAACAGTGCCCAGCAGATGCAAACAAAACCTCAGCCTGTCCTTTTTTGGTCTTGTCCTTAACTGGAAGTTTTATGAAACAACCTTTCTATGATTGCTAATGCCGCCTCAGCCCTTCGCAGGCCTGGTGCAGATACGGCCCTGCTGGCCAGCAGCCCCAGCTTTGAGCCAGACTGGGGTGGAGGATTCCCCCGGTGTTGTGTTAGGGTTTAGTCACTGGGAGGAGAGAGATTTTCAGCAAGCTGGCAAAGCTGCCCCCGTCCTCGGGTCCCCTCTGTGCCGAATCTGCCTTCTGCAGCCACGCACTGGCTTCTCAAAACAGCGACAGTGCCCACGCCGCCACACGGGAGCTTCCTCACCTGGGATCAGCTTGGCTGAGACTCTGTGCTTCAACAAGCCACCCAAAAGAGCTGGAACGAGGTTATTCTGAAATTCGGGTCTCCACGTGGCAGCGTTAGGGAAGCAGCCAGGCCTGCCAAGCATGAATCCAATTATACTGCGCTGTGTACACACGGGCTGAGCAACTCTGCTGCCAATATCAAAAGCTCAAGGACTAGAAGCTGCATTAAACACCTGGGCATCAGTAGTAGGAAATCAGAGCTGCAGTAAATAAAACCAGCCACAGCACTAGGCCAGCTCCTCAGACTTTGCTGAATAATCAGCTAATCATGTAGTAGAGTCTGCTTGTTGTCACCCAAAAAATATGCAAGGGCTTCTACACACAAGCCTGCCGGGATCAGACAAGAAGCTCCCCCTGCTCCACATCACAGTTTTTTTTCACAAGTCCGGCACTCTGGGCCTCCTTGCCTGGAAGCAGAAGATGCCAGTCCCAAAAGCAGGACTGCGGCACAACGAAACCTCCCCACCAGTGGGCAAGGTGCCACACAGGAGCCAGTGCACACAGCTCCGCGCTGGGAGAACCCGGGCTATAATCTCTTCAAGTGGTGGAGCAGTAGCAATTAAGACGGCTGTGTACCGCTTCAGGGCCCAATTCAGCCCAGGGCCGACTGCCTTCCATTTCTTCCCACTGCAGAGACAGCAGACATCGGCACAGCAAAAGTGCTGGCTAAAAAGAGGCACCTGACTTGTAAATTAAATCCAAAACGATCTGAAAGAGCTAGCACCGCCACCAGAAAGCGGCACAGACTAGCAAACACATGCTCCCTTTTCACTGCTAAAATTACATGCCTGTAACAACAAGATGCTACTGGTCAGACTCTAAGGGAGAATGATGAAATAGCAAGACTGGCTATACATCCCTCCTCCCCTGCAACGATGCTCTGAACAACAGGTTACAGCAACGTTGTGTTGTGATAGATTGTACAAGACATTTCTATTGGCACACGCATGTCACAGTCTATCTGATATTTCTGGCGTACGTAGGGACTGAGTATTGTAGACCCATCTTCACTGGATGTGTATAATTCCTACAAAGGTTAATGAGAATTGTGCGTGCATCCAAGAGAGATGAGACCCCTTTGTGTATAATAAGTTTTTCTCGCATACGTATAATTACCTGGATTGAATCCTTGCTTTCAAGTGTACCATAGCATCTTTTCCCCAAAGATACCTTGTTTTTCCCCCTTGTTGTAGACCCTTAATAAACCCATGGGGGAAAAAAAATACCCACTCTACCGTGGAAAGAACCGAATGGTTTGACAAAAAGTAGGTTATTGCTCTGAAAACAGTGTTGAATAAATTATCACAGTCAAACAGCGAATGGCAGGGGGGGAAGAAGGAGAGAGAAAAAAAAAACCCTCTAAAGAAATATATAGTACAAAATGTAACATACATCCCTGCAATGACAAGTCATTTTCGTTTCTGGCTTGCAGGTTTTATTTGCTAACCAGTTTCTCGCTACTGAAAGTAAAAAGAGGAGAAAAGAAAAAAGGTGTTTCCCTGGCATTTTTAAAAGCAGCTATACAGCATGAGTAGTTTTCAATGTTTTTGCTTAAATGAAATGAACACAACCCTGCAAACAAGTATATTCTGTGAAAAAGCACCCACCCACCCCCAAGTTTCTCTTACAGAGGTCAAAAAGCTGTTGGACATTTCTCTGCCACCAGTGAAAACAAACAAACAAACAAACAAAAAAAGGTAGTTAAAGTTTGACATGAAAGTTTGCTAAGACAGTGTTAAGTGATGTTAGACAAGATGGTAACTGTTAACTGTTAGCCTTTCAGTCATAGTAAAGCTCTTGCGTTTGTTGAAATACAGCATGTGTTTTCACATCCAGGGAAGGAGCCTTCTGAAAACTGATAAAGGGAACTTTGGCCAGCTTTGAACTATTCTCAACCTGTAACAGCTATGAGTTACAGATGAAAGAGATCCCATTTTTCGTGGCACCTGCTTGATTTCACAATAAAAACTACTACACCAAAGCGATACCCTTTAAAACAGCCACCATGGGATTCACATAACTTTTATGTATAGTAATTCAAACATTCTCAAATAAATCATTTAAACCTATACGGGGACACCCTTTTAACAACATATTTTAACAACATGTGTATTAAACCTGTATTTCGAATCAGGCTTAGCACAGGTCAATTAACATGGAAAAAACAAACTTAACCACAAACTAAGTCTTTGGAAATTGGGAGTGGAAAATACAGAAGGAGAAGAGATCAGGAAACTGAAACTAAATGTCCTAAGCCTTATTTCATATTCAGTCAGGCACAACCCTTCACCTCACCCAAGACAGTATTACACTGATTTTCCCCATAATTTGAAAAAAAAAAAAACACAACAAAAACAAAACCACAATGCATCAGAGCTCACATGTATCACATATGTTCCACTGCTGGCCACGGGAAGCACAGCAGCAATAGGAAGCTTTACACTGTATGTTACACACACAGAAAATATTCCCTCTCTTCTATTCATTCGCAAGTTATTTGTGGAATACTTTAGTTAGGTGAGGAAAGGGGAAGGGTTGTTTAGAAAAGCCAATTTTGCCAAACAGATGGAGTAGGAGGGTAAGGCAGACCATGGGCTAGATCACTGGAGGGTAACCGAAGCAGGTTATTGTACCCCTGGGACAGCCAGCATGAAAGTACCCTGGTCAAAATCCCTCCGACTGCAGCACAGACCAATAAAGGGACAGGCAAAGGCACAAGAACCGACTGGCAACAAATCATGCTAGGCCAAAAAAAGGCTTAAATACAGCGGCTTCTCTCTCACATGCACACACACATGCACAGAGCAGTAAGAAAGCAAAATGTTACCACTGTTTAAAAAAAAAACCACTGTGGTTTGTGCATGAACTCCAGTCTCCTATCTTGATGAAATGGGTATTTTTAAAATATGCAAATGATATGCATGCACGTGTACGTGTATCTATTAAACACTTCTTCCAAGGGAGAAAGAGGGCCTGTAAAAACACATGAAAAGTAAAGAGTTTTTGGAGGCACCGGAAGATGATGATGTATTTCTGAATTAGGTTTTAAAACTTCATTTTGCAGCTACCTGAAGTTAAGACAAAGCTGCCTTTAGGCATCTCAAACTAGTCAGACCTGCTGTAGCAGTTGCACAGTGTGCTTCAAATATGCCCTCCACGCTCCTTTCAACCTCCACCCCAACATATATCCGCATAGTTTACCTCCAATCATGGGTGGTTCTTTTCTATAGTGCAGTTCACTCAACCTTATTGCCTGCCTGGCACAACAGGAGTTTTTAAGGGACTAATGCTACTATTAGAAACTGTAAGAAAATAGCCAGTAATTGTCACATTTCCATTAAAGGCAAGTGTGGTGCAAATAGCAGAAGGGCTTCCTGGAGGGATTGAAAATCTGGGATCAAAACACAGTTTTATTCATTACAGATCATCCGAGCAAGTTTCAGGGTGAGTTTAGATCTTTCCACCAACTCACGGTTCCTTTGAAAAGGGAACTTCTTTCTTCTGCTACTTCCATATACCACCCAGTTTTAAAAATAACATTAAAAAAAACAACCCACATTTGCACTTTTGTCTTTGTATCCTACGATACCAAGAATACAATTTTTATTCTAACTTCACTGGAAGCAGAAGCTGTCAGATGAAATCCAATACATCTTACTGGTGTGAAAGTAAAGTAAACAGGCTTTGGCTCCTAATAATTACACAGACTGAGCCTCATGTCATTCATCGCCACTTAAAACTCAATTCCAGAGTGATATTAATGAGAAATTCCTCTTTAAGCCCACTGCTCCTCAAAACACTTATCGTGTTATATAGGTTGGGAATTTCAGACGGTTATACGTCAACACCTACAGTTTTATGTACCAAGCAGAGCAGAATACCGAACCCGGCCCCTTATTTGGAAGAATAATGGTTTGAACTCACCTAACGCAGGACTCTAAGAGTGGTTTTAGTATCACTGCAGCAGCCTGAATCCACAGTCACTCTGATGTGGTGGTGGCTGCTGTCTCACTTAAGCTGGCTAAGCCTCCACCCTCAAAGAAGGGACACATGAAAACCAAAAACTCGCTCTCTGGTGACTCGACAGCTTCTTCAGTCCTTTCAAACCACCTTGCTCCTCATCATGACAAAGCCATTTCTGAAGACCAATGAGGCTTTTCTGCCAGCTGCCCAAAGGCCCTGGAGATCAGCCCCACTCTCACTTGGAAATGCCCCTCAGATCAGGTATTCCCCACCCAGGAACTCCCCTTTGCGCCAAAGGAATCTCCCAGCTGCAGGTCTAGCATGTCTTCACAGCTCCTCCTGGCCACTTTGCAATGACACCGAGCATCTGACACATTCATCAAGAGCCATCAGTGAAGCAAACATCGCACCGTTCAATACAGCCATGTATTAATACGTTTAATACATAATAATTTAATATGTTTAGTACAGCCATGAGACGAAGGGCAGGGACCCTGCTGTGATCGGTGCTGTACAGACGCAGGATATGCAGGCCTACTTCTTCCACAAAACCTCTGCCACCTCCCAGAAACACATCTACTTTGGACTCTGTTTTGCCCAACTTCAGCTGAGCTCAGTTCAGAACACCAACGGCAAAGTTAGCACTGCACTTACAGGGCTTTTTTTCCCCACTTGTGTTGAACAGTCAGCATTGCTATCTTATTTTTTGTTATAATGTTTGCACTGGTAATGCTGAACAAACCTGAAGCCTTCACTACAGCAAACAGAAAAATTGACTTTGTTTATAAAAGAATTAACAAACTAACACATGTTGAGGTCTCTCCATTTACAGAATACAGGCACTTCTTCAAGACAGCACAGTTTCTCTGACTGATGGAAGTTTAGAAATGAAACAAGCAGCAGAAAACATGCAATTATATCCTCCCCGAAGAAAATGAGCACTGTTCTCAGACTGGCAAATTCCATTTTCTACAAACTATTAATTAGCAAAAGATTCCTCTACACTAAAGATGTGTGCTTACTGCCAACCTGCTTACATTTAAGCTGGACCTTGCTCTCTCCTTTGGAACACTCCTGATCTTTGGACTTGGTAACTGAAAGCTGCCGTTTCTGGCACCGATTTGTGTGCGTGTGCATGTTAAGGAACCGTTGCAACTGGGGCTGTCTCCTCATGAGCCAGTTAGACACATAAAGCTGAGTTAAAAGAAGGTATCTCTCTTGCTATCCAGCCCTTATAAAAAGTAGATCACCAGAAGACTCCTTACACTTTCAAAGTACTGCATTCTCCTTGCTTGACAGATTACACTTTAAGATGTTACATAAAAGCAAAAATAGTCACAAGTATTTTGGATCACCTGTCTAGTGTTAGCACTGCCGGAGATGAACTGTGCCAGGAGTGTTTTACATCAGTGTGAAAAAAGTCAGAGTTCCTAAAAAAATTTTTTTCCCTATGAATTATTTATTGGAAAAATAAGAGCAGCTTGTGTAAATGATAGCAAAATCCTTCAAACTACATATTGCATAAGATCTGTGGTACTTCATGGAAGCTAAAAAAAAAAAAATTTAGAATATGAAATTTGAGGTTTTCCTTGATATTAGGACATTATCTCAAATTCCCTGATGCCTCTCAGGCAGACAATTCGAGTGCTTGGTTTATTTATATTATTTCCACCAAAACACTAAGAAGCTGTCATTATTTCATCTTTCCCATTAAAAAGAGCAGGTGTATAAAGGAATACAATTACAACTCTTAATAAAACAGCACCTACAGACGTATTTAATGCTCTTTAAGACTGCTTCATCTACAGACAAAACCTGAAGTACCTATGGCTAGCAAGTTTCTTTTTGTTTGTTTTTAATCAGCTTCAGAGAAAAAGAAATCAGCTTGACACAAAAATCAAAGCGGAGTTTTAATATGCACAAAGTCTAGCTTCATTCGTTAGCAGTCCAATCCAGTTCCTGCAGAAAAGGAGTGGGTGGTTTTTGCTACCAACTTAAATGGAAGTAGGATCAGTCAGGAAGGAGCAAGATCTACAGCTGTTACGTTAGATGCTGTTAGATGCTGCAATACTTGCCTGGACAATGGAAGTATTCCCTAGGACACACTCTCAGATACCTGTCTGGCAGCACAAACTGCTAATCCTCCTCCTATCTCTACCACCACCACTAGCTCATTATGTTAAATTAGATTCCAAAGATACCATCTTATTATGCAAAAATGTATGCATTTTAACTATGCAGAAAGGGCTACTTTCAATTTACCCTCCTTAATCAACTGCTTAATTTCTACAGCAACAGGAATACAAGCAGCAGCAACTTTTAAGAAAACACAATTCACTTCTACAGCTCGTTTTACCATGTGAAAGCTTCCTGTGCACTTAGATGGAAACTGAGGTGCCTCTGACAATTTTGTACCCTGTGAGAAGCCCGTAAGACGCAGGCACCTTCATCTGTGCAGGTGAATCCCTAAAAAAAAAATCAGAACACAAAAAAGTAGCAAGTGTCATTTCAACTCATGCAAACAGAAACTGTTTACTCCATTTGAGAGACACAAGCATAAAACCGATGTTAGGGGGCGGCCAAGCCCTCTACCACCATTGTTTGAGCAATAGCACATTCTATGGTGGCCAAATCCAGCACCCACTGACGGCAGCGAGAGTCACCCTGCTGACTTCACCGGGCACTAGCTGAAACAGCCTGGACTTTCCTGATCCCCAGAGTCTTTCGACTTGTCTGAGCACAGACTGCCACACGCAACTGCTCTGGCACGCTGTGCTGAAGTTGGGTAAAGGGGCTGACAGCCCCCCCCCTCCGATGGAAATGAAATAGGCAGATTCAGTTCATTTTAGACCGGCAGCTGACCCCGAGCTGTACATCAGCCACCGAGGGTCCCAGGGGACAGCAGGCAGACCCGTCCATGGATTTTCACCAGAAGTGGCCCTAGGTTTTCCAGCTGTGCTTCACAAAATGCAAGAAATGACAGCAGGTAACTGCACTCCTATTTTCACGCTTAAGGAGAACTTACCCTTCCAGATCCCGACACACTGACATGAGTAAAGCAGCAAACGCTCTAAATGAAAGTGGCAGCGCAAAAGGATTTTTTTTTTTTTTTTGGTCAAGCGTTCCCCCACCCTGAGGGAAAACCCAATAACCAGTATTTTCGCCATCTCTTCCAAAAGATGAACCACCCTGCTCACAAAAGCTCCCCCAGACGCCCGTCTCTGCCTGCTGGCGGTGCTCCCAAGGAAGACCCAAGTGTGTTGCTGCTCACGGAACAGCAAGGCTAATCCCCTGCCCTGCTGCCGCCCCAGCACCAACCCCTGGAAAGGTCCAGCCAGCGGGTCCTGCCCAGCCATATGTCAGCTTTGCTTCAGCGCAGTGAAAGTCTCCTCCGGGCCCTTTTAGCTCTCCTGGCCACCACCACACGCACTTTTGGGGATACCCTTAAGTCCCCGCTCTTGCCAGGAAAACGGAGCCAAGGTTTGTAGGCTCACGGGGCTCCCCGGTGCACACGCTGACTTACCGGGGTAAAGCCGGTTTCTTCGCGTCGGATGTGGCACGGCTCTCGAGAGCACAACCGCCTGCACTATCGGAGCCGCCACATCAGTCCCGATAAAAAGTGTATTCCAACTACACGCACGCACCTGCTTCGGCCCGGGATCCCCGTGCACCAGCGGGGGGGGGTAGTATTTTAAGAGCAACTCCGCCGCTCTCCCTCCTCTGCTCATCTCAGCACGATCCCCCCTCCCCTTCCCCGGAGAAGAGGACACCCGCCCCAAGCTCCTCCGCTCGGGCACAAATTTAAAGAAAGAGATAAAAAAAGCTCCGATGACTCGCAAAGCCGGGGGAAGGGGGGGGGGGGGGAGTGTCGCGGCCCCCGCTCCCACCGAGCCGCACAGCGCTGCCCCGCTGCCCCCCAGTCCCACTCACCACATGCAGCTCCACCTGAGAACTAACGCATGGAGGGCGGGGGGGGGGAGGTCGCAAACTCTCGCCCTAGAGCAGCTCCATATGTCGCTCCCTCGCCGCGCCGCTCCGGGGAGGGGCCGGGTGGGATGCGGAGGAGGAAGAGGAGGAGGAGGAGGCAGGCGCAGGCGGCGTGAGGATTTAAGCCTCCGCTCTGCCCCGGCGGCTGCGATCACGCAGCATTATACAATGGAGGAGGAGAGGGAGGAGGCACCAGCCCCGGCTCCCAGCACTTGCCGCCAGCACTGACGACAGGGGCGGCTCCGGCGAGCTCCTCGCCCTCCGGCCCGCGTCAAAGCTCCGCCTCGGCCTTCCTCCCCGCCCCCCCTCCCCCCCCGCCGCCGCCGCTGCTCCTCCTTCCCCCCGGCCGCCGGCGCGGCTCTCCGCGCTGCCCACGCGTGCCTCTGCCCCGGGCGGGCGGCGCGGCCCCCGCAGCTCGGCCGCCGCCGCCGGGGGTTCCCCGGGGAGTGCCGGGCCGGGACAAAGGCGGGTGCCAACGCGCCCCCGACCGCAAATATGACAAGTATCCCTGCGACGGGGACCCGTCCGGGGGACGTGGGGCTGCCCCCCGCCAGCCCTGCTCCTCCTGCCCCGGGGCGGCCCCCTCACCCCGGTCAGCCCTCGGCCGGGGCAAGCAGAGCCGGGGGGGCAGGAGAAAATCCGGAGCGATGCCGGCTGGCCCCCGCCCCAGGAGCTCACCTGGGAGCGGAGGGAGGCGGCAGGCCCCCTTCCTGGGAGCCTTGGCTGCTAATTTGGGCTGTGCGGATACCACCGAAGCACAAAAATGAAATGAGGCCAAACGGAGATGTTCGAGCGCACGAAGACTTGGGGGAAGGCGGGGGGGTGGGAGAGCTCTCGGCACCAGGCGCTATCTGGAAAGACGACGATTATTTTAAGTTACCTCAATGACTGCGTTTCGAAAGGGGCTGCAAGCCCAGCCGGCGCTGTAAAAGGCGATTCAAACACCTCACAGTTTTGGCTGCAGCCCCAGCGGCATCTCGGATCATTCCGGGCTTTCACGTTCCACTAAACCGGTTGTACTTTGGGACAATAAAGCTTTAAGACCTAACATAAAGACGATTATTAGTCGTTAATATCACGACTCGTTTTAAGTATTATGCTCAAAATGGTCTGTAATGATTTATGATCAATCAAGCTGATGGTCTTGTTAGAAATTAAGTTCCATTTTCAGCTAGAAAACCGAAAAGAAGGACACTTTCAGCGGGAAGATTTCTTTAACCTGGAAATTGTATCTGTCAAAAACCCACAAAGGGAAAAAAACCTCACGATTAGAATAGTGAATCTGCCAAAACAGAAAGAGCTTAAGTGATGATTTTATGGATTCTTAAAATTATAATCAAAAACACCCCATCTAATGGAGGTTTAAACACCAGGACTGGTATTTCAGATAATACTCTGCTGAAGTCACTGATATGGGAGGAAAAGGCATCAGATCTAGAAAGTGCCATTTGACTTTGCCAGCTCTGGAGGCCTAGGCACACCTTTCCCCTTCCACCCATGCTCTCAGCCAGTCCTCTGAGGGGATCCAAAACTCTCTCATCCTGTCTGCGATACAGAGGTAGCCCTGAAGCAGATCTGCAAAGCAATTCACGGACCGTTTGCTGAATTTTGACAAGTGACTTGCGAATTGCTCAGGAGCTGGCAAAAATTAAAACCAGAATTTCCCCTGGCTGGATACTTTCCAGCAGCAAGGCGCTGAAATTTGGTCCTTCTAATTGAGGAAACAAGTCTCTTCTTGAAACTTACAAAAGTCATAGTAAAAATCACTAAACAAAAGGAAAAGATTAATTTTCTTTAGGGCCTGAGTGGAATGGTACCGGTTCAGTGGGCTTCAGCCTGCTCAGAAGCCAGACAGTATATTTGGAATACTTGTACATTTTTGACTGGGGTGCTTTTTGCATGCCAGATCTGCTGAATTTCAGGGCCACATTCGGCCCTCCTTTACACCAGATTTGTAAAACAGCAGGATCTGGCCTTGCGTAATTGCGCCGTGGATGCACCCAGCCGAGCAGTGCGTGCCTTCCAGAGCTCAAAGTCCGCAGCAGGTTTACAGTCCCTGTGCCTGGGTGTGTGCACACTATCACCGGCACCATAGGCATAACCACAAACATTTGCTAAATAAGCAGCTGGGCTCCAGTCTGATATCCACGGTCCTGATCTTGCCATGTTATACTCAGCAGTAAAAGGCCTGAGCCTATATCGTTGCAGTTTTAAATGCTTCTGACTTTGTTAGGTTGCTCCAATTCTGCACTAGCATCAGAGAAAACTCACCGCCCTTTCTGTTTCCTACTGTAACTCCCCTGTGCCTTTCTTGGCAGGAGTTTATAGTCACGCTGTAACTCAGATTGTTCCTCTAAACACAACTAGTACAACCTGCATCCACACTCAGGAGCACTCTCAACTGAGCATAGGTCACAATACAAATCGATACGAGTAGAGCTCCTTCCTACGCTTCGCACACAACTGAGGCTCCATCGTGGCGGGACAAGGTTAAGCTACGCAAGGTGAATAATCCTACCACCGACTGTTCCTCACGCTGCCTTGCACTTGATTTAATGAGACCTTTCTGGCCCAGAAACTCTGCTCTGCAGCTCCAGAGCAATCTGACCAGAAGGTGTCTGCAAGGCCCAAACGGAGTTTGCCCGAACATGTTAGTAAGCGTGGAGAAACAGCCTGCAACTGAGCCACAAAATGCTGTACAAGGAAGTGCGTCGGCAGAGGCTTCCAGAGCTTGCAGGAGCAGAGGGAAAAGTCTGCGTGTCTGCAAGGAGGAGCAACTCAAAACGCATCCCATTTTGGAACGGTGCACGCAAGTTCTTCCCAAGAAGCACTGGCACAGATGTAATTGTGCAGTCGTAGCCTTGATGCAGGCCCTTGAACTGCTCACATATGAAGATGATGCGCTAAAAGAGAAGGAACCAAATTGCATTTTTCTACAGTGGTACTGACCTGATGTACGCCACAGGCATAGTCTAAGCGCAGCCTTGTCTTTGAGCAAGAATGGTCAAAGCTTGCCTGAATGAGGCCAAGTCTCCTGTAGATCACTCAAAAACCCTCCTGTGTTAAAGATAAATAAATTAACAAACAAATCAAAGATTGGAAAGATTGGGAGGGAAGAAAACAGACACCAGACTTCATAGGGCAATTCATTAGAAATACTACAGACTGACAGATAATCTCTGCCTATCAACACGTGTGCTAATTAGGAAAGAGCAGCAATGTTTGGTGTGCTGGAACATCGGCATCCCTCACCTTTTTCAAAAAAAGAGGCAGTGAACTGCTTCCTATGTTTCTAATTGCATCCTTGGCCTTTTTCTTTCTAATTGCAGTACACGGCAATACTGTGAGATTTCATCAGGTAATTGTACAACACATCTTCATTTTCTCCCTGAATGTTTTTGCTTCAGTGCATGCAGGAGCTGACAAGCAAATACCTAATACTGCCCACAGAGCAGACAGCTTTTTGCAAATAAAGACCCCATCAGCACCAATAACTTGGGAAAAGCTAAACGAAGGGCCTGTCTACAGCCAAGGATGTTCATTCCACTAGAGCAGCACTCCCCACCAAGCAACATCAGTCTCATGGGTAAGACGCAAGCACACTACAAGAAAAGGTGTGATTAAACACTGCTAAGACCTCATGCCATCCCTGTTCAGGCCAGCTCCGGGGTCAACACTGACCTTCCAGAGTGGGGCCCTTCTCATGAGCGGCTCAGCCACAAATAAAAACAAGCTCCTCAGAAAAAATTGGGGTGCTGCATTACTGTAGTCTGCACCTGTACATTAGCAGGAAGGGAGCTGCACCTGTGAGCTGGGCTGCTTTCCTTGAGATTTCAAATTGCTTTTTTGCTGGTGCAAATCTTCCACTGTAACAAGGCTGCCCCACATGTCCCAAGGCGCAGAGTAGTCAGTTAAAAACAAAAGAAGGAATGCTCCCCCTGGTTCTCATTCCAATTTTAGCTCTTTTTTCCTTCATTTTCTGCTTTAGTTCATGTTTCTCTCCTTTAATGTTTTTGTGGCAGTAGGAGAAACACCGTTCCCTAGAATGCATAATATGCTTAATTATAATTCTCCGTTAGTTCTCTAGGAAAAAAAAAACCACT
Source organism: Phaethon aethereus (assembly GCF_964289735.1). Lineage (NCBI taxonomy): Eukaryota > Metazoa > Chordata > Aves > Phaethontiformes > Phaethontidae > Phaethon > Phaethon aethereus. The sequence continues at coordinate 119,297,916 of NC_138576.1, forward strand.
ACAGGAGAAATCAGTTTAATTAATGAGTATGACCAAATGCAGCCTTAGTTCTAATGCAGCATCATATATTATATGTCCAGTTGGGCAGTTGATCTTACTTGGGTAAAATGAAGAGAGATGCAAAAAACCATGGAGCTCATGAATCAATATTCTGAGTGCAACTACCCCCTTTTGTATAGTTATTCTAAGCCTTCCTACAGATTTCGATGCCAACGTCTGTTCCCAAATACTGCTTTTGGCTTCAGTAATGCAGGATCAGGCCCATACAGTCTAGCAATAGAAAGCTGTTGCTTGGCAGTACCAAGGGTTGTGCCACATGGTAAATTCATTAAGTAATTAAGAAAAAAACCCGTAACTCCAAGATAGCACTCAAATAGTCATACCAGTTAAAAATCCCTGGTGCCTGTCAAGGACAAGGGTGGCAAAGTTTCATCTGACAGTAAGACTTGATGATTTAGATGCTTTTCAAAAGGGCTACTCTTCACATATTAAATTATTAAGGAAATATTATGGAACAGGATTATCAGGAAAGAAAAAAACGCAGTGTGCATTAGCTGGCTTAGTCAGAGGAGGTTTTGCTGCATTCCTCATGCACAGAGATTACTCCCTCCCTCTGTAATTCCCTGTGCACTCCCAGTCCTCTGGAGACTGCTGGTGTGCATCATCCTCACTCCAGCTGAAACACTCTGTCCTCTGACAGAGGTTCAGGCTGCCTACCATTGCTGTGTATCTTCTCACATCTTTTTGCCTTTTCATAAACATCCGTGTTCTTCCCCAAACCCCACTCAGGCTGTATCACCTGCAAGATGTGCTTTATTTTTGACCCAGGCCAGACTGTTCACACAGATGCCATCTGTACGGCACAGAGGCTCCTAAAACAGTCTCCCCTTCCCACTCTTGCTTGTCAAGACACAGTGGACTGTACTTTGCATTGAGCTGAGTTTTAAACAATTTTAGGCTGCTTTTCTTTTGCTTTCAGTGCTCACTCTGCTGTCTCTATCAAAAGCACAAGCCATTCTTTTCTGGAACACTTAGTTACTTTTTTGAAGAGAGACTACATATATATTCTGATATTCATCTCATACTGGGGCCAGTGGATTAAGAAGGAAAAAAAAAAAATCTACAGATAAAACCAAAGGCTCTGTTTTACAACTGAGGAGGGAATACTTTTAATAAAGAAAACCACAGAAACGGTGGGGAAAAATACAGAGAGATGGCCAGTCTTCAGGCCTAATTAACCACTGGTGTAAACAGATGTCGCTGCAATCAAGCCAGAAGACTTCGGCCACCCACTAGCCTTGAGCACAAACCCAACATGAGCCTGAAAATCTTAACAGCGTGGGGCTGTCAAACATGTGAGCCACACACACGCTTCAACACGAAGGTCATTACCATTTCCCTTACGCTGATGGACTACCTGCTCCCAGTTCACCAACGGAGAGCAGCTCTACTGAGCTGGCTTACCGCCTGTGCTACACATATTACAGCCCTTTTCTAAAGCAAAGCAACTCCAAGAGCTCTACGTGAAGCCATACATTTCTGGAGTGCAGATGCCCCTCACACTCTTCTTAAACACATTTGAAACCTGGAAGAGGCCTGGCTGCACAGGCAAGTTGGAATATGTTTAGCACTGCTCAACCCTGCTGAAATGCCAAAGGCTTGATAGACCAAATGGGGCCACCAGCGGGGTGACTAAAGGCTTCTAGAAGTGGATGTTCCTGCTCAGATTTGTCACATTAAACCACTGTACAACAGTAGCAAAATGGTGTCATGGCTACAGTGTTGATGTAGGGTATTATATAGCATTGCAGTATGTTATATAGCACTTAAAACCATGTCACTTGTGTTTTAATGTGTTCATGCATTACCAGGGGAGTGGTGTGGGGGTGCCAAAAAGAAACTATTTCAATCCTTATTTACATGAAAACATGAGTTCATACATTGACATCCAAATGAATTAAGCCACCTCTAGACGCTTCTGCTGTCTAGAATACAGCCTGTAGAGCATATTCAAGCTCCTACACCGTTTTGGGGGCTTGGGCATTTTGTTTGAAACTAGTTCTGCAGCATCTTAGAGCCACCAGATTCATGCAGTGCTTACAAAGTAAGATAGAGGCATTTTCAAGGTAATTCAAATTTGCAATGATAAATGTTTCCCCTGATCATCCCAGGTGCAAAATTCTTTACAGACTGTTTATCTGTACTTCTGTCATACAGACAGAGGTTTCTGAGGGTCTAATTTTAAGTAAACAGTGAATGACCTACACAACTTCTTAAAAAAGCCAAACAAACAAACCCCAATAAGACAGAAGTTGAATCTGCAGGGCCAAATTTAGAAGAGGAAAAAAAAAATGGAGCTGGCAAAAAACCTAGCACAAGAACATCAAATGTAGCATAAACTCCCACTGCCGTTCTGTTCCACTACAAATAAATGAAGATCATATAGAACTGAACTCATTGAGGCAATGCAGTGAATGCATAAGTCTTTCCATTTTAACCCTTCACAAAGTGTGTGATTTCTTAATTATGTGCAAAGAAGAGATAAAAAAAAAGAGGGAATGAGTACATTTGATGCTTTTACTGACTATGCTTGTGGTAATGATTCATTTTGCCTCTCTACATTCCCTCATGCGAGCACAGCTAAGAGTCAGCAAAAGCTCATACTATATAAGCAGGTAAACAGACTGTGGGTGAAGTATGTATTTCTTCACTCTACCTAAAACCACTCCTGTAACGGTCAGAAAGGCATCTTAGCCTTCTGAAGAAAAAGGGAACTGCACAAATTAATTTAGCTGGAGAACTAACCTTTTTTATGCTCTCTCTTTAAAGGAAGCTGTTCATTTATAGTGACTATTAGCCAAAGGCTAAAAGAGGTTTACACCTAATCAGTATTCCCAAGCAAAAATGAAACACTAAATCACTGCAAACCCACCCAGTATTTAGGATGTACCACCAGGACAAAGAATAAAGCTGAGAATCCACCTTTTATCATCACGGTCCATCTTTCCCTTCCTTTCACACCTCTTACACTCTCTTTCTTCCTCCCACAGTGGCTTTAAGGTGCTAATGTCCTTGAAATGTGGCAGGGAGTCTGGAAGACTCTCCTGCCTGGTCACCCCCATCTCTCTTGCACCACAGCATGTGTCAGAATTTGCAGGGGCAGGGGAAAAAAAAAAAATGTTGTCAGCAGGATGGCACAGAGCTAGAGAAAGAGATGCTGCATGTGGCATACTGCTCCCTAAAGCCAGCAGTGGCTTTCTGAGAGAGCCGTAAGCAGCTCTCTCAAACAGTAATAATTGTCCCTTTTTTAAATTTCAGCCTTGATGGAGGAGCAAAGTGGAGACATGATGGGAGTATAGGAGGGAACAGGCCAAGGGAAATGAGTAGACCCAAGAAACAAGGGGGAAGAACCGCATCCCCATCAACACTGCTGCTACCAAGTCCAGGGTGTTCTCTGGCTTGACCTCTGGACAGCAGTAGCAGAAGAAAATACCACGAGGAATATCACTGAGGCCCTCCTTGCTTCTTCTCCCAACCACAGGCCTTCCCAACACAAAGGGATGGGCAGAAGTCTCCCAAACCCCTCTTTCTTTTACCGAGAGCTCCATTTTCCTGCAGAGATCCAGCTTTACAAACTAACTTCTATCAGTTTTATTTGTAGAAGAAAAATGTGAATGGCTGTCTTGAGCCGTAACTCTTGTTCCACAACCTGCCCGCAAGAGCAGCCAGCAGCCCAGTACTTCACAGAAAGGCACCAGCCTATTTGCAAGAGCTGGGCAGAGACAGGCACCCTCTGGGAGAGGCTCACAGCCAGGGGCCAGCCAAGTCAAGGAGGGATGAATGCCCACCGCAGGGCATTTCTAATCATCCACATCCAGGGGACATTCCTACTGTGATTCCTGATAAGCAAAAAAGTCCTAATAAACCCTGGTTACTTTGCTTGCTTACCTACATCTATTGTCCAGTAGTGTTAACCTTCAGGTTAAATCTTTTTTTTTTTTTCCTACCCAACCTTCTCTTCTGCTAAATTTCCTCCACTCTTAACTGGATGCTCAGCTATAAAAGCAAAAGAAGTTAATCAGATGTCAAAGTGCTGATAATTTGACTCCATACACATACCCAAATACTATTCCCATGCAGGTCAGCAGACAGAAACCTCTTTTTGCTGGCACCACTCTTCAGAGGAAACTCGTTCTCATCTGAGCAGCTAGGGAAGTGCAAGTGCCCACTCCTACTCTAGTTGTGGGGTTCGTAGAAAGAGCTGCCCCCCCAAAGAACACTAGTACATTACTCTTACCGGCAAGAAGGGAGACCTGGCATTCAATGGGTTTGTTTTCATTTTTAAAGAGAACAACCTAAAACAAACCACCTCTGTTAGAGAAACGCTGTCTTCCATGAGACGTTCAGGTGAAAGACCTCAGATGCCCAACATATTTTTGCTAGCTGTCATGGCTGATGTGGGCGAAATCATGAGACGGTAATGCATTTGTCATTTTGAACTTTTTTTCTTTCATTTAGCAAAGATTCCCCTTAAATAATTGGAAGTGCGGAGATGTTGAAATAAGCCCTAGCAAGTTTTAATCACACTTTTTCTTCTTGCAAGCAAGCGAGCCATCATTCAGTAGCTAGGTGGTTCTAAATAAAGAACTCTAGTCAACAACAGGAAATAACTCCCACAGAAAAAAAAGGGCAGAATACAAACTCTCAGCAACTCGTACATAGCTCACAACGGCCTTTTGTTCCATGCACATTAAGTCTAAAATTTTCACTTTTCAGAATATGTTCTTGCTCTAAGTAATTAAAACATTTTTTCTTGTCACAAGTAGGGAACCCTTCCTTGCCGTTCTCCCAAAACAGTCACATCTCAGAGTCAGAAAATCACAAGCTATTCCCATTTCATTTAATAAGTAAGGACATTCTAGGAACTCCACATGATGACCAGGATTTTCAAAAGTTACTTATGGTGTTTTTTTCCCTGTGGTCCTCCCCCCCCCCCTTCTTTCTTTTTTTGGCAGGGGGGAGGTGCACCATTGTGTCCTCAGCTGCGAACAGTTTACTTCCTTCTTAACGTTCAGAAACCACCTTGTGTTCAGAAAATACAGAGCACCTGGTCTGTGGGGAGGGGGATAAAGGAGAAACCACACATCTCCAGCTACTTTTTAAAAACTCATGTTAGCGTCTAGAATCATCAGGTTTTAAATTATACAAGATATCATGGGCCAATGCCTGCAAACTTTACCAGCAATGATGACCTCTCTTCTCCTGCTCATAGTCTTCCCAAATTCAGCACAGGAGCCTAGCACTGGGATCTGACCTGGCTGTAAGACAAATGCCACATACGGGAAGCACTGGCTGTACTTTGCAGAGGAAACATTTTCAACCACGACCCCCGGATTTCTGGAGTTTTGACAGTTCAAATTAACCCACCTGGCTGATGGGCTACTCCTGCCCTCACTGCACAGGTTAGGCAGATAGGACAACAGCATCCCCACTGATCCCCACATCTCCTCCATTCTCTTCCTCCTCCCAGCCTGTGGTTCATCCTCTCAGTAGGAAAACAGCAATAGTGCCCGGCTATGGGAGAGAGCTGAGTTGTTAGCAAAGCTGGTTGGAGCTGAATGTGTTCAGCCTCTTCAAGGCATTAGAGTACAAGAAGATGCACCTTGTTCTGCCCAAGACAAGGTGCTTTGACAGGCTCTAGGAGGAAATCCTATCTAGTATGGACTCAGGCAGAAGGGTGAGTAGGATAAAAGCCTTTACGAGATATTGGAAAGCAGGCTGGGGACAAAACCAGCACAGAGCAACCAGGAACAGAACATAAAACTTCAATTAACAAGAAACTTTGCCATACCAGTACTCAATGGATGAAATATCAAGGGAATATAAACAGGAGGAGCGGAAAAAAACCCAAAACACAAACCACAGAACACAAGAGTTTGTTCTGGTTAAACTTTAGGCTGTGAAATAGCATCTAAGCTGTATTCATGGGAGCCTGTCTAGCCTATAGTGCTCACAATAGCTACACAAACAGTTCGATAGTCTTGTAACAGGGCTTTCAGGAAAACCTATGTTAACAATCTGTTGGTTTTGTTGGCTTTTTATTTTGTTTTCTTTTTTTTAATTCCTTAAAGTTTTCACTTGTAGCCTGGTACTGTCAACAACCAAGCTCTTCTATTAGGTGGGAACATACATCACTCCTACCATAGCTTCCAGCTTATGCTGAGCAAAGATGATCCCAGGTTTCAGGAAGGGGGATAAATTCCCCTTTTCAAACTCAAAGAAACTTAATCTGCAATCCCTCTTAGAGAGGTAAGATTGCCCCCTCACTGGAGAAGTACAGCTCCAAAATACACATATTGGAGACTTGGGCCGGATTCTCTCATCTCTATTAGGACACAGCAGACACGCTTTAGTTTATGAGAAACGGGAGGAGATTATCACCATACAAAACGGGCAGTATCGGACCAGAAGACAGAAGCACCTGGCAATCTGACCAATAGTCCACAAACAGGTCCCTTTGCTTTGCTGGAAAAGTAACAGGGTTAGGGCTTGTGAAAAAATGTAGATTGCAGGACTGAGCACAACATACAGAAATGCACAACCAAAATCCCTGAAGAATACACTGGTTGACTCCACCCGGCTTCGAAAAAACGTGGTTTTGGTGTGCCGGGGAGGAATTTTAAGATGGCTGCTGCTTGTTAGCTGCCACGGATAGGTCTCTGCAGGAGGTGGGAGAGCTTCTTTAGGAACGTTGCTGTCATTTGTAGCAAGTGTCTTCTGGAGTACAAACATGTACATAGCAGATTTTAGTGGTCAGCTGATTCTAGGATCTCTCCTTCAAATCACCTGATGTGGCTCTGTCACACTATAACCTAACTGTAAAACCAATATCCATTTTAGAAGTTGTGTTTGAGTTATAGAGTTGCAAGAGTCAAGGTTACGGATCCAGACTGGATTTTTGTAGCTGGAATGTGTGAACTAGCTCAGTGTGCACATGTGTGTACCTTGTGTGTTTGTGTGCACATGCACCAGCGAAAGTTTACAGATAGAGCAAATCAAATTTGCTTCCTAATGCAAAATGAGCACGCAGCCTGAAGCAACTCCACATTCAAATCTAGCCCTGAGTAAGTCTTGGTGGTTGTATTATGAAGTCCTCGAGAGTGGGTTCAAACCTGAACTTGCAATTACAGCCTTTTCTGGTTTAGAAAATAGATGTCACTGATGAGAGTTCCAGACTCCTCTTGAACTTTCAGAAAGGAGGGGGGAAAAAAAAAAAAATCAACATAGCAAAGTATCCTAGAGTAGCTGTCCCACCATCTCCCAGCTCTCACACATTAGGTTAAATACTACAATGATTTCAGTGGGACCAGCACACTTTTAAATGATGTACTCTCTCTTTTTCTCTCTCTCACTGAATGATATTTCTGCCCACATGCACTGACACATACAGTGTCTAACAAGGCTGTGATTCATTTTCAGTTCTAGTCATGCTCACAAGTGATGTAGCACGCTTGCTGTGCCTTCAGGATCTGCGTAATTTAGCTTCATTTTCTCTGCCCCCATCCTGCACTAAGTGAAGTTCCAACAAAGCCAAATCATCTCCCACCAACTCACCCTCCCACCCGCTTGGGGGATGTGTACAGCAGGAGTCTGAATAATAATAATAATAATAATGATAATAAAATTAAATTAATGTTAGAAAGAAAAAAGAGAGAGCAGGGGATGAGAGCTTCAGAGATGCCATGAATTGTTAGAAAGCTTTCTAACATCTACAGGGAGTGAATAGTAACAATAATGCGATGTGTACCACCAGGTCACTAAGGAAGCTGTATCGGTCCTGAATCATCTCCCTTAATGTGTTAAAAGCAGCAATGTGTTTTGCATCATGAATATCATTCATGTTCATGCTAAAAAATGATTGACATGAATTCAGAATCCCTGATTTACAAAGGCAAACATCTCCTCAGCCTCTCCCACAGAAACCTCATAGTGACCATTCACTTTTCCCCTGTCCTGTTGCAGTGACTTTGGCCAAGCGCAAATGTCAGCGAAAGCCGTTAGCACGTCCCAACTGCAAACCTCTCATATCCAGTGGCTACCATCCGTCATGAATTACACGCAGTGGTTTTGTGATACAAATTACAAGCTGCTTCTGAGCTACACTCCATGTATTTGAGGCATGAGGCCAAGCCTGAACAAAGTGAAAGACGGGCTTTTTATTTGATAAATCTCATTATCTCACTGGCATTCAAAATTCATCTTAGACACAGAAATGCATCACAAAGTAGTTCTCTAGTTACTTGGAGGAGCCAAGATGCTTTAACATGTAAGTTAAAAGGTATTTACACCCCCATCACACTAACATTTCTAGCTCCCCCCACCTTCAGCCTGGGTCTATGTTTTGATGGAATAGAAATCTTGATTTTTGAAAGAACAACAACTGCATTTCTTCAGCAAATGTCCCCAGACAAAAGTGAGTCACTGCAGACTCCTTCAAGCAGATCTTAGTGATCTGCATGATTTCCTTAATCCCTAACCAATGACACAGGGAAAGAAAAATTAGCACCAAAAACTACTTCAACATTACAGATACAACGCTGAGAGGGTCGCTGTCACCTCAGAGCTACAGCTAACTAGGAGGACACATATGGTCTTTCTTCCTTTAACATGAAACACGTATGCAAGGCTCCCCACCCTGTAAGACACACCCACCCCCCAGCTAAGCAGCCTCTCCTGCTGCTGACCCCCATTCATGACCAACACAAGCAAGCCAGAGCAGAGATTAAATTCCCTACTTGCTGTAGGGGCCCATCTCCTCCTCTTCCTCACTCACTAAATACTCACTAAGTTTGGCCATGCAGCTCACCAGCCCACTTACTAGCATGTCCCCAGTTCAGGCACACTTAACCATGCTGTAAAGGCAGATCCCAAGAGGACACCAGAGTTTTGGGCCACTCCAGGCTTGTCTCCCCCACCTAATGGTTTGGAGAGGTGGAGTTCCTCCCTCTGCCTCCCACCAACCTCCTCTCTTCTGCCAGGACAAGCCTGGGCTGATCAGGAGCTGAAGAAATACACTGAAATTTCCTCATGGTCATTTGTTGCTGATCCCTTCTCCTCCTCAGAAGTTCTCAACTCCATCAAAGATATGGAGGAGTGATCACAGCCAGGAAAGGGTTGATGTACCTTTCTGATGTATACCACACACGACTGGGAAGGAACTGGATCATCCCATGAGGCTGGTATTATGAAGGACTCTAGCAGCACTGAAACATTCAGAGGAGGGTAATTCCTGGGACTGGATACTCGTTGGGAGTAACGGGCCAGGCAAAGGCGGCAGCGGACTGTCATTTCATCAGATGGGCCACTGCCTCATTTTGCAAATTGAAGAAATGAAGCACAGGGAAACTACAGGATGGCTTATTGTGGAAATGAAAGTCAAGCTCGTGTGTTTTGATTTCCAGAGCACTCAACACAAGTCCAGCCTTCCTCATCCACGAAGTCACATTGTAAACATCCTCAGGGCAGGGCCTGCACCTCTCATTTGCTTTACGTCTGTGGCTTCCCATCTTTCCTGGTTTGCAGATCCCTTCACACTTTCCAATAGGGCTGTGCATTTAAACCTGCTGACAATAGGCTTGCTTTCCTGCACATCTTACACGTAGCCTGTGGATCCTTGTGAGACAAAAACCAGCCTGCTCTCCTTTGCTGTAGATTCCCGTGTGTCCCTCTCTTCCCACCGATTCCTACAACACTACAAGAGTCAGCAGCAGACATTTTCAAAGTAGCCCTAACTCAGTCTAGTTGCCCTAATTCAAGACAAAAGCGCAGAGCTTCCTTGTCATTTCAGTGTTTCCCATCTCAAGGTACAGGAGCTGTTGATCTCCCACATGAAAATGCATTATGCTGTCAGCCCTGCCTAAGGGCTGTTATTTAATTTACTTGAAGAGGTAAGTGAAAGCCCCTTCATGCAAATGCTTACAATGTGATCTGGGAAACAGCAGGCGTAATTAGATAAAATGGCAGCAAAGCCCACCAGGGAAATAATGTTAATTCATGAGGATTTTCCTCTCCACCTCTCTCAGCAAGATTTGAAGCCAAAGAAGAAAAAAAAAAAGAAAGAAAGAAGGAAAAAAAACAAAAAAAAAGGAAAAAATTCAGAATGCACCTCAATGCTCTCTCTCTTGGTGAAGTAGAAAAACAGGACAGCAACCAGCGGGGTCATCTAAAAGATGCCTCAGCACGGCACCTCTGGCAGGATTGGCTGCCCATGCTCCTAAGCAATGAAGCACTGAAAGCAAAAATTGCTCTGTCACTGTCATAAGTTATTCCGAGTAGAGACATAACGAGCCAACATCCCTAAACTTCACACCATCTCCTGACCAAGGCCTAACCAGGCGACGGAGAAGATTACTCAGATGATAACATCATCACTGCAACCCCCTACTCCCAGTAATAGTAATAAAACCATAGGTCTTCTGCAAGTCTTGAGAGCAGATCTGGCATTTCCAACCAACTCACAAATTCTTTTCCTCAAAAACATCCAGGAAGGGGTTTTGACCAAACCGTGTCACAGCATCATTGGTAAAGGAGAGTGCTAGGGCACTGCGCTCTCTGTGCGTGGGGCACAATCCGAACAGCAGCGATGCTGTCGCAGCGGCCTCAGGAAGCCATAGCTCTGTGTTTCAGTCTCTGCCGGCTTCTCCCTCCCACCTAGAAGCCAGCCAGGAATGTCACCTCCTGATTGCTGACCTGCCACTACCAAAATGGATTCCAATTAGCCAACTCACTCACGGCTATTAGGAAAGAGAGACATTTTTTGTTGTTGAGTAATTACTCCTCATGAAATGGCTTACATCCCTAGTTGATTAGGTCACAACACACTGTGAACAAACTGATCTAACAGAGATATCTTTAACCTGCTAAATTGAGGCATACTTTCTTGATATAGAAAGCTTAATTGAAGCCATGCATGGAGTACTTACTGAAGGCATCTTAGACGCAGAATTGTAACATTCAGAAACAAACAACAGTTGGGACTGAAAGACAACCCATACACATCCAGCTTGCATATTAATTGGGAGAAAAAAAAAAAAGCTGGTTTGTTTGCTTACTGTGAGGACAGTAAATGACTCAAAGTGAACAGAGTAGTTTGACATCAGCAGTTAAATATGTAATGGCAATATTCAGGTGGCACGTATGGAAGAGATTTTGTTTGTTTGTTTCCCTATATATTTTCCTCTAACTAACCGAATGAAAACCTCTTCTTCTAGTCAGGCATTTACTTGTTAAAGCAATCAGAAATACACAAAGTTTTTTTATACAAAGCCCAAATAACCACACAGTAAGTGCCAGCCCTGCCACAGCAAGGGTTCCCAAAACAGAGCCAGTGAAGCCCACCAGAAGAATCTTTAACCACAGTCAGCCTGGGTTATGCAAATAAGTTTGATTACATTTTTTCTCTCTTCACAAAATCCCAACCTTTAGCATCCCTCCACAAAGTTCAGCAGCCTGGAGAACAGCAGCTCCACCACCACTTCTATCAAGTCATCCATTGTAGTACACTGATTTACTTAAAACCAAACCCAATTCCCAAACCCGTAAATACCGATGACTTCCTGATTTTTGGACATGCCCATCTATTAAAAAGGAAGCCGTTCGCTTTACGGGCTGTGGCCCTAATCTTTCAAACAGTTATGCCTGTGCTTAGCAGGAGCACGCGAGCACTTCAGTCCAATGTAAGCATTTGTCGGAGCGAGGTCAATATTTCCTGTTGCAGTTAAAAACACAGTTAAGATGGAAAAATATGACTGCAACACAAAATCAACCCTTCTCTTCCCATTTCAGGGTGGGGGGGTCGGGGAAGCACTCGCAATGTAAATATATGTCACAGGGGCCTGGATAGTGTGAGTGCCATGAACAGCTCTATACCATGTTGACTTTCTAAGTCAGGAAACCGACTGGGTGTCATTTAATCTCCTAGATTAAAATCACTTAGCGAATATTGTATTGTTTCACTGTTCTCACTGTCATTTCAGCGTTCAGGGCCTCACCGGAGCTCTGCTGCTGGCTAACTCGCCGCTAATGAAACCTTGCGCAGGAGCAGCTGCCGGAATCTGTGTCAAACTGCATCTGGCACCCATCTATCTTCCAGCCATCTAAATTCACCTCTGAAATCATACAAAAGCAGCCGCAGAGCTCCCTGCAGCCACTCCAACACACCAGTCTTTGTCTCATCAAGCCTGTTAAGCAATTTAAAGCAATTTATTTTTTTTAATTTGCCTCTTATTTTACAGCAGCAGCTTTTTTCAAAAGAATCGAAGAAGTTAAGAAAATTGGTGGCAGGGGGAGAGGGGAAAAAAAGTGTCTTTTTTTTTTTAAAAAGCCTGTCAAGCTCTCAGTAGACTATCATTAAACCAGTTTTGGCTGAAACTGTATGTTTAGGGGTTTTCCAATGGAGACACTCTGGTGCCTGCAACACTCAGACAGGGAGGGGAGGCTGCTATACAATTGTTGAATTGTTGTCATGGCTATTAAATATGCTGTAGCACAAATACCCAACAGGGCTGAAGGTTTGCAGTGTATTGGCTCTGGAGAGGTATCAAAAATACTGGTATTAAGTAGCAGATAACTGAGTTATACAAACACTGAATAAAAGATTAAGTCAAAAGTTGTAAAAGGTTTATTCACTTCAATCCTTTCCTCCCTTCCTCCCCCTCGTCCCCCACTTAGGGCTTAACGTGCCCTGTAAATTCAAAATATTTGACATTTACTGTAGGGTTAATTTGACCCAGTCTCCTCTAACATTTGGGGTGAAACTGCCTCTTCTCTCTTTGCATTTTCTGCAGAGGACAGGACTTTTGCTCCACCATCTCGTTAGGCTTACAAGCGGCAGTTTGAGAGAGTGGCACAGTAAAGCCATGACTTGCTGACTAAAACAGGTTAATGAAAAACAGGCTAGTGACTGAAATTGAAACTTCTCATTTCTCTCAAGAAAAGGGTGTATTGTCAAGATAAAGTAGAGCCTAGCGTGTCTATTAAGCAGCTTTCAGAGAAGTGCTGCTCAAAACAGCAGCACCACAAGCTCCACAGTGTGAGAGGAGGGGACACAGCCCCTGGCACAGGCACAGGCACAGCCCCAGTGCTTGGCCAGGCCATGCCGGGAGAGATGTCCTCTCCACACCAAAACCCAGCCAGCCACCGGGAAGAAACATTAAAGAACATGGTGTGCAGAGGGCATGGGATGTGCTGGGCTCCCCTCCCACAGTGAAGTTGTTCATCCAGCCAAACAGGTCACAGGCCAGGTCTCGGTGACATCCAGCTGTACGGCACGGAGGATTCCAGGTGAATGTGCCAGGCCTACTGTAAGGGCACTGGTCAGTGAATTCAGGAGGCGTTTCCTAGACTGAACGCTGCTAACTGCAGAAGGAGCAGGAGAAACAGGATCTGTCAACCCACCTAATTAAGGTGCGTTTTCCCCACGCAGACTCATACACGTCTCTCCAGGCTATAGGGCCCTCAACCCAAAACAGATGGAATGTATTTTGCATTTCTATGACAGTTTGTTCTCAGCACTTCTCAGGAAGAAGAAGCACAACCTACAAGTCCTAAGAAAATGTTTGAACGCTTGCAGACACCTCTGTCTCCGCTGCTAATTGTGTTGTGTCCATCCCCCTTGCAGCTAATCTGTTGCAGCAACTGTCCCCATTCCTCCATGCTAACCCCATTCGGGGGGGAAAAAAAAAAAAAAAAAGAAAGCGCGCTCCTCTCCCGAAAGCTTCCCAAAGTAACCACCTCGATGAGAAATCATGTTCTTGTGCAAAAGCTCAGGTCTGGCCACTGGCGTTCCTGCTCTTTAACCCACTAAGTAAAAAGAAGATTTGTTTATGTCCTGCGTAGGGTCACATTATAAGGATGCCTAAAATGAAATCACCAGCGCTGAGAGGCCAAGTGAATACCCCAGGCAGGCCCTCCAGCCCCCAGTTGAGCTCTGCAGTAGGACTGACGACAGCTCTAGTACCGTGGCCACTAGGAAAGGCAACATAGATCAACAACTCATTTTTTACAGGCCAATGGGTTGACCCCTGGGCAGCATTAGAACAAGTCAGCATAAAGGTGACAAAGCTCTGTATACCATTATAAATCATCCAAACCAACCAGCAGAAAATCCATGCACTTATGGAGTTAGCTTATACTTTTTTCTGTTTTTTTCCCCTTTGTAAACAGAGTTTCCCTCCCCACACCCCATCTCCAAATGCCCATATGGCAGGTGTCACAAGAGGCGTTCTCACATCCTGCTCTCCGAGGAAGCCGTCCCTGCTAACTGAGCACTTGCACAGCGCGCTCTACGTTTCACTGGACATCACACCAACAGATGATGCAAGCAATGCCCATTGTCCAGGTGGTGGTGTGTGACCTATTTCTGGGCTACAGAAGTTTGGTTTGGGAGGAACGTGCAACCTACTGACAGAGTGGGGAGGAGGAGCAAATCATTGTAAGCAAGTCAGGAATGAATCCTAAATCCTATGTATTGGCTCTGAGTTTTCAGAGGGAAGTAAGAGGCCAAAACAAAAGTACAGTGTCACAGCCACAGGACCCCGCCATCAATCTGGAGTGGAAGCAAGGATGAGACAGCATCCCCTTTGTGGGAAGTAGAAACTTCTGCTGCTTACAGAACTCGGGTCCCCCAGGTCTGGTTTTCTTACCAGCACATGGCATCAAGAAGGAGAAATACTTTGAAGACAGACAGGCAATTCTCTCCTCCCCTGCCTTCCAACAAGCCAATTAATTCAAAAACAATCTGTGTCCCTACTTGACCATTAACAGACAGTACTGGCTCAGCACCACTACCAGGTGCCTCAGGTTTTATGCATGTATAAGTTGTCCTGTAACAGGGGCAAATGTATTCTCTGTTCATTTACCAGGTGGAGTGTTTCTTCAATCATTTCCCTCTCACATGATATACACAACCAAATGAGCTCCGAAGCAACAGGGTAAATTTTCACAGCTAACATTCCCTCTTGCGGGATTTTCTTTGGCATTGCCTGAAACATCATTGGTTTTCTTGTCACTTGACAATTTTGCCATATTCTAGAGCAGCTCCTCTGACCCATAAGGAAACACAGAATCATAGAAGGAGTCCAGCACTCTCCTACACACAATGAACAGTATTTCAAAACTTACACCATTGCCCTCAAGTCACAATCAAGAGAAGTTGGGAAGAAAAGGAAAGCAAAATATGTTGATTTGCACAAGGCATAGCTCTTCTTTAATTAAAGGGGACTACTGGTTGGTCTGCAGGTACTTTCTTGAAATTTTGGGGCCTTCCAAAGCTCCCAACCTGCTGGTCTCTTCAGCCTTGGGGAAGTCTCTGCAGATCCCTGTAGATAAGCTGTCCTGGCACTTGAGTCTGCATATACAACCCCTACAGAACTGTGGTTAGTTTGTATTATGTAGCATGTGCACACTGCCTATCCAGGAAAAAATGATCCAACAACAACAACAAGAACAAACACACCTCTCCAAAATACCCCATTCCATTCTATTGATTATGGAAATCTCCCGATTTCCAACTTCCAAGAATACCCGGAAAAGCAGGCAAGCCTTTTGTGTCTACATCTCCTACAATATCATTTGAGGGAAATTATAGCTTAAATAATAAAGGGAACCTTTTTTTGATGGGGAAAACCAGAAAACTGAATAGAGCTGGTTTTGTATCAGATGCTGGGTTCATTTCATGAGGTTTTCTACAGTGTAATAGTTTTCAAAACAGGACAGCCAAGAATTCCCTTCTCCAGTTATCTATAAATCAGGACTGGAGAGAGAAGAAACAGTCCCAGAGTGTGGTATGCATCAGCCTGAGCAAACGCTCCAAGAGGTCATGCAGGTAAACAGCTACACAGCCTCAATTAGCAAAAAAAGGCTCATCTACAAATCAAGTACAGGAAAAAAGCTTATAACTCCGCCAACCAGCCACATTTATCTGTTTAAAGAGGGGAAAAGGCAGCTACCTCTCCCCCAGCTGACACTGCCCAAGACAGCAGAGAGAGCAGGTTCGACTTTTAGGAGTTTCAATTACAGAAAAGAGCACCAGACACGGGGACAAAACCATTTAGCAAGGCAGTCATCGTGTCCTGACCACACTCCTCTGTGAGCTGTGCGAACAAGCTGTGCAAATGCTCTGGCTGACAGGCAGAAGGGCAGTCACAGGGCCAGTAAACTTAATGGTATGCTTGAGCTATACCTCAAATTGTAGGGGTCACCAGAAGACAGCACAGAAGTCAGAGCACAGAGCAGTATGGACAGAGTAAGGGAGGAAAGCACCTGTATAGAGATGGAAATAAGGGCTAGAAATTGAGCGGGGGACTTGCAGACAAATATGAGATAAAATAAATATATGTATACATACAACTGCAAACTGGTGCAGGAAGAGCTCCAAAGGAAGGAGATGGGGAGGGAAAGGTAAAGGGAAGAGGGGGATCTGGACCTGACTACGGCAGCAGGAAACAGTTTTGGCACTCCTCCCCCCCGGCCCACAATTCATTTGGATAAAAAAAATAAGGACTGAGGTGTTAGTCCAAGAAGCCAAGGATAGGAAAATTTGCTAAACTAGAAGCAAAAGATGACCCACTTCGGACAAGAGGTTTAAGCAGAGGGAAATCAAGAGGAGAGAAGGAAGTTTTGAAACTTGTGTGGAGAAGATAACGGCAGGCTTTAGCAACTGTAAGGAATGGGAAGGGGGATGGGTAAGGAGAGGGGAGTTAAAAACAAGGGGAGCAAGATATGTTTCATGGCACTAATTCAGCAAAGAAACAGCCTCAAATGGATGTAAACAATGGACTATTCATTAGGGGTTTAATTCCCTGCAACCCAGCAAACTATTGTCTACACGTTTTAAATACTCCCTTCACACACACACACACACACAAAAAGTGAAACATCAGATAATCTCAACAACTTGCCTCGAAGTCACTGCCCTCAAGCATGCACCATGCTTGGCAGGCTCTTCTTCCGACCATCTGCCAGCACGTGTAGGAAAATAGATTATTAGGGCCCCAACGCAGCAGTTCTGTAAGTGTCTGAAAGTAAAAACCACTCCACAAACATCTGAACATTGCATATAACATTTGTGAATCTGAAAATGCAATTCTGCTCTTGCCTGCTCCCATCCATCTCTCCCTCACGTTTAAAGTAGGAGGTGGCTGTTCTGTGTGTCCCATCTGATGGCCACAACACTGCCAGCGATCTTTTCAGGGCCAGAGCCAGTCGACCTCCCACAGCTGTGCCCTACCTGCCCTCATGCCATCTCTAGCACAGCTAATCAGTCTCCTAAGTGCCATACTTTGCTTTCACACAGCCTAAAATACTGGGGCCAACAGGGAGCTAAACCTGGCTTGCAAAATCCACAAGCCAAGCTCAGGGCTAAAGATGCTACTGTGCTTAGGCAGCTGATGGTTGCTTATAGCAGCTGACACTTTGTAAGTAGTTAGGATCAGGGTTTTAAGCTTTTAAGCCAAGTACTGGTGGTGCAGAAATCATCAAGAGGTAGCGCTGAGGAAATTGATGGTGCTGTTTCCATTTGGCTGTGACAAGGCAAGCCTTGTGCATCTGAGGTCAGAGTGCAAACTACAGCAGCTGGCCTGAAACTCATCACAGAATCACTAAGGTTGGAAAAGGCCTTTAAGATCATCAAGTCCAACCATCAACCCAACACCACCATGCCCAATAAGCCATGACCCAAAGTGCCATGTCCACATTTTTTTGAATACTTACAGTGATGGTGACTCCACCACCTCCCTGAGCAGCCTGTTCCAATGTTTGACCACTCTCTCAGTAAAGAAATTTTTCCTAATATCCAGTCTAAACTGGATATAATCACCCCTGGCACAACTTGAGGCCATTTCTTCTCTGTCTATCACTAGTCATGCCCAGCTTTGCATTAGTAAAGGACAGGCAGTGACTAACGGCACAGGTAGATGAGCTCTGCAGAGCCTTTTTAAGCTATCCCACCTCAAGCGTCCTTTCCACCTTGCAGCAGGAGCCTCCCACACTGACAGAAGATGATGCGTGCTTGTATCTCACACTACCCACCTGACACAGCAGCTAAACCAGCAATTCAGAGTTTGGGGCTACATTTTCAGTTTCAGAAGGTACAGATGCACATTTCCTTCTGATGCCTCTGTTACGGTAAGGGACAGCTTGGATAGCTAGCGAATACATTTGACATCCGTGTTTGCCTATCTGAGCTTAGTCTGTTAGAGCTCTAGTAATATCCCTTCCTGAGCACTGGGTGCATGGCAGGGCATGCCAGTACTATCCGTATATCCTCCTCTTGTTCTCAAAGGTGACTTGGCTTTTTGGGCTGCCCTACCTAGTGCAAGCACTCACCGTCTCTGATCCACAGCCCCTTGGAGGGAAGGGTCTTCTGCTTCCCAGCAAAGGGCTAGTAACTGTGGGAGGCACTTCTAGGGCAAGATGGAAGAGGCAGGTTTCTTGGGCTTCCTTTTTCCTCACCTGTATGAGGGCACCTGCATCACAGGGTGTCCTTCCTGTATTCATGGGCAAAGGCTCAAAGGACCTATCTAGTCTGCAGACCTGCAGAGCACAGGCTGTACAGCCTCACTCAGTGTCTCTCATGTTTGACAGGATATGACCTGTCCTTCAGGAATATAGCCAGCCTGTCTGCAGGACTGCAGGGAAAAGCTCCCGACAAGAGTCTGTCTCTCAGCATTTCTTCCTCTTGCCCGGCTCCACACTGACACGAGCACAGTGCCTCTGCTCAGTGTTACGTCATATTGCTCCCACCATGAATTACACAGACGTAAGAACAACTTTGACTCCCTTGAGGTTTTCACTCAACTTATTCAAAGTCTGACTCCTTGTGCTGAAGGTCTGTGGAGAGGAGGGAGGGAAGAGACAAGAAATCTTTTCTTATCCTTAATCTCGGGCATATGGGTAACAGCAAAGCACCTAATTCTGTTTTGTCTGTTATCCAGAAGTGCTGCATGTTTCATTGAGCCCTGGGAGCACACAAGCAACACAGAGCCCACACAGGAAAAAACTGGCCTGGAAAAGTGGCAGGAGGAGGGGAAGAGCTCAAGAGTTTTAATTTAACTTATGTCTTTAATATTGCATGGATGCTCTTTGTTCGTGTTACGCAGTGCACAAGTGGCACACGCAACAAATCACTGTCCGCTACATTGGGAAAAATAAAGACACATAAGCTGAAAATACACAGATTCATGTATGTTTCTCCTCTCATCACAGTATGCTTTTACGTATTTGGGTCACATTTAGGGTTCACATAGTTCACGGAGTACCTCAAAACAGCAATCATACACTGACAACTACTATGGTTTAGGGACACCTTTGCAACTGCCACATAAGCAGCAGGAAACAAAGTGCTTGCGTACGACACTGAAATTCCCCTTTTCAGCTCTCTGAAAAGCCCCCGAGTTGAGTATAAGGCGGCCTTTGGGGCTGTAGGAGACTAGTCACAGAGCTTCTGAAGTGTTTTAGTTTTAACCTAAGCTTTCAGTGTGGAAAGGAACACAATTTCTACCTCTTTTCACAGTGAAGATAGCCACCAAAATGTGAACTTAAGGTTGAGCAGAAAAAAACGAGGAAGCGCAGAGCGGGTCTTGTTAAGTCACATGTGGTCTCCAGCATATGGGTAACAGTCACATTTAAATAAGGAAATCAAATGTCAGTCCACTACTACCCTTTCCAAAATGAATCTTTCTACTGACTCCCAGGAATATCCAGCTTCAAAGGCTGAGTGTCTGCTTGCAGGAACAGGCAGACAGTAAAAAACACACACAGGGACGTAACTTGAGTTTTCTCTCATCCTCTCTCAGCCAAAGTCCTTTTCATTAAGCGTTTTTCACCGAGCTGTACAAGAAAGAGAAGCAGGAGAGGAAGGGGGCGGTGGGAGGAGGGAAGGGGGAAATACGGCATTTCCCATCAGCTCTACCAGAGGAAAGACACAGTGAGGAAACAGTAGAGGACCTGGCTAGAGATCTCTTCCAGCCAGAAAAGTGCAACCAAGGAACGAAAAGGAGTAACATATGGAGAACACGGGAAGGAAAACCAGTATGCAGGGGAAAGACCAAGAGAATACATAGGAATGGAAAAGAATGTGAGGAGGCTCTGTGTTTTGATGGGACAAAGTACTGAGGAAACAGCCAAACACATATACCAGTTTAAGAATCAAAGAGAAGAAGCTGAAGGTTTGAAGAAATCATCCAAACACAGAAGAGAATAGGCTCTGTCTGAGGAAAAACCACAGCCTGGAAAACATCAAGGGAAATAAACACTAGCAAGGAGGTGAAAAAAGGTAATGAGAAGGGAAGAAACGGAATACGGGGGTTTGGCTTTCTTTTACACATTGAAATCTTTGCTCAAGTTCACATCTTAATTCTTAAGACGAGAGTCTCAAATCCCAAGTTTCAGCAGAAAAGATCCAAGTTTGAATTAGTCAGCCCATAAAGGCTATTTCACCATCACCTCTAATCAGCCTCCTGTCACAACCAAGGACATGCCAAATATCTTAAGTAGACTTGGTTTAAAAGCTAAAACAGTACCAGTAATAGTAACAATTCCTGGCTGAGTCACATTTTCATTTTAAGCTACACACATTACCCATTCAAAGGATTTAATTTGAAAATTGTTATTGTTGAAACTTGTTAGTTTTTTTTTTTTAGTAGCTCGGATGAGTAGGAACAACATTTCCTGTACTATGGGTGAGAAGCTCTTTTGAACATTACAGGGTTTTTCCTTACTCCTTTTCCCAGCCCTCACACACCTCTATTGGTGGGAACTTTCCTTCCAGACACTGTCCTTCCCAAGGACTGACTTAGAGAAAAGACGATTTCCCTTACATAGTTTTAACATTGACTTGGGGGCTGGTGAAAATGGTCGCTTGGGCTGTGTGAGCTGATGAAGCTGCAACCACATGTCTTCACTCTTTCTCTTGTAATTTGATACCTGGCTTTAGTGATCCCTCCAGCTCTTGAATTAGGAATGGAAAATATGAGAGCTCTGTTTCGCAGCAAAGGTTTAGAGATGGGGGAAAAAAAACAAAAAAAAAAAAAAGAAAAAAGACATCTTGGGGCTACTTGCAAATGGTATTTGCTTTACACTGGACTTTAACACCTGACAGGAACAATCCATGTAGGCTCTGTGTACCCACACATACCTACCTGTGTCCATGCTAGAAAGCACTGCTCAGCCCTGTCAGAGCTGGTTGTTTGAAGCTTGAACCCGAATCAGGCCGAAAGTCTGATTTTTAAAGCCATTCCCTTTACTTTGTACCTCTCGGCTCCAACTGTTGTGGGTGCAAATAGTGACATTTAAAAGCAAACAGCTATCACTAGCTGCTGAGGGAATGAGACATTAAAAATGCCAATAGCTGCTTTCTGCATAACTGCAGTTCGTTGCAAGAGTAAAACAGGATGCCAGGCTGAAGGCTTTATTAAAAATGTTGTCCCTAATCATCACACTCATTTTCCAAGTCCTTTGAAAAATATTTTTAAAGCATCTCTCTAGTTATATGTCTTGTTATGTGTTCTCAGCCACACAACCGGCAAATTCCAAATCCCAAAACAGAGTACGAGAAACTCCACATAAACACAGCACTCACAGCAGTTTATAGAATCATAGAATCATTAAGGTTGGAAAAAACCTTTAAGATCATCAAGTCCAACTGTCAGTTTGCAGCATAACCAGCGTTCCCGGACTGCCCTCGTGCATCAGGGAAGGGTACAGTGCATTCACAGGCTCACAAGACAAAACCTCCTCCCTGAGCACTGTGGCTCAGCCATTTCAGTGACACAATTACAGCATTTGCCAAGTAGCTTGCATCATGTAACATGCTGTGAGGCTTTTCACGGCAACACGACTCACAAGCTTCCCTTCGGGGGCCCATCCCCAAAAGCCCTGCTGTAAAGCATTGTAACTCCCGACACCCGTGAGCTTCCCGCGCCTCTGTGTGAACAGTAGCGGGAATCCTGCACCTCTTTTGCGGCTTTCTGTAGGAGGGTCAGCCCTGCTGAGCTCAGTTTAACACTGGCTCCCAGTGTTTACAGGGAAAGATAACTGTCACCTTTCAGAACATCACCCTGAGTCATCTTCCCAAGAAGGTTTTGATGTAAATCAGGTGGGAAAGCAACAGGGTACCAGCGAAAATACTTTTGCTGTCTTCTCAGGAATATGAATTTGTGGTAACACTGGTTGTTTGACAGAGGTCAAATTTTAGTTAATGCAGGACTAAATCCTGTCCTTATAGCCATATAATGATACCGGCAGGAAATGTTGAAGATCCAGGTGGAAACAGAGATTAATTTTGCCTTCTTCCATGATAGCATGAGAGACATATTTTTACAGACTGGCTACAAGATTTCTAAAACAATGTGTTATAGCTATGAGATAGCATGTATCAATAAAGCCATAGCTTTGTCGGGATGGTGAGAAACGAGCAGTGTGCAGTGCAAACTAAATAGTACAAAAACACAGCAAATTAAGCAGTTGGTTCCCGAGCTGAGGTTTGTAGAGATCTGGTGAGCTGCAGGATATTGGCTCTCCATCTTGCTTCCAGCTGCTTCTACAGATGTCCGGGCTCCTCATTGCCAAGAAGAGCTAGGAGGCTAGTGAAAGCAGCTGGAAGAGAAGGAGGTGGAGGAGGAGTCAGGCTTGCTGCCTCTGGGGAGGGCCCAAAGAGGAGGAGACGGAAGCAGGCACTGCCCACACGTGCTCCACAACTTTGTCTGAAGATTCTGACCACTAGGAAAAGGCACAATGTCCAGGGAGAGGGGAATGAGGCACTGGACACTTTGGAGTATTTTTTCCTTTTTTTTAAGGGAGCTAGGGGAGAGAAGCAGGTCATTGGGTAGCATCTCTGCAAGAAGCTGAAAGCAAGGAGGGCAGAGACTCAAGAAAGAACCAACAAGGAGAGGGAAGAGAGAGAGAAATAAAGTGATCAAATATTAGTCGTGTATGCAAGAGCAAGAATCACTGAGCAGATGGGAGGAGGGAAGAAGAAATGATTAATAGAGAGTGTGAGGCCCTTCCCCCTCCCTCAAGCAGGACTAATCACATGGAAGACAGCTAAAATGTTACTTCCTAATATTGCTTCCCTGCAGTAGCTGCCACATGATAGAGGAGAGACAGCCCGTCCCCAAGACAAAAATCTCCTTAAAAGATGGGAACAAACCCCTCGCAGCAATGCAACCACCACCTTTTGACTGCTGGTGCTGAAGAGTAGTCTGTCAGGATGCATCCGTCATACCCTGAAAGCTTATATCTGTGTGCTCCTACCACCAAGTCCTGCGGCAAGTCTAAAGCAGCATTCTTGCTTTCTCCCTGGTCACCTCCCCTGCCTTCAGACTCCAGATAAAAATGACTGGCCTTCTTGTGCAAGCCAAATCCCAATGTTCAACCTCCCTGCATCAGACGCCAAAAAAATCTCATCGCCTAATGTCAGAGCATACCTTTGACCAAGCATTTGTGGAGCCGCACCTGGATACTAATCCGCTGCCTTCTCACCCCCAAAGCACAGGGTGAGCTTTGCCATTACACGTATTGATCAGAGGTGCAGGTCAGCTCTGCAGCCGGCCTGTTATCCTCAGCTCACAGGATGAGAGACAGCTCTCCTGCAACTGGAAACACAGGCTTCCCTTGCACCACGCGTTCCTCAGGCTGGCCGCCATGAAACAGGAGAGAAGGGACATCGCCACAGAAACACAGACCCAGACAAATACATTTGCTAAAAAAAAAAAAGAGAGGCTCCCGTAGATTTCTGGTAGCAACTTGCCACCAAGACTGCCCTGCACTTAGCTCCCATGAGACAAGCATACAGTCCTGTTCCCGAGGTACGTCCGTCCATCCTCTCAGTTTTTTCTTCCATAGACTGAACAACCCCAATACCGTAATTTTCTCCTCATAGGTTGTATCTGCTAAATCATCCATTTGTGCTATTTTCCTCTAGATTTTTTTCCCCCCACTTTTGAGTTGTTTTGCTGGTTTTGAAGGCTGTGAGGAAAAAACTGGTTCAAGACTCCAGATGAGACCTCATCAAGCTGAGTTGAGTGGAAGGATCGCTGCACCCTCCTACTTATAAACCCCAAGCTTGCCTTTTCCACAACTGTACGAGCCCAGTGACTCACGGTCAGCCTGGAATCCACCATCAACTCCAGCCCCCTTCTGCAGAGCCGCTGCTGAGCCAAGCCATCTCCCATTTTGTATCTGAGCGGTCCATTATTCTCACCTAAGTTTACAACTTCTGCTCATTCTTTTCTGAATCGCCTCTTATTTCTTCCAGGTGCTTTCTCCACTTGGTCAACATTTTGAATCCTAACGCTGTTCTCCAGAAAGCTCAGAGCTTCTCCCATGTCGGTATAATTTGCAAGTGTAATTAGCATCCACAGCAGAAAAATCCCCACTGTATGTCACTTCTGGGAAGGATAGGCAGGAATTGACCACTGTGGACACAGACTGGTCCTAGTGCATCCATGACACTGCACCCCACAACAGCCAGTCCCTGGGAGTAACCCGAGAGCCACAATAAAGCATGGAAGAAGGCAGTGTCAAGGGTATCGTGCAAATATGCTCTGCTCACGACTGGATCAGTGTGCTCTGCCACAGAACATAACAAAAATAAATCAGATCAAGTGCCATGCTGCAATTCAACCCAGTGTGAGGGAGATAACCACAGGTGATTAAAAAAGAGGTGCAAAAGACTCAGCAAGACAAAAATGAAAAGGAGGATTTGCCTGATCATGATGGCACAGCATCCAAGAACTCCTGCCACAAAACAGGCAGGGTCCCCTAAAATCTTTCACCAGCAAGTATCACTCCTTCCGCAGTATTCATCAAAGCCAGTTAAATCCACACAGGACATCTTTTCCACCAGGTATTGTTTCCCTCCAGGGCTTTGACACTGCACTATGAAGGCGCTTATCTTTAGACTGATACAAAGTGAGCAAAAATTCAACTGTGGCTAAAGGCGAGGAGGCAGAGGTAGGCAGAAGGGATGTCTATGTTTGCATCTGACAACTGATCTGGAAGAAAGGACCTGGGGGCATCTCACACACAAGCTACCCCACTCAAGCCTTCCTCTCCTCCCTGTGAAAGAGCAGCAAACATGCCCTGGGCTGCAAGAGCATCTGGTCACCATCCATAGCTCACAGGCAATATGGCAGAAGGGCACTTTGATCCCAAGCAGTGTTTCAGGGCAGCAAATGGCAGGTGTCCTACAGGACACTGCTTATTACTCCTGTAGTACATAGTACTGGGCTATAAATTCCATCAATTGCCCACTGTTTAAGTAAATTAGTTTTCTTATGAACAGAAGCATGCTGGGACCAGTTATAAACACATCTGACTCAAACCCGTCTGATCCCTATCCCAGTTATGCAGCTGGAAAGACTTTGACTTTATGCTGGGAAAAACGATGCTTAAAATTTGACATGTCCTTTTACTCCCAGTGCTCATGCTTAACAGAAAAGCAAAGAACAGAACCTAGCCTGTGTCTACTTTTATGATTTGAATCAGCAGGCACATGGGACAAGCCCAAATGCCAGAAAACTAAGGAAATCCTGCATCTTAGGGACCTCCAGCAGAAAAGTAGCCGGTCATAATGCCAGTGGGGGCTCCAACTTCTTCGAGTAAAAAAAACCAAACCTCAGTTAGCATGGTGTATGTCAGTAAGATTGCCAAGAGATTACCATAATCACCAGCACTGCAAACCTTTGCCTTGGATAGTTTCAGTCCCAGGATGACCAACTCCCACCTCTGAAGCCAGACAGTATGACCACTGGCAAACTAAACACTGCCCACGGCATTTTGTAAGATGATGATGACAGTCTAGAAAGGCACCAGCAGTGGAACACTTAATGCAATAAGAATGTATTTTACTTATTCCTTTATGCCAGATCATTTTAAAATCGCTGCAGGAGATAGCAGTAGAGACAAACGAAGATTTTTGTTTGTTTCTACTTAGGGTAGAGCAGCCTCACCAATGAAGTTTACACAGTATGGGAAGACAAAAAAAGAAAGAAAAAAGTGAGTTCAATACTCTTAATTATTTTATTAGGATTTCTTTCCCAAGCTCAACAAGGCTTTGTAGTTTTTCTAGCTCCATACACCGTACAAGTCCCCCGATCAACATGATTAACTGCATTCGGAAGTCCTGGGTGGAGTGCTCCAGCAGAACTGGACCACTGCTACAGAAGGATTTAAAATAAAAGTGATGTCAGGAAATGGGTGGGGGCAGGGAAGGGGAGCACAGAAAGTGACATAGCCCATGATCAGGAAACTCACTTGGCAAGATTTGTGGAAAACCGGAGGTATACAGGAGTAAAGCCCCATAAAGCAGTGCTCTGGCTGCTCCCACTGCTAATCTGTTCCCGTTATCAGAGCTCAAAGAAAAAAGGACAGTTGCCAGCTCTGGAGAATCGGGAACGGTGCCAGCTGACGACACGCTGTGATAGGCAGTCGCTCGGGTCTGGTTGAGGCCTGCTATCATGTGATGTGTGCTTGATAGCGAGGGAGCAGGGGAGGAAAGCACCAACTACAGAAAGCACCTACTGTCTAGTGATTGAATAAAGGTGAGAAAAATGCAGCAGGAGGAAAAGAAAAAAAAAAAAAAAGAAAGCATCCTGCAGCTGTAAGTCAGTTACAGCAGATTACTATTACAGAGGTAGTTTTCCTGGAGACGGCAAAAGCCAGGAGGCTTCACAGCAGCATGAAGATTAGGCAATGCCACCCCGAGCCAGATGCAGCTGCAGTGCTACATTGCTTTCAGGGGGAAATCTGTCAAGACAGAAGTGAAGTAGCAAAGCCTTTTAAACACCTGCAGACAGGCCAGCAAATCCCTCAAACCTCACCAGAAAAGGGGTGACAGCGAAGTCACCCTGGTGGGTGTAGTTAAAGGCGTTTGGGGCTCCTGGATAACCAGCACTGCACCTCCTCAGACTGCGTGTGTAACATGGGCCAAAGTGATCACAGAGCCTCAGGGAAGGACAGGACTGGATGTGGCCGGATGCTCCTGGTTATATGTGCTGCAGCAACTTGCAGTGGTTTTCTTGTTCCTACATTGAGGAGTTACCTAGAAACAAGCAACCTCAAATAGAGGAGCTCCCAAGATGGGAATATAACCACAGCAGCTGCAGGATGGTAACGCTGTCACTGCTGTCCTCTTCCCGAGCTGGGAGAGTCACTGGGGTCCTGCTCTGCACATACGTCCATGCCTGGACACGCAATTCTGTGCCACACATCTTGGAAGCTAAACAGGTATGTCAGACAGATGGGAAAAGGAAACAATCATCAGGAATTAAGTGAAGGGAATAGAAAATGCAATACAGCAAAGGGAATGTTTAAGGGCTGGGCACTTGACTCAGGTCTCCTGAGTTGCCCTCCCATCCTGCACACAACTCTCCTCTCCTGTATTCTAGTCCACTGGAAGACACCTGTTTTGGGAGGATTTTTAAAAATTTATTCTGCAAAGCACCTATGCTATTGGGTAGGTTAAGTATTCACCAAAAAATTTTCCCCTCTAAAGAAACCAGTAAACCCAAATGAAAAAGCAACACAAGCCGGCTTTGAATGCCCAAAAAAAGGGAATTAGCGTAACATAATCATGACAAATTTTGGATAGCAGAGAAAAGATGGAAGTACATATAACATAGGCAAAAGTTAAAGCAAACACATCCAAAAAGAGGGTAATTCAAAGGGATAAAAGTCTCTGAAGTCATCGATATTCTCACAACAGTTTGCAGTCATAAAACATTAGGTACCAAACAATGAAAATTACGTTTTCATTTAAGAGCGCCTCAGCCTGGAAAGATACTTCTGTTGGCACCGTTTTTTGATGAACGAACAGGGGTGCAAGACGCACAAACAGCTCTGCACTACAGGCACAGACTCAAAGGTATGAGTTAGCAGATCTAAGAACTCAACTGAGTTAGAAGCAAGACGATCACAGGTGGAAATTTTACCTGTAGTAGGTCTGGTTTTTTACCAAGGACCATATTTAAAAAAAAAAAAAAGGCACTAAGACTATGCATCCCTTGGAGCATCCTACTCAGTATGCCAAAATGTTGTATTTCACATGCACAGTATCCCCCCAAATTGAGTGTTTTTCATTACTTCATTTCACTACCAAGTAGTTATTAACTGAAAACACAAGGCTGAGCCTCACAGAATCATTAAGGTTGGAAAAGACCTTTAAGATCATCAAGTCCAATCACCAACCCTCCTCATGTTATTCCGCTAAGCAAAATACATTTTGCTGCTTCCTTCCTCCATTATACTCACACAGAGAAATCAGCAGCTTGACTTTCCAGAGCTGTTCTTTCTCATACAGTCATAGAGTCATGCACATCTAAGAAGTGAGGGCCCAATTAACACTTAGGTGCGGGTACTTGTTGATAAGCCCTGGAAATACCCCCTTCCAAACCAGCCATCCTAGGCAGCCATCCAGCATGCTCAAAGGACAGCCCAGTCCTGCACACTCATGACAGATACCGCTTCTGGTCTGGCAATCCGATGTCAGGCAGGCAGATGATTTAACACTGTGTATCTGACTTTCCAAGAGACAGAACAATCCTTGGATATGCTTAGTAAAAATGCAGCTAACGCCGAGATTGTATTCTTTTTGAGACTGTTTAGTTAGGCCATGAGTCACACATGATACAAGAACTCGCAATGCATTTTGGAGGGCACCAGGCTTTACTCGCAACTGCAAGATAGTGGGGTTTGGTCCCTCGGCCTAGAGCAATCTGTTTTTCCCACTGATCAAAAGAAGTCAAAATTAGAGGAGCAAAATCAATCAGTTGTGGCTGTCTGAGTGGTACTTGGAAAGCTATTGCTGGCACTCTAACCTAACACTCCCTGTGTACACTGTCTCTACCATGCAAAACCAGTACAGTCACTACTTGAAACTAGAATCACCAGTTTGGTTTAACTTCATATGTCTAGTTATTGGTAATTCTCTCTCTCTTTAGGTGTCTGTGCTCCTGCTTAATTACCCCAAGTCTCTGCCTTTGGGCAGTGGCAACTCTTACAGTCACACACCTGTATTTCCAGTTATGTGAAGGAAAATATCTTCTACCTGCTTTACACACCAAGTCTAAACCCTTTAAAAAAGGGGTCGGCAGGTGACACTGACTCCATTACAGTCAGTAGCAGCTGACTTTCCAGGGCCAAAGTTTCACACCAACTGTTCAGCTGACTTCCAAAAACACTATCATATCCTTGGAGTAAGCCTGTTTTAATGGCTGGTGGCTTCAAGAGTTGCTCTAACTTCAGCAGCACTGAAAGTACTAAACTTTCTTTTTGCTTTGCTTTGTAATTTGAGTTGTCTTCAGATCTGAAAACAAAGCTTCTCAGTTTTGTTTGGTTTAGCTTTGAAATCATGCACAGATACTGAATTTTTTGACATTTATGCCTAACTTCTATCCTAGGCTCACTTAAATCGCTGCTGAAATTTGCCCAATTCCATTGTTAAGGTAATGGAAAATTTATGGAAAAAAAAAGAAAAACCAAACTGAAATCAAACAGATCTTTGACCAGTCGGTTTCTGGAACAGAAAGACGAAAAGAGAATAAAAAGCATTTTTGGTATATACAACCAAACAAACCCAATGCTTTAAGAGGAGCATGCACTTCAAGTGGGAACACTTGGCACTAAAACTATTTCTGTGCTCATGTATACCTAAACGCAAAGGACCGCATTATACCTTGAGTTATACCCCAAAACCAGCCCTACTAAACCCATCAGCACTGTCTGATCATAACTAAAGAAAAAATTTGACCCACTATACAAAATCAAGTCAACTGGAAAAAAGCTGAGATGTGAACTCACTGACAGAGAGCAGCAGCTCCAGGGACCAGACTGAAACTACACACCAAAGCCCAAGCTGAAATAACCAAAATCCAAAGACATCCTCACCTCCTTGGAACCTACACACACAGCTTCCATTTGGTAAATTCATAAGTAATTTTTGCCCCTGCAAGCCTTCTGGTACATCACCCACCAAAAGTGTTGCTAACAGCATAAAAATCATAAGCAACCATAAGAAAAGATTCAGAGCCTGAGCTCCTTACATCCCTCCATAATGAGACCACTTCAGTTTAAGGCTGAATGATCCTGTCAGAAAACCATGAGGGTATTCTGCCCTTGTTCATGCCCATCCTGAATAAGAAGAATGCTTTGGAAATAGTCTAATTAAGGGGGTTTGGCCTTTTCTTTTTTTATCATGCAGTTTTCAAACAACTAAATATGCTCTACTGATAATAGATTAAAAGAGAAATGCATGAATGTTTTGGCTTCAGCATTCATTAAGAACACATAGAGCAGTATAAGGCTTCCTGCTCATTGATGCAATCAGTGTCAGACCTTACGCTTTCCTGCCTACAGCCATACCACCTTTAGCTGTGATCTAGGCAGTTCCTGCAAGGCAAGCAGGGTCAGGTTGGGTCAATACGCAAAGGAGAGGCCCCCAGGGAAAAATTCAAGTGCTGCAGATACTAGAACTGGTAGTGATGTAGCAGCACTGCTCTTCTCTCTCATGGACTGCCTACCCACAGGAAAGCTGCTATACAGTCACCCAGCTGAGTATATGAAGTTCGGTATCTTACAGCCCAACAACTCCCTGTGTAGATAGCCAAGGGGGGGTAAGATGCCCTTGTGCAACACAGATAACTTCACTCTAGATACCACACCATCCATATAGGAGGGGATAAGGCAGAGCACCTTGTCCATCGCCTTACATACTCCATGCCTTGGTTCCCTACCTGCCCTATAACCAAACCAGGAGTAAGTCAAGTTGAACCGAAGAACAAGCAGGTCTTCATACCTCAGGGGAAAAAAAACCCCAAACCAACAGCATGCACTTTGCAGAGAAACGAAAGATCTCAATCAGCCAATTGTTAAACCTTCATGTTCTGATCAGCTTCTACTTTGGGTTACCTTAAATTCTTTGTAGTTTCTACAGGACACAGTGGAGTTCTCCTACTTCTTGTCCCAATGCCTCATGTGCTGTCCTGCTGTCAAACAGCTGCTGCGTTCCACCTCACACCAGGCTGTGTGTCAGAGGAGAGAGGAACAGTTCCTGTGTTCAAGCATGTATCGTTTGCAAAGTGTGTTAAGATCTTCTGTGATTAAGTCTATTAAAAGTATGCACTATTGAGTTATTTTTGTTAGCGTTTTTAATGCAGCATGGGGAAAAAGGCATCTGAAAAGCACAGACACTCTTCTTCAGCACTTATTTGTGAACAAGCTCTAAAGCCCTTCGGAGAAAGTTTACGGGAACCTTTAGTATCAGTTAGTAACATGACTGGATTTATACACCTAGAGTACACATGGTAATTCCTGTCACCCCTGTCAATTTGACTGGAATGGAGATGATACAAACTCTGAGGAGCGTGTTTTGCAAAGAACTTTGTAAAAGTTCTGCAATGAAAGGAAGCTGTAAGAGTCAGATGAGGTAAATCCCCAGAACTCTCAAACATCTACCCCTCGGAGTCAAGGTGATTTCATAGACACACAGTTTTAATAATGGGACTTCCTCAGGGACACAGTATTAAACATTTAGAGGAAGCATTTGAAGAGAAACTGTATTATCAACTTGATTTCTAATCTTTTCACTTTCAGCTACTAGAGGTACTTCAGGGTTACTCCTAAATGATGCAAAGTGACTACGTTTGGTGTTCTGCAGGGGGCGGGGCGGGGGAACGACGGACAGACACATACTCAGCTTCTCTTTTATTAATATTTCCTACAGATAAAGTTCAGATTTTCATTTTTATTGATTGACATTTTTAATTTCTCAGTCCACCGGGTTGTTTTTAATATTAGAAACGGTGCCTTTGATAGAGTGCTATATGAAACCAAAAGAATTGACAAAACAAGCCCCAAAACACAGTTTCACTTTGCAGATCTTGCAATAAGCAGTCCATCAGAAACTCAGCCTTCTAAAAAATATATATGAAAATGGGGGGGGGACAGGAAGAGAAACCAAAAGTAAACCACAAAAAGTCCTTTTCTGTTGCAGCCGCCTACAGACTCCAGGATCATCGCCACACACACTCAGTGCATACTCAGAAGGAAGAAACAACTGCATTATTGTATAAGGCTGATTTGAGTGAAGTGTAGGATAGCACAATTTCAGGCGGCCTCTTGATGTTGTTAGAAGAAAATCTCCAGATAAATCATTACAAGAGTCTTTAAAACTTCTCACATCAGGAAATTGCACATAAAATAACTTCAGGAACTCCCCACCCTCCCCCCAAAAATGGGTCTGAAGCACAGCATCACATTACTGCGTATTTTTCCTCCATATATCGCAGGCACTGTACAACTTAAGAGCAAGCAGTAAGATCACTACTTTTTAGGAGCTGACAAGTCTGAGACAAATTTTTACTCTTAGATGCACATCAATTTTTTCTCCATTGACTTCACATGTGACACGAAATAAACCAAATCTCCACATATTCCTTTAGATTTTTTTTTCTTTAATTTGATGGAAAAAACTAAAAGTAAACAGCCAACTATTCTTAGGAGGCATCAGAAACCTATGCCTTACTTTAAAAAAGCAAATCAAACCAAAATACTTTTTGTCCCTTCCATCTGAAGAGAAACCTTGCCAACTCCGGAGCAAAAAATTACAAAATAAAGCAGAATGTGTGCATCTGCCTACAGTCTGCTCACTTCCTTGTGACTTTACAGATGCCATGTTAAAATATAAACAAATATACTTTCCCTCCCAGTTGCTCTGGAAAATACTGCCACCATCAAGGAAACCTGACAGAGCAAAGAAAAAAAAGAAAAACTAGTGACTCGCAAAATGTTGTTGAAACGCAGAAACAAGTTTAAGAATGAATTGTGAAAGAAAAGTGCTCTCTGAAATATCTGTCATTTATAGTAACTTTCTAAGTTAAAGCTAATAAAAATGTTTTGAGATCCACATGTTGATCTGTTTATCCCCCTTGGCTGCTTTGCTTAAAATAACATTCATTGTTCAAAAAGAAGAAAAAAAAAAGCCCTGCCACTTGTGAGAGTTAGGGCCTAAGAAACTACCACGAGATAAGCAGAGACCTGCCAGTCGTGCCAAGCCTGTGCTGCTGCTGTCACAGACGCAGTTCTGCTGAAGGCTTTGGCTGGCGAAGCCACACTGGGTGCTTGGCATAGGGCGCCCGTGGCTCCTGGCTCCTCTGCGCTGCCCTCCCAGAGACCGGCGCTGCAGGAGACGGCAAGCTCAGGCCAGCAGATGTTACCAACACTTATACCTGTCACCAACAGAAAGGACAAGAAAAATCTTGATGAGGCATCAACTTGTTTTCTTCATCAAGAATTGGGAGATGGGGCTGGGTGGGGGGAGCAGGATGGCAGCCCTCAGGACTGCTACTCATTCAAAACTGTCTTTGTCGGCATGTCATTGCTTGACTATTATTGCTACCAAAAAGAAAAATAAAATAGTATTATAATTAAAGAAGGTCTTCAGCCATTTTAATTCATTAATTATTGTAGTACGGAGAAAATTGAGTTTCCAGTGGTAGAAATAGGCATTTCACTTGCAAGATCTTTTCTTGGTTTCTTGTTTTGTTTTTTAACCATACTGTTTTATTCAGGGTGAAAAAAACCCACAAGGCATTTGCACAGGTAAAACTAGGGGGGCCTCAACTGGGAGCAGCAGTGAGCGGAGCAGAGGGCTGTGTACTTTACCCAACTGTCCAAATAGCACACAAATGCCTGTTTTGCTCTGTCAAGATCCATAAGAGTCTGATTCCTCCTGTTCATCATTTTACCGCACCCTCTGCTCTGGTTTTCTTGATTTCTTCCTCCCTGTTGTGCTCTCATGGCATTGCCAACAAGAAGAAATCAGTAAGTTTTGTGTGCTTCATACTACCCTTAAAAAGGCCAAACATGAAGGAGAACATTTCCAGTCTGAGAAAAAGGCTGTCGGGAACTTTGGGATCCCTCAGAGTGGGACTGGTCTTCTGTTCAGTGAGACATGAGCAAGGGAGGGGAGGCAAAGGCATCACATGTTCCATAGGACCCTGTGCCCACCGGGGGTGAGAAAAAACAATTAGACAGAAGAAAAAACACAAAGGAAGGAGCAGGCCATGGTGGCTATCTCTAAACTATGAAGCAGGATGACTGTGTCTCCCTCCCTTTTTGCTCTTGCTGGTCTCCTTCAGTTGGAAATCCAGACTTTATGCCAATAAACTGTGAGGACCTGACCAAGGTATGAAACCAAACCTGGGAATTGTTCTTGGATTTTCGAGTTTAGATGGAGCCAATGCAAGTTGCAGAGTAATTCTGCTCCTTCACTTTGTAGGTGTGTCTTAAAACAAATAAGAAAACCCCAAATCCCCACCATCTACTGGGGACTGTCCTCCACCTCATTAAACTTGCTGGTGTGCCTGCTGTAGCAGACACAGAACAGGTCAGGGAACAGCTCTTGCCTTATAAAGCCACAAAGCTCCAGTGGTAAATGCTGGTAAGAATCCTCCCTCCCTCAGTCTTGCCTAAAGCTATTTGTGCAGTCTGCTCCCATCTCACGTTGTGATCAAGTACAGAGGGAGCCCATCCTTATGACAATTCTTTACTATTCAGAAAAGTTGTAACCATTATAGAAGCACAGAAGGGGCAAAAGGCAGGAGCATGCAGTGTTGCCAAGTACTGAGAAGTGATTAAATAAAAAGAACTTCAGTTGCTCTCTCTTTCTTTTGGTTTTTAGCCTTGTACGTTACACTGAAATCTTGAAAATATCAATCTGCAAGGATCAAAAAATAATCTGAGAACAAAAAGAAGTACTCTGCATCGTTTGCTTAGAAGCCTTGTAACATTACTTTGAAGGCACTGACCACAAGATTTTTATGAATATTTGAGGAAGGGTAATTCCTTTTAGGATGCATGACAAAATCGCACCAAAATTACACCTTGATAGCAGACCAGCCTGTTTGGGAGCCTTTTTAGGACTACCTCCGTAAAACCAAAAGCCAATCCAAGATTTTTTGCGACTGGTTAAAATTCCTATTATCAGACCCCTGGCCACGTTAAAGCTAAATTTAATGCTTCACTCAACACAGAGTGAACCATAACCTCAACAGCCACCCAGTAAACTTTGTTACATGAAGAAGAGAGCCAAGCCGGGCTGGCTATCCAAAAGGCCATTCTGCAGATTCCCAGCAAGAGGAAACATGCTGCAACATGTCACTGACTTGTGGTTTAGGTCAAGGCTAATGTGAGCACTTCTGGGTAACTCTTACCACTGGCAGCAAATGCAAATCTTACCCGCTTGGAGGTAGAGGTAAAGTGCACAGGCCTTTCCCACCAACTCATCTCCCTACTCAGAGCAGTAGCAGGCTGTTTGGACAAGATGAGAGATAGTAAAGAAAGGCAAAAAAAAAAAAAAAGGAACATAAAGGAACTTCCCCACTGCACATCTCCTCCCATTCATGGCATAACAGATCTTCAGCGAGGCTGCAGCTGAGAGATTATCTGCCTTTGCTATTGCTGGTACTGTTTTTGGAAGGGGAAGTCCTGTTGGGGGTTGTGACAAGCCTCGTGTAACGCACAGTACTGCTGAAGCGACCCTAGGATGAGATCCCTGCTCAGCTAAGTCTGCTGTAAGAATTTCGCAGTCCTACAAGTCACTATTTCACCCTCCCCAGGCACAAGCCAGACCCCGGACAAGGAGGCAGGCTGTAGGCAAGGCACTGACAGTCTAGCAGCCTGCCACCAGGCCACGGAGAAGGAAAGAGATAATAAACAGACCTAAGGCAACCTGCTCCAAACTTTGTGCACAGGTAGCGCTGCCCAGCCTGTATCATACCTGCCTGGGAAGGACAACTGAAGAGGCCTGCCCTTCTCCTACACACTGGCAAGTTCTCATTTGCATGGGGACAAAGCTGTGATGCTGGAGTTGCCCACGGGCCCTGAAGTGTAAGAAGTGTGCAGCTGGGGAAAGGTCACCTCGCCACACCACTGCGGCTCCAGGGGCCTCACCACCCACCTCGCACGTCTCCTGCGCTGCAACAGAGCTCCAATTCTGCCCACAGGCAGTCATCAGCTCACTTATGGCCAGCCTGGCTATTTAGCCTGAGATTTTGGAAAGTTTTGGTCCAGCCAGTTCCTCTTGAATAAATTCCTTACCTGAGCAGTCAACTCCTGTGCTACTGCAAACTCTCAAGCACAGGCTTTCCAATGGCTTGGTTTCTGTTCTTTTCTGAAACAGTCCTGGGCTTTTCTCATAAACCAAGAACAGTCAAGCCCTGCCACATGCCAGCCCCTCTGGGGAGCAGAATGTCAAGCAGCCACACGAGCCTCCAAGGACAGTCAGACTCGCAGAAAGTCAGGACTTCCCTGGTTTTGAAGGAGCTGCTGTTCACCCTTTCCTTCCCCTCTGCAAGGTTAGCAATCCCAGTTGTATCATTCTCTTGATGAGAGGCACAGAACTATCTCACGCTTGCTTTTGATCTCGATGAATTAATTGAGAAGTATGGGTGCAGACAGATACTCACATTCTTGCCCACTTTCACAGAAGTTGTGAATCTTTGAGACTTGCGCATCTCCACCAGATTTGGTCAAAAGGCTCAAAGCTACTAACAGGACAGGCGCCATCCTAGAAAAAGACCAATTTTTCCTCCCCTTTCGCATTCTTGTCGCTCCCTACTAAGACAGATTCTATGATTAACCTATTCTGAATATACCCTAAAAGCAGATGTAAAAATTTGTACATTAGAAAATGTTAATATTGGCAGTTATTAACATTCCCTTCCAGGATTTCACAAAACTCTGTAAATCCCTCATAACGGGACCTAAATGGAATACAAACTTCTTGCTATCTTTGCAGCAGTACCAGAAACAAAGCAGAAGCCGATGCACTATTCTTTATATCCTTGAAATATTTGCTTGGAACTGTCATTGATTGAAGAATAGCGCATCAAATAGTTATTCTGGTAGGTTTATCAATTTCTTTAACTTTAATATTCTGATTTTCTGTCACACAACACAATGATTTTCATGTTTGTTTTGTCCTGTTACCAGAGCAAACCATTCATTTTTAACTGTTGGTTTTGGCATAAGAGTACTGTAAGTTCATAATGGAAATGTGTTTTCAGTGGTAGTACTGAACAATAGAAAAGTCTCTTTCAACTGCCGGGTTATGAGGAGAACCATCTGTTATTAAATTTAAGTCACAGGGGCTCTATTTTAGAAATGCAACTGAGGCTTTGCTAACTTTGCAGTCCAGGCATTTGTAGCATTGCAGGAAAACAGCTACTTTTCTACAGGCCTTATTGGAAACCAGCACCACAAACTGGTACCTTTATTCTGGCCTAATTTGATAATGATGAAAAATCAAGTATCTTTCAAGTAAACCTTTTCTGGGCGCTCTAGTCACAGTTTGGGGCCTCAACAACTTATATACTTATATCCCAGTAACAGAAATTGAATATACAGAAACTAGTCAAAATCTTACCACCACCAGGCTCAGTTCTTTGAATTATATCTACAACTGAATAAAGCAAACATCAGGAATTAAAATCATAATGAAAGTGCTTAATTCGACACAATAGAAAAGTCAAGTTTCATCATCTGCTTGATTGGCTGTTATACGGCACTTTAATTGTTCTCTGACTTCCAACACGGAACGAATGTGAATTCTGCAGGTCAGCCAGGATTTCAGAACCTGGAATAACACTGGAGTGAGCGACTGCAGCCACCAAAGTGGGAATCAAAATACCCTTCATTGCAAGACTTAAAAATCACCTCTCCACCCCATATGAAGTTATCAGGAATTGCTCTTATTATTTCTGTCATTAACCAAGCATTCCTTCCCCCACCTTTGCACCAATTCCTCTCAAGTGCAGCCAGAGATTATCAAACCCAGCGATAGCCTTTCAACAGCTTGGCCAGTTGAAAAATCTCTCAAGTTATACTGCTATCACCGCTGCGTGCACTGACGTCAGGCTGTTGTTTACTGGAGATGGGATGGTGCCAATTTCCACTGAGCCGAAGACAGCCGTGTCCGGCCTCTTTTGGCTGTGCACAAGCAAGAACAAACTCCTTGTGTGTGTTTGCATGCGTGCACACATGTGGGAGAGAAGGAGTGTGCATGTGCGTCTATTTGTGGGCACACACGAATGTGGGGCAAAAGCAACTTGCTTTTATTTTCCACTGTGATACCAGAAGTAAAAACAACAAAAAAAATGCAACACTCCATCTCCTCTGAGAAAGTACAAAGGAGAGAAAGGGAAATGCTGAGAGTTTTCTTGCAAGAACTGTCACAGTATGGATTAACATAATCACGAAAACATAATGGATTAAGAGAAAGCTTGGGATACCCCAAAAATCCCTACAAAGAAGCTTAAATGAATAATTAAAAAAACAACGCCTGCCCATCAATAGAAGGACTGAGGTGAAAATCTGAATACTTAACAGCACAGAAGAAATAGCTAAGTTTTACTGGGACTGTTTTAAGTTTTCAGAATAACTGCATTGCCTTCCTCTTCTAAGACTAGGAAAGCCCCAGGTTAGTGTTAAGTAAAATTACTTAATTCAAATTTGCTATGTGAAAATATGCTAAAACATTAACAGTCCACAGGAAAAAAAAATCCAATCAAGTATGACTTTTTCGTAACACTTATTCGCTTACATTATTCCCTGCAAAGGGGCAGACTTCATTTGTGAGTGAATTTCTGCAGATGGGAAGGGA
The DNA here is from genome assembly GCF_964289735.1 of Phaethon aethereus. NCBI lineage: Eukaryota > Metazoa > Chordata > Aves > Phaethontiformes > Phaethontidae > Phaethon > Phaethon aethereus. The sequence continues at coordinate 119,336,632 of NC_138576.1, forward strand.
CAGAAGATACATGACAGCATCAAGTCCTGTTTTCAAGCACAACTGTTATACATTGCAAATATAATTATCTCAATGGCTGTAAGGATCCATCTGAAGCTTTAAGTGTTACACTATCATTTCTGCTTGGAAAAACACTCCAGCATATTTGAATTTGAGGAATACAGAATGCAATTATTTGCACCTCAAGTGAAGTTTCCAGTATTTGCACCCAGGCATGGACTGCCACTGTCATCCGAGTAAAAGAAGTAACTGTACTGAAGATCTTTGGTTCCACTTAATGGCTTCTTCCCCTCAGCACCTAAATACACACTCCTCTGCCTTCTTACTTCCCATGAATGCATTACCAGAGGATCTTCAAGTGCACACCAACTCGCTCTCCTGATGATTTTAACTCCATCTTATCCTATCTTCTCATATAATTTCTCTTTCAAGTTTAAAGTTTCTCAATAGAGACTTTTGAGTCAGCTATCTGAAGAGGTTTTACAGACCATTAATACTGCTCTGTAGGTTAACCACAAATAGCATAAATAATTGTTTTCCTCCTTGTTTAGGGAACTACTGAGTTTGAGACTCCCCCCCCAACATCAGTGGCACAGTACACACAGAAAATACGCAAAACTGGGGGAACTTAATTTGAACTATCAGAAATAGTGAACTTAACTCTGTTGGTCCAATGGTCTATATGTACATTTATCAAGTCACCTATAAAAAAAGCTGGGAATCCGCACATCCATCCCAACCCCTCAAGACAGCTAAAACATGAAAAAAGCCAAAATATTTAGCTTTTAACATAAAATATATGAAGAAGGCACACTGGCTACAGCATGCAAGTTAGTCAAGACCTTGCAGACTGCCTTCTCAAGAACACTTTTCATCACTACTGGCCAGTGGTATTAAATTTACACTATCAGACAGCAAAACACACACTGCCTTTCTAGTCTGAGACAAATTTTGAGGGCTGGTGATGATTTTCAATATGAAAGTTTGGGAACTTTTACTCTGAAATGATACATGGCATCTCCTTGTGTTACTGACAGTTTCCTTCTCTCAGTCAATTATTTCTCCTCCATACAGGCTCAAAGATACCAGACAGGATATCACCACCTAAAACAAAACTGAGAACTGGCATTTTGAAGTCTAGACATGATTTCCTCTTTTGGAAGTCTTCTCATCTCTGTACCTTCCTCATGTAACCACACTGGGGTAAAGAGTTCTCAAGGTGGCCTCATTTAGACCTTCTGTATACAGATAACAGTTCAAAATAGCATTTATTTCTTTAAACGAGAACCATACGCTAATAACTTGGTCAATAACCACATTCAATCAACAACACTTATTTTTTAACACTTTCACCTTTTGCTGCATGTCTGAGGGACAAGGGGGACGCAGCACGGATCATACACACTGTTGGGATGCAAGGGCCTGTATCAGTATCTCACACAACTTCCTTAATCCACTATTCCTTAAAATGCCTCTTGTATTCATTAAAAATGCTGCTTAGCACATACATTTGTAAAATTGCGTTTGCAGTGTGTTTCCAATCAGGCTCATGAGACTTTCTGTTCCACAGCAAAGCACTGCTGAATAGTATTGAACTTTATATAGACATGCAGACAGGGGCTTTGCCACATGGGCTGGTCTTGTGCCCAGCAGGTGAATCTGAGGGGGCTTATTTTTTTGCTTTTATAAAGCAGGCACCAATCCTTCCTGCATTCATGCGCTTTAAATTTCACTGTACCTAGCTAGCTCCAGCACCTATTTGGAAATTCACTTTTTGTGAATTTGCTTGCCAATGCATTGTAGAGCCTTAAAGGGTTGCCTTAAACAAAGTGACCCCCAAGGAACACTGTTTCTGTGGTGATCTTGGTATTATGTTCTCCAGCTACGTCTTTTTGAACTCCTGTGCGTGTTCTGTGCTTTGCAATTTGTTCTGATGGCAGGATTTCAGGATGTATGATTGCCTATATTATCTACATATATATGTATTATCTATGTCTGGTAATATTCCTTGGGCTGGCCACCTTCATTTTACTGCACTCTGTGTATGTATTGCAAATAGGCTTAACCTCTGTCTGCATTCAGTCTGCACAGTTTGACCTTTGTTTAGCTGTGCTCTTCAGTTCTTTTACTGCTTTTTCATTAGGGAATAATTTTCACTTGCCTTCCACATGCAGACTGCTCTCTGGAAAAAAAACAGCTCTATTCCTCACTGTGACTGACTTTCAGTTTTATCTGTCTGCTATAGATGCTGGGAAGTCTTTTGGTCTGGAGAACTACTTCAAGGGTGTGCACAGCACTGCTCTGAATAAGGGAGCTGAATAGCTGTGATTACACCCCCATGATACAGGAGAGAGTCTAGCTGCTAGTGCAAGTGAGCAGCTGGGGGGACCTACAGCTCCCTTCTCCTCTGCAGGTGAACCTGTCCCACGTTACGTTCCACAAAATGTGGATTCAGGAGGACTGAAATCAACTTGAATTCACTGAATGGCCCTTAAGATTCCTGTTTCTCAAAAACTTTCTAGTTTTCAATCACTTGTTCTTTAACCTAAATGAGTTTAGAAAATCCAAAATACTTGGGTTTAGGGTTACCCAAAATCTTAATTTTTCTTGTTAGCAAAAGAAATTTTTCATCTTTCATGTCAAACCAACCCACATTTTTGGTTCAGCCACAAAAATCAAAGGCAACAGTTAATCACAGCTGTAATCACTTCTATCACTACTCCCCAATTTGTTAACTATTCAAAAATAAAGATCCCATGACTGAGTTTTACACTACTCTGTAATGCTAGAGCAAATGGTCTCAGCTGATCTCTAGGTCCTTCTAAAGAAGGAGGAATATCCCTTTCCCAGCTGTATTCCTCATATAAGTGCACACAGCATTCAAACGACTTTCTGGGAGTTTGCAATCCTCTCCATTTCTCCCACTGGAACCTACAGTAAATCTCAATTATCGCATATGCCAGATTCAGAACCAACACAGAGGATTTCAGCCTCTCCAATTCCCCGACACAACATCACTCAGGCCAGGAAGATGTGCAATGCTGCAGCCAGCATCTCCTCTGCCAAGCTCTGTTCCGCACACTAAACAACTCTAGCGGCTTCATTTACTCAGTTTATTTTCTTCCTGGTCTAAGACACGGTTTACTCCCAACTGCAGTCGTTGAACGTCAGTCCCTTTGATGCACATGTAGGAGATTGTTTCCTGCCTCTTGCCACCTGACAGGCTATTCCCTCCTCTTCATGCACACACAAGACTAAAAGGCAAGCGAGCAGCAAACAAAAAACCCACCCCAGTACAATGTGTGAATATTATAGGAGATCACAGCCAGCTACTGTAAGAGTTTGGATCACAAGCTCAAGCCAACTCAGTTACAGGTTTTCAGCATATCCCTCTTCCCAGTGAAACCAACTTGTGTATCTTTCTTCCCCCTGCCCCTTTTGGTCAGAGGTTGGCAACCTTCAGCATAAAAAGATAAATCTAGCCCCTGATCTCCAAAGTCTCAAGAGACATGGATCACTGCTGTGATCTTTTGAGTCAGAGGGCCTTGGTGCTGCCAGAGATAAAATTTCCTTATGTGGTCTTCTTCAAGATTCCAAGTTTTTGAGATTCACAGGTTTCCTTTTATTTCATCTGGCAGAACATACCTGAGAATGGCTCCTAGCAATATCAGGGAAACAAAAGAAACTCTTTTGGTGAGTGAGCATAGCAGCTGTATCCACTGATACACAGCATACAAAAGCACGGAGCCCTTAGAGATGGGTGAGAATACAGTACATCAAAGTCTATACTACTGCCCCACGCAGAGCTATATAAAAATGGATAGCAAAGTGAGTCTTGAGGAGAAGGCAGGCCTCAGATCTCAGCTACAGACCTCTGAATTCAACCAGGATATCTCAGGCAATGTTAGGGTCTACTCTGATATCAAAGAAAACTCTTTCAAAACACCCAAGGCACAAGGGAAAGACCACTGGCTGCATTCTCCAGCCAGCACGCAGCCTCAGTGTCGTTCCAGGCCAAGAAAGCTGACTTTTTTTTTGCCTTCACAGTCAGCAACACAAGCCAGAAAATGACTCCCACTGCCAACTTCTCTTTCCACAGGCATCAAAACACCAAAGGGACTCTCTGGACTTGTTGACTGTTTAGCCAGAAGCCTGTCAGGACTTCCTGGAACAGGGAGGACACGAAGGGGCTTTGCACCTTCAGTGGTTCTTGGTTAAGTCAGAAACACACGTCATGAGCATGCTGCGGTGGAGTTACACAATAAAATTAAATGCTGTACTGAGTACCCAGTCTCCTCCTCCCTACCATGCCCCCTCTTACACACACAGTGGGAAAAAACAATCCAACCCGTCCCAGAGATCCCTCAGTAACACAAGAGGTTGGTTCTCTGTTAAAAAGGAAAGGTTTTTATTCGTGCTAGTATCTTCAGCGACAAGAGGCTCAAGGTCATCACAGGCCTGAAGGCCTCAAGTCAGAAGAGCAGCGCAACTTGTGTTTCCATGGGTCAACCCACTTTGTGCGCTGTGGCCATGTTGGAAGGAGACAGAGGCAGAGCATGGCTGCCAGAAGCAGCGTGCTCGGCACAGACATGACACTGGCCCCACACATGACACTGGCCCCACACACAGCTTCTGCTGCCTGTGCTTGTAAAGGTGCCAGGGCTAGATACAGTTAAATACCCCAGGGTGAGGGGAAAACCCCAGTGATTTTCAAGCCGCAGCTGCTACACCATTTGTATAGTGGAGAAAAGCCTTAGTAGATAGAGGCGCGCAGAAGGAGCTGGCAAAGGATTGCAAGTTTTCCTTTGCTGTTCCTTTTCTAGGCAGTGGCAGATGATTTTGCTGTGGAGTCTCCGGTGTCCTGAACAATAGCTGTGGAGCCAGTCCCTATTTTGGTGGTAGAAAAGAAACTGGTTTTCTGAGGAGAGACACAGACAAGTCAAGCCAGTTCCAGACCATCATTTTCCCTACTGGCTCATTCTGCTCAAATCACAAGCTGGAAAAACTGGAAAGGTAAGCAGTCCAAATTAATGGGAACATCCAGTGAACTGGCTTATGTATTGGTCTAACTGGAACAGGGAACACAGTTCCAGTTTTGGGCACTAGCTTTGTAGACATTCCCTTAGCTTACCTTCTGCCTGAGAAAGCCATGTGCAGGCCTGAATTATTCCTGGTCTGTCCTCAAAACACACCACAGTCCCTTGAAGCTTCATGCTTGCATGGCACCCATGACCACAACTCTTATTATGGGATGGCAACATTCATATCGTGCCAGCTCATTCTTCCAACTCCATGTAATTAGGAAGGAAAAAAAAAAAAAATCAGAAACAAAAGCAGAGCAGGAAGATGTCTTTTTCGTCACGCCGCTCCTCGTGCATTATTGTTGCCACATCTTACCCATAGCACACCATTTGCCCAACAAACTGGTATTTTTCTTATAGAAGGAGAAAAAACGGCTTTTAGAAGTCCTACAACTGGTAGGAAATAATCCATTTAAGCCTAATGATTAAAAAATTCCCAGGTATATATTTATAGTTAATTTCTACCATAGAGCAGACTTTACCAGATGCTCAATTGCATTTCATCCTTAAGAGCAAACAAGGGCTCCTGCAGATTACGCCTTTCCAGCAGAACTGTTGCAGATGGGCAGATCGTGGTGTCCTGCTAACTATCACCGAGACCACAGCAGTACAATGATTCTAGTTACTAAAAGCAGTAAGTTAAAGCAAGCACCACAAAGGGAAGAAAAGTGGTGTGGATCTTGCACATCATTCCTCTAAAAATTCTTTATAAACTGCACGATGGACCCATATTCTGCAGACAGGGAAACTCAAGCATAGTGGCTTTGTTAGAAAACTCAGTGAAAGAACGAGTGCCAATACCGCTGGTACACCAGGGCTGGCCATCCCCACCTCCAATCTGTATGATCAGCAATCCCAGAAACCTGCTTCTTCTGTGTGCACGTTAAAGACCTGAATAAGAACATAAACGAGTCAAACCGCCTCGCACAGTTTAAAACTACAGCATGACATAACTGCAAGTCATTGCAATTAACAGTTAAAAAAAAAAGTCCACACCTGCCAAATACAGCTCTATTGTCCACTGCTGAGTTTTAATGACAATTGCTGCATCTTGGAAAGCTGTTCAATAATAAGGTACTACACTTCCCCTCCAGGACCAGAAATCAGGTACTGTCACTTATCTACATAAAAAGGCACACATAGGAAAATATCCCACAGCCATGTGGCTCACACAGAATCTTGGACATCCTCTGCATGCAGAAATTTGCTCTTATTACAATACATTCCAGTTGGTCAGCATGCTAAAAATCTCCACTCAAAACTCCCCTCAAATTTCTGGCTTTTCCAATTAAGCTTATAGACAAAAAGTCTTTTTTCCTTTAATGACATTGCCATTTATTGCAAAGCTATGATGAGTTCTTCTCTCATTGTGCTGCCCCATGATAACTCATTATTCACTGAACTTCACTTTTTGATGTATGAGGAACAGCAAGATATACTTAAATAGCTCTATTTAAACTGGCCCGATAGTTGAAACAAATCATTCCAAGAATGGCACTGCATTACAGTCAGAACTGCTCAAAAGCTTAGGATACGATATTCTTCAGTATTCACAGAGCTTAATATCTTCAAACAGAAATTACTCAAGCTGATGTATCTCTCTTATTATTAAGTCAAAGTTCTTCCAAACGAGAAGAGGATGATTGATAGTCAGAGATTACCAGGGCCAACATAGTGAGAGATCACACTCTTTATGGCCACAAGCAAGCCTGGGAGGGCTGAGCTCCCTCCCAGCCGAGGGCTCTGGGAATGCTGCAAAGCATCCTCAGCGCACCTTGTCCGAAAGCCTAAGCATCTTCCTCATTTAACACTGGATCTGTCTGGCGCTGACAGGTAACAGAGTCCTTCCAGACCATGGGTGCAATGCAAGCATTCAAACTTTATAAGAGGGAAAAACAAAAGAACCTAGAAAAAAACAACAACAAAAAGACCCCACACCCAGAAAACAACACATGCACCAGCATCGTCTCCAAGACTCTCCCCCACCCCCCAGTTACAGGGACATGGTAAATGCTGTGAGATAACATGATCTTTTCAGGAATAAGCAGCACTGCTTGGATCAGGTTCCTTGCCCTGCCTAACACCGATGGGATTGGCTTAAGAATTCAAATTGGACCTGGTTTAGAGGTGGGGAGTCCAGTTAGGTATGTCCAGAAACAGTCTGGAAAATGAAAATATGGTCACTGGCCTGGCCTGTTCACTAGCAGTTTCCTACATTAGATGCCTATGGCACACTGGCATCGCTGGAGAGGAGGAGCCCGATTCACATAGCCTAAATTGCACCAAGTCCCTTATTTCCTTCTAGCTGACTCCCAGCCTACAAGCAGAGAGCATTAGGTGGAATTTAGGCCACAAGACCCTGGTCTTCAGCCTCTCAGCAAGTGGAAATACCCACAGCTGATTCAGGCTGGAAGATATTGAGCACATTACAGGAGAAAGTACACCTGCTGAGCGGACACTTATTCCACCTCAGGGGTCCCCAGACTTCGAGCTCTGACCTGTGACACAAAGAAAAGCAGAGCTGAATTTATATACATGGAGCATGTTGCAACTGGACACTGCAGGTGAAGTGTGCAATGTAAACACCCTCCACCTGCTGACCATGCTCTGCAGGATCCAGAAGCCAGTTTTCAAAGCAAGACACTGCACATACCACCCCTCATTCCTCCTACCACTGTACTGCTTACTGAAGTCAAGCTACCGAAATGTTCCCAAGACCATGGGGAGTGTTATTTCCTTTCCACAGCTGTTGTGTATCAGGAAAGATTGTAAGCAGATAATATCTCAGGCACAGGTAAGAAAGATGGCAGAGTTAATGTATCCAAATCTTTTTCACACATAAGCACACACCCTGAAATAAGCCAGAAATGCTAATCATGTTTATTACACTACAGTATAAACAGCAATCATGAATCTAAAGAAAGTAACAAAGCACCCCTGCCTGAAGGGTCTTCTCCAGGCTATTATGTATTAGAGGAAAGATAAAAGCAGAAGCTTGAGACACCGTCACAGGAAAGCTCTCCCCAGATCAAGTCCAGCACAGAGCACTAATATGCAGGAGTATTTCACTCTCCAGGGCAGAGTGGCTTTCTACAACCGTTTCACATCCCAGCCCCAAAGCATCCTCCCAAAAGCAGTCTGGGAGGGAGCAGACAGGTGCAGCCTCTCTCACGCACCGTTCAGCTTCAGCGGCGCAGGAGGGTTTCACAGTCCCTGCCTGCCGTCACAACAGCTCCAAAGGAAAGGGGCACAGCTGTTCTTGCCTCAGAACAGGAACTCTGCTGCAGAAAGCCTACAGACCCCACTGGCCATCTCCCTCTCCTCCAAACCCGAAGTACACTACAGAACAGGCCAGCACTCCGCACCCCTGACGTGCAGGGTGTTGGTGTCTAGAGCCATCTAGTAAGAGACATTAAGAATAGGGCTGCATCTTAAACCCACCTATCATGAAGAAGCAGGAAAGAGGTTCCTCCATCCATGCAATAAGACAGAAACCTGTCCTTCAAAAAGCCAAAGCTCCTCACTTCATATACAAGGTGCTGGCAGCAGTGGCCACAAGTCTATATCCTCCATACAGCAAAGCAGGACTTAGCTCCCTCAGGTGAGGCAGACTGATGATTTCCTCCCTGCCACTCCCACTGCAACTTAAGTTGGCCAACGTCTTGCAGGAGCAGTGCCCTAAACCTCCAGACTACCCTGTGCAAGATGGAGAGATGACTCCTGCAGCAGAAACGAGCCTGCCTGACAGAATAGACACTGGTTAAAATGCATAACAGGGAAGGGGAGCAGGGAGGTTCTTCGCGTTAGCACAGGCACTCCCTAAGGAGAAGGAACCACTGGTCCCAGCTCTGAGAACAACTGGTCCAAACACCAGCTCATTAAATGCACCAGAGGCCCTGGGGGCAGACAGCATATCCTGGACTCTCCTCCACCTCATTTCCAACCATCCTTCAAAAGAAGGAAGCAGTGAAGACATGTTCAATCCCATGGGTATCCATTTGGCGAGTTTCAAGAGTGCCTCAAAGAGCTTTGGCAGAAGAACATCCAGCTTCTACATGTGGAAAGGTTTGAACTGCATGTTGAGCTGGTCACTGCTGCAAGGTGAGGACATTTCCAGCTATGCTCAGCAACAGAGAAAGGTAACAATAGATTTGTTAAAGCAGAATACTGAGATTAAGGGGACCTTCTTTCTACTGCCCATTCTGATACCATGTTAAACATCCTTCTACAAAAAGATGGGCAATAAAATTCTTTCCTCATCATATCACAGGAGCACTTGAGACTAAGTTAATTGAGTCAGGGCCTTGGTCATCTTGCAGATCAAGTGAAGGACAGTGGTCAGTTTACATGGACAAAGTATGAGTTTTTTTTTTAAATCATTTTTTTTTTCCTTGTGCACTGAATGCTACTAAATTTTGCCTTGTCCTATGCAAAGCATACAAAATTAGAAGCAAAACAAGGTCTTCTCGCACACTTGATGTTACACTGGCAATGCCAGATGCCTTGCTGCTCACCTTCCCACACCTGGGGACGTTCCACAAATGTCCCACTGTTCCCATCCACTCCATGTCACACTCTAATAAAGTAAAAGAGTTCATTGCTGTTACTCCCACTTCCCAGTTCTTGGGCCACTGAGGAGGCACCACAAACAAAAGTGAACAACATGCAACTGGCCTCTGTTTGTGTGTCCCGAGGACTGGCTCTGCATGCTGGTGCCTGAAGAACAAGCACATTGCAAAAGCATTATGTTTCCAGTGGCAAGATGGATGGGACAAGTGCCAGCCACTAGCTGTAACCCTTTTGTCATGCCAATTGCTGGCTGCTATAAGGATGTACATTAGATACCTCCTTAGAAAAGAGCTCTGCATCTCATCCTTCCAGATGGAGGAGGAATGATTCATACACACATAAGCAATGCTAGAATGACGGATGAAGAGAAAACATTTTCTTTTTGTTTTCTGTTTTACGTTACAGGCATGCTCAGGGACCTTAACCGCAGCAAAAATTGAATTGAAGACGATGACACTTTGTGCCCCAAGGAACGCATGTGCGAAACGCTAACGCTACTTCTTACTGGCCTTGTCAAGCCTCACGTTGCACACACACACCTTACATCATTCCCCTGCTTTCTCATTTTCATGGCATTTCTCTGCGCAGAACATGACAGCATAACTCCACTTACACAGCCGTCACATCACGCAATGACAAATACAGGGGAAAGCGTCCAAGAGACAGATCAGATGTCGGGAGCTTTAAACTGACCAGGGACTGACTTGTAATGCAGAAGCAAAGCAAAGGATCTCTTTTCTTTCCAGACACACGAGGGACCAAAACGCACACATTTACTAGGCCTAGATGGCTGATAAATGCAGAACAGACAGAAGGCTCAGCAGTCAGAGCACTTGTCTGCATGGTGACTGTTTCTTTCATAGACGCCCCTGCACATGTCCTCCTCCTCACCTCACCTGCACAGCACCTTTGCCACACACTCATACTCCTCTCAAAGGCCCTGTATCTCATTCCATTTCTCAGTACTAACCTGTAAATTCCCACCTATTTACTTTCCTCTGGCCTGTCTCAAGATTTGTGAAGTCCTTGGAGCACAAATTATCCATACACATCTGGAAAGTACCTGGAATATCCCGAGTCCTACTGCAAGTAAATAAACAAACAGCAATGCATAAGCATGCAACGTGTTCAGCCAAGGACACAGCAGTCATCTCTGACAACGAAAGCAAGGGTGGTAGCTTCTTCCTACAGACAGTGGTAGAAAATCTACACCTTGGGGTACATCCACTGACCTGTAAAACCCTCAGATTTGCCTTCCCTGCCACCCACTGCCCTCCTTCTCCCATCACATTATCCATTTCTGAAATCCATGCCCCACTTTTTATAATAAATTATTCTAATCAGTTTTGTGGCATGGCAGAAATCCAGCATAACCTTCAGAAATACACACGCACACACTGGCTATATAGCTTCTTCATTTCGTAGGAGCCTTTCACAACAGCCTGGTGCAGAGTCTGGGAGGATTTGGCAACTCTTCTTAACAGCACTCCTGTGGTGGTGACCCTTTCCTAAAGGGTGCCAGATGCATTCACCTATGCTACTTCCTCTCTTTGTAAAAGGATTTTTCCTTAATCTCTCATTAAAGCCATAGAAAAGTGTTCAAGCAGGATTTTCTCCTCTGCAGTTTTGCAGGTTGAAAAAAGTGTGACTTGGGGGTAGCAGAGGGGCTAGGGAGAACATCTGCAGTCCAATGCAGACCTTCTTTCCCACCCTACCCTCTTGTGAACGGAAAGATGCAAGACAGGCTGGGTAACTGCTCCAGCTCCTCTAGAATCAGAGTTCAAGTGGGGAAGAAAGGGAAAGGAGAATGAAAAAAACAAACCAAAACAAACCCAGAAAAGCCCCAGAGTTCATAACAATTCTTAACTTTTCTTGGGTTAAAGGAACACAGGCTACTTTCGTAGCTCTTGAAAGAACCCCTACGCAGTTTGCTCACTCATGTTGCAACAGTTCCAGAAGGAATCTGGATCTGTGGCTTTACCATAAAACCAGTAAGAGGGTCTGAACCCCACACTGGGGACGGAGAATAAAAAAACCACAACAACAAGCAATTTAAACACAAAGCACTACCACCTTGTTAAATATTATCTTACGAACTCATCTGCAAGTCTGTCTTGGCCAATGAGGGACATAAAACAGGAAGATACAGTACTCCTCACTAGCATGCAATTAGTCACTGCTGTAAGCACTTTAACTCTGGATTTCTTGGATTATAACATTTCAAACGCTGTTGTTTTACAGGAGTGATATGATAGCTGTCCAAGCACCACAATCAAATTATGCTACCAGGACATTCAGGCAATGGATTATCACAGCAAAGGAAATGGATTATCACAGCTTTTATTCCGAACAAGGGAAGACTATCTCATTTTGAATGTGGCAGGGGGAAGAGAAGAATAGAGTAAAGGAGAGAAGACTATACCAGAGATTTTTTTTTTTTCCCCTCTTTTGGACTTTCCAAGGTAGGAATGCCACAAAAATTTGCCAATCTGAAAAGACAGAAACGGCCTTTCCCTAGAATTTGCACTGAAATATCTGAAAACAGGGAATAAATTAAAAATATTCCAAATCAAAGGGCAGTTAAAACAGCCTCCTTGTGTTGGCTGAATGCTAGAAGGATGCCCTATACCTGGGCATTTTCCCACTGCATATCTGACTGCTACCTCTTTGACTGCAGCTCTTGATACCAGACAACAGCCACCACCAGGCCTAGTGACTTCAGCTTCTGCTTAGAAGCTTTGCTATCAGATCTGTTCCCTCACACAGGAAGGAGGGCCACTTACCTTCCAAAACCTTCAAATTAGCAGACTCAGAAGAGGATTAGTGTGTTCCTTTAAAAAGTTTTATTAGTTTAAAAGTTCTCTTAAAAAGGCTGCACCAAATTTTACCTTTACATCACCACAGAAAACCTATCTCGTTTTATACCTTAGGTTCTCACACTGCATCACAAACCAAATATTAGCTTTTTTAAACTTTACAAATTTGTTTGTGTGTTTTTTGTTTTTGTTTTTTTTTTTTTAAGAGTATTTTTGGTACCTTCAACACATAAATACATACATACTTTTTGGCTCATGGTACTCAAGAGGCCCTGATTCTGATCTCAATTTCTTTGGCAACAGCCAATTATTCCAGCACAGGATGAGGGAAAACCCACTAAGTCTTAATAACATCGCTGTGATGCAGTCTGAGAGGTCACTAGTAGCCATGACATATTAAAGGCAAGAAAACACTAAAACAGGGAAGACAAACAAACAGAAGCAGAAGAAACAAAAAAATAAATAGAACTGAGCTCCACAAAGCAAGGCAGCAGCAAAAAATCTGCTTTGCTAGAGCACAGGGCACGTGTCTGAAGCTGATGACACCTGGGTATTATTCCTGGCTGTGGTCCTGACTCCTTCTGGATGACTGCACCAACTCCTGTCACACCTCCAACAAGCTCTCCTCTCACGTTTTCCTTTTGCACTATGGGTCAGCAGTGGTGAACCTTTTCCTTGCCAAGGGCAGAGGACACTAAATATTACTGGCCTCCAATACATCAACATGTGCCTTAGCACTGCGTGACAGCAGCACAAATGCTCTCCATACCAAAACCAAGAAGTGTGGGCCACAAAAGAACAGGAGCTGGATGCTAGTCCCCCAGATTTCACATTCCCACAGTACAGTTTTTAAGGAAGGATCAGTTGCTATTTGTTTGTACCCTGTGTAGAGCAGTATTATCTGGAGCTGTTAATGTGATTCCATAAGCAAGCAGCAACACTGGTAGTTGATTAAGGCTAGAAAAAACAACAAATGGAAAAAAAATTGTCTGGAAAGAAGTGAAGGGAATCAAAAACAATGACAGAAAGGGAATTCAGTAGGACAGAGAGAAGGAAAGCAGATAATGAGAAGATACTTAGAAGAAAGGAAACCAAAAAAAGACAACCAAAAGTGAAAAAGGCATTCACAGGAATATCTGGCGTCATTTCAACAAAAAACAGGGTGCATATTGTTTTTTAATGAGAATGTTGAATTTGGATAATCAAACAAGTAGTATTTTATTTTGCCCCACAGCAAATATAGAGAATATAGACTTTTAAATTTTAAAGAGGAAGAATCCAAGCTCTCAACGCACTTGTTCTCAGAACTAATGCTTTAACCACATTAGTAACAGCTTGTGAAAAGACAGCGCAGTGACTACAATTCCTTCTCTACCTAGAAGCTACTTTTTCAGAGTCACCATCACAACTGTAATTTTACAGTTACGAAAGACTTTATCCTTGTTATTTCTTGGGACCTTCCTCCCTATTTCACACGGTAGGAGCTAAAAAGGTTTTGTTCAGGTTCAGCTGAGATCTCTTCACCCGTTTGTTTTTTTCATTTCTGGTTTCTTAAACTGTCCTTAACTGGACACCTGTGGCAATTCCAGAGATATGAAGTACTGTGGATCACTACAACTACAGGCAACTATTTTAGAGAATTCAGGAATTTACTTACATACTACGCTACTCCAACTCCCCCACCCTTCCTGTGACTTATTACGACCTGCTGATAATCATTAGAAAGCAGAGCGTCATTTCTAAGCTGTAGTTGAGCACTAAAAGCACCACGCTGGCCCTCACTGGCTCTATTTAATTAGAGATTAGCAGAAACAATAAAGCATAGGGAGAATATAAACATAATGTTGCCAGTTTCTCAGCAAAAAGGCTTGGGTTACCAAAGAGATAAGAGGAAGGCTGCCCATTTTATCTATGCGGATGGACTGGCAAGTTTACATTCGCTAGAACCACGCCCCCATCAGAATTCCCTCTGAAATGTCAACACAAACCATATTATTAATTTTCCAAGTTGCTGACCTTTACTGTTGCCTGCCTCATAAATCCAGCATTTTGAACTGTTTCTATTCATACAAGAACATGCTCCGCACGCCTCACAGTAGCTGAACTCTGTACATACGCTGCTCACATGTCACAGAACAGATGCTCACTGCACAGTCCCTGAAGAAGCTGCTGAGCTGGACCTTGCTAGTTCCATAAAGTCCAACAGATTACCGTCAGTTATGCTGTCCGGCACTACGGCAGCCAGGTTTCACAGGTTTCCGCAAAGCCCTCAGTGTTACCTTAGCTTGACTAAAATGTTTGAGAGTTTTATCAAGGGTCATAGCTTACTGATATTTTAAAATAAAAGAATTTGATGATGAACTTAAGTTTAACTTCAATCAGGAAGAAAAAAAAAAAACATAAAGTCCTTGGATTAAAAGACAGCCGTTCTCATTTACTGTTCCTCCCAATTAAAATGTTTTATATAGATCATCAGAACTTAATGCACAGTGCTCAACATAAGGCTGTTGATCCATCATTTCTCTGTAAATGCTTAATGTGATGAATGATCTGGTTACTTGCCTTTCTGTTATAAAAGAAGGAGAAGCTTTGAGACAAAGAAATAAAGGCCAATACGTATTACAGATCTTACAGTGATTAATATCAGCCCTTCTGATTCACATCTCTGAAAACAGTTAAGGTCACTATTTCTCTTTTATTTTTACCGTGGATTTCAGTACATCTCATCAGAACCCTCCAAACACTTCAGATAATTTAATTTAAAGCAGAAACAGGAATGTCAGGAGCATACAGCATTTGGGTTACTACAAACAATGCCACACCAGCATGTCATAAGAAAAATAAGTGACCTTCACTCTTGCCTCTGCTGACAGAGAGACACCGTTGAAGCCACTTGCAGGCCAGGATGTTAGTGAGACTTCTAGAAGACAATCTAATAAATAAAAATTTAAAAGAGGTAAAAAACAAAAAAACTGACTACTTATCATCTGAACTGAAGAACCTGCCTTTTCAAATCAACTGATGGTTTGGCAAGCCTACAGGAAAGGCAGACAAACAAATAGCATCTTTTTAACATGGAATCTGCAAAAAGAAAAAGAAATCAGCATTTTATTGATTTCCATAATACCATCTCTACAGCTTAACAAACTCACTCAGCTGCTAATGCTAATTCACTGATGCTATGGAGCCTTCGCATATAATTATACACCCTCCACTTCGCTGAGCCCCAGGGCACCGTTTCTAACTTTCCAGAGGACCACTGCACCAAAAGTAGAAATAAAAAACGTCTCTTTCGTTACCCAAAGCAAACTGCAAACCAAATTTTGCTTATTTAAATGGTAAATTAGACAGACAATTTTTAAGACTGCCAGTTTGCATGTATATTTTCAGATTTGATATCGTGACAGCAAATTCACACTTAAAACTCTTCTCCCCACCTCTATTTTTTTTTCCTCCTGAGAGTACACAACAATACAATATATAAATATTGCAACAACTATGATTTCTAGGGAGAGATTCTAAAGTCCTTCTCAGCTCAGAAGTGTTTCAAGGGGGTGATTCAGAATCAGACACAGAGACTTTTGTGAATATCACTATAATTAACACTATAAAAAAAACTGTAAAATGTTACCATTGCTATAGGGAATAATTTATAAGTGAATGTGTATTTCAAAGATCTTTTTAATAAGTTTTTCTCTAAAAAAAAAAAAAGACCTGGAACACCTTCTAAACCAAGTTCAAGGACGGTATCTTCTCCAAGTCCAAAATGTCCTAAATAATTAATGAAGTAAACGCTGTCATTTTTCTCCATTTCTCAAACAAATTCAGCAGTCCACAACCAAGCAGACAGCTCCCGTATGCTTCAGTGAGAGTTTTGCTCAATTAGGGACTGCAGAATTTGGCCCAATTAATCTAGTAGTGTCTATTTGGAAAGAATGTGGTGGAACTCTGCAGTGTAAACACCCTCCCCGAATGGCTGTACCTAGTCCCCTTTCACCCTGCCTTGATATTTCAGATCCAATCATACTATTCACCACCTCCATCAAGATTCAGTGTGATGTTTGAGCTAAAATGGATTAAATTTGCTATGGTTTCCCATGCATATATTAATTTGGAACCAGTTAATCTATTCCGTCTGAGAATGGTGAAATGTGTGGATTTTTGTTCAACAAACAAACAAGTTGACAGTATCAATACAGAGTTGGAAAGCCTCTAAAAACAATCTAGTTTGCATAATTAATGTTAATTACAACAACATCTCAATCAGTGACACAAAAGCTTAGCAATGAACACAGTCATATGAGGAAGTGAAAACATGAAACAAACATGAAAGAATTGTGTCTTGTTCTGAAAGAGTATCAAGCAAACTTTCAAGAGATTTATAAATAAGAACATAAAGGCAGAAGACAACTCTGCTCGGTTAGACATATTTTCGTTGCAGGCTGCTTAGTACGGCACTTTCTTCTGAGATTGTAATAAGACAGTGGATCTGCGCTGTGGACACACCAGATAATACTATCTTTCTACAACATCACATCCAAGCCATTATCAACCTCTCTAAAGAAAAACAACTGAGGGCCTGATCCTGCTGCCAGTGATTTCTACAGCAAACGCCTAAACAATGTGATATGAATGTTTGGGGGGGCATCTGGAGAAGGAGGGGAAGGAAAAAAAAAAAAAAAGACAACCCCAACTTCAGCACCGCATGTAGGTATGGATTCCCTCAGGCACAGAGGAATTTCAGGACAAGATAACGAATTTATCAACAATCTTTTTCCTGCTTTCCATAGCAACAAGGGAAAGCTAAACACACAGAAAACTTACCTGCCTGTTTCTCTGGTAGCACAGACGTCTTAAACAGGGTTTTTTGGTACAGTCACTTAGCAGAGCAGCTTTACATTTAATCCTCAGAAGTTTTCTTCACAACCCAAGAAAAATAGTTATCCAATATATTCTTATTTCAAGGGAAAGGAAAAAAATAGTTATGAAAAAATAAGCGCCACTCTACCTCACCCAAATTGGTACTGTAGTACAGAAGTAGTCATACAAGCATCACAGGGAGTCCTTGCGCAGTAAAGTACCACTCAGCATGAGTAAGGGTGGCGTAATTGGGTCTGATGAGAGAAGGAATCAGAGCTTGTCACGTCACTCACTATAGGGGCCTTTCTGAAAACATGGGTTTCTTGATTACTTTTCACATTAATGCAAGCCCACTCCATTAAAATTAATGAAGTTAGACTGGTGCTAAACTAGTACCAGAAGAGCAGCAGGCCCACTTCATACTGATTTAAGAGACCACAGCTCAAGGACCCCCATAAATGCAAACAAGTTACTCCTTGGGATATGGACTGATTTTCTATTTGGTATCAATCTCAGGGCTGATTTTTTTTTGTTTCCCTCCCTCTTTTTATAGATAGACGCAAGACAAGATTGTCAAAGACTTCATTTCCTCTAGAAATTTACTGATCTTACACATACTTAAGTAGTCACTGACTAAAGCCATACTTTACTACTCCTTATTTACATGAGTGCTTACCTTAAAAAAAGAAACTTCATGTGGAGGATTCTCAGAATGATTCTGACCTTTCCTCTTAAGAAAAGTTCAGTAGATTTATTTTTCAGACGTCTGAGAAAGATGATTTTGGAGCGCTGTGAGGTTTGGTAAACCTTCAATTCAGCAATTAGTTTCCATATGATATGAATTACAAAGATCGAACAATTAATATTAATAACTAAACCCAGCAAAGCACTAAGGCTTCAGATGCCCTGCCTATGGAAACGCTGCCGTACTTGCTGGGGTTTTCCATGTATCTGTTTTGTTTTAGCTACTCAGAACGTACAGCACACGACAACGTAGTACACCACATTCACGTTTCTAAAAATACATTGGGGGGGGGGGGAATCAAAATCAATAGCAATGCAATAGAACCATAACCATTTTACATTAAGCACTCCCAGTATCAATCCAAGCCACCAAAACTCCCCACTGCGGACCACGGCTTCACCCTACGCTACACGCACTTTCCTGCCACGCCAAGTCAAGACCAGGTAATACCGAAACGTCCAGGCACGGCAGGGTGAGGAGAAGGATGGTGCACCTGGAAATAAAAAAGGTGGGTTTCCCTGGTGTTCCAGGGAGGACAGTGGCCGGAGCCCGGCCCGGAGGGGTCCGGCCCGCCGCTCGACCCGGGCGGCTTTCGGGAGCCCCTCGCCCCTCACGTCAACCTTCGCCACAGCCTCAACCGCGGTCTCAAAAAAAATTAAAAAAAAAGAAGAAAATTACAATCAAATGTGTCATCGGCAGCACGACACGCAGTTGTAGTCGGCCACGACGCCGGGTTTTAATATTCTTTTTAATTTTTTTTTCCCTCCCCGTCTTTTCCAGTCCGAGGGGGAAAGTATCTCCCTGGCCGGTGCCAGACTACGCTGAGGCGAATGCCCCCAACTTTCAAACAGTTGGCAGCCGCCGGAGGCACCCGCCCCGCCACCTCCCCAGACCACCGTGGGGCTGCCCCGGCCCGCCGCCCACCCCCTCCCCACACCCACCCGCACCCCCCCGGTCCCGGCAGGCAGAAAGGGGCGAGCCTGGGAAGGCCGTACCCGCCACTCACCCGCTCCGGGGGGCTCCGCGGCGAGGGCCGTTGAGGACCGTTGAGGGAGGCGCTGAGGGGAGCGGGGGGCGGCCAACCGGGGGCAGGGAGGGGTGTCAACGTAAAAATGGGATCCGGGGAGGGGGATGAAGAGACGAGGGGACACACACGGGTGAGGAATTTAAACGGGAGAGGGAAATTAATTTAAAATGAGCGTGCGGCGAAGCGCCGGGCTACGCGACGGAGGCGGCGGCCAGGCGCTCAGACGGCTGTGCTCTATCCCATGCCGCTGCGGTGGCCCCGGGCGGCGGCGGCAGCCGAGCTGGGGGGGAAGTTGGGGCCGCAGCCGGCGGAGAGGATGTGACACCGTGACAAGTACGGCCCGCCAGCCATGTACCGGGGGAGGAGGCGGGGGAGGCGGGGGAGGCGGCCGCCCGCACGCAGGGGGCCGGGGCAGCCCAGGCAGCGCCGCCCGCCCGCACACGGCATTTAACGGCGCTGACGGGCCGCGCCGTGACTCACACACGGGAGTTAGTCACAGGGCGGGACCCGAGGGGGGCCTGCCCCGCCCCCCAGGCGCCGCGCCAGCCTACGGGACGTCGCGGCTCGGCGGATTGGCGCGGCGGACGACCAATGGGCGCGCGGATCTGCCGCCAGCGCTGGAGCGGCCCCTTCGGCCCAATGAGTCTTCTGAGGACACTGCCGCGAAGTGTTGGGGAGGGCTGGAGAAACCCCCGCGGGGCGGGAGCTGCGCCCTGGCTTGCCGCCGCGACCAACCAGCATTGAGGATTGGGTTGATGGGCGGCCCGGCCCGGTCCAATCAAAAGGGTGCGGGGGAAGAAGAGGGACGGGGGAGAGCGTTTCTCCCGCCCCCTCCCCGGGAGATGGTCACGCAGGGAGCGGTGGGCGGGGGAGGGAGCGTGACTGGAGCCGGCGGGCGGGCGGCCCGGGGGAGGGGCGCGGGCACCTAGCCGGCCCTGAGGGCGGTGGCGCCGAGCCGGCACCGGCGTGAGGGCGTGGGCGGGGGCTACCTCAGTGAGCGGCGGGGGCGGGCACGGGGCCGGCAGGGCGGGGGTTACCTCAGCGAGCGAGCGGGCGGGGGGAGTGGGCCCGGCGCCCCTGAGACCCCGGGGCGGGGGGGGGCTCGCCTCGGGGCTGCCTGCGGAGCGGGGCCGGCGGCCGGGAGATGTCCGGGGCGGAGGGGGGCTCGCCCCGGGGCAGCGCGGCGCAGCCAAGGTCGCTTCCCGCGGGAGGAGGCAGACCGGAGCTGGGGCCTGCTCCGGGGGAAGCTGGGGCGGCCCCGCTGGCACAGGGCGGGGAAAGGCTGGCCGGGCGCCGGGTGGGAGGTAAAGAGCCTGAGGGGGGGCTGACTGCAGCCGGGCTCGGCTGTGCGGCCGCGGCTTTCCTCGGCCCCAAAGGTCCCCGGTTTTTGGAGGTGGGAAGTTGGGGTTTGCTTGTGTTTGACAGGTGTCATGGCTCAAGGTCTGAGTATTTCCACCTCCTCTCCTCACCTTTTCATCTTTTTTTTTTTTTTTTTTAAGTTCTGACAGATTTTGAGAGAACCAAGAGCATCTCAGATTCCAGCATGATGTCAAAATTTGACCAGATGAATGAAAAAATGAAGTAATAGCACTGATAGCTGCGTTACAAAGCACAATTCCTCTTGTGCCTCTTGTTCCTCTAATTTCTTGGGGAAATTAGAATTGACAGATAGGAGCAGTATCGGTGGCGTTAAAAAGCAACACTGTTTTTGCAGATGATTAATATTCGAGGAATTTATTTTGGGTAGAGTGAGGAAGTAATGCCCACTAGGAGTTTCCAACAAATACTGGAGCCTTACCAAAAATCTAATCCTAGTGAAGGAAATGTGATACGCAAATTGTGTTCACCTCTTCATCTCCACACATAAACTCTTAAACTAAGACCTGTTTTTTGCAGTAAAAGCATAAAATAGCTGATAGACTTCTGTAAGATAATTCGATAACGCTATCAGAATAAGGGACTACATTGGCATTTTCCCAGGCTGCAAAAATACACAGTTTTGTTTGCTTTAAAAACTTGTTCCCTGGACAGAGTGCTATAAATACAGATTTTTTTTTTTTTCCCCCCTATTTTGGCATCCACAGTAATTGAAGAGCTGAAAAACTATAACCTGCCATAATTTGTTCTAATCTTTCACTTTAGAAATAGTGAGACTAATTACAGTTTTTTCCTGCTTGCTTTTATCAAGATCCAGGGAGCTGGAGTGAAAATTTCACGGTTCCTCATTTGAAGCAGGAATGTTAAATCACACAGCAAAAAAATGGCCTTCAGAGTTGTCTATGAGCATCTAAGGCATCATCCTGCCAGCTGTCCTATAATAGTCCATAGTGTCTTGCAAGAAATCCAGGATGGACGGTACTCAGATTGTTCTAATATGAAAGGGGAAGAAAAAGAAGATCAATAAAGCCAGGAAAAAAAAAAAAAAGGGAAACCAAAAAAGTGGTGGCATAGAACTTTAGTAGGGTTTGAATGGGATTTTTCTTTCATCAAAGAAAGAGCAGAAGTGGAGTCTTACGGCTTCCTGAGCATCTAGCACTGGCACACAGTGAATGTTAAGAAATTAGCTATAATATTTTATCTTACAATATTGCCCCCAAACACTATGAAACATACCTGGCTTAATGCCTTTGGGGTTTCTCTCGACACCTTCTTCATCATGCTGAGGGTTCAAGGAGTTTCTTACGTGCAGGATTCCTTGAGCACTGGCACTGTTCTCCTCATCAGCTGCATAAAGCCATAAATCTTCCAATTCTAAGATAATACTGGGAAAATAATGTTGTTTAATAACAACCCCATCTTCCTTGTTTCTTCAGTCTGCTTTGAAAGCATCTGAAGGCTTCCCCACCCCGACTGGCACATTCATAAAAACTTTGAGGATTTGTTGACTAATATTTCCTTTCCTGTTGGAATCTGCTGAGCTCTACTATTGTAAATGCTCTTGCTTTAACTGCTCTTGGATTAGAATAAGCTGAATCCACCCTGTTGTTCTTGTCTTGCATTTTATTTTACACATACTGCATTTTGCTCTTCTTCTGAGTGATTGGCTGTTTGCATTAAAATTTATGAATATGAACGTGCGTTTTGTTTGGTGCAGACCTGTTTTTGCTGAAACCCAAGAGGTTACCTTCGCGTAAAGGATCCATTTCAGCTCATCATTGGAATTAACATGGGATTTTTATACGTGATCCCCATATTTGATAGCAAAAGCAGAGGATTTAAGATCTGTCATCTTTTTTTTTCTTCCTTGCCGTAGTAAGAGGTTAAAATACTTGCAACGTTCCGCAGCCTTCAGCAACGCTCACACGGTGATTTGTGCCTCGTGGCTTCTGAACACTGCACAAAAGAGGGCTTTGCATCAGATTCAGTGCAATTTGGCAAATAGAATGAAGAACAGTATTTACCATTCAATGATAGAGCGATAAATACACACACACACACCCCCTCTTCAAAGACCTGAAAAAGGGGGGGAATTTCAGGGTGGATTGTCTTCTTGTAGTTGTATCTTCTTTAGCAGCAATATTCTAACGGAGTTGAGACAGAAATCGAGCTCGTGAATTTGGGCACGATCGCTTCTGGAGGGTGAAAGCCTACAAGCAATCATCCTGCTCTGCTGCTACACACTACTACGGGGACTTCACGCATGCACACGCTCCCAGAGACGGCAACCAAGGTAATATTTCATATTGTCGCGGTGCTGCAGCTTTCCCAATATACAGCCATTTTTCTTCAGGGCCAGCGCTGGCGAGGAAGCAATTATATGAAGATCTCAGCTTTTACTTTTAAAATCTCAATTTCGCAGTTACAGGGAAAAGTTTGAAAACACGGCCCACTGCTGGAGGTGATTTCTGTTTGAGGTGGTTTATTTTGTTCTTTGCGAGTTTGGTTTTGTTTAGGTTCAATTGTTGAGGAGCGCGTTTGCTTCAGGTGAACCGAGCCAAGCCGGTCTTTGGTTAGACTGGGTTTAGAAATGACAGCGTTTCTACTAAACTGCTTCAAAACTGCTTACAATTCAACCAGTGCCGCTGAGACGAGGATCAACTCAGCAGGGATAGTTGTTGTTGTCCCTGGCTTGGAAATTCAGTAGCTCGCCCTCCATAATTGGTGTGCGGTGCAAAACTCTGGAGGAAGGTTGCACATCTTGGGTTTAGCTCCGGCTTTACCTGAAGGTTTCCACACCTGCTGCTACAGAATTCATTAGAGGGAAAGAAAAAAGCCACAAAACCTGAAGTAAAAGGAGCTCGGGCAACCGGGTCTGCCCGAGGTACGTAGCGTGCCTGTAGCCGGGGTAGGTCCCAGGGGCTTGATGCAGCTCTCCCACCCTTGTAAATGGGGAGTAATTCCCCCAAAGCCCATGAACTGGAGGTTTCAAAGCCCAAATCAAATCAGGGTCTGGCAAGCGGGGCCTGATCCCTCCCTGCTTGTGTCCACACGCATCCCGAGCGGTCAGAAATCTTTGATCCCCACGCAGGTGCCCTGGTGACATAAACTTCAAGGAGCGTCGGAAGGTGTGTATCATGTTCAAAGGAACGCTTGCTAAAAATATTTGTTCTTTCGAGCCTGAGATGATTTGGTAGATAGTTTCACGCAAAGACCTCAGAGCCTGGCTTTTTTACCGCACGATAGCTGTTTACAAAGTAAGATTGTTTAGTTGGTTATTGACCTCGGGGAATACCTTTAAAAACCTGCAAATATTCACTTATATGTGAATAAAAGAGGAGAATTTCCTTCAGCTGTGTTTGCTTTTTGAAAACATTCCAGTCAATTAGATTAGTGGCTAGAAATGTTTATGGAAAGAATTTTAAGCCCATTTTAAGAGGGTATTCATGGAAAGCAAAATTTTATCTCAAAAACACAGTCGCCTCACCGGGTGTTAACTTAACGCTCGTCAACTCGGGGAGCGCAAGCCGGTATTGTAGGTCTGATTTGTTCAGGTCGTGTATCTCTCCTGTTTATCTGGTCTCGTCTCTCTTTCTGCTGCTGCCTATTCCTCTGCTATGCCAGGGGTGGAAAATATAGCTTTTTATTTGTTCACTTCACACCTCCTGCATTTCCCGCTGAACAGAGAGCTCCTTTCTTGAGCAACAGTGAAAGTAAATCGCTGTCACAAAGCAAACTTGGGGCCCTGGAATATAAAACCGCTCCCTGCAGTATTTAAATTCCTTTGAAAACCATCCTCTGCCATATGTCTATAAACACTGTCCAGCTGCAACGAGCTTATAGATTCTTGGAGACTGTCTGAATTTAACAGAGCAATAACAATACTGTGTGCTGAGATACAGTCAACTGCCATTTTAAACGTTTTGTTTAGGTCTTCAGATACTTCTTATTCTGCCTCTGTTGGCTATTGTTAGTAGAACTGGGAACAAAGGTATACCAGAATAGTACACTTGCTTTTCTTAAATGAGGTTCATCTTTTGAAATAGTTATATGAAAATTATGGGGTTTATTACAGGACACACAGTAGAATTGTGCAGTTTAAAAGACTGAGATTTAAGTTTCATGTCATTACTACCATTCACATCATCAGGCTAATGTGTGTGCTCCAGCAGTTTAGCATCACATTCCCGATGCCTTTGCTTAGCAAATGGCCAGAAGAGAAGATCCAGAGCTCTTCTTGCAAGAAAACAGGCCCTCCTTCACCCGAAGGAAAAAGAATCTAATGGTTTTTGTCCCTAAAGTGTGCCTTTTACACCCATGTTGGTAAGCTGCCCCTACACCTTACACTGTGCTGCTTCTCTTGGTTAACGCTTTCGGCTGTCCGGTGTCACTGTGTCCCCACACAGCACTGTCAAACCCCAACTTTTCATGTCATTTTAAAACTCAGATTACTTCACTAGTACCTTGTAAGTACTTCTGCTCAAACAGCTTTATTGCCTGACTTACATTCAGGCATTAGATCAGAAATGTTTGTGTTTCAGTTGCTTGTGTTATTCCATTACCAGAAACCACGTGATATTTATTATATCAAAATACAATACTGAACGCTTCACTCTTAAGTTCAAAGTCCAAACCACGGTTTAAATCCGTTCTTTTTTTTTTTTCCCCTCCCTGCATTTATTGTAGAAACTAGTAGAACTTTTACACGGGCCTCTTAAATGCCTAGCGGGTATTTGTTCGCAAACTTCCACAGCTAAGTGTGGTAGAAGGTTAAGGTTACCTGAGCACCTCAGTATTGCCCGTTGTCATCTGACTGCAGCCCGTTCAGGGCAGAGGCCATATGGTTTTTCCTGCTTAGGAATGGAGTGGTAGAACTGGAACGTTGGCAAAAATACAAATATATATTACAATATATATTATAATATATGCAATATATTATACAAAAATAAATAATAGCAATGAACCAAGCACAATTCCTCTGTCAAATGCCAATTGTCAAGTACTTGTAGCAGGGAGGCTTTCGTGTGGTCCACGAGAACAAGATCTAGTTGTAGGAAATACCTGGTGAGAAAATGTCAAACAAACACAAAAGTTTGAGAAAACTAAGCTGCATGTGGACAAGCGTGCTGAATTCAAGAGTAAATTATATCCTGTGAGGTGTTTGTCGAGCTCGAGTTGCAAGTTCCTCAAAATCAGGATTTTATCCTAGGAGAACTACCAGATTCTTTGTGAGCCACGACAACCAATTCCTTATACATTGGTGCTGGCAGAAAGTGGGGTATAAATGAAAAGAACAATTTTAGTCATATGGCAATCTGGCAAAGCACTTTTACATTTTAATCAGGCTGCAGAAAGGTCAAGGCTGGATCCATGTCAGTGGAGGGATAATTTGCTTCTGTGCGTCTCCGAAACCAAAGAACCAAGAACTGGAGAATAAAACAGAATTTTCCGGTGTAGGCTGTCGGTTCTTATCTGCTTTTAAAACAGCCTTCCAGAGGCATCCCGAAATTTTACTGGCTTATCCCACATTTCCAGGGTGACCACACAGAGCTGGAGCATCTCCAAGTTGAGAAGGATGCAAAAACCAAGTGTCCTGGCTGTCAGTCGTGGCACAGCATTCGGAGGGCAATCCGTACGTGCTGATCCACCTCCGAACGAGGGCCTGTAGCCTTCCAGCTCTGC
This sequence comes from Phaethon aethereus, assembly GCF_964289735.1. Taxonomy (NCBI): domain Eukaryota; kingdom Metazoa; phylum Chordata; class Aves; order Phaethontiformes; family Phaethontidae; genus Phaethon; species Phaethon aethereus. The sequence goes on from NC_138576.1 coordinate 119,362,789, forward strand.
ACAGGAGTGGTGCGAGGAGGGAGGATGACGGGTTCCGTGGCTTTTCGGTATCACACTGTGGACCCTTCCAGCATGGTCAGATGAGAAGGGGTGCTTTCCCTGTGCCAAGGCTCTTCCCATCCCCTTTCCATCAACTTGTTTTTAACTAGTGGCAGCCTGCTCACCTTAGCAGGGACAGCAAACCCAATTTTATAAGACCTCTAAAGGACCTGCATAGCGATAATAAGAATTTTCTCCCTCTCACCCCATTTTCAGATCCAGTCCCGCGTAAGACCAGGTCATGACGCAGCTCCCAGTAAGATGTCTTTAGCAAGAGCCTCGTGCACATCGAGGTTTAAAAATGTGATCAGAAAGTTGTGAAGGGACGAGCTTGTCAAGAGAAGGTGACATGCTCTTGTTTTGAGGACAAGTGTTAAGCACCATCCCCAAGTTCAAACACAGCTCTTGAATTAGCTGTATCCTTTTCTAATGAGCTATTTTCTAAAAAAAAAAAAAATTAAAAAAAAATTAAAAAGCAGAATACATTAGCTTTGGCAGTAGCTGTTGGCAGTTGGATATGCGGTTCCTCCCCAAGGAGAAAGACCCAGGCCCCATTATTTTTTTGCCCGGGGGATGCGGCTGGGGTTGGTGCTGTACATCCCTCCCCAGCAGCGGCAGACAGCCCTGGAGCCTGCAAGTCCGAATAGATAAGCAAGGAGCAGGGTGCCATACAAGAACAGAGAGGTAAAGTGTTTTACTTAAGGATAAGACTCATCTCTCCCGAGAAGACACCCCCGCCCCTTGATTGCTTTATCTCTGTGGTGTTGATGGAGCTGCAAGGATCGGAGTCTCTCAGGTAGGGCAATGGTTAATTCAACGAGAAAGCAGAGGGAAACTGTCTTGGTACAGATTTAATTCCCACAGTTGTCCTCTCTTACCTCTGTTGTAAACCCGAGGGCCTGCATGCAGGTGGGAGTGTTTCTGTTAGAGATGCTTCTGACAATAAATATTGTGAAAATCAGCATTGTTTTGTTAAAAAAAGAATGGATGTGCACCTCCAGTGACCTCTATTTTTCACTTCACTGAAGTGATTATAAATGGCTTTACTTCTCCATCAGCGCCTTGGCCGTGGACACTATTCATTGTTTTTACCTCACTGCCCATAGCCAGGTCTACTGATTTTTTGGAAACTCACATTTCCAAATGCCACCTTTGCCCCGAGCCAGGGTGGACTGTGCTCCCGCAACAGCGATTCAAAACTTACTGCTGCATTTATCCACACTGAAGGATCGACGCACGGGTACCGTTTCCAGCTGGGACTCGGCTTCATCCTCGTCGACTCACCCACCGGCGCGGGAACAGAGCGGGGGCTGGAGAGGTGCGTGGGCGAAAAGGGTGCCGGACCGGTGGGTCTGCCCTTCAGAGAGTGAGCGTGGGAGCTGTGGGCTGGCCCTGCGGTCAGGGGAGCATCAGAAGGTGTCGTGGGCCAAAATAAGGGTCGGGGCTCGGCCTGGGTGTGGGAAGAGACACACGGCGAAGCGTTTGGCAGGAATCGGGGGAAATTTGCCGAGCTCAGTAGAGAGGTCTCCCCCGCTCTGGGCTTTATCCAGCCCTGCCGAGGAGTAGCCGAGCCAACACCAGGGACTGGGGAGAGAAACCGCGCAAAGACAGAGAGGGGAAAAAAAATACACAAACCCAAAAAACAAAAAACAAAAGAGAAAGAAATCCAAGCTGAAAAGCTGGGAGGAAAGAACAGCAGAGTGAAAAGCCAGTGTGCTGGAAATAATTTGTTCAGGCTGAATCCACCGGTTGGTTTCGAGGGCGGAGGGGCAGAAACCTTGCCACGCTTGGGAATGTCGCGCTCGGACCCACCGGTTTATTTACAGCATTTCTTTTGCTCCCTCTCCTGCCCTAAGCTAAAGCCAGCGAGCGAGACGGAGGGAGGGAGGAAGAAAGAGGCCGAGAGCCTCCTGCGGTCGGCGGGGGCCTATAAATAGCCGGTGAAGTCTCCTAATACCAATAGGGTGCGTCACGATGGCCCTCCCCGTGCCAGCGGGAGCGGGAGCCGCAGCAGCACCCCGGGCCGAGCCGCCGGGCTCGGCAGGGACGGAGCCAAGAGGCCGGGAGGCGCGGGGGGCCCTGCCCTCGGGGAGGAAGGCGGGGGGGAAGCGAGCCAGGCCCGCGTCCTCGTGAACCGCCTCGCCCGGGCGTCGCAACGCGCCTCCCAGTCCTTGGCTCTCTTGGCTGCCCGGTCGGCACCGGGGAGATGCCTCTTCCCGGAACGAATGAGCCCCCGAGGTCTGCGCCGCCGGCGGACGGGGGTGTTGGGGGGGACTTCCGAAGTGCCGCCATGCCGTTCGCTCGCTCCCCCTCGCCCCACAGTGAGGGCCGGAGGAGGAAGAAGAGGTGACGGAGTGGGACGCGCAAGGCGGGCAGGTTGGGTCAGTGCCGCCAGCCAGTGCTCCCTTCTCCGCAGGTTTAAATGTTGCTCCCGGAGGTGGCTAGAGGCAAAAGGCCGAGGGATGCTAGAGGGGATTTCAGGCCCAAACTTCCCCTCCTTGTCACTGCCACCCCACACCACCGGAGATAACTCTCTTGCGAATAAGGCTGCTGCTCCTGCCTGGTCTTTTTAAACAGTTGCTGTCTAACCCAGATTTCAGGGCTGGGCGTTGGAGGACCTGGTGCCTTCATTTTCTGAGCTCCCACTATCAGCCCCATAGCAGCAGGCTATGGTAAAGTACTTCTTGCAAAGAACCTGTATCTAAGACGGTATAAAATGCTTGCATAAACATGGGGAGGACTCTTCATACTAATTAAAATGAGACTCCAGTCGTTCTCCCTTTTTTTTACAACGCTGCTGTAATTTTTGAGCATCCTGACCTGCTTTATTTCAATAACTTCTCCATCTGCTTTGTATTCCTTCATTGCTCCTTGGAAGGTTTTGCAAACTCAGATGCGATTTGATGTATATTTCCAGGAGATCTCCTTATCAGACATCAGTTTCAGTGGCTTACGATGCCACTGATAAAAGGGTGGGGAAGGACTGGCCGAATCTCACTGATTTCACCAAACCATCTTCTGAAAGAACCATCTCAATCCATCTTCCAAAAGAAATTTTTCATTATGGAGCGTTGTGGAAATTGCTCACATCAATCCAACAGAAAGAAGTGGAGTAGCTTGCTGGTGAATTCTTCCTAGCTGGGTCTATTTGCTCAAAAATCGACCTGTTAAGACAAGAAGATGCCAGGCTGACACAAGCAGGTCTCTCTGCTGAGCCAATGCCATGAGATGCGTTCCCTTTCAAGGAAGATGGTAAATTCGCCCAGATTCAGGGCTTTCTGCGGGGTCCACCAGCATTGCATCAATGTCCAGTGCAGGAACTTCCTCTCCATGAAATCGCACCGCATCCAGCAGCTGGAGACCCCTCCAGGCATCCTAACTTCCCAAATGTCCTGAAGATGTGGAAGCTGCCTCTGCAAGAGGAGGGGACCCATCTCCGTGGATGTTTGAACACCCAGGTTCATCAGCAGAGAGGGAGATGAGGACGATGGTTAATCTGTTTGGGTATCGACGGAGGTCAACAGCACTCGAGGAGCAGCGCGTGGTGGGCTCGGCGGTGTCAGGGGAGATTGCAGTGCTTGCAGCAAGTGATAAAATGCCACTGAGAGATACCATGCCCTTGTAGGAACATCTCGCTCCGAAGCTGAGTGTTTGACTTGAAGCATCACCATTTTCAAAGTGTCTGAGAAGTTTAAGCTTCAAAACACTTGGTTTTGTGAGCGTTTTGAACGGATGGGTGCAGAAAGAACTAGCAATCCTGCCTCCCCCTCCAAAAAACCACCCTAAAATCCAGTGAATAAAATTATTGATGTGAAACCTAGCCTAGGCTGACTGTTAAGAGGAGACAGTGGATTTAGGAATAATAAAGATGATGTTATAATATAGTAATGTTATGTAATATAAAATATAATTATTATAAATTGAGCTTTGAACGTGGGAACCAGGCTCACCCTTGAATATGGTCTTCTGCATCCCTTTGCACCCAGGCCAAGGTCTGTACAGGTTGCAGGAGGCTGGGATGGAGCTGGTTGTGCCCTGCCTTGTGTTTTTCCGTCATGCTGGAAATTGTCTCCATCACGTTGATTTGGTCCCTGGCTCTGCTCTCAGCAAAATGCAACCAGAGCAATAACAGGCAAGACCTGTTCAGTCCCAGGAAAACCTCAAACCCCATTTCCCCATCTCACAGCAGCCTCCTCCATGTCCTTGTTAATCCGAAGAAATTTGGGTATGTATGTCATTTCAACGGGCAAAATAAAACAGGTGACCTAAAAGAAACTCAAAATATCTTTTTTTCTAACGGTGAGGTCCACACTGGCAACAGGCTTGATATGAGCTGGGATCTACCTTTCTGAACTGAAATCATGAGGATTACTCACATGTTTAAAAATAAGCCCATGCTGAAATTCCCTTGTTGGATTAAGACCTAAGCCCTGCAATTGTCACTTTTCCCACCAGAGGAAAGTGCCAGTGGCTTAACTAAATATACCGTCCGCATCGCGGCCTGCCATTTCCAGATTGTTTCTCTTTCCCCTTTTACTGGAACTCCTCCATGTTTCTGGGAGTTTATTTTACTTTCTGGTTGGTTTGCTTATTTTTCACCAATTCATCACCTTTCCTGCTATACATCCCTTTCCCTGAGCCATGTGTGATCGCTCATCCCGTCTGTCCCATTTCTTCCCCGTCTTTCTCTGCCTGTTTGACACCCCGTGCTTCGAACTTGGGAGAAACTACCCAAATTATAAATGGTGAGCAAAATAAAGCCAAATTCACCCTGGATTTGTGCTGATAAAAGTTTTTTCCAGGGTTGGGGCAATTTGCTGTTAGGGATTCTCTGATGTCTAACAAGAGTTGTGTTGACGTGTAGACACTTCCAGCTGGTACGCCTAGTCTTTGGGATGAGTCTGATGAAAAAAGTGGAGTCATGGTTTTGCCACATGTAAAGAAAAAACTAAGAGCAAGAACCAGGAAAAGTCAAGGATTTTATACGAGCCCAGTGTTTTACTCTGTGCTTTGAAACAAAAAATGTTCGTGAACAGCTTTTTAAGCATTTCGGTTTCTGTTTATTCACCTGGTCTGGCCCCTCTCTCCTTCTGCAGTTTTTCTTGCTGGAAAAGAAAAGAAGATGCTAAATTAAAAAAAAAAAAGAAAAAGAAAAAAGAAAAAAAGGAAAACTGATGACTTTTGAGAAAAGCTTCATAGAAAACCAGGGTAATTCCATTAAAGCAGAAGTGTAGCATGGACCAGCACCCCTGCCAGCACAGTGTAGTGCTGACTCTCCTTTTAGATGCCATGTCCAGGCACGGGCTGAGTACCTGCGTGGTGTGCTCTGCCTGTGGGCTTGCTCAGGGACTCGGCCGGACCTGAAGGCAGCTTTCACCCTGGTTGCCAGCCAGCCCTCAGCTTGCCAGCCCGATTACAAGAGGCTTGAGGAGCTGCCGTGCTCCCTGGATCCTGGGGAGCTGCATCCAGCGCTGCTCCGCTGGCTGAGCCGAGGCTGCCCACAGGCCGGCGGCTGCCGCTCGGTGCTCGCAGGGGCTGGGGTCGCGCCAAAAACGCAGCGGTAGACGTGAGCGGCGGTTTGCTGATCGCCTCCGTCACCGCCACGGGGAGAAGCCCAGCCGTACCCGACCCGCTCCCAGTGCCGGCAATACCATGACTCCGTGGGACTCCCCTAGGAGACAGGAAGGTGTCAGTTCATCAGCTTTTCCCTCAGCAGAGATCTTCCACCCAAAACCTTGGGGAAAAGCCTTTTCTGTGCATTCATCTTCTATATTGCTAAATAAGAGAGCCGGGGAGCAACCTCTGGCCCCAAAGCCCAACGCCAGGCTGGCCGCGTGTTCCCTTGTGCAGCACCCCATCCAGTGCAAAGCCATTCTTACTATTTTTCATGCGTTTTTTTTTTTTTTCCCCAACGTTTAAAATAGCATCAGCTCTCCGTTGCAGCCTACCGACCAGAGGTTTTCACACGGCGTGACCGGGAAGAGGGTTTTGCATGCCCCGGAGGGTGGCGTGAGGCTGTTCGGGTGCAAAACCTCACTGGGATAACGTGGGAGGATGGGAGCCAGCGGTGCCGGAGCCCAGCCTGGCTCTGCCCCAGGAGAGCATCTGCAGCACCTGAGCCAGGGAGGCCGCTAACAGCCGGGCAGTGCTGCCAGGCCCCCGTCCCACCGCTGGTCCTCTGCCGTTTCGTGGCACGGACGCAGCCTTCGGGTCCCTTCTCCGTCTGCTAAATTTGGTTTCTGCTGGGGGGACGGGACGGAAGGAGGAGAGAAGGGGATGTCAAGAGAGAGACATACACTCGAGGAATGAGTAGGTGCCTTTCTGTAGGAAAACTTCCCAAAAAGCTCAACTGGCCAAAAAAAAAAAAGAGAGAATAACTTTACAGCTGACCCCAAAGGTGGATCACCGGGTTTCAGCTGCATTTACCACCTTATTTTAACAGACACACCCTTCCTTAGCACACTCACCCACTCCCATCTCTAAAGTAACCCCTCAGCAGTACCAAAACCAATCTCTGTTTCCTGACTTACCGATACCGGCTTGCTCGTTACTAGCAACGTTATGCTGCTTCTCAGCTCCCACAGATTGCCAGCAGCAGCTCTGCCAGCCTGTCCCACTCCACCGGCAGTACTTCAGCCCAGGGCACAGCCCAGGGGTTACACCACTCAGACGTACCGACCGTACGGGAACCAGATCCGTCCCGCGCCCCGAAGGATTGATTTTACCCATGTCGGGTCGTGATGTTAATTCTAAGACATCCCCCCTCCACCGCTGCTAATTTTTGCCTAAACCAAGAGGTCGCAGCCGTGCCTGCCAATTCCCCGAGCACCTGCACTATCAGCCCGCAAAATTAGCTTTCTACAAAGCGAGGAGGTCTTTGTGTTTGTAACCCTCGTGTTTTGATAGCTTAGTCAATATTTTGGTAGCTTTAGGCAGCACCTATAAATTTTGACGAGCGTGCCGGTGCGATAGATCCCTCTCGTTAGCTGCCGAGAGCCGGCTAATGATATGAGGTGGAGGTTAGTTCTTCTTTCCTGACCATCTCTTTCTGCAGCCCACTTGCAAGGGCTTCATTTTTCCATCCTCACAGCCCAGTCGGCCACTGAGACATTATAGCGACGTCCACAATTTAACTGCTTCTCCAGCTCTGCGATATCAGCTCCGTTAGACACCCAGAGTTAACGGCACGTGGGGTATTTACACATCTGCAAGGAGGGTGTTAAATGCTCTCGAAGCACAATGACCTCTACAGGCACCTTGCCTGGGTGCAAAACCACCAGCTATGGTCTTGGATAGGAACAGTTAAGGCACAAACGTCATTTCTCAGAAGGCAGCGTAAACTACCCCCATCCCTGTTTACAATAAATAACCCTCTCTTGCCAGGAGGAAATCATTTTCCCTCTCCAAGCTGCTTTTTTTTTTTTTTTTTTTTGCGTTCCTGGCCTTCCTAGCCACTGCATTGATCCGCGTCTCAAAGAGGTCTTAATTTGAGTAGTTTCCTAATGCACAACGTGTGCAAGATTAGGCTTTTCTCAAGAATTTGCTGGTACAAAAGAAACATATTTCACAACGAGGAGAACGATCACCATTATAAATATCAAAGCATGATGATACCCACTTTGTAGTTATGTTCCAAAGGACGCTTTTTATTCAAATTCCCTCTTTTCAGGAGCTTCCCCTTCTGAAATTTCTCGCTGTTGTTAAGTAGCCCAAAGGGGGATTTTTTTTGTCTGTGTGTCTGTGCATGGGAAGTTGGGCATAATTCATTAAGAATATCGGAGTAATGGGGTTATTCTAAGCATGAAACAAGATAATTTTCACGCCTTTTGGAAGCCGTTCTCCTGTTTGCCTAATTTCAAATCGTTTCCCTTTTGACGGGTTACTCCTGTACATGGTGGCTCCATCCCGCTCCCCTCACGTCAGCCCCCGTTAACCATGGGTTAGACGCTTGGAGATGCACACCACGCGCGAGGGCTCAAGCTAAGAGGGGGTTAGAGCCTGGGGACATGCGCCCTTGAACCCGTCCCGGTCCTTCTTGCCGCTACCCCGAAAGTATAATAGCAGGTACGAATGATTCTGATGATGATTCATAATACGTATGCTATATATACGATGCCTATGCAATACTGCTGCTGTTGCAGCTAAACCCTGCATCCCCCCTCCCCACCCCAATACATGTGATGCTGTTGTTACAGATATCTAAAACGCACGTGGCAAGCGAGACGCAGTGATTTCGGGAGCCCGGACCCCGCCAGGCTCCAGCGTGACGTCGCTGCCCGTCGTGCCAGGCGGAGGAGGGACGAAGGCTTGCCAATGGAGGCTCTCCATCGTCCCGGGGCTGCCCCTGCGCTGCGGCTGGCCGGGGACCAGCGCGGTTCCTGGCACCCTTTCTGGCTGTCTCGGGGCAGCTCTGATTTATGCCCGGCTCCAGTGGCCCTCCAAGGGCTGTCCCAGCCAGGGCGCCGGGCGCGTCCCTCATCTCCTAGCCATCTCCCACGGGTCTCACCCCAAGCCTGGTTTTGGGTAGAGAAGCAAGGATTTCCACACTTGCGCTTGGTGCATCTTCAGCTCCCAGCTAAGCAGGAGGCTATCATCCTTACAGCAGAAAAGGGTATTCGTTTGAAGTGCGAATTGATCAATAAAATCGCTTTTTGGTGGTCGAACTGAGCGCGTATTTGCCTGGCACGGGAGAAGCCGAAGCTTGCAAAGTAAAATAAAATACCACTGAAATTTAAATGCCGAACTGTGAAATGGCAACCAGGAGAAAGGCTTTTGTTTGCCCTCTCCTTTTTTCTTGAACTGAACAGTACCTAACTGTTTAACTTGCGGCTAAGGATTATTTATGTAGGGCTCTTGTGTAGGTAAAGCACCACGTCCTTGGCCCTCTGCCCACGTAGCACAGCGCGGGATCTCTCGTTACAAATTGCAGCTGTATAACATAACAGGAAACGTGGGGCTTTAAGTTATTCCACTGGAAAGATTAATTATTTGGAAAATAGTTATGCAGCAGCTCTGTGTATTTTTGGAGCAAAGGTGACCAGCACCATCTTAAATTTAAAGAAATAAAGTCGCTGGGAAGGGGGAAAAAGAGGCGCTTTAGAGAGTGGAAGTGCTGGGGGACAATTCTATTTTTTTTTTTTAAATAATGTTTGAATCACCTGCTGTGGCGGAAGGAGCAAAGCCGAGCGGCACGGAGGGCAGCCCCGGCAGGGTGAGGGTGGCGGAGGAACGGGAGCGGCTGGATCCAGCTGGACCTTGACCCTTCCCATCCAAAATCCCGTACACCTGCGTGAGGGGAAGATGCAGGAGTCATGCCAGTGGGGGAGGCAGACGAGAAGCGAGCTCGGAGGCACAGGCTCAGCGCGACGTGTCGTGGCCTTCCCAAACTATGCCGCGAACAGCCCGTGGGAAGACACCAGCTCCCAGGGAGCCTCTTCCCTCCAGGTGAACACCCTGAAAAAGGCAAATACGGTGTCTGGAGGGGATCTTCTCCCACGGGGCAGGGGATGGGGTGACAAGTGATACCTCCCGCGCACGTCAGTCCATCCAGCTTTGTCCGTCTAGCCGCGAGCTTCTTTTCGTAGCCTAGCCCACGGGATTTTAATTTGCTCCTCTGCATGTGAGCGATCACCCCAGTTAAAGGAAACCACTGAAACAGCAAACTCGCTGCTGCGGCGCGTAGGCATGGGCGATGGCCAAGTCCTCCCATCGCCTCTGCGGATGCTTCCCAGTGACTTCAGAGAGGTCTGCGGCCAAAGTGAAATGTCTCACTGATTAGGATTCCTCTTCGCGTCCAAATGTGCTTAAATACTGGAGCTCTCCGGAGGGATGTGGTTTGGATAAAGGAGCGGTAGTTATTTTTAGGCAGCACAATGCACCTCTTTAGTAAAGTTTTTCCACTCAGACACTTAACCCGTGGCCATCTCGCAAGAGCAGCTATCCCACACCTAGCTTTGCACTAGCCTGGTCTGCCGGGGCTTTTGCCTACGGCTGTGAAAGGGATGTGGTTGTCCCTCTCTGTTTACTCAGAGTGGCCGAAACGAAAGCCCCGAGGGAGAAACCCTCCTGCGTGAGCATCTTGGTGGGTTTGGGGAGAAACCTAGTGAAGACCGTGACTTCTGGCCTGGCAGTCATGCTCCTGGGCTCCTGCAGGCAGGAGGAACGGGCAGAAGGTGCCCCAGGAGCAGCAAGACGTGGATCCCAAACCACGTCCAGCACCCCTCTTTCCACCAACACACAGGGAAAGCCTGTTTTCAAAGCAGTCTGGTTTTCCCGATCCGTACTGGGAAAAGGCTGATTAATAATAAATTATTAATGGCAATAGGCTACATTCAAGGTGTAAGTGTCTCACAATTGACGCAGGACGGTCCATTATTTTTAATTTTTACATTCCAGGTCCTGGCAAAGAACAACATCAGATTAAGGAGGGGCATAAAGAAAGTTTCTTATAAAATCAAGAATGCCTCCTACGTAAGTAGCAAACCGAACAGAGAGCGCAGTCTCTTAACTTTCCAAGTTTTTTATTTCTGCCTCATTTGCTGCTACCTCAGACTAACCAAAACTCCATGTTTGTCTAATATAAAACAACTATTTTTGCAGAACTCTTCAAGCCACAGTAGATTAGCTCTACCACAATAATTCACCACTCTACTACAGCAAATGTTAATATATGAAAAAACCTGCTGCATATAAAAAAAAAGAGGAGGAAATTATTTAATTTAATGCCTCTACATTTCAGTGTGTTTGACAGAAGACAGAAGGCATATTTTTCATCAGCCAAAAAATGTTAGTGGAAGGCTACTTTCTTTTCCGCATCACACTTCGTGTGGCTGTTGGCTTTCAAGCCAAGCCCCACGCATACCACCAGGCTGGTTGAATTTTATACCCATCGTGCTTCCCCAAAGCAGATATCCACAGAGTCCTTCTGCTTTGGGACCTGGGGAATCCCACCCTGCCCCATGGCCCAGCTCTTCGTGACTGTCATTTTGCATACCCATGTGATGCCTGGCTGAGGTCTGGACAAAGCATCCTTGGTGCCATCGCATCACTAGGCTGTCCAAGGTTGGGCCGTGGTCATTCAAGGCCTCATCTAGACTCAGTGGAAAGAGAGACCCTAGGGAGGACAATCCTGCCTAGCTATAACTCCTGTTGGGAGAAATGTCTCTTGCATCTTCTGGGCTGTTGACTATAGGGATGTCCCGGTTTCTGCTGGCAACCCAGGATGACAAAACTCATTATTTAAATTTTTCAGAGAACTGCTTGAAATTGGGTGAGACAAACACAAGGCAAATGTGAGGTTTATGGGGAAAAGGTTGGTAAATCTTGGTGTCATACATAATAGAAGACTTTTACAAGGAAAGAACAGGCCACTATAAATAGCAGAGGGATGGTTAGGTCTGAAGTTAGCAAAAAAGTTCAGCTGAGAAACAAGGACAATACAGATAATCTGAGAAGCTTTCAAGAAACCAGGTCTTTTGGGCAAAGAAACAGAACTTCTACATGCAAAAGTCACCTGAAGACAAAAGGTGCCTGGAAGAGCAAAATTTTACTGCCAGCTCACGTACAACCTCATTGTACAACCAAAAGCAACACCGGTGAGGTTGGTCGGCACGATGTTTTTTTGAGTTTGCCAAACAGCCAGATGTTCCTTGCCATGGGGAAATTATCTTCCGCACTTTGGCATCTGGTTCTGGTAGCTGCCAGTAAAAGAATGGGACAGGCACAATTGGGCAGAGGGGCAGGTGGAACATTGCAACAGCTTTTTCAAGTAATTACTAAGAAGAAGTATTCCGACAATTTTTGGCTGAAGTCATACAGATAAGTGCTGTGAATAAGCTCTGTGAATGCGGCTCGGGGAATCACTGAAATTAGCATTTATCGCTTGATACTTCAGAGTGCCAGGGTAGAGGATTTCAAGAATGAAGGATTATTTGGCAATAAAGCTCTATTCCTGGTGCTACGCACATCAACGGGCAGATCCCTAAGTGAGCAGCCAGGCAGGCAGGCTACGAGTTCTTGTAGAACTTGTAGCTCACACTGGCTTATACTCTACAGGGTGAACAGCAAGCCCTCGCTAACCTTCCTGCAGGGTTGGTATTTCAGAAATTAATCTAAGAGCAAGCAAAGGGCTCGAAAAATAAGACAGAAAACCAGCAATTCTCTTTATACTCCATTCGAGGAATGAACAAAATGCTTTAGAGGCTTTTCAAATCTGGCATCTCAGTTACCTGCTGGGGCCAGACTATTGCCTTCATAAAGCTTCTGTGAGGTCCTTCCCTCAGAGAGGGCATTTTCCTGGTGAGAAAAGCACTATGAGCACAGGAACAACAGCTCCAGGAGCAAATCCTCTGCTCATGGGAGAGAGTTATCCATTGCAGATCCCCACGGGGCAGAAGTTACACCAGCCTCAGGGCCGCCCATCCACCACCATCTCATTTTGGCCCTTGACAATCTCCACGGGGCAAAAAAAAAAAAGGTAATGGGAAGGTCTTGAAAAGTCTGGAAAAATCGGGAATGCTTACTAAAACCCTGGCTTGTGTGACATCCATCTGCTCAGAGCACACATTAGCGGGTTGTTTCTTCTAAATCAAAAGCTGTGATAAACTCAGCTGCTCTCGGCTCCCTCACTGTCTTTATCCTTTGGAGTTTGCTGAGATGAAAGGGGCTATTCCCACCTCCCAGATAACTACTGGCCCGAGCTGCCTGCACGCTGGGGCAGAACTCTGCATCCCACCGTAGCAGCAGATCGTGGGTCTTTTTGATTTTCCCAGAGCTGCCAAGGGAGCAGGGCGGGGGCGTGAGTGGCAGCAGGGCATCCTCGGGATGAAGGTCAGACCACAGGCAGTGGACCTGCCCAGGTCCCGAGTGCCATCGCCATAATAACGGCGGAGCCGGGAAGACGTCTGAGCCATGGACACTAGCAATTAAGTGCAATTATCTAAGGGGGGTTGTGTGTTATATGGAAACACAGCCCTGTCGTGAGTGCTGATGTTCAGAGGTAAACACACAGCTGAGTGAAGAAATAAAAGTCAACTCTCTCTGAATTTTTTATGTGGGTTTTTGGGGTTTTTTTTTACAGCCCTGTTCACTGTTACAGAGCTGAGCCTTAGGGGTTATTTTTACTGGAACCCTGTTCAGGTGGATGAGGGACACCCCACTTGCCACCAAATGCCATAGAGGGATGAGGATCTGGCCATGTCCTCCGTGCAGAATTACCCCAGCAAATCCTGCCCACGGGGGGATCGGTGAGACATCACCACGAGGGAGCGAGTAATCTCACAAGCTCCCGAGGTAGTGGGAAATAGGATGGAGAAGGCGAGGTGGGCATCCAAAGGATGGGTTGAAGACCCATGCAAACTGGGAGCTGCTGGTGTTACGGTTTATATGTGGGTTTGGGTTACCTTGGGTGGGGCTGAGCAGGAAAGGTAAAACAATGACCCAGATAACAGCCCTGGGGAAAACAAAGGAGAAGATGTTTATTGGGGAGTAGCTCCGAGCTGGCTCCAGCCCGACCGGGAAGAGTTTACTCTTCTCAGGGCTAAATCCGAGATCAAAAGGGAGATCTCAAACATTAGAGGACCCCAGGGCCCAGCCAAGGCTTGGGGAGGAGGGGGATGGAGAGGCTACGGAGCCGTGCCCACTGCCGGCCACATCTTTGAAATAAACAAAAATGGCTTTACTTGGATGGGGCTGGCTTGACATTGTTTTGACTGGCCAGCTGGCCACGCTCGCATGCCTCCAGGTGGAAGGGGTCACTGGGCACGAAATCACAGAATCATTACGGTTGGAAAAGACCTTTAAGATCAACAAGTCCACCATCAACCCAACACCACCATGGCCACAAAACCATGTCCTGAAGCACCACGTCCACACGTTTTTTGAATCCCAGACAGACATGCCGTAGCCGCCTGGGAGGGCTGTCCCTTTGCCTTAGGGGACCACTGGACCACCTCACTTTGCCTTGCATCTGTTTGGCACTATGCATCACCTTGAAGAGACGCTAACACCTCCCTTCCCCGAAAAAGGAGGTCCTGAAAAAAAAAAAAGATAAAATATTGCAAGGAAAAAACAACTTTGCAGAATGTCTTTCTTTGGGCTAAGGAGCTTTGAGTGGTATGAGGCAAGATTTTCAAAAGTGGCTTATAATTATAAAACAAGAAGCCACAGGTTTGTGCCAAAGTCTCCTGAAGCTACCGAGGGGACGACCTTGAACCTGTCCCAGCGGGAATTGAAGGGGATAGTACATTATATCCCCTCAGCTTTAAATTACAAATGCCTCAGGACAGCAAGGTTTTTACATATCAAGCAGAGTACTTGGTGAGAGGCTTTGAGGCGGGAATGGCAGCCCTTTATTTTTCTGAGCATCCCAGAAATGTATCAAGGCTGTAGGGAATGTTAATATATTTTATTGGACAAGCCACTAGAGCTGGAAACAGCTTGTCAGCTGTTGGGCATGCGAACGCTTCCAGAATAAAAGCAAGAAAACCTTAAAAGCTTTACAAAAGTGCCCAGAAATACTTCACTCATGCCAACAACACCTTAAATAAACCATCAAAAGTAGCCAGACAAAAACTAGACCTGTCCTCAGAAACCAAAGAAGTTCTTTGAGTGTGGATCAGCTTTGGGCAAATTATAGCTGGTTTGCTTGAAAGGCAAAATTTTTCCCTGCAAAATTTTCCTATAGAGTGAGTGTACTTAATCCTCCTTTCTTTTCTATCAAAACTCGAACTTTTAGTGAAAAGATTGATCGAAAACCAGCCAGGTTTGACACGGGTGGAATGCTGAACTAAGCAGTTTTTCTTTGATTCAAAATTCTAAATTTTTTCTAAAAATAGCGTTATATGAAATCCCTGTGGATTGGCAGGGTATTCTTGCAGTTGCTGGGAGAGCCTGAGCAACCAAGGAATCTTTAATGAACAAGACCTGATGGCAGAAGAAATTTTAATATTATGAAATAACCCAAACTGGAGAATTCCAGTTCTGGAGCCTCATCCCATTTTGCGTTTGATCCTATTCAGTGTCCAGGACCAGAGAGCTCGTCAGTCTGGAGCTCTCCCAGTCACTGGGGTAGTTCAAGGTTTGGATTTCTAAGAATTTCTGTTGAAAAGACAAGACAAAAGTCAAGGCAAAATAGAATCTTTCTCATTGCCTGTACTCTTTCATGCTTTTTGGTTTCCTGCTTCCCTTGTTTTATGAGTTGTAAGGAAGATCAGATGATTTTGCCATGAAACCCGTACAGCCGAAGAATTATTTAATCGCTTGTTACCCAAGCGCTTGCTGCCTGCTTTGCCTATCTCGATGGCGTTTAATAAATGAATAAATAAATAAATAACATGTTTTTGCAAAAGTAAGCGGCTGGATATTGCTTCATTTCTTACTCATATTCAGAATTTGCCTGACATCATGTTGGGTCAAGCTGTGGAGTTTATCCCTGCATCCCCTCTCACTCCAAGCACTTCTCCGTCCAGAGGAAGGGAGAATATTGCAAGCGAAGTCCGCAGGGCACGTTTCTTCTATTGCTATGCAAAAGGCGCTTCAAGCGGGGCTGACATCAAAGCACTACCGTAAGCACCGAGCATAATAAGCGCCAAGGAAGAACTGCCACGATTCATACATCAGGAGAGAAACAGAGGCTGCAGAACGGTATTTCCCTCTCTTTGGGCTCCTTATTGCGGTGAGGTTCTTGTCGAAGGCACAAAAAAACCCAGCCCCTTGCAATATCAGACATTTGTTTAAGTCATGGTGGCTGCCAGAAGATAATAGCCGTCAGTGTAAAATTACAAATCCTTCTGCATAATGCGGTGCTGATTACCATGAAGGCAATGGCAGTGTTTGAATTTTACTCCTTTCCCCCCCACACCTTTTTTTTTTTTTTTTTTGCCTGTCTTTGTCGCTGCGCTTAGCTGACGAGCTCAACGTGGCAGCCTCGCTAAGGCAGCGTTTTCTACTCGGATCCGCACGCCGGGCCCGACGGCGCTTGTGCGTCGCTCTTTTGCCGCCCCGCAGAACGGTTCAGCCGGTCCCGCGGGGCGGGTGGGCGCTCCCGCCGCCCCGCACCCCCGCGGACAGCCTTCGCGGGCTGCTCCCCCGCACCCCCCCAGCCGCAGCGCTGCCCGGCTCCTCTCCGGCGGGGGGAGCGGTTTTCGCCTTCCTTTCGGGTCTGAAGAAGGGAGGCACGACAGCCCGACGTCGCCTGTTCTGCCTTCGCGAGGCGAGCGGCAAAAACGGGTTTTGCACCTGGATGTCCGGAGTCGCCAGGAATGACATACCCGGGCTTCCTTCAGTACCGTAACGCTGCCGTGAAACAGAGCTCAGCTAAGATTTTCCCCGCCGCCACCCTGAGTATTCACCCTGGGTGTTTCTCTGTAGCTGTGGCTACGCTTCCCACAAAACCCCAGCTAGATTGTTTAAGCTGAGCTCAGGTGAAACCCTGACATCAGCGTCACAGTGTTTTTGCAGTAGGAAGGTCCCGGAAATCTTGACCAGGGGGATAACGAAGGAGGAATGCTTGGGAAGGTACTATTTTGTGACGGGCAATTATCCAAAGGGAATTCTCTGCTGAGAGGGGAAAATGCTTTTGTAGCCGTGACAAAAGCTGGCACTGAATTCTACTTGATGGGAAGGGAAAAAAAAGACCATCATCAACATTTCTCTGTGCTACAGGATGAGAGACTGCTTGAGTCAGGGGCGTTGCTGTGGGGAGTCAACTGAGTTAAAAAAAAAATTAAAGGAGATGTAGGAACGAAGTATGACAAGGGGAATATAATTACGAGACAAGGAGCAGAAGAAGGGCTGATACCTTCACCTTAGCAATCAGGAAGCCCGGCCAGGACAGCTATTTGGTCACAAACAAAATGTATTTCAAGACGTCTCCTTGCCTGGACAGCCGGGGCTCCTGCAATCACCCCCCACTGCAAAACACACCCACGGGGGCAAAAAGCAAGAGGCCAGCACACCTGGGGCATCGGGGTAATGCTTGGACAGCCAGATGTGTCTGTCGGCTTCACGCTGTGCCCTGCCTTGGTCAGAAAGGGTTTGCCAAAACGTTGTGGAGCTGGAGGTGCTGTGCGCGCCCCGCGCTGCTCATGTGGGGCTGTGTCTGAAGGGGGAGCATATAGATGGGGTTTAGGGTGATGCTCAGGGGGCTTTCCTGATCCCCACTCCCACCGCTGCTTCTGCAAGGAGTCTGTAGGGTTTTCGTGAAGAGCCTGAAGATGGGGTTTTTGGACCATGGGAGGGGTTATGGGTCACAAAAGCATCTGGAAAACGTGCCAGATCCTCTACAGCATGGGGTCCCGCAGAAAAAGAAAGCGCAATGCCCTCAAAGGAGCTGACATGTCCCCTTCCCACATAGGAGCCTCCTCTGCAGCACAGCTGAATCCACCTTTAGTTCACAGCCAGGCTTTCCAAGGCCCAAGAATTCACCGTAAAGGAGGCTTTCCGTGTTTTAACCCACCCCTGGAAATGCTGTTTCCCCTCTTCCTGGCATCGCAAACTTGCCAGCAGGGCTATTTCAGAGAGCAGAGCCGAGCCGTTCATCTTCTTCTTTAACACCCCCACTTTTTGCTTAGGTCAAGACGTGCTCATCTACAGTTTTCTGGTGATTCACAGGCCAGAAAAAGATCCTGGCTGCTTCAGAGGAGGGATGCACGAAGCCCTCAGTCACCATGAGTCATTTCTCTGCCAAATGCTAATTTTGCATCAGAAGCACGTTTTACTTGCATTTTGAGAGGACTTTTTTTTTTTTTCTTTTTTTTTCCCTTCTCAGTTCTGTCATGTGAGGACACACCCTGCCTGGGAGGCGGTGAGCACCCAAAAATCCTGTGAAATTTGTGGGTGCCAGAGCCTCTTATATGGGATTTGGGACTAGAGCTTCGTGGGGTGTTAGTTAGTGTAGACCTCCTGATTTTGGAGGAGCAACTTAATCAAGTTCGTAATCAGTACCGTGGTCTAATCAGGATGTTAAAAAATAATCAGAAAGGTGAAGCTTCGCATAGGCTCCTGCAAGGAGGAGGATTTCTTAGGGAGTCGTTGAAAGCACATCCTATTTTTTCCTTCTTTGGTCTATTTGCTGCCGTTGTACTTAAAAAACCCTCTTCCCCAGTGGCAGCACTAAGGAAGTCTGGTAGGTTTTATGGCATTTTCAGGATTTTTCCTCTCTGGCAGTCTGTATACTTGATTTTGATCTTTAGTTATGTCTTTCTCCCTTTCTCTTCCTCAACGTTATCGAGCTAAACCTTGTGATTATTAGCTGCCATAGTAAATACATGTCGATAATCCTGAGTTAAGAGGAAATAGAGCAGCTGGTACCATTGTGAGCGTCACTTCTCGTTGTAGCTAAAGCTCGGTGGGTTTTGTTGGATCCACACACGTTGTCACGTTTAAATGATTAAACACTGGCCCTCGGTGGCCGAAGCTTCAGTATTATACAGCGAAGATGAAGCTTGCAGAGGACATCCCTCTCCCGTAATGAAGTCAGTGAGGATGCCAGAGATTTAAGTCCCTGTTCCCCAGCAAACATGGTACAGGCTGCGCCACAAGCAGCCACATGGAAGTTTCTCTTCTTTCGTCCTTTTTCATCTAATTGAAGGTTAGAGGTTTCCACGTAATCGAATGTTAGTGGAGGCTACAGAGGGATGACAACCCGCTGAGCCGTGCTGTGAGATGTCCCCATTTGGCAGGGTAACGTAGAGTAGCTCCACCGTGAAACAGAAACTGGGGCCAAGGTGGAAAGGGAGGCAGACAAGAAAAAGAAGAAAGAGAGGAAGCAGAAGCTGGAAAATTCCTCTTCAACCCCCCTCCCACCACGTGTGCGATCACTGTGCGCTCACGTGAACACTAAGTGCCAGTGAAGCAGCCTGAAACACCAAACAAAACACAGGCTGTAGCCCCAGGGGCAGTAGAAAGAATGGAGAGCCAAACTGTTACCCCTCCTCCAGGAGATGTGTGACATAACCCAGCGCAGGGAACCCCGCTTTTTCTTCTTGCGTGAAACGTGCCCAAGCGACATCTTCAACGCCCGGTCCCTGAACGAGGGCTTATCGTTATTTATTTACGTCTACGGTCGTCTCCGCTTGACGCTCGCGCATCTGTGCGTACGGCTGAAGCTCGCTAGCCAGGAAAGCCCTACCAAATCATTAAGCCTCCCCGCTGAAGAGCGGGCCGCGTGCTCTCAATCTGATAGAAACCGATACTGCAGTTTATCTCTGTCAGAAGTGCTGCGAACACTTAGTGTCTGTCTCATAATCTCAGTGTTTTCTTAAAATATCACATCCTCGGGCTCTGCTGTTATTTCAGCAGAAAAAGGGAAATGCGACGGGGAGATCGTGCTTGACCAACACGATCGCCTTCTGCAGCGAGGTGACCGGGTGGGTGCGGGGGGAGCGGTGGATGTTGTTTACCTCGAGGCTTTTGACACTATCTCCCATAACATCCTCATAGACCAGGTGACAAAGTACAGGTTAGATGAGTGGATGGTGGGGTGGGCTGAAAACCAGACGAATGGCTGGGTCCAGAGGGTTGTGGTTAGTGACCCAAAGTCCGCTTGTGGGGCAAGTGGTACACCCCAAGGGTTGACACTGGGGCCAATGCTTCATTAGTGACCTGAACGATGGAACAGGCTTGCATCTACAGTGAATTCACAGACAATACAAAACTAGGAGGAGTGGCCGATACACCAGATGGTTGTGCCGCCATCCAGAGGGACCTCAACAGGCTGGAGAACTGAGCCGTCATGAAGTTCAACAAGGGGAAATGCAAAGTGCTGCCCCTGGGGAGGAACAGCCCCAGGCACCAGTACACACTGGGTGCTGACTGGCTAGAAAGCACCTCTGCAGAGAAGAACCTGGGGGCCTTGGTGGGCACCAAGTTGTACAGGAGCCAGCAACGCATCTTTGTGCCAAAGGTGGCCAACAGATTGGGCTGGAGAAGGTGATCCTGCATCAGGAGGGGTGCTGCCAGCAGGTGGAGGGAGGTGATCCTTCCCTTCTGCTCAGCACTGGTGAGGCCACACTTGGAGTGTTGGGTCCAGTGCTGGGCTTCTCAGTATGAGAGAGGCATAGACACACTGGAGAGAGTCCAGCCAAGAGCCAGTAGGATGATGAAGGCACTGGAGCATCTTTCACATGAGGAAGGGCTGAGAGAGCTGGGACTGTGCAGCCTGGAGAAGAGAACACTCAAGGGGGATCTCATCAATGTGTGTAAATACCTGAAGGGAAAGTGTAAAGAAGACAGAGCCAGGCAGTGCCCTGTGACAGGACCAGAGGCAACGAGCGTACACTGGAACACAGGAGGTTCCTCCTGAGCATCAGGAAACGCTTTTTCATTGTGAGGATGACCAAGCACTGGCACAGGTTGCTCAGGGAGGCTGTGGAGTCTCCATCCTTGGTGATATTCAAAAGCTGTCTGGACATGGTCCTGGCCAACTGGGTCTAGCCGGCCCTGCTTGAGCAGCGGGGCTGGACTAGATGACCTCCAGAGGTCTCTTCCCACCTCAACTGTTCTGTGACTCTCCGATTCCCTTTCTGACTTTTTTTTCCAATTGAGGAAGCCTTCTCTGCCTCACATTGCCTATATTTTTCTAGGCATCACCACCCAAGATATTTGGCACCATCAGCCAAGATTTCTGGTGTGGGGAAACTGAATCCCATTAAAGACAGACTTCCAGCAGCAAGCGCTACCTTTCGTCAGGTATCTCACCACTCTTCTCCAGAGGGACGGTATCATAACCATAATCTTCAGTGGATATCAGCAACTATGGCACTTTTTAATCCAGTAAGCCAGGGCTGTGTTATAGTACCCTGATATTAGCAGAGTCTTCCTCCATTACATCTTGTCTGTAAGTTATATTTCCATAGGGGAAACCATTTGTACCCTGCCATCTCCTGAGCTGGCCAAACATCCACAAGCCTATTGCTAATCTGCTTTCTCTAATGAAAGCATCAATTCCTAGCAGCGATAGTTGTCATTAAATCAATAAGACACGTAACCCATTCTTCTGGTGCCTCACACGAACACTTGAGCAGCTTGTTAAAAAGATTTGCTAACGCTGAGGTCCCACAGTCCAGAAGTTTCCCACCGATGCTGCAAAACATGACGGTACGTGGCTTACGGAAGAACTTTGCTTTGTTCTCCTAAATATTGTAACCCTGTTTTCCCTCTGATATTGCAGCATTTGAAACCTGTGGAGCAACTTTGCTCAGGTGGAGGCAGTTCAGGCTTGAACGAAGCACCGACAGCAAACGTCAGGCATCGTTTTCTGCAGGTAGTCAAACACTGCCCCAGAGACAGTCAGTTCTTGGTTTGCCTAGCAGTTTATTTTTTCCCCCAGGGAAGCACTAAACTAACTCCTAGTCATCCCTAAGGGATTTCCTTCTTTCCCTGGGATCTATTCCTGATACTTTCTTAATCGCTTGAAAGTAAAACTGTGGCCTCTTATAGTCTCCCAACACTACTCTGGCCGGTTAAAAGCCCGTTCCTGGAAATCTGGAAGCCGGCTAATGTTTTAAGGATGAGGAGGTGACCCCAAGGTTGGCAGTTTCGCCTCCAGAATATTTCCTGGCGTTAAAGTGCAGCTGACGTGGCTTTTCTCTCGAGCAGCAAGAGCAGCCTGTGCTTACAAGGGAGTAAGTACTTCTACGGCGCAAACCAGCCTCTTTTACTGGTTTTGCAGGTTTTTGGTGGCTGGGTCTGACCACCTGCCCGAAAGACCTTCATCCTTTCTCCCTGCGTGCTAGCGTGTGCATTGACATAGCGGGATCAAGGGCTGCAAAAATAAGGATCATACCACTGAGCCTCTGGCTTATAGGCTGTAAACATTAGTTTATGTCCGAAAAGCACAGCAACGGTGAAACGGTTCATGTGCGTCCATTCAGAGAGACGAGCAGGGAGGTAAAGAAGGTGATGATGAGGAAGAAGAGGAGAAGTACAAAAAGAGTGAACAAGCTGGCAAAGAGGAGGTGGCCAGGGGTGCTCAAGGATGGAGACACAAGAAGTCAAGCTGATTATGGAAAAGAAGAGGCTGTGCTTCAAAACATAAAGGGGAGCGGCACAGTGAGATGCAAAAGAGCAGTAATGACAGGGAGACGGATCGCATGGGCAAGCCGTGGATTGAAGGCGAAAGCACAAAAGGGCAAGGACAGATACATACGGCTTTGCAATTAGCGGCTGTGATTTATGCTTGCTTCTTTGTCATATTATCCTTCCCTGGCAGATGTCCTGCAAGCAGCGGCAGTCAGGGGGGTATTTGGGGAGGCGGGGAGAGGGGATTTTAAATAGCCAGACTAACCCTGAGGTATGGAAGAGGCTTTCTAGTAGTCTGCACAACCTACCCAGGCAATTCCCATTAGAAATATAGTCTAAATTAAGTAGTAGCTGACCGTTTTTAATAATTTTAAGAGATCACATCAGCCTTTACCCCAACATTTGTGCTTCTCATGGCAGGTTCCTGTTCCCTTGGACAGAGCCTGAGCGCTCAAAGCTGGTTTGGGTCACAGCTGGTGGCTGGCGAGGGGCTGGGAGGAGGGAAGCAGGAACGAAGGTGGTGCAACGGAAAAACTTTCTTTGTTGGGACAAATCTGCTGCACTACTCCTCGATCCTTTCTCCTCACCCTAACCATCCCCTTTTTTTCTGTACACACACACAAAAAATTTTCTCCATCCCATCTGTTATGCCAAAGCTCAAAGCAAAGTGATTGCATGGTCAACACTTGACTAGCTGGTGAGGCTGTGAGGCTAATGGAGAAGCCTGAAACCAGGGAGGGGGCTTAAATATTTAACTTTGATTTATTTTCAATTATTTTTTCCATCTCTGCTCATATGGCAAGATTAACACCGTATGTAGGGAGCAACGGGCTAATCTTAACCCAGGGCTGGCCCGGAGGAGCTTCATCACCTCTGGTCCCCACCACGGAGGAGGGGGCACCCAAAGGAGGAACCGGGGCTGTGGGGGAAGAGAAGCAGGAGGCAAACGGGGTGCATTTGGGAAAGGAGGGGTGCCCTCCTGTGGGAGCAGAGGTCAGAGAAGGCTCGGCTGTTCGGACGGGGCCAGCTGCAGCCACGGCAAAGGCAAAGGGCAGGAGGGATGTGCAGGTGACTGTGAGCTCCTCGGCTGGGTGTCCCTCAGGGAGTGAGTCAGGACTTGTGGGCTCACCCTTTCCTGTAATAGCTGGGGCCAAGGATGTTTACCCTGTCTGCTCAGGCAGCCCGAGCACAAGCACTCTTTGTAGTCCTCCCGCCCCTGCGGAAACCCACCCGCAGCTCCAGGCTGGTGGGCTTCGTGCCCAGGGCACATCGGGATTTGTGTCCCTCTCAGGGGAATCGAGAAATAAAGCTCCCGGGATCAACCGTGTTAATAACGACACGATAGACCCATATATAAATGCAACTACATGAATATATTAACTTTGCTTCGCTGTTCAATAGCTCCAGGAAAGCTTATGTTTGGAGTGAGGACACCTCGCTACATCACTCCCAAACAGCTAATTTGTTGGCCCAGCAGGGACACACCATGACAGCCTGGAAATGAGACTGTAAGTGCATTTTTTTTCTCTCTTATTCTTGTTTTGGAATTTCTTTCGCTGTTTTTCTCTTATCTGCAGGTCCTTTGGGTGAGCATCTGGTACCTGCTCACTCAGTTTGGATGCTTTTTCTCGATATCCCGGCCTCTTCCCCGTCTTCCTTGGAGGCTGTAGCAGATTCCCTGACCTTAGCAGAGCTCAGGAGGAGCCTTGCCTGGGAAATGGGGATTTGCTGCCTCTTAGGCCAAACAAGAGCACACACTCACGGTAGTAAAACATTAAATCTCCTCTGGCGTTACGCGTAAGAGATGCAAACCCCCTGTCTTCCATCTGGTGGGGGGAATGGGCATCCTTGGTTTTCCTCTAAGGGGATCTGCCAACAGCGATTGAGAAACAAGCTGGGCAAAATACAAGGTTTCCCATTTCCACTGGCGGCTTTTAAGGGAGTCTTTTTTTCCCCCAAAAAAGCTGGAAACAGCTGGAGGGGACAGTGTCCCCAGCTTGGTCTTGGCCAGAGCTCATCCCTGTACTCCCGTGTTTGGAGGTGACTTCTCCCTGCTGTCTCCTGCTTCCCCCTGGAGCCAAGAGCCTGCAGCAGGCTCTTGCAAAAGGTGCCTTGTTAAAGGTGGCTCAGTCAAGCATCTGTGGAGCCCAAATTAAGAGATAAAAAGTGGAATCCTTTAAGAAGTGAATCCATTTTTTGTCTTGGAAAGCAAAGGTTACTGGCCCAGCCTGGCTTGGTGGGGTGCTTCAGGCTCTCCGGAGAAGAACTGGGGGTTGCCCCTTCCTTGGTTGGAGCAGCTTGGACAACTCTGGGAGGGAAGGAAGCAGTGGGAAAGGATGGGAATGAATAAAATAAAGCCAGGGGACGGAGGACTTCCTTATATTAATATCCACTGCCCAGTTGCAGAAAGGGGAAAAAAAATGCTTGGACAAACGTTGCACTTCCAAAAACACGTAGAAGTGAAAGTGCATAAATTTTTTAAAAAACCCAACATGCATTAAGTAGTATTTACCCGCCAAAAATGAAGGGGGTGGGGGGAAGAATACGACATCAACTGGAGAGAGAGTGGAAAGTATTTTGATTGAAAAATGTCAGCAAGCTCTCCTAGAAGCAACAACAAGCAGCAGTGATTGTGTTTGTACAAAACAAGCCCTCCTTTCCTACGTAGGAGATTGATTTTATTTTTGCAGTTTCAGATCACCTACGTTTCCCACAAGAAAGCCAGATAAACCCCCCCAGACATCCCCACTTCCCCCGTTGAGTTCTCCAGAAAACTTTGGGTAACAGAGAGGAGAAAAGAAGAAAAAAAATCTCACAAACAAAATATGACAGCAAGGTCCAGATCCTCAAAGACCTAAAAATAGCTCTGAGGACTGGGCTCTGCGTTGGAGATGACGTTTCGGTGGAGAAGCTCTTCCTGCACATCCCAGCTTCTAGCTCAAATCCGGGAATGGAGAGGGATTTTCTAGGTGTTTGGGTTGTTGCAGGTTTATAGTGGCTCGCCAGTGACTTCTAGGTTTTTTTATTCCCTAATCCTGCGCGGGTGTTGTAGGCTGAGAGAGACATAATCCAGGCTCCTTGAATGAATCTCACAGATATTTGTTCTTAGACAGAAAATGAATTAGGTTAAGCGGGGATTAGAGGAGACACACCACATGCCCGCTTGGCCCCATGCAATTGCAATTGTTTATGTGCAAGATGGGAAAAACAATCGTTTGGGAAAAAATAGTTGTAAAAATTAATGGGTTTTCCAAAGCAAAAAAAAAGTAATAATAAAAAGGAACCTCGGAGGGCTGAAGGGGCTTTCTCAAAATGGCAATCCCATGGTACTGAACAGCCCTGGAGGTCTGGAAAATACATCTAGGATGGAGCCAGCATCCACGGGAAGACAGAGGTTCAACGTCTGTGGATGGGTCTGAGAATATCAAGACAAAGCTTTGCTGAGCAAAGAAGGGCTGAGAGGGAGAGGATACTTTTAGACAGCAAAGATCACAAAGATTTGGGTGATGCTTTAAAAACTGCCATCGCAGCGGGTGGGCGGTGGTGGTCCATGGGTCACCCTCCTTAGACCCGCCATTTCTCCGGCCCCAAGAAGCCAGATCCTGCCCTGCCTGCGGTGCTGGAGCCAGGCTTGCCGAGCACCGAGCGCGATGCCCGTTTTCTGGGATTTTCTATTTTAAGCAGCTTCCGTCAGAGGTGAGGAGTTGAAAGTTGCCATGCCGACAGGGAAATTTCAGGCCCTAAAATAGTCAAAACTTGCTCCTGCATCATCCGAGCGTGCGTATGCTTCCTGCGAGGGAGGCGAGGACCAAGCAAGGAGGGCACAGGGAGGCTGTGAGGATCCTTCCTATGCACGGGGGAAACAAGCCCCTCAAGAAAGCACCTATAGGATGCTTTCAGACTCCTCCCCTATAGGTATCCGGGTAAAATTAAGCAGCAGCAGGCAACAAGAGCAGCAGCAGTGAGGGGATCCTAATGATCACAGCATTAAAAAACCCTGATTATTCCTGGATTTACTGTTATTGTCCCTGCTAGAGATCTTAGCCTCCAGACCCTGATAAGGAATCCAGTCCTCAATGTGAGACACAGAGAGCAGAGGAAAAGAAACTGGGTGGTTTCGGAGGGAGAATGCATTTCTTGAGGAGGTCTTGCCCTGTGCTCGTGGGGCAGCAGCGGTCCATCACGATGTAAAAGACCAGCAGCTACATGCTGAAGATACCCAAGGGCCGCACCAAGCACCCAGCTGTGTCCTGCTGATCACGGACCTGACGCCTCCCGTCGCGCAGGACTGAGTGAGCTTGGTTTTGCATTTCCCCCCGTCGTTCAATCCAGTTTGACCAAGGATCCCAAAACGTGTGGGTTTTGTTTTTTATTTTTAAATGTTCTTTAGCCCCTTAGAGATGCCCAAACCACTCAAGCCAGCAACAGAGATCTGCCGGTAGTTAGGGGACAGTTTTGCCTCTTGTGCGTGCTCGAGTGAGGTTATTCTCCAGCTTCAGAGAAGCACGGAGGCAAATGCTGTTTAGCTATCCCTGGGCGAGGAGAAAATCAATTCACTTCACATGCTCAGAGCCAGCCGTGCTCCCTGAGCTCCAATGGGTGCTCGAGCATCTCTGCGGCCACCAGAAACGATCCCTGGCAGAGTCTGGCCGCGGTGAGACTCAATGTGCATTTTAGCAGGGGGAAATCACAGCTCATCTTTCATTTCACGGGTTCTGCCTTTTTTTTCTCTCTCCCTTGCTCCTATTGTTTTCCCTGCTCGCCCCTCCAGCCAGTTGTCGCACCGCAGTCCACGCTTACAAATGTAATTCCTTCTGATGTATGAATATTTCACAAGCGCTCCCTCCCCAGGGACGGTGCCTGCCGAGGAGAAGGCAGCCTCCGCGGGGATGGAAATAGTAGCAAATGACAATCTTAATGAAAGATCACTTCTCTGAGGGCGTCTCTGCAGAAGAATACACCATCCTGCAGGAGCTCCCCGCTCATCAGAGTACGCCCTGCTGTCTAGCTGCTTGAGGTGCCTTTGGCCATGGGTGGCGGATATAGAGAGAAATACAACTTGGTCTTTTCCCAGAATACACTGTTTGATAGGTCTGGAGATGTGTTGGGATGCTCTGGTCTGAGCTCCTCATAAGACTGATGGAAATATCTTCCCTTCTGTAGACATACAATGGCATAACCCAGACAGTGGCATGATGCTTGGGGTGAATTTTTTTCCTCCTGATGTCCAGACAGAGGAAATTCATCACATAATTTCCTCCACCCTGATACACATAAGTAACTGATAATCAAAGCGCGTATCAAATCCAAACAACAAACTGAGCTTCTTCACCAAAGAAATGTGCACACGGGCCCACGTTTCACCGTACCTCCATATCTCCATCCCCTCCCAATGTCCTTGCGCATCTTTCCTACATCTGCAGACCACCGAGAGGGGCTGGTGCCCAACTGTCACGTTTTCCCGGGCGCTTGTGACCCCCGGATCCACACAAAGTGTTTCCAGCGAGGCCTCCTCCCCGCCGGATCTCCCTCGCTGTGCAGGACCTCTCGCTTCACACCGGCTTTCTCTGCCCCACCCAGAATCGGGATGGTCGTGTGCCTAAATATTCGCATCTGCCTGACCCCAGCAGTATGTATATAGCTGCGTGTATATATCCCACTGTACGTGTAGAGCTGCCTTATAGAGATCCTAGCTGTCTCAGAAACCTGAATGACCCGTCTTCGATACACCTTAGTTAATTACCCGAGCAGCAAGCGCAGCCCATGCCCGAGCAGCGGCCGTGGTGCTGCCCGTCTTTCCGACAGTGGGTGGCACTATGCAATCAAAATAGCTTTGCTTCCTCTTTATTCCACTTACCTTCATTTTTCAGCCTAGCGGGGTTTCAGCCGCACGCTTTGGGAAGGTCAGGGAGGGTGGGTTTCAGACCGGCAGCATCTCGAAGCCGAGGTTCGTCGGGGGGGAACTCACATGGCAAACTGCGGGCTGCCTGGAGGGTCCTTCCCCAGGAAAATCACGGACGGCAGAGCTACTCTGAAGGCTGAGCCTCATTTGAGTTATGCTCTTCACCACTTTTTAGAAATTTTATTTAAGGAGCAAGAAGTGTCTATTAGGAAAAAATGAGTATTGTTGCTACTTTGTCGCCCTTTGTTCTTGTAAAACACAGAGAATAATCGCTGCTCCACTTTTTCAGGACGGTGTTAATTTGTGACACTCTCTCTCCTACAAAGAATTTTGAAATAGTGGGACTCGGTGTTGTGACTCGCTCTTGATAATGAGAGATGTGGAACTCGATTTGCATCTGTAGCAATAGTTTTTCTTTGCGTTTCTCTTCTCTTAGAGATGCAAGGGAGGTACTAGGGTCTGACTTTCATCTGCCCTAGGACTTTCTCATCGGCAGGCTCTCCCTACTTAGCTCCCGTTGCAAAACTTCTGCCAAATTGAACTGACCGCAAGTGAACGACAGCGAGATGGTGTGGTCCATGAGTCCATGAGCAATGGGTCAGGTTCATCACTAGGGGAAAGGACACAGAAAAGTTTGCCCAGATTGCTAGGCTTGGCAGGAGTGCTGAGCTCTCAAGCCTGAATGAAAACGATGTTCTCAAAGAAATTAATAACGTTTCTGAGAGATTAGCAAACACTGAGCTGTATGGCAAACTGTGTTTAAAAGCTGAATAGTATTTTTTTACCTAAACCACATCCTTGACAGGGAAACAGTGGGATGCTAAAGATATAATGAGAAAACAACCACATGTTCATGATAAAAATGCAGAATCTCCTGACATCACAGAGACAGACACGGTTTCAAGGTGGTCCATGCACCAGGGCAAAATCCGGTGTGTTGTGTACGGTATCTCCCAAAGCAGAGTTTCTGAGGTGATGGCTGGTGAATCATTTCCGAGTGATACATTATACCAGGAGGTGTCAGTGTCTCCTGCCTCTGCCCTGTGTGCTTTCGAGGAGCTTAAGGCAGGAGCTGCTGAGTCCCAGTTTGCAGCTGGGACTCGTGCTGGTGCTAGGATCTATTCTATGGAAAGTTGCCCCTGCTTTAAGCGGGGGAATGGGACCAGCTTTCAACAGTAGCATGGTCCATGGAGCAAAGCAGCAGTGTTTAAAGAGGTCAGCAGGGGAATTATGACTTCTATTTGGCTCTTCAAGTAGGACAGGAGTATATCCACATTTGTACAAGTCCAGGTTTCACCCTAAATGAAAACGACCCCTAAATAGGATGCTAGGGGCAAGACACTGTGCTCACACTTTACTCAGGCAGCCTAAGTAATGTGGTACCCTGGCTGAAGTCAGGGTGATGGAGAGTTTGTAATGAGAGTTTGTATTGTTATACGTCCCCTCCCTGGAGGGTATTTTACCCCAGGGCCTTCTACTCTCTGTCACATCTTGGCCAGTTCAGCTTCCCTGAGGCAGATGAAGACCCAAGTGAGGAAACTGGAACACAAACATCTTCAGAGCCAAAAACGTGGTGTGACCCCGCGAGCCGCTGGTTGTGCCTGCGGCACCTCAGGCTCAGCTTAGAGGACGGGCTGTGCCCAGCCTGGCACGCTGACTGTGTGGACACGTCCATCAGCAAGGGTGTAAGTCATGCCTGGGGAATAAAATGCAAACAAAGCGAGCCTGTGAACTGGAAATGCTCAATTTCACACAATGAGGTCTGCGCTGGTGCTGGCAGCAAGGAAGCCTTAGGGTGACCCTGCTCATGGTGGTGACGTGGGACCAAGCTTCCCTCCACAAAGAGGGCATCCCCAGGACCTCAGAAAGCTATCTTTTATCTTGGAGTTGTGCAGGAGCTAATCCTTCATTCTCAGATGTTTGGAGGAAGTTTTTGGGAGAATAACCGTGCTTCTTTCGCGGGCGCAGAGTAGAGAAAATGAGACTTTCACAGCACTCAGAAACCTGGATTCTTCATTCAGGGAGAGCAGCGATGGGCATCAAATCCCCCTGAAGTGCAGTGAGAAGCTGGGCAAGCATACAGGGTTCATGCAACATGGTGGACACTGACTGCAGACCCCAAAAGAGCTACACCAGCAAAGGACACAACCATGCTAGGGCAAGTACTGCTTTTTCTGCTTCCAGAGGAGACCTCTTTAGCAATTACAAAGCACACTCCACTTTTGCAGGCCAGAGTGGTCTCTCCAGGTACTAGTATGTCCATCTCAAGGGATGATGTCTCCTATGACACCAGTCCGTGACCAATCCCAACCACCTCATGCTAACAGTGTGTGTCTGTGTGTGTGTCTCCTTTCACAGCTGTGTCACAGTCATACCCTGCTCTTCTTCAAAGTAAATGACTCCGTGAACTTTATGCCAGCGCTTCAGATTCTGTAGTGTCTATACATCAGCCTAGCTTCAGAGACCAGTGGGTTTACACTATTTCATGCTAGCTAGGGGCTGGCTCACACAGTTTGCTGATGGCAATGCCATATGTTTTAGTGTAGCTCCAGCAAAGGTTCATCTCACTGGGACCAGATGGGAAAACAAGGGGCTCTTGTCCCAGGGGAGATGTTTGGGTGTGAGAAAACACCAGTTTCCCCGAGGCACGCTGCCTTCGTGCACCTCGGCATCCGAACCAGCAGAGACCTCAACATAACGTCAGCTTCCCTGCTCCCTTTTGAACCCTGGGGTTCAAGGGTACCAACCACATGGGCCAGACCTTCACTCTTTCCTTCGCAGCATCTGCTTTTCTTGGATGGATGGTGCTCAATAGCAGGGGAGCACCAAGTGACGACACCCACCGCTGTGGGAGGTGCTGTCGGTGTGGTGTGGTTTTTCTATTTGCTGGTAGAAAATCTGAACTCTTCCCTTGCAGTGAAATCTGTGAGGTTTTATGGAAAATCAGGGAAGGCAACTGTGGTCCTGCCACCTATGCCAGAGTCTGGGGCACCAGTTTCTCCTAAGATCAGACCCACCAGTTCCCCCATCTTTCTTCCTCTAGCGGGACCAGCAAGCTCATTGCCTAAGGGCTGTCCCTGCCATTCCCTTCCCATACAGCATTTGCCCATCCTTTGGGTGGCAAAATTAAATGCTGCCTGTGCAACTAGGAAAAGTCAAGCTTCACCCAGACTTGTGCCTGTCCAGTGCTCACACAGGCTTCCACGCTCAAAAGCCCCAAGGCTGAAGCCCTTGGCTCAGACTCGTCCACCCAGCTTTGCTCTCCATCACTCCTCTTCATGCCCAGTGTGGACACTATCGTCAACATGGAGGGTTCACAACCCTGGCCTGAAGGACTTACCATCAACAAGATGCCCTTTATGAAATGATTTCTGCCAGGGTTGTTTAATGAAAAGTGTTTTGCCATGTTTTATCTTGGTTGGATGCCTCAGTGGGACTGGCGGGAGGTTTGCTCCAGCAGGGCTAGAGTCTCACCCATGAGCCAGAGATTCTCAGAAGTGGCTTTGGCTTTTCTCAAATTAGGCTGCTTGTGACTCACAAACTTGTGTCTTGCTTTCAGATGAGAGAGAGAGATAGAGAAAAGATGGGTAAATAGGCAGACTGGTGCAGGTTTCATCCCAGGCTCTGCAAATTGCTTTAGCTAAATCAGAGATGTTGTTAGTGGGCTTTTGACACACAATTCCTGCTTGCTCCTCAGTTAACCCTCCCCTGGGAGCAGAAAATGAGGGGATTTAATCTCCTTGCCAGGACCAAAGCACAGTGCTAGGAAGGTGAAGTGACCCCTCCTGCTTGTGTGCCATGGGGACCTGAGAAGCAGCATGACCATGCCATGTGTACGGGGCTCCATTATGGCTCTCCACGTGGCTGGGGGACCTCCAGGTTTGTCCAGAAACCCCACACCAAAATCTATAACCCTTTCTACCAGGCTTCCCATCTGTCTGAGATCTGGAGGACAAAACTCTGCGTACAGTAACCAGGTGCAGGGAGGGCTAAAGAAGGAGCCAGCAACACAAGGTTGGGTAAAACTGTCCCATGTCCCCTTCATGCTGCTTACCTGCTTCACAAATGGTGGGTGATAAGCTCCCAGGAAACTATTTCTGCATATGCGCAAGGCTGAAGGGGAATTGCTGCATTCCTGCTGGCTACAAGGGAGCCGAGAGTAGAGTTACGTACCTGGTTGCAACAGTTTATTTATTAGAAACTTGAATTTCACCATACATATTCAGAAATAAAAGCTGCATTTGCCAGTGGGGCTTCTGATACGACAGGGGAAGCTCCTAAGATATTTGTGGGTTTTTCACTTTTGGAATTGGTTTACTGGTGTTAATGAAAATAGGAGTTCTCCCGCAGCCAGTCAGAATTGCTCTCTATAGAGCCGAGGTCCTGGGGAAGTGCTTGGGCTCCTGAATACAGTATTTCCCTGCTTCAGTCAGAGCTGTGTTCCCTAAGTGTGTGCGTGTACCTTCACACAAACTAACACATCCCTTCTTATTTACCCAGTTCAGCCTCTTGTGAAACACACTTCCCAGATTCTGTGCATTTTCAGCCCGATTGCTCTGAATGTGATTACCCAATACTGCTTAAACTATTTAAATGTGATTAGCCAATACAATTATCCAATAATAGAGCTGGTCCAAAAATTAAAAGCAGCAGGAAGAAAAAGAGGGTAGGGAAGAAGGAAAATTGAGGCATTTGCAACAGATTTTTTTGATTACTTATCCTATTTGACAGTATAGATGGAACAGTCCTCTGAAGCTAGAAAAAGATTGGTTTCAAAGTGGAAAAAACCAACCCTGCCTTATCATCAGAATTCATTCCTTGAAAACAGTTTTCTGTCTGAAAACGCTGACTCAGGGAAGATTTTTTGCTATCTTCCCTGCGGTTCTCTTTAGTCACCTGGAGGCACATGAGAGATGGTGTCACCTTGTTCCACATGAGCAGGATCAACAGTGATCAATGTCCCGTGAAGAAAAATGTGTGCGGAACCTGCTGGAGCTGGCTGGTGATGCTCTCCTGTGAAAGACACTAAGCCCCAGTGATCTCCTTGTGTTCCTGGGGGAATCATTTGAGGATGAAGTGCAAATCTTGCTCTAGGTCTGCAGGCAAATGCTGTGCCATGCATAGCAGCATCTCAAAGGTTTGCATCCTTCTTCACTGAAAATAATCCTTCCAAGAACACCCTGTGGTCACTGCTTCAGTCTTTGCTGAGAGGCCCTAAGGTCGAGGGCTATTGAAAAACTCAGTCCCTTCCTTTGTGTTAGGTCCTTCACCATTTTCTGCACCATGTGAACAGGCACATAAAACCTTACAGACGCCAAATCAACACAACTCTTCCAGCTCAGTAAAGGAGGTTATGAGCCAGCTGAACAAGTCGAGGCTTACTTCTATGCATTCACTTTTCATTCTTCATTTGACCAATTAAGCAAGAAACCCGGGTCATAAATTAATATGATTAAAACAAATGAAGCAGTGTAGAGTACACTCTTAACTATGCAGATCATAGGTCACTCCATCTGTACTTGTTTGCTTAGCCCACTCTGGACAAAGTCCTAGCAGATTTTGAGCATTTAATTGTCAACTCTTCATTTTTTACGGTTCACTGCCTTGCAAGCCCACAGATTGTGCGGACATCTAGAGACAAAGGGCCAAACCTTGCCCCATCCTGCCCCACTGGGAATGAACTGAATCAACAAGATGGGTGAGCGTGCCACAGAGGGTGGGACATGGCTGTGCCCGGCTGCTCGTCCTGCACTTTGGATTGAGCAGAAGTAGAAGGCAGCACTGTTTTATCACAGAGGAATTTCCTACCTTGCAAGACCCGTGGTATTGACCTCCTGTCCCCATCAGCTTCACGTTTTCAGCTCAGGCTGGATCTCGCAATTTGCCCTGAACCCTTTCTCTGGCTGTTTCCAGCTGGGGGCAAGGGGCGGCCAGTCTCTGATCACGGGTCTTATGGCTGTAGCTCACCCTTGTGCAAGACCTGGTGTACCCTGGCTGCTCCCCTTTCTTTCTGCTCAGCACCAGATCATTAGGGGACTGAGTACCACCCAGCCACCACTTGCGTAAATGTGCTGCAGCACTGGAGGTATCCACACTCTCCCTGGCAGCACACATGGTCCCCTGGAGGAGGATTGATAAGAACCCAATAATTTAATTTTGGGGAGGGAAACCAGGGAGAACAAAGTGTCTCCTGTCTCAGCTGCATGTCTTCTGGCCATGCTGGTGTGAAAATGCCACAAGGCTTTTGCAGGTAGATTTCTGACCCTTTTGTTATCCGTGCCCAGCAGAACATCTCCTTTCTTGCCTCATTAGGAGCTGTGGCCCGTGCACAGGTAAGTCAGGATTCCGGATGGATGCAGGGAAGGGCAAACTCCAAACACCAGTAGTTTTCTGTGCCCCAAGGGTGTAGGTGAGACAGTGCATCTGCTGGCTTGAAGTGGATATTGTTACTGGAATTTGGGATTCCTTTCAGATTAAGCATCATGCAGCGCTCACAAGGCTCCACTTAGCCGACATGTCTGAGCTCTGCCTGAAAATCTGATTTCTCTGTCATTACCTCTAAAGCTCTGTTTGCCTCTCCTTTCTTTTTTGATCCTTTTCATCCTGGCCAGTTGTAACATGCACCTCCCTGTTATGTTCTTCAGATGTACTGCTCTGTTTTCACTTGAGCTAAATAATTCTCTGTGCTCTTTTCTCCCCCTTTCCCAGTATTGGCCCTTTCCCCAAATTCCTGGCGCAGGCAGTTTGTTTTCTATGGTTTTGCTTCAGCTGAGCTTGGTTATTGAATGTGCTTTCTTCTTTCCACAGAGACTCCTGGTCTAGCCCCTGGGCTGTTTTTCCAACACGTTAAGTGTTTCCATGTCTTCCCTCTCCTCCACTCTGAGAAGATTTAGTTTTATCCTTTAAAAAAGTAGCACTAACCTTTTATATCTCTACTTCTGGCCCATTTTCTAAGGCCACAAGGTGTATTTAATGGTGCTATGCGTGGGTATGTATATGTCTACCTGTTGATTCCCTCATAACCTGAACCCATTGGCCAAATTTAATGAAGGTGGACAGAGAGTTAAGGGCCTCAAAGACTTCAGGTTCTGAAAGGTCTCATGAATATGTGTGAGTGAACAGACAAGGAAGATGCTCTGTGTTCCCTAACCAAAGGGCAGAATAGATACTGTGGTTTTGGGGGGAAAAGATCAAAAATATGACCCAAGGGCTCTAGATCCAAAGGCAAATGAAGAACGTGCACTTATTTTTATTTTAAACCCCACGCTTTTTAAACCATAAAGTCTCATGATTTTGGAGGGACCAGACTCATGACTTTTCAACCCTTGTGTATGAAAACAGTGATGTTGGAGTCTCCTTGCAGCCAAGAGTAGTCAATAGACCATTGGAACCCCACGAGGGTACCACCTTGCCTCCTCCTTTGTGCTGGTTCACTGCCAAGCCATTCCTAGAGGCAGGAAAGCAATGCTCCCAGCCTGGAGTTATGCTGTTGCCTCCGAATATGTGGTACAGGTCCAGAGAGGGGACAGCATGGGACAAAGCAGATCGAAGAGCTGGACATACTGGGTAACCTTGGGCAAATCGCTTTACCTACCCGTGCCTTCGGTTCTCTTCTCATCCTGCAGAAACCCTTGATGGTAGGACTTTTCCATGCCGTGTCTGTACAGCACCTACCACTACAGGGCTCCCACCAGGTTGTGCCCTGCAGGGAGGGACTGCATTGGGTCCTAAAAAGTAATAGTTATGGACACAGGAATCTCATTCATGAGCCACGGGATCAGCATCACCTCAGAGAGCAAACAGGATAGCCTGGCTTGTAGGAGGCATTTCTTGGGGGCTTTGTTCCTTGGATGGGTGCCCCTTGGCTAGGGTGTGTCTCACAGGCACTCTTCCCAAACAGCTCCAAGAGGATAAAAAGCTGAGGTGGGGAAAAGGAAAGAAATGGAAGAGCAGGCGGGAAGGGAAGACGGAAATTGGGAGACAAAAAGCAGGAGGCAGCTCTCTTGTCTGTCAGAACAAGTAGCTGCTGGCTCAGGGCAAAATATTCCCATTTGAAGACCAAAAATCTTCCCTAGCCCAGCCTCCTGCATGCACAGACCCCTCACAAGCGGCCAGTGCAGAGTAGGTCAGCATTGCTCTGCGCTGAGGAGCACAGCTGAAAACAGCCATATTTGCTTCCTTTAGGAGTTCAAGTCACTCCCCATAAGGTCTTGATAATTCAAGGAGGGCTTTTCCAGGGTGTGCATTTGCCTTCCTAACTGTATTTGGACGTGATATGGGTGTTTTACCTACAGTTCCCACACGAAGAAACCCCCTATAGCTGTAACCCAGCTTCCCCCTCCCTGCAGACAGCTATTTACAGGATTTCAATGGGTAGGGCTGGCTGAAACGACTCCATGTCCAGAATTGCCACTGCCAAAGGAAGGAGACGGGGGTCTTTGCAAAGGGCTTCAATAATCTTCCTGTTGCTCTGGCTGGCAGCTTTCGGCATGCGTCCCACATTCTTCAGTAGCCCTTTCCTTAGCAATGAATAGGCTTTTAGCACGCTCTCATAATGGTTTCTTTTCCTGCGGCACTCAGAAAAAGCTTTCAGCCTGCTCCAGCTGCTGCCTCTGCTGCCTCTCCTTATCCACCAGAAAGATGCGACGGCTCTGCTCAGCATATCCTCTGCTGCTAATAGAGCCACTCTTTCACCTCTGAAAAGAGGTGGTGTGTGAGCAAGGGGTGGAGGACGGCTTTGCCTCTGTTTATTTTTCTTAAAGTTTCTTTGCAAGCTGGGGGTTACAAGGCTGAGTTAGGACCTCTTCACACCCCTCAAGAGGCACACGTGCCCTGTGGGTCACCAGCCCCGATGCAGGATCGGGGGGCTTCAGCCTGGGGCTGCTGCCCTGCTCTGTGTCGGCACCATGCCAGAGACTGAACTTCCACTCCCTGGTGCAGGAGGTCTTGGCTCTGATTTAAGGCAGGTGGAGAGTGCCTGCTCCTCCCGCCTTGTTTCCCTCATCTTAATTGCCAGCAGGGCTGTTACTCCAAAACCTGCAGTGACAGGACTCTTACGCAGCCACAGTAGTGTGTAATCTATTCTGCGTGGGTATCTTGTGGTTTGGTTTATTTTCTCCTGGATTTGATAATGATGTTACTTAATTAGGGAGCCAAAATTGCTTTAGTTCAGAATAATAAAAGGGCCTTTGGAGCTCCCGGCAGTTCTCTCAGATAGCTACATTAGCAGGTACCCTTAGACAGCTTTGAAAATTGTACGATAGATAAGATAAGCTCAGATTCTCAGAGGCTTTGAGATCAATGAGAATTACAACCCCCACATAAACATTAGGTACCTCTGTACTTTTCTAGGTCTGGCTAAGAAACGCATCCTAAACTGTGGACTTCAGCAGCAAAAAGCTCATTTTCCATGATGTAAACATAAGGGAGGAAAGGGAGAGAGTGGCAATGCAGCACGCTGCTGTGACTTCTCAGGAATTTGAGGTTATTTTCGTACTAACCTGCAGTCTCATTACACAACTTTCTGTGTTTCCCCTTTCTCTTAACTTTGGTTTTTTATTTTGCTGCCCAGGAAAGCATTGTTTACCATTTCCCTTATGTATATGTGACTCCCCCACATTTCCATGTATTTCTCTGTATCTTTTCAGGGTAAAAAAGAAAATCTACATCCCCATTTTCTCTGATATTAGGACAACAATTAGTTTGTGATTCACACGGAGAGTTGGGACAACAGTAGACACACGGTAAGTTTTAGCCTGGTTCCTAAAAAATTGTACATTAGCACATGTACTGGGAGATCTGTCTCTATGTGGCTCTATCTGTCCGTCCTTCATTAATAGCTGTTGAGCCCAGCATGCAATTTCACCAAAATGTCACCAAAGGATGGAGACCTCCCAGGAAGTGTATTTCTCTGAGTTTCATAAAAATAGGCAGGTTGGCTGAAAAGAAACCTCTGCTTCAGGCCCTTGCTGAGGAGTTGTCTGAGATTAACTCTGAGCAGAAATCCGAGGATCCATAGGCTCGGAGATCGATGTGGCACTTCAGGGTATGGTTTAGTGGGCATGGTGGTGTTGGATTGGTGATTGGACTTGATGATCTTAAAGGTCTTTTCCAACCTTAATGATTCTGTGAATCTGTGTGATTCTGTGATCTACAGCCACATTAGATGAGTTGGTCTTAGGCATCTCCTGGGCCGGAATGCCAAATCCCCTTTGTCACAAAGGAAGGAATTGCACTCGGTGTCTGAATGGTGGTGTTGGAGGACAGAGGCAAAGAAGCTGTAACACTTTCCTAAATCTGTATTTCAAGGATATAGCAAGCATGGCAAGTTTTTAGTGGTTTGATACTTAACACAGGTGGTTACTACACCCACTTGGTGTATCAACCAAGTCAGAACACATTGCTGGCCAGACGCCATCTTCTGCAGTAGGTCAGAGGCAGTCCTGATAGATACCTGCCTCTCTTTCTCTGGCCTAAAAGAGATTGGCCATGGCATAAATGGCCAAGTACTTATTTTCTTCAACAGTCATCACTTCTTATATCAATCATATACAAACTTATTTTTTCAGGAAGGAGGGGAGGGCTCTACGCTGACCACTGACATAAACATTACTTTGGATGCCCCCAGTGATGAAGTATATCTGTTATAGTAATGCCGCATCTGACAATCTCGGGCAAAGTGGTGCGGTGCTAGAATAACAGTCTGAAAAATGGAAGTACCTGCTTTCTCCTTGGCATTTTTCCTCCTGTTACAGCATCACAGCAACACACACACACGGAGCAATTGCTCTTTGCTCCGGGATGGTTACTTTTCTGCCTAATCCATGCACAGCCGCCAGGGTCCTTGTAACTACTGACCGTGCCTGAATCTGCGGCCATGGACCTTGGCAGCAGCGCATGTAGCAGTGTTACTGCTGAAGCACAGCATCGAGTAGGGAAACAACTTCTCTGGTTGTTAACGGGCTGCCTTCGTTAGCTCCTGCCTTAGCTTAGCTGCCTTGGCTGTAGCTGGCAGGGGAGAGAGAAGTTTCTGCCTATCGTCAATCCATGCCACGCTCTTGTGCTCTGGTGTCAAGGGGTACAGAAGAACCAGGAAAGGTGCAGAGGATAACAAAAGCATACAATGAGCTCTGTACGGGACTACCGACATCTCCAGAAAAGAGATGATGGGGTTTAAAAAACAGCAGACAAAGTTGCAGGATGAAAATGCATGGAAGGCTTTTAAATCCAAAGGACTGCAGCTGGAAACATCTGAACTGCAGATTGTTGGATACTAGGAAAGTATTCTCAGAAAATATCACGTGTTCTTGCTCTGCTTATTCTTATGTTCTTCCTTTCCATTATGACTCTTACAATATTTTGCTGCTCTTTTGCATGGCGCCAAGGATCTCTAAAGTTGCAGTTACTTCTGAGACCTGTTTGGTCCACACGTTTGCACCCGTAGCCCCTTGATGTGGCCGCTGTCACACTGCTGCAGCAAGCTGGGGCATGGGAAGACATCTTCACAGGCCAGTGGGCAAAGGGCAGCTGCACGGTCCCCTACGTTCCCTGGCAGAAGCTTTACCACTCCTGCTCGCTGTCATCCCAGTTTACTGTCACCCATAATCAGGGATACAGTAGTCATTGTCATACCGTAATCAGGGATAAAATGTGTTAAGGATAAAGATTCCCCTTGCTGCTTCCAGCCACTGAATCACAGCCAACATTCAGAAATTGCTCATGCTTTTTTCTCTCCCTAATGTAGCTTTTTATAGCATATGCCATACAGCTGATGTAAATCAAGGCATGCTCTGCTTGTGCATTAATTCTTGAATGCCAGGCAAACCCTCAGCTGTCTAATTTACCTACCTCCTGCCACCTAATAAAGCGAGGTGCTTTATTAACCCACAGCCATGGGAGAAATCTGCAGGTACTTCCACTTGGAGCATATGCAAATTCTTCATTCAACCATGTTTCCCATAGTTGAAACCCTCCGATCGTTTCCCTTGCTTCTTCAGTAGCAAAGCTTCACCATGAGAGGAGATCACGCAGCTTGTTTTCAGATCAGCCCAGCTTGTTTTGAAAAGCCTGACCCTGCATTTCGCCTGCCAGCTAGAAGCAATGTCCCCTGCTAGGAAAGGATGTCACACGTCCAAGATCTTGAACGTCTGCACTTGTTCTTGCCCTTTTTTTCCCGGTTTTCCCTGCTTTACACTCAAAGAAAAATCTCAGGGGGACCCTACAAAGGAAAAAATGCCATTATTCTTGGGAGGTGAGTCGGGGCCTTTCTTTTCCAGCAGGAATTTGTTTCTCTTCATGTACCAATTTGTTTTTCTTCATGTTTGTACATTATTATGGTTTTGAAAAAGGGGACAACACAGCCAGTTTTAAATTTACTCCTGTCTCAATTCGACTTTGTTTCCAGAGCCATTCAAAGGAGCCTTAGTGTAAACAAGGTGTGTATGGGTGTATTATTCTATATTTTTCATCTTCTTGCTGGTAAAACTGCATGTGCCTTTGGAGGATAAAGTTAAATATTTACCCTAGGTCAACCATCCCTGTCTGCAGAGTTTATATTTTGTTGGAGTTTGGGCAAGCAAGTGGTATTTGCAAAATTCCTTGCCTGTCTCTGCTATTAGAAAATGCACTCACAAAGGCCTTTTTTTTACATCCTTGGAATATTTTTGATCAGGCGTAAGAACTTACCTAGCCTGGAGATACAGTGAACCTACATGTGACATTGTGGTAGGATTGTGTTTGGGACTGAGTTATTTCAGTTGCTAGCCAGGAACCTACATGCAGCAAGACCTGAGGAATATTCTTGGGATCTAGCATGAATGAGGGCCAGGGGGGTTTCTTTCCATGGTTTTGGATATCTTGAAATCAGGCCCATTCCGATAAGTCCAGGTGGCTGTGTGTGGGTGGCTAGTCCTGCATCCAGCTTGCAATGGGGTGAGCAGGTCAGTGGCACCTCTTCCTGGCAGGAAGAGCTGAGGAGCACACTTCATGTTCCTCCCAGAGGCAGGCAAAAAGCATTTCGAAGGCAGACGAAGGCAGGCTGGAGTCTGTCCAAATTGCTTGGCATCCCAGGCCCAGTGAAGTCTTCTTGCCAAGCAAAAGTCTGCATACCAAAGAAGTGCTCTAGGCCTTCCTGCCTCAGCCAGTGTGCTGTGGCTCTTCTGAGGACTTCATTTTGCCTGGTGGAAAACAAGCTCTCTCCCACATGCTTTTCATGTATTCTCCTCAGAAAAAGGCCACTCTGTAATACAACCCCTTGGGACACTGCACGCTGCCCAGAACATCTCCGTTGTGATGCTTGGGAGCATCTTTATGCAAGCTTCTCTTGAAAAACACAAATATAAAATCCAACCCCTTCCTGCCCTCTTCCCTTTCATCTTCCTCCCTCCTCTCCCCACCATGACTTTTAGGCATCAGTCTTCAAACTACTTCAAATCAAAGCAGCCATGGGAGACAGGCTGAGTGATGATATCTTTCTAAGCCTACAGAGGTTTCTGTTAGGTCTCGCAAGAACAGATGGTAAACAGCAGCCAGACCCAAGGAAGCTCCTGAAAGCTGCAGACCACCTTGCTTGTCTTACGAAGAGGGAGATAGCAGCAGGAAGACAGGGAAGTGGAGGTGGCACGATGAGCCTTCACTGTGAGCCTTCACTGCACTCCTGCCGCACACAGCTGGTATGCGGTTTTGTAGGAAACATGGCCCGAGGGCTACTCTGACCTGTGCCAAGAGGGCATGTATCAGGTGTGAGACTCAAGGAGCTGCCCTAGCAAAGGAAGTCAAGTCTGATTCCTTTCAGACTTTGTGTTGACCTTCCTCAGGTGTGGAAAACCTCTTCTGTTTCTTATGGGCTTTTCCACCCTCTGAAACCAATGTCATTGGGGCACTTTTGTGCCAGTGACTTAGTATGTGT
The DNA here is from genome assembly GCF_964289735.1 of Phaethon aethereus. Taxonomy (NCBI): domain Eukaryota; kingdom Metazoa; phylum Chordata; class Aves; order Phaethontiformes; family Phaethontidae; genus Phaethon; species Phaethon aethereus. The sequence continues at coordinate 119,404,656 of NC_138576.1, forward strand.
TGATGTGACCCTATGAGTGATGGAGAAAATACCCACCAGATGGCTTTTTTATCATCATAGATTACCAAAACCTAAGGGTGTAGCAATTGCTACTTTATTTCATGGGCTTTGCTCTTGCAGAAGTATTTGTTATGTAGTCTGCTACGCTTGTGCTTTGTGGTAGTACATAATAATACCTAATGTGTGCAGTAGGACAGACACATGCTACGTAGTAATGCAGAGTGGATTCCACTTTTTTCCTTCCCCAAAAACAAAAATCACAAGGCAGAAGCTGTCTTTAATACCTTCATTTCTGGCTGAGATCAGCAGCACTGTGCAGTTAACGGTCAAATCTGACTTCCTCCAGAGAATACAGCTGTGGGTATCCAGAGGTTTGATTTTATTACTGAGGCCACCATGAAGTTCAGAGCTTGCTCCAGATGTGGATGTCCTCAGGGCCAGGGTACATTTATATTTTGGAGGTCAGGGCAGAAAAAAAAAATGGGACACAGTTCAGATGCTAGGTTAAACCTCCTCTGAGGAACAAAAAATGATCTTGAGTTTGTAATGCTGGGTGACTAATATAGTCATACAGAATATACATAATATACAGAAGTCACAGAGGGAGGAAAAAGATTATTTTCTATGATACTGTTGTATAGTCTGGTTTTGGTGAGACCTGCATTGTTAGTCAGGGGCAGGGGAGTCATACGACAGAAATTACCTGAAACCTGTGTATCCTAAACCAATTGTCCAGGTCTTCTCCATACTCAGTGGAGCACAATAGATACTCCCATGGGAATTTCATCTCCTCTGCCTCAGACACATTTTTTAAAAGGGGGTGACCTTCTCTATTGACTATGGAAAAAGCAAGAATCAGACATTAAATTTCTAGGTGGCAAGAGCTAGATTACATAGATCCCATCCTAAGTGTCCATCCCACTGATTTGCAGCAAGACTGTGGTAAAGGTTAACAGTGGGAATGGGTGAGCACTAGGAAAAAGGAATTGTAAGCCTTTCCATAGAGAGGTCTCAATATCAACTTCCGTCAACAAAGAGGGACCTTTTCTGAGGGAAACAGCTCAAAATAAGTCCTGTACTCTGCTTGCTTGGTGCTGAAACATAGAGGGGAAGGACATGATTCCTTTACAGCCATCAGGATTTTTTCATTCCCTTCACTGAGGTTGGAATTTCAAATACTCACCATCAAAAAATGCTATCGAGCAGAATTTGACTGGAAATCAGCAGGACTTCTTCCTTCCTGGGCCAGTGGTGAAAACTTTGTTGGCTGTCTCCTCACTGAAAGCAAAATTAAATTTTAAATTTTATTTAAAAGGAACTTGATTTTTTTCTGGTTTTGTTTGGTTGGTTGTTTGTTGTTGCCTGTTTATGATCCCTCTGCTGATTTCTGGAGGAAGCACTCTAGCCCTGTGGAGGTGAAAGCCATCTAAGACAAAAGAAATTCTTCAAGCTGCAATAGGGAAAGTCCAACACGCTAATTTAGAAGCACCAGTAGGGTGGACATTGGAAACATGCGGACTCACTCACTGGAAAGCTCCCAAGATCTACAAGCGCTGAAATGAAAACATGACACAATGGATCAGTCAACGGTTACTACTGAATAAGTCAGCGGGCTTCAGAGTTAATCACTGCAGCCATCCATGAACTCTCACAGGGTGTGGAAAAACAGTTAGCTTTGTCTAGAATGTCTTTGGGATGATGTCCATTCATGTGGTGGGAGGTTCACATGCTCTATTGTCTTCTTCTTGGCAAAAGCCTTGTCATCTGAAGATATATTAAGAGAAGGATAACTGTTCGGATCAGTGTTTAAATCAGAAAATCAAGAGGGGGAAAAAGAGAGGGGAAATTGGGAATCTGAATTTTCATGGTGTCATTGACCAGGAAGCTTGACTCAAGCATCTCTCTGTCAAGGTATTCTTCCCAAAGTGTTGGCTATCACCAACCAGCCTCAGGACAAGTTAAAAAAACATGCAGTGGCATCTACGATTTTGGCGGTATGTGTTTCTGCAGGTGACCCAGCTGTTCTGGCACTGCTCTGAGAAGAGTCAACCCCGCAAGGACATGGGGAGATCCCCTAGGAGAGAAGGAGCCTACTATTGATTCATGTGGCGGAAAAGGCTCTCTTTTAACTCTTATACTGGTCTTGTACATGTGCTGCTATGGATGAGTTTTCCGATTTCATATGTTCTTTTTGTTCACACTTCCCTGAATTTCTCCCCTTGCTTTTCAGTTTGCAGATGTGAACATTTCTGCTCATTTTGGAATCTTTTCTCAACTGAAACAGAGAATAAAGGCTTCTATGCTTTTATAGAGACTCAAGGAGCTCTATAATTTTTTATAATTTTTATAATTAATTTTATAATTTTCTGCTGTCCTTTTTTTTCCCCTTTTCCCCTTTTCACATGTAAATGGGAAGAAAAAAGGGTGAGACTGGGAGTGAATGGCAGGGAAAAATGCAAGGGAAAAACAAAGCATGACATTTTCATGAGAAATACTCCCAAAATATTAATTAAAAATCCATTTTAGAAACACTTCTGATGGTCAAAGAAACAAAACCAGTTTTAAAAGACCCATGTAGCTCTCTGTTCCTTTTGAGGTTGGTGGAATTGAATGTCTTTGAAAGCGTTTGCAGATACTTGCTTTCCTGTTTAGTTTATTCTCTGTTTCCTCTCTCTGATTATCCTAATCTGGTGGAACATCCATTCCCAGACTTCCACAAACCACGTGCCCCTCAAAGGGAAAGTTGTTGGGAAAAAACCCCCACCAAAACTCAGTAAGAATATGCCTGGCATCTTGTGTCGAATTTCAGTGCAAGAGCAAGGTGCGAGTCAAGACTTTGCATTGAGCTTTGAGGTGGATGGTGGTGGATGTAGTTGCTTGTCGGTGGTGGTACCTGTTTAGACAGATATAATTCCCAGAAACTCTATCCATGGCGTAGAGACCTTCAGGTCTGTCCACGAGGCTGGAAAGCAGAAGAGTCTTATTAAATAGGGATTACTGCCCTATCACACCCTGTCAGTCTCTTTAATTAGCCCAGTCTACTCGAAAAGCAAATGTGTGGCTGGTTGTTTTCACAGTGTGTTTTCTGCTAGGCTGTGCTTTGCTGATGTCAAGGGAATGAACCGAAATGAAGCCCCTTCTAAAATCCAAACATTGGCTGCAGCTCGTGCAACTGACCCTGTGAGCAAACATGACAGTACTGTATCTCCAAGGCCCTCAGGATTTGAAAGCCCCAGAGGTCCTTCAGCAGCCCCGTGTACCGTCAGAGACATTGTCTGCTCCTCAGACGACCTGCTTGTGTGATCAGACGGGGGTTTCTGCCCGGTTCCTCAAGGAAGTGTGCTTGGAACCTGCGTGTCCATGCCACCCAGCTACTGAGGAGCCCGCGGACCCACTGGATGGCTTTGACCACGGGGACAGGGGGCATGGCCACGGACGTGTCCAGGTGCAGAGGACGGCTCCCACCTTTTCAAGTGGCTCCTGGAGAGAGAAGGGGGACGCGAGTGAACCATGAGGACACAGAGGGTCCGTGTGCGATCCGTGAGTACGCCGGGGGCCCGTGGGTAGGGCGCGGGCGGCTCCGTGGGGGCGCGGAGGGGACGTGCGGGGCCCGCCGGCGACCATGGCGCTGAGGAGACCCACGCGGCCGACAGACGAGCGCGACCGGCGCTCGCGGCAGCGGGGGGCGGTGGCGCGCCGGGGTCACCTCCTCCCGGGCGGGGCCGGGTCGGGTCCGGGCCTGGCCGGCCCCGCCCCCTGGGCGCGCGGCGGAGGCGGGGCCTGCCGGCGGGGTCGGTCAGTCAGTGGTGCGGCGGGCGGGAGCGCGGTACCGTTCAGGCAGCCGCGAGCGGGGAGGGTGTCGCCGCTTGCCGCGCCGGGCAGCATGGAGGCAGCGGGCGAGAAGGCGGGCAACGGCCGCAACGGCCACGCGGAGGGCCCGGCGGCGGCGGCGGCGGCGGCGGCAGAGGAGGAGGAGCGGGGCGGCGGGGGTCGGCTGCGGAGCTGCCGGGGCTTCCTGCGGCGCAACGCGCTGGTGTTGCTGACGGTGTCCGGGGTGGTGGCCGGCGTGGCGCTGGGCGCCGCCGTGCGCCGTGCGGCGCTGAGCCCGGCGCAGGTGGCCTACCTGGCCTTCCCGGGGGAGCTGCTGCTGCGGATGCTACGGATGGTGATCCTGCCGCTGGTGGTCTGCAGCCTGGTGTCGGGAGCCGCCAGCCTGGACACCCGCTCGCTCGGCCGCCTGGGAGGCATCGCCCTCGCCTATTTCCTAGGCACCACGCTGCTGGCCTCCGGCCTCGCCGTCGCCCTCGGCTTCATCATCCGCCCCGGCGCCGGCGCCTCTGCCCTCAACGCCCCCGGGCTGGGGCTGCCCGGCGCCGTGCCCACCAGCAAGGAGACGGTGGACTCCTTCCTTGACCTCGTCAGGTGAGGCCGCCCCGCTCTCCCCCTCCTTCCTCCCTCCTTCCCGCCCTCCCCGCCGCCGCCGGAGGATGATGACAGACCCGGCGGTGTTGCATGCTGCAGCCGTTGGCCGGACCTCCCCCACCTTCTCCTCCTTCATCTTCTTCTCCTCCTTCATCTTCTTCTCCTCCTTCATCTTCTTCTCCTCCTCCTCCTGGCTTCTCCGGAGGCACCGCTTTCTGCCGAGGTACCCGCAGCCCGGCCAGATGTAGGGCTGCGTGGTGCTCTACTTCTCCCCCCTTTATTTTTGATTTTGGCTGGGTTGGCTGCAAGGATGAGTCGAGGCTTGCCCGGAGCTCTGGGTGCCTGGGCCCATTTTTGGTCCTGGCTTGGAGGGAGAGTGGCTCCTGGGTGCTTGCTGCAGGGCAGGCATGGCCTTGCCTGGCACCTTCCCCTGCCCCACTGCCTGTGGTTGTCTCCTGCAGGCAGGGCAGGGCAGCTCTCCTCATCCTGCTCATGCACCTTTTTCTTTTATTCCCCTACCCTTTACTCAGTCTCCTCACACAAATGCCAAACTGCCTCTTGTAGTGCCCTCACGTAGGTGTGGGCATGGAAACGCAACCCCGTATTTCCATTGAGAAATGCAACCCCATATTTCCATTAAGGACGTACCTTAAACATATAGTCCAGCATGAGGACCACCTGTATGTTCATGAGCTTCCTATCCCACCTCTGCACCTTGCAAAGACAGGACTCACATTCCCAAAACTAGCTGGAAGCAAGGCTTCCACTTCTAACTTCTTTACTACTTTTTGTTTTATCCTTATTCCTCCTTGCAGAGTTGCAGTTTTCACCTTTTTTTTTCCCCAGAGCCCATGTCTTGTTGAGATCTGTCCAGCTCTTTAAATAAAGGAGAAACAATTACACAAATGAGGCAAACATCTAGACAGCTTTTTGAGTATCAGACTTCCAACTGCAGTCTCTTTTCCTTTGATGAATCTTGGTGCAGAACCCCAGATGAGAACAGCCGGTGTGTTTTGTTACGCTGGCTCTGTCTCTGCCACTTTTTCATACCTGAGTAGTGTTGGGCCATCACAAAAAAGTGTGTTACAGGTGCCTGAGAAAAGCGTTGGAATAAAGGAAAACTGGGGAGCGGCAGCTGGGTCTCTCCCTGCGAGCGTAGCTGAAGGAGTGATGGGAAGTGACAGCACATTGATAGGAAGTGTGGAGGTTTGCCGAAACACTGGAAGATGAATGGCTTTGGAGGTTGGTAGGTGTTGTTACCAAGATGCAAACAGCAGAGTAAAGGAGATGACCTGTGTACCAGCAACATGGCTGGAGAGTTGTGCTTAGTGGGTATCTTGGTAACTACAAAGCTGAGTGGGGGATTTTTACTTCGATTTTTTGCTTTGCTCTTATGAGTTCAGTTTTCAGCTGAAAGACTTTTTGCTGTGTCTAAGTAAACAGATGCAGCAACAGATAAAAAGAGTTTCTAAAAAAACCCAAACCAAATTAAAACCCTAAAACTGTATTTACAAATCCATATTAATGCCCTTTTCTCCCCCAGAGAGAAGTATGTTCCCTTTGGACAGAAAGTAAGCCTGGTTTGTCTCATTGGCAACCATGTACTTTGTGTCCTCATCCCACCTCTCTTGAGGACCAGCAATTCCTGACAGAGCACATTAAAAAGTAATAACAGGACAGTGGGAGTAGGTGGGCTGGCTGTGAAGGAGACATGGAGTTGAATGGAAGTGTAGGCAGGTGAAGGAAAATTACCCCCCAAAAAAAAAAAAAGTCAGCACAACCAGGAGAATTGGGAAGACGATTGTAGTAGTGGCTGCCCTGGGTCCATTCTGGTGTGACTGCTGTAGCTGGTATTTCATTCCTGTGTCACCACACAGCACGGAGTAGGATGTAGCTGAGAAACAGGGCAGGGATGCTCCAGCGAGCTTCAGGCTGTGGGCAACATCTGTGAAGCTGGGAGCAGAAAGCTGCTTCTTGCTCTGGTCTGTAAATGCAGGTTGATAGTTCATCTTTGAAGGTGTTATAATGGTGGTGGGATTGAATCCTTAACTCTAAAGTAACGTTCATAATGATGAAGCTTGGGTAAAGCATGTGGGTTGCAGAGGGGTTTCCTTCTGGGAAATGAGGGGCCAGGGGCTTTCCTCCAGTGCATGTACAGTGGGCTGTGAATTCAGCTTTTTCTTGGAGCCTCAGGGAACGGCTGTTGCAGCCACGTTGTTGGTCAGTCCAGTTGTGACAGCGACAGTGAAATCCAGTCCAGAAAAGCATTTGGACACAGCCATCACTGAAACTCCCAGTCTTAGCACAAATCTCCAACAGACCCAGGGATGGAGTGAGTTATGTGATTTTCTGGAACTAATATCTCTCTCCCTCTGCCTTTTAATTTTTTATTTTTTTAAACTGTTCTTGAAAATGTGGGTGTTCTGGTTTAAGCATTGATCTTGGTCCCTGCTGTGGTGGAAGGTACCAGAGTAACCTTGTCTGTAGTTAATGAGGCCTTGAGTTTAGAGGGCCTGGAGGGCTGAAACCGTTGCCTTCAGTTTGGGTGGGTCTTGCAGCATCCTGCTTTTTGCTTTTTTCTCTTTTAGTCATGAAACTTTCTATTAGATGCAAGAAAACTTTGTTCTCGATTGTGTCACAAGACTGGCTGTGTCCTTCAAGGCTTCACTGCTGGGTTTCAGATAAAAGGTAAAAATGAGGCGCAAATGAGTAAACTGAGTCCCCCTACAGCACTGAAAGCAGATGTAAAATGTGGCCCAAGGAAGAAACAGGGAAGAGGAAGTCACAGCTGTGAGTCAGTATTTGCCATGGCTTCTGCAGGGCTGACACAGGGTGTCCAGCATGCAGATCCCTTCTGCTTTTGGGAATTGTATTAGTTAATGGCCGAAGCTGTTGCTTTCCATTGTCTCAGCGGTGTCTGGAGGCCAGCTTAATTCTTGGTCGTGTTTTTCCATTTCCAAGTCTAACACTTCCACACAAACATGCACCTATGCGTGCAGATGTGACCTCTGGAAAAGAGATTTATTTGGGGATCTGGTAGCAAATGAATGATGACTCAGTGGTGGACCAAAAGGCTGTCTCTGTTTTGTTTTGTCCATTGACCGTAACCTCCAGGTCTAATTTGTCTGCCTTCCTCTGGTTGGAGGTGCTGGAGCACCCTCCTGGTTTTCCTTCTGGCAAGTGTAGGAGGCAAGCCTTGGAGCCTGCCTGGCCGGAGCTTATGCATGCTGTCCTTGGCCCCAGGATGTGGTGTGGGGACAGCAGAGATGTCCTGAAGCTGCCTTTGTGCCTCACAGCAGGGGTGCTGATGGCTCATCTCATCTCATCTCAGGTCTGTCATGCAAGCAACTCTTTGGAGCTCCTTAAAAGATGAGCATGGCCAAAGGCAGGGAGAAGCTGCAGCTCAGTGATCATGGGAGAGATCCAGGTAGAGTTTAGAGGTCCCTCTACAAGGCCAATGACTTAAAAAAACCCAAAACCAAACAAACAGCACCACCACCACCCCTGCAAAAAACAAACAAACAAAAAACAAACCCCAAAAACACTCAAAAAGTGGGGCATGCTCTGAACCCAAGGGGGGACCTTGGATTTCCTTAACTCTATTCCATGTCAATGAAGAAAGACAGACTCCTCCAGAGCACCCACTTCAGGCTCTTAGGTTAAGCTAGGCTCTGGAGCCCTCTTACCCCATGTGGTCTTAGCTGAAGGTGGACCCTTGTGAACACCTCCAGAGCATCTGGTATGGAGAGTAGGTGAGCACTGGGCACCAGCAGAAGGTGAGGACAGTGAAAGGAAATTTTAGAATTTCTGGCTTTGTCCCTTACTTGTTTGTTTGGTGGAGAAAGCAGAGCAATGAAGAATAAAGAGCTCTTGTCAGCTTGGCTATGAAGTGGGTAGTAAGTGGAGGAAAAGGTTAGCTGTGATCTGGTGGGCTCTGGGGCTCAGCACCTACCTGGGTAGGTGACATGACAGAGAAGCAGCTAGGCTTTTTCAGGGAGAAACAGCTGAGGAGGAGAAGAGGTGATGACGAGGAGGTGACTCCAGCCACCAGCTAACACATCCTACCTATAACTTGTTGAAAAGCTGTTGAAACAGCAGGATCAAATGTTTTGCAAGAATCTATTGATTTGTTGACACTTTTGATGGGCAGTTGTCAAGACTGTATGTTTCGATAAGGTCAGAGTTTTGTTTTAGCTCTGAGTTATATTTGCTGATTCAACAAAATTAAACAGTTTCACAGGAACCTATTGATCCTGTCAAAATTTCCAACAGTGGGTGATCCTGGCATTTAATTTCAGTGAGGTCAATGTTTTGCTGTAATTTTATACAAAAGACTTAAACAGAAAATCTCACTCATCAAAAAGGAACATTTCAACAAAATATTTTACAATATTTTTTAGTGGAAAAAAAGGTCTGGGACAGGCTTTCTTTGCCCAATTTTGGGATGAAAACATGTTTTGAAACTGTGTAATTTGCTTTGGGAAGGGAATTCTGTTTTTAATCCAACTCTAGCTGTAACAGTCTTGAGACGGAAGGAGGTGGTAGCATCATCCACTTTTTATAGGAAGGGTACGCAGAGGTCCAGGTGTCTGCCCCAAGCAGTAAGGTCAGGGTTTCTCAGGCTGCCAGGCAAGTCTGCAAAAGCAGTTTAAATTTTATTGCTCCTCACTGCCCTTTCTGTCTCTCTGCCAGAGGTTACCGGCTGTTCTGCCAAAGGGAGTACCCACGGCGCCATCAGCAAGTCTGTGCGTAGGCTCCGAGCGCCTTTGGAGCTGGAGGGAAGGCAGGCATAAGCTTGAGCGCAGGGAGAAGCATCGGCCGTGTCTTGCTGGCTGGGCTGCAGAGCAGATGGCCAGGGTGGACCAAGGGCTTGTGCGGTGACCGTCACTTGGGCACCAGTCACTCCAGTAGCACTTGTTTCTTATAGCCTTGGTCTGTGAAAAGCAGTAACAATGAAAGCTGTTTCTGAAATCCCAAGGTGGAAAGAGAGCAAAACTTGACTGTTGTGAAAGGAGGGAGAGATGCCACCTTTGTAGTGATAAATAGAAGTGGCCGGGGAATAGCTGCAGTTATATCAACGGCAGGTCCCCCAGATAGGCTAACCACCGGGCTTTGTAGCTGGATGTCTAGCTCTTAACTCTGGGTTACCATCCTTTGCTTGTGTAATTTTCTGAGCCTGGATCCTGTCTTGAAATATAGGGATTACTGCTGATTTTTGTAGGAAGAACTCAATGTTTTCATTCATGTGCCTGCACTGTCTGGTGGTGTTTTTTTAGGAAGCCTTTGAACATTTCTGCTCCTTTCTTTTGTTCTTTATATTCATCACCTTTTACTACTGACTCCCCCCAGTTATATTTTTCGTTTTCCAAGTAGCAAAGATGCAGACTGGACCGTTAAAGCAAAAAAAGCACCAAAATGTACTGCTGTAAGTAAACACATTTTCAAGTTTCTCTGTGTTAAAGCAAATGCATGCACTCATAAATATGTGTATGTCCAGGGCATGTACTGTACATCCACATACATATCAAAAAGCAGATGAGAAAAATTGTTATGTGATGCTGAATGAAACTCTTGGGACAGGAAGAAAAATGAAGTACTGGAGCAATCCAAACTGGGCTCTGGCAGGTTGCCACAGATGGCAATAAAGTTGCTGTCAGTGGACTCCCACCATTGAAATCAATTAATTGAAAAAAAAAAAAAACAGGAGATAACGCAACACAGAATATTTTTTCTAGGCTTCCTCACAAAAGTATGTTTTCCAACAGCAAAGTTTTTGGCCTCAGAAGTGGAACCTTCTTGTAAGAAGCAATGCAAGAGGAATGCGTAGTATTTTAGGGGTTTGTTCTGCTTGCCTGGATTTCCCTTCATGCTTTTGCTGCCAGAGCAAAGTTGTTTGCAGAGCTCCAGCAAAAGAACCGTTTAAAAACAGTTGTTAATAATAATCCCTTACACATGCAATGAAGGAGTTCCCATGCCATCCTTATCCTGCTGGTGGAAAGATAGAGGGTAGAGAGGAATTTGTAATATCAAAATTGAGAAGGATGGGAGCTACAACCCCTCTTGTTCCCTTTACACCTCCAGGTTTCCTTAGTCACCTGGGATGCTGCAGCTGAACTAAGAGTTCTGTTATGGCAAAAATAGTGAGACCTTCCTGCTAAATTCAGCTAAGGGAGTAATGGTCGCTTCTTGCCTGGTGGGAGCAGCTTTTCACTGGAGAAAAGGAAAAAGCATTTATCCAGCTGTGCATGGGGAGATGGTGTGATGAATTTAAACAGAAAGTATTCAGACCCTGAAACTCCTGCCCTCAGTGCTGCCGCTTTCTGGTTCCTATTTAAAGGATCCGAGACGGGTGCTTTCTCACTCCTCCTCTTGCGCAGGTACGTGGAGGTTTCCTGGCTCAGGCCAGCTGCTGTTCCAGCCCCAGGACACAGCTGTCACCCTTGACAGCTCCCCGATGAATTTCTGATATTTGGGGCGGGGAGCAGGCTGTCTGCATGACTTGCAACAGGCAGAGAGAGTCTTTCCTGCCTGGTGCTTGGTGAGGGAAGTGAAGTCGCTCCGTACCACCTACTTTGCCTTTAAGCCACAAAGGCAGTTGGGTCCACGTGTGGGTAGTCCATCCCTCTCTGTGGAGCGAGGTCCGGCGGCAGTGGAGCACCTGGGGTGCATGCAGCATATCTGTCCCCCTGCCGTAATGTCATCCGTCGCTGGCTCGCCACATTCTTGCCTCATGCGGCAAGTTTTGCCTGCATCACAGGGCCAAGGCTGCCTGATCCCAGACCCCTGTGCCGGGCTTCTTATCACTCAGACTCAGCGTTTCCTCAGCAGTATGCTCTTGCGATAGCTGACATCTGCCTCAAAATGGCAACCACGTTCCCCAACACAGGGCATAGCAGAGATGGGGCCATTAGAAACAGCAGCAAGAGTCAGCAATCCAGTGATATAACTAGTGGTGATTTCTTTAAACTCCGAGTTCACAGCTGGTATGGGCTTTCAAAGCAAAAAGAACCTTCTCAAGATTTGATCTGCCTGGAAGAACCAACTGGCAGACGCCCACATTTAATTTGCATGCCGAGTTACCCAGCGCATCAGCGTTCCTGTTCACTGGTTCACCCGGACAGGAGGGATGTTTGCGCTTCCCTGTGCAACTGCTCCGGTTGGGCATGGGGACATGGCAAATGCTGGCTCGCAGGGACAGAGCTGGGGCTGGATTTCTGTGGTGGGTGAACTTTGCCTTGCTGCGCATCATGAGCGAAGCCTGCAGGCACAACAAGCACATGATGAGCCCAGGCAGGTCACCAGCCAGCTTTTGGCTCTCCCTGGAGCACGCAGCATCCTGACCTGTTTTTTTGGGGCACTGCTCTGGTGTTCTTGCACAAATCCATCTCAAGGTAAAAACCTGCGGTCTGACCCACCTGTAATTAAATTTTCATTTAATTTGCACACTGACTGATCTTATGTGAGCAATCAGTGTAGTCTGTGTAGAACTCATGCCTCTAAGATAAGCCTTTCATTTGTTGGTTGCTTTTTGTGACTTGACACATTCTATTCTTAAACTTCATGATTTGAAACAAGAGGAGCAAAATGTTACTATACACGTTGTTGGGACTTTGCAGTCAGGTGTACTTAGAAGCTGGATTGAACAAAACACACAGCTCCTTCTGAGCTGCTGAATTGAGATCCAAATTTTTTACTTGGTGTATTGTCAAAAATGCTCTTCACTGTCTTCAGAGTCAAGTCCTGCAACTGGTGCTCCGGGGATAAAGAAGAGTGACTCGTCCATATGAGCTATACGCTCATATTTGAATAGCTTTAGCGCTATTCACACTTGAAGCAAGAACCTGCCCCTTGCCTTGCTGTAGCAGGGCTGCTGGCATCACTCAAGTATGTGCTTTAAGTATATGCTTGGAGTTAAGTTAGTGTTTAATTACCAAGGCCCATGCCTGACATACTGTGTAAATTACAGAGGGTTTGGTTTCCCGGCCACATTTGAACATTGGAGAACCATATAGGTTCTCCATTTAGGCTGTAGGGTTGCTTCCTTTGGTTTTGTTTCGTCAGGATGGAAAAGCTGATTTAAGAAAAAAAAAAAAAATTGATTTCTGGTTGGTTTCAGTCTTTTTTTCATCTCTTTGCTTCTTCAAAATCCAGTCCATTCTATTTTTTAAAAAAAATAATCATTCTGCTATGAAAAGTTGAAAAGAAATATCCTTATTTTCCCAACAACATGTTTTGGTTTTTTTGGATAAAACTGCTCACTGAGCTGGGCCTGTTTGTATATGTGATGTTTTACTCCTGATAAATGTAAGTTTGCTTTTACTTTACTTGAGGTTTTTATCCACCAGAGAGTTCCAGCTGTGCAAGAACTGATGCACGTTAGCTGTTGCATTGCTCTTATTTGATCAATTCTTAAGCATTTTTGCGGAGTTAGAGCTTGCTCTCCTACTTTCAGACAGCTGTATTGTCAAATTTTAAGGAGAGTTGCTGTTTGTTTCATGCTCAGTGGAATGTAGACTCCAGAAGCCAAATTATTCTTACAGCAATTTGGCTTTTGCAGCTGCCTCCTAATACACTTGTAATGCAACAGAGAGAGAGGCTGAGGTAGTTCACAGCAGCCACTTGTTTGATGAAGGTCCATGTACTTTACTTTGCTGTCAAGGCTGTGGGAAAATCCTCACTGTGTGGCAGGATAACGGAGCTATGCAATGGAAAAGACCAAAGAAAAGACCTTATCTGTGCCCCACCTGGGTCTCCCTTTTGCTTTCAAAGATTTGACTCGCCTGCTCCGTTTCTTGCTGTGGTTTGGATTTGCGCTTTCCACGTCATCCATGGAATGATCACAGCCAAAAGCCTGGTTTAAAGTCGTGTTTGCCAGGGTAACTGCAGCAAAAACTGCAGGGTGGTTAGCAGGGCACAGCCTGGAGGTAGCTGCAGCTTCCTTGGAGCAGCGCAAGGAGCAAAGGATGGGGAGCAGCTGCCCAAATGTGTTTTGCCATGGTTAACTGGCTCTGGGTAAGGTTTTTTGTTTCCTTACCATAAGAGTTGCCATGCCTCCTGGATGCATTTAGCTGACAGTTTTTGCAGTTTGTGTCCCTAGCCTTCCTGCCCTCGCCAGCTAGGGTCCTATTGTGACCCCAGAGATCAGCTTTTGTTCCTATTTTGCTTTCTGGCACGGAAAAAAACCCTGCCATTTGGCTAGGGGAACACATGCTTTTTGCCCACCATAAGGCAAGAAAGGAAGCGTGGCATTAAAAACAACTATAAAATACAACGAGAAGCAACTTTTTCGTAAGGATGGTCCTTACGAAATGGTCCAGTTAACCATTTAATGGTCATTGGTGGCAAATGAAATGGTCAATAGTCCAGTTAAACATTTTTCCTGTCCTTGTTGCCTCATAAATGCACATATACGCTGGATGCCTGGGAGAAGGGTATGTCACTTTGCATGCTATCCTGTCTGCACAAACCTGGTGCTCGATTTGCATTTCTGTTTGAAGGTGCTACGGAATTCAGATGTTGCAACTTTCTGTATGAGTTGCCCCTACTTTAATCTGTGCTGTTTAACCACTTAAGCTCTTGCAGACAGCTCTGGCCCCTGACATTGTTCTGCTTCACCTCTGTGTTCCAGGCAGCTGACCTTGTTGTGTTGAAGGGTTAAGCTATTCTCTTAAGTGGATTTTGCTGATTGGACTGTCCTTCATGTTGGTGCTGTGAGCAAAGTGTAATCACATGAGTAATGTTAAAAATCTGCATGACCCTGTAGGCCATAAGCTGTTGCTGCAGCTGTGTGGCTAAGGCAGTTTCTGTGGCCACTGGCTCATGGGTGCGTACAACTAGCATCCTGTGTGACTGTCCCCGGTGTCCCTACCCAGATGGTTAGGTGTGGCAGACAAGCAGGGACTTTTTTATGTGAGCAAAAGAAGATGACATTCACACCTCTGGAGGCATAGCGAGATGTCCATGCTGCCAGAGTACTTTCAGTAGTACGTACCCCACTAATGCCAATATGCATGCCTTTGCAGAAGGAATTCAGTGTCTGAGGGTAAAACACCTTGGTGAAATCCTTTTAGAAGTGCTACAAGAAATATTTCATTTTCTTGTTTGTGTTTTACAGAAACCTGTTTCCTGCAAATCTTGTTGCTGCAGCTTTCCGAACGGTAAGATATGTGTGGACTTTGGACATGAGCTACAGTGCACAGACAGACAAAGTGACTGCTCCTTTTTTTGAAAAAGGAATAGAAAGATGGTGTAGAAAATACAAAATGTTAATTTACTTAATAGTAAATGGGATTTTTAAAAGCACCTGATGTAGTCAGACATACAACTTCCATGGCAGACGGTTTGATTTTTGAAAAACACTCCTCAAACAAAAGCATGTTTGTAGCCTATGTTTTGTACCTCCACCAAAAACATTCTTTAAACTTTTATACTTTGGGTGCTGTGTTGGGCAGCAGTGGCAACTCTGCTTTGTGCCAGGCTGCTTACCACTTTGCAGGAGCTAACTGGGAAACCCTTGGGTACATAGTTTGGAGCTGGGCTTAGAACACAAAAAGCTAAAGACTTAGGCTCCCATGTGTGTAAGTATTACCTGTGGCCTGATGCTTTTATTCAGTATTTTCCCTTGTATCCCTTGCTGGATTAATTGCTCAGCCTGGCTTCTCTTTCGACAGAGGGCTAAATGTGGTAGCATGATAACTGGCAGCAGAACATAGTTGGTTTAAACTGATGAGCAGGAGCTATGGGGCTCCAAAAGATTTTGATTTAGTTCTTACTGCTAATTTTAGATGTTGGGATAGACACTGTTGACCATACTGCTATGGGACAGAGTGATTCTTAATGGTAGAGGAGCAGAAATAATAGTTTTTGCCTTCATGGTATTCTGTGGATTTGCTTTTGTATCAAAACCAAGGTCAAACTCTTAAAATCAAGTTCTGTTTGGAGTGTATATATAATACAGTACATGTCAATATGCCATAAATAAAAATAGGAGCAGTATAAAAATATAATTAAAAAAAGGATATTCTGTGATACCTCAACTGTATGTTGTATATACCCTGTCTGTATGTTCAGGGATGAAATAAAGAAGTCCTCCTTTCCTCTGTGCTGCTGTTGTCACAGATAATTGGCAAGTACATAAGATTTTCTTTCCTCTATTTGATATCTAAAGAAAACAAGCCCAAAGAAGTGCCCTGCTTTTGTGAGGTGTCTAGCTTATTTATCAAAGTAAGCTGTTGCCCTAGATTTTAGACACTCTACTGACAATTTTAATGTCTGCCTCACCATTTCTAACAATGAAACAGCACAGGAGCCAGTGCAACAGCATGGTGCGAGAGCAACAGCAGGGTGGAGAAAAGGGGAATTCCTTGGCTGCTGCCCAAACCTGGGAGCTCAGGGGTCACAGCACTTCTCTGTTGCCACATGGGGAAAGAGCTGCATATGCTGTCACTCTCTTTTCTTGCACAGGACAGGTTTGTTAGCCTCCAGAGTATGGTCTCCAGAAAAAGTCTTCCTAACAGTAATCTCCTTGTGAAATGCTAGGTGATGTGGTCATATTGATGATCTGATTGGCAAACATTGTAGTTTTGTTTGGTTCTTTTTCTTACCTGCAGTATGCAACAGAATATAAGATGCTGCTCAGAAACACTACCTCTGGAAATGTCACGTGGGAAAAGGTAAGGTCACTTCTTAGATTTTTATACAAACCTTTGTCAACTGTAATATTTGACTACTTTGCAGTCTTTAATACTTTCCAGCAGTCATTGGAAAGAAACAAGTACTTTTCTTTGACTGAAAGTGAGACACACACAAGCCGGATGAGTTACCCACCGCCACACAAGAAAGCTATGATGGATAGGAGAGTTGGGCTCAATTGATCTGACCCTTGAGACCTTATTTTTAGGCCATGCTTTCTTAGACCTGGTCTCACTTGATCTAAATTTTGATTAGTCCCTCTGCCTAATGTTTCCAAATAACTTTCTGTAGACTTGGAATTAAATAGTGATCAAGCTGGCTGAATATGTCCCTTAAACCTTTCTCTTCATTAACAGTTTGGAGAAAATGAGGGTTTTTTCCACTACCCAAGGCTGTTTAAAAGAAAAAAGTTAGTTGAGAATTTTTTCTTGTTACCATACTGATGAAATTTTGTTTGAAACAGTTACAAGTGGTCTGATGGAGTAAAAATTATAGACAGAACATTACAAATAGGTTGCTACTACAATGATGTCAAAAAGGAAACTAATTTGCAGGTGTAGCTGAGGTAGAGAGTATTATCTTCCATATGTATCTTGTAGGACTTCCAGAGATGCTCTATATCCCATGGAGTAGCATCTCTCCTGCAGTATGGGGCTATCAAACATCTTTATTATTGGCCAGAGCCAACATATTGCAGGTCCTGCAATAATTACTGTTGTCTTACTGGGTCTGTTTTATAGCATGCTGCCTGTATCCCGACCTGTGATGTGTCACCTCACTCCAAATTAAGTATCTCATGTGCTTTCATGGGGTTTTGAGGAGACAAGTCTGAGCCTGGAAATGACTTTCAGGGTTATTTTCTATTTCTCAGGCTCATTCTGACTATCTGAGATCAGTATCGGATGTTTGGTTACTGTATTTTTAATATCATTTGAATGTCCCTAGGGCAAGAGACTTGTAATGTTTTTATTTGTCATGGAAGCGCTCAGCTTGCCCACCAGTTCATAAAACCATCGAGGAATAAGCAGTTTATGCTCACCCAGAAGCACTCTGAAGCATATCCCTGAGCACAGGAAGTACTGGCCTCATTACCTTCTCCTTGCTACGCATGATGCGTGAGCAGGCGATGCAGAACAGTGTGTTTCCCAACTCTGCTTTTGGCTGGTGGGCTGAACTTTCACCAGCCCCAGAGGCAAGGTGACAGGTGACTTGGATGGCACAAGAACTGAGCAGGGGAAAAGTCAGCCCTTGCCTAGAAGCCTGCTATCACACGGTGAGTGGTTTCACTGGGGAGGGCGGCAGCCCCATCTGCCCGGTCTCTGCCTGTGCCTGTAAGTTTGCATTAGCCCAGATCTGCGCTCACCCCATCTGACACGGATGTGCCACAATGACTGTGGTAGGGCCATGTGATCCCAAAAGAGCACTTTCTCTTCTCACGCCATTATATCCTTGGGCAGTACGTGCCCGTGCAGCCTTGTGCTGCTAAAAAACAAGTTCACTATGAAAGGCTGTAACAACGTGCACTTAGGCATGTGTGTTTGCTTACAGAGTGTAGAGTTGTGCTTCATTTAAGCAGGGGTAAGTGAAAAGTGAATAAGACTCTTCTTATTCATCTTCAGTGTCAAGTTTGATTGGCAACGAAGCACGGATCAAGGCCAACCATATCCATTGGACATAGGCTTGGCTGTCAAGTACTTTTTTTACTGCTTGTTCAAAGAGATGAGAATGCATCTTTTGGCAATTTAAAATGTGAGATTCTTTTTCAGTTTTCTTCTTTCCTTTTCTTACTTATCTGACTCCTGTTTGATGCAATATCAGAAAAAAATATTCTGAATTTGTCACCAGTGCCTGTTTTTGCCAGCGGTTATGATGTAAAGGTTATTTCCACTATTACTTTTCCAAAACTTTTCTTCAGTTGTTGGAGCGAACCAGAGCTGAGCTTTAATTCCAGAAGACGCCTTACTGTCTCTAGGGAAGAGCAGACCAAATAAAAAGAAAGCATAATCTCAGTTTTGTTAGCTCAATTTCAGTACTGGTGTGACCATATTATTTATGGATAGATGAGGGTTAAGTTTGGAAAGGAAGAGTATGATTTTTGGATAATATGTAGTATAAATACCATAGCGCTAGAAGTTGAGTTCCAGGGAAACAAGATTATATTCCTATCTAATGTTTTCTTTCATCAGCAGATTATTTGATTGAAGAGGAGAAATGTTTTCCTCTACTTTCCATATGAATAGTGTAGAGCAAAATTTTCCATTTATTATATTTTTTCCCCCACTGGTTAATAGGCTCTGTCTTCTCTCAGTGATGATATGAATAGAGGGGCACGTAGATGTCTGCTCAGCCCCATCCTTTTTGTTGTTTCACATGCTCCCCTCGTGTTTACCTAGCTTTTATGGCTACATCCTCTCTGTCTTTTTGGCAGCAAGGCTTCCTGGGGCACAGACTATCTCAGTTCCCCATCTGCAGTACAGGGAGGCTGTGGGGGACTCTGAGTTCCTCTTGCAGCAGCAGTAAAAATACACAAACCGGTGATTGCTCTTCTTCCTCACATCACATGGCTGCATTTTCTTTTCAGCCACCTACTACTGGGACAGCTCAATGTCACCAGTTGTTTCCTTGATAAGCATTTTGTTTCAAGTGCTAAAAAACAATAGGATCTTCAGAGAGATTCAAGGACCAGAAGAGCTCCATGAATCTTCCAACCAGAACACATAATTTCAAGCAAACAATAACGCGTCCCATAGTTTATCCAGGAACAAAGCTCTTATTAAAGCTGTTTTTGTTTTGTGTGTACACAACGCTGCTTGGTTTGGCAGCTCTTTTGGGGTGATGCACTCTTCTGTTAGAGTACAAAAAGGCTGTTCAGCATCTGCCAGTTTTGGAGGCTGGGATTGAGAGCATCTTCTGCTGAGGATTTACTGCTGGACTCTTTCCATGTTGTGCTGCAAGGAGGTGAAATTCCCTGAACTCTGCAGATTGCCCCCTTGATTTGCAGGGAGCGACTTGTTGCAGTAAGTTACTACTCCAGGCAAATGATGCACCTTCTGCCTACATGTGTGGGGGTGGGAGGCGATGGTGAGTGTTGTAAAGAATTTGGCTCTAGAGGGAGGAAGGGAAAGCAAGACCTGAAAGGGGTGGCAGCATGACAGTGAATAGAGGGAAACAGCTAAGTTTTTGGTGGCTGTGCGTGGAATCCTCCCTCTGGTCACCAACAGTTCAAAGGTCCCCAGATCTCAGATGAGCTAGGCTGGTAGGACTAGTAAGTGTGAGCACTTGGAGAACAGCAGCAGCAGTGATTGCAATGCCAAGAGCAAGGTGAAGAGAGACATCTCAGAGGATGAAAGAAGACTAAACTCCATGTATTGTCATTCTGGAGAGGTATAGGGGAGTTTGAGGAGAACTGGCCGATTTATGCACAGTAGGCCACTGTGAAGGTTAAGATGAAAGGTGAGAAGCCACCTCTGTCCTGGCCGTTGCTAACTGGAGATGCTACTATCTCTTGCCCTCTTCTAGCTTCCCAAGGACAGAATTGGCAAGACTTTGGCAGCCATGGCTCTGAAGAAGGTGGAGCGGCTGATTCTTGTAGGGATTGAATGACCTAGAAGAGCCCTGGACTTCTCTAGTTAGGAAAGTGACCTTCCAAATTAAGCCCTAGGAGCTCTGGCCCTCGTTCTCCTGTGTGCCTCCCAAGCTCTGTCCTGCTCTGTGACGCTGTGTGCCCTACACAACTGGTGGGAAGCTGAGCAGTCCTCTTGCAGATTCAGTACACTTCTGCCTTGTTGCTCAGACTAGGTCTTTGAAAAGCCCAAATGGTAGTGAGTTGCTGGGCTTCAGGCTCATAGCCTTCATGATTTTGTGTATAATATATATTTTATTGCCTTCCCTGCAGTACTTTGTTTCTATCTGTCACTAAGAGGCAGTCCAGTTCAGCAGTACATTTTCAGCAAAAATATCATCTCGAGCAGGCTGGTTTTATCAGATTTAGCAGATCAGTATCCCAAGTTCTTTAGTCAATATTCATTTCAAGCTTTTAGCTCAGAATATATTTTTCTTTCCTAATGTTGAGCTAGTGTCTACTTAAACTAGCCCAGAAGGCCAAAACTTGTACACAAAGCTAATCTGTTTTAGAAGCTCTTCCAAATAAAACAACAATTTGACATGTTGAGCTTGTACTGCCAAGTTGGGGGGGAAAAAAAAACAGTTTGTCAAAACAATTATATTTTTATGTAGCCACAAGAACACTCATTCAGTTCATATGATACTACATTGCCAAACAAGCTCCAGCTCTCTTTGAGAAACAAACCGTGAAGGACCAGCAGAGCAGACTTGCGAGTAGACTAGTTTTTGTCAATAGGTAGATCTGTTTTTATCCTCTTGGTTTTACCATGCAGCCACATGATTTCTGAGAAGGGGAACAGGTATTTCTTCTGTTCTCTCTATATCTCCCATGGCTGATTTGGACAGATGAATGAGTAGGTTTCCACTGTTTGCTACTTTTCTCTGCCCCTTTCTCCCCTTTCTGCCTCATAACATTGGTTGTTTTGTCGTGGTTTTCACCTTGGTATAAATACTGCACTAAAGTGATGGAGCTGGCAGTTTCTGGGAGCAGATTCCCATCAGAGGTGTGAGGAAATAAGAGCTTGTTTGAGGTCAGACTGCTGCAAGCCTCTTGCAGGTATGATTTGTTTAGGTGGTAGAATATCATAGTGCTGACAGTGAGTGATGCTTGGTGGAATAAGCAGAGCTAGGAAATCCATTCATCAGTATCTGCCATTTATACCTGCGGTCTCTTCCACTTCCGTCTTCCCTCACAGGGAGACAGGGAGGAAAGTTTCAGTCTTTAAACCACACATGTGTGACTGGTGCCCGTGCTGTTTTGCATCTGCAGTGGAGCTTGTCCTGAATAAACTGGGGAGGTTTCCTCTTCAGGTCACTGAGAGCACACGTACTGTATTGAAGGGCATGAGGGGAGGTAGTGGCAGGCCCTTTCCTTCTCTAGTGAATCTATGCCAGCTGGGGAGGTTTGTATCTGGATTGTGTCCAGATCTTGTTTGGTTTACTTCAACAAATTAGGTTCTTCCTTCCTAAAACAGGTTCTGCTTGTCGATTTCAGATCGATCGGGCAGCAACAAAATGAGGTGACCCTTTTGTTGGCTTTTGTGCTGGTCTTGCATCTAACAAGCCTTCTTTCTTTGCCTCTTCAGATCCCTGTCGGTACTGAAATTGAAGGGATGAATATCCTGGGACTGGTGCTGTTTGCTCTGGTTTTAGGAGTGGCGCTGAAAAAGCTTGGCCAGGAAGGGGAAGATCTGATTCGCTTCTTTAATTCATTCAATGAGGCAACTATGGTCTTGGTTTCCTGGATTATGTGGTAAGTGTGTGGCTGCAGATATATCTGCAGTACAATATTATGCTCAGTTCAGGAATCTCACCATTTATCCATCTGTCCAGCTTATTCTTAACAGTTCTCTCATTACAGCAAAAGTGAATGTCATGGTATCACACGATAGGATCTTTTCTTCTTACTTGTGCCCTGTAATTAGAGAGTCACACATAGCTTAAGGTATCAGTCTGGAACACTTCAGAGGGTTGCTTAAAAATCCTCTCCAGGACTCCTTTTTGATTAATTAGTGGAAAGAAGTCTTTCCCTTTCAAAGCAGTATAAGTCCATGGTTAGCTGCCATCATGTGCCTAAGGGCACTGGCCTTGAATGAATAAAGGAGATGTGAGGAATATGGTCATGTGAAGGCCAGGGATGTTTGTGCTTGGAGTGCACTTGCAAATGCAGTGTGTAACTAAAATCATACTTGTAGCTTCATGCCTTGATTTTTCTATTGGTCAAAAGGTTACTTGTACTTACCTGAAAGATGTCTGGAGGAGGTCAGAAGATAGCCCACTGACTGGTACTGGTTTGAGAGAAATCCTGTTGAGTGCATGAATACAGAGCCCCATCTGTCCGCTTGCATCAGAGGATGATGGAGAACCTACATCCCTTTGTACAGAAGGGAGGAACAGTCTCCAGGACTATGCTCTGCATCCTACTGAAACAGTAGTGCCGGCTATTGAGTGTTTTGTCATTGTTATCAGCAGAGCCTGAGTTATACAACAAATCTTTAAATCACTGCTCCTCTTCTGAGATCTCTTTCATTTTCTCAGGTGAAGCAGGAACAGTTGTTACTAGCAGAGCGATCAACTGTTTGTTTCTTGTTTGTACTTGCTTCTCCAGAGATTCTTCTCTTTTCCATTTCACATCCCTGAGAGTAGGTATTTCCTAAGGTTGATTGTTTATTTGGTCTCATGCCTATTAATGAACAAATCCATTATTTCATTTACTTCCCTAAAGTCCAGACATGTTTATGGGGTGAATGTTGCTCTGACCAGTCTCACAAAGCTTTTGGCACCAAGAAAGTCTGTATATTAGGAACTGGAGTGCACTGAACTTTCTCACTAGGCAAGAAACCAGCATTAGAGGAGGCAGGCATCTCTAGAGAGTGGTTCAGGCCACCTAAGCTGGGGTAGGACAAGCCTCCTGACTAGGTTTTCTGTCAGGTAGGATGAGTCTGGGCCTCAGAGCAGTATCGTGGCTGTTCTTGTGCAGCTGGATGGGTCTAGGCTGCTCATGTGAAACCAACAGTACTAATACCTCACATGCAAAAATAAAAATATTCATAATGACAGCTAGCTAACAAATTAACAGTGGGACATTTCTCACGCCCTTTCCAAAGCTGTTGGAAAAGCTATAAGCTTACCTTAGCAGAGGTATTTTTTTCTCCCTTCGTTTTGCATTTTTCATTTCTACTATTTTCCTCCCTCCAAGAAGTAGAAAGGTTTTAACAAAACACCTGATTTTACACAGGCAGATCTCTATGTTAGCTGCTGTCATAAGGGATTGAAAAATTCAAAATCTCAAAGCAGCTTAAATCTTTTACTCTTGAGTGTAATTCCTTGGACACTGAATACTGATAACAGGCAGTTCTTGTATTCAGCTGATTACAGTGCTAACACTTCAAGCCAATCAGTTGGTATATAATCCTTTACTTTGTGGATTATTGGGACCACAGCTGACGCTTAACACTGCAATGCACCAGAGCCCTTACTTGTTCTCGTTCCTTCCTTAAGGCTCTTGTGTCGTCCTGGTATTTATATAAAATCTGTCAAGCTGCATGTTCTTCCTAAAGGATACTTTGGAATGGGTGAAATCATACTACCAAGAGATAAGGCAGCTTGAGCTTGTACCTAGTCCCATTCAACAGCCGCTCTTGTGTTTAGCAGCACTTTGGTCTCAACTTTCAGTTCCTTCCTCTTCAAGGGGAGGGATTCAGTCTCAGCTCTGAATCCAGTGTTCATGTTTGCAGAGCTTGTGCAGAAAGGGGGCTCAGCTAGATCTGGCTAATTGGGGCGCTCAGAAGTGTAATTCAAAGGCAGTATTTCACAGAATTGGCAGAGGCTAAGTGAGGAAGGTTCAACAGGCCCCCCTAGAGATTTGACCAAGTGAGGACAGAAAGAGGATGCTCACATTGATCTGGGACATAAGGAGGTGCTCTCTGCACAGAACAGGAGCTGCGGAACCACTGAGGTTAGGTAGGCTAGGAAGAAGTGCGTAATCACCTTTCCAAACTTTTGCATGCTTAACCAAACTTTCTGAAGTTTGTCCTGACTCCACAGATTAGCTTCTCTGAACATGGGCATTGGATTGGAGGGGAGAGTAGGAGAAAAAACATTGTTTATTCCTGAGATGTACAGGCAGATCTTTTGCAGTCACATGTGTGCCTGGGACAGAGTTTTGGAGAGCTGGGTGATCTTTTAGTATTTCTTAATCCTAGAAGCAGAAATGGATGGAGCATGGACAGGATCAGCAGAGGCACTCGGACAGAGACATCCCAACTAGAGTTTTGGAGGAACTGACCCTGGGCCTGAAGTGATTCCTGCAGTTCATTTAGTAGCTGTTGTGCTGTAGGTACAAGGGCAACTCTGTCTTTTCAGGGCTGTTCCCAGCTGCACTACTGGGACCAGAGGTGTGGCTGTGGCTCGGAGGTGGCCCTTCCCCTTGGAGCAGCTCCAAATATTCTTGACGAAGGAAACCTCAAACAAATGCTGATGTCCTAAGATGTGGCATGTTTCTAGATAGGAGGCATGGGAATGTACGTGTACATGCTTGTTGGCTTGAGGGAAGCTCTGGAAGCCTGATTGTTTAATTTAGTCTTTTGTAGGCAAATAGCAGAGTTAATTCCTATCTTTGGCACGTGCATCAGCAGCCTTTAGCTGAGCTCTCTGGTATGGGCAGTTTTTTCTTTCCTACACTGAAGAAGTTGGCACCCAGTATGTCTACCATTGTAATGACCGAACTTCATACTTCTGCTGGTAGTCATCACCTGTGTAAGATCCTACTCTTCCACCCCTTTCTCTGCTTCAGTGACATGATACTGCTCCTTTTTCTTTCCTACCATCTGGCTCCCTTCAGCAGTGACTTTAGGTTTAGGTCTTTGCCTGCCTTCATCTCTGATGGACTAAACTCCTCACTGCTGTCTTGTCATGATAGCTTCTGCCAGCATTTCTGCTTCCCACTTGGCTTCCCTTCGGCACTCTCCTAGCTGTGTCTTTGAGGGCCTAGATGAACAGAGCTTTTTTCAGTTGGACTGCTTGCCTTCCACCAAACAAGAGTGTTAGAGAGACCTTCCAAATTTGCTTAACCTGAGTGTGTGGTGAATAAGGTGCTACCCTTCAGTAGAAGCAGCATATTCTTTAGAAGGTTACCTCCAGGATGGAAAATGACGTATTTTTGAAGGCTTTTTGTTTGTACTTAATGACAAGCAATATTTCTTTACACAGGTATGTACCTATTGGCATTATGTTTCTTGTTGGGAGCAAGATTGTGGAAATGGAAGATATTGTGCTTCTGGTGACCAGTCTGGGAAAATACATCTTCGCCTCTGTTCTGGGCCACTTCATCCATGGAGGAATCATTCTGCCGCTTATTTATTTTGCATCCACACGTCAAAATCCATATCGTTTTCTCTTAGGACTTATCACGCCACTTGCCACTGCTTTTGCCACTTGCTCCAGGTGGGTTTCTGTGCTTCTTTTGGGATTATATTTGTCACTGTAAACTGGGTATATTCCAACATCAAACTGTGTTGAGTTTTAGGTATGAATGTTGTTCCTGAGGTTGCAAAAAGAGACTTCTGAGCATAGAAAGTCTCATTGCTGTCAGCAGCCTGCCATACAGCACATATTGATAATTAGTTGTTGAAAACAATTCCTCAAAATATTGGGACTGTAGCATGATGCTGAGCTGAAAATTTTGGGAGGAAAAGATGGAAGTATTTGCCTTAAAAAGATCCTTCCAGCTGTCCTTTCAATTTTAAGTAAAATGAGGGTCAGTAGTGAGGGAATCTGTCCTGAGAAGCTTAATTCTCCAAGTTCAGAAGGATCTGGAACAAGTTTAGCCTGATTTTGCAGGAGCAAAGCAGACTTATTGGTTAGTGTAAAGGGACTTAACATAATCGATTTCAAAGATTTGTCCTGATCAGCATTTATTTGTCATAACCAAACTATCAAGCATGTCATTTACACTTTTCTCAAGGGGTAAACACATGATCAAATATCATAACTATATAAAATCATTTCAGATCATCTCCAAAAGTAGGTGTGTGTCTGTCACAGGAGCTGAAGTACATGAATAAAATCATGTCATTTACAATGCAAGAAATAAATCCACAGTGGGGTTTTGTTTTTTTTTTTTTGTTATTTATCTGTTCATTTGAGAAGGTACTAGTACAACATTAACAGAGATTGCTGTTGCATCTGTTGTGTTTATATTGGCACCTGCTGGTGTATTTTTCTGGTTTGAGACTTGGTCATTCCACAGCCCTGTTAGGCTGCATACTGTATTAAGTCATGAGTTCTTGCTTCTGGGAGATTAGAGTCCTTATCAGCTATTTCTGGATGGAAGCAGATTATTAAATACCACTGCTCAAGGCCAACAAGGCAGGTCCTTCATTGTTATCATGACTGAGAGGGACTATAAAGTGGCATTGTTGTCTTGACAGTCCTGTCTGCATCATGTTAGAAACATGAAAGCCATAAGACAATGACTTTCCATTCAGTGCACCCTGATGCTTTATGTTTGATTTTTCCCTGTTCTCTGTCTCTAGCTCAGCCACTCTCCCGTCAATGATCAAGTGTATTGAGGAGAACAATGGAGTTGACAAGAGGATCAGCAGGTTTATCCTTCCTATTGGGGCGACTGTAAACATGGACGGAGCTGCTATTTTTCAGTGTATGGCAGCTGTGTTTATTGCTCAGCTGAACAATGTTGACCTCAACCCTGGGCAAATCTTCACAATTCTGTAAGTTGCTTGCTATTGCAACCACATCCTTCTGGCCCCTAGACACATTCAAGCCTGTGGTCTCTCTGTTAATAGCTAGCAGTTTGCATTCCAAATCTCTGACCTAAAGCTTGTAAACTGCTATGAAAC
This sequence comes from Phaethon aethereus, assembly GCF_964289735.1. Classification (NCBI taxonomy): domain Eukaryota; kingdom Metazoa; phylum Chordata; class Aves; order Phaethontiformes; family Phaethontidae; genus Phaethon; species Phaethon aethereus. Next base: position 119,431,253 of record NC_138576.1, read on the forward strand.
ATAATTATAGGGTGATTAAAGGTTGGAGTCTTTCAAGCTTTATAAGGTTTGCCAGAATCTCAGTTTAATAAAAGGTGGAACCTGGGAGGGGTAATTGAATTCTGAAACAGACTTTGAGCTGTTTAAAGCTGTATCTCACACTAAATTCCTCTTCTTCCTTAAGCATCTCACCCCTCCACCCTCCACTCACCATTAAGCTGGGTAATTGAGGCATGCTGCTCTACCCAGAAAGCTACTGCTGATTCTTCCTCTGAATGTCCTAGAAAATACTTCTGCCAGCTCCTCAGTTCCTTATGTATCAATTTCATACTAAAGACTCTGCTCTGGCTTACCTCTGCCCTTTGTACCATTGCATCACTGGCTTCCCAGGTCAGACCCATTATCGTTCCCCTCCTGACTGCTTTGCTCCGTTATCCCCTCTACCACTCTCCCCTCTATGCCTGCAGTATCCTCCCATGTCCCATATCCCATGAAATGTCATTCTCTTATTTCCCTCCTCAAAATCCCTTAAGTGAATATCCTACAAGGAGTTGTAGCCCCTCACTGTGCCAAGAAGCCATAGGTATAGCCACCAGATGCCTCCTAGGTAGGGCTGGTTCCTGGCACTTTTTTACCCTCCCTGGCCAAGTTTTATTTCCTTTCTTATTGTATTTCCCAGTATATTGTTTGTTTATTTAAGGCAGGGCTGGGGCATTATTTTGTTTGCGGATAGCCTTTCAGGTACTGTTAGTCAATCAGGTATTAACACAGGTCTGCGGATTATGCAGTGATAGCCCAAGGAAAACTCAGTTGTAGACACCTGCACACAAAAAGGGATGTGGTCCACATCCTGATGTTTCAATATATATCCAAAATGCACTGCAGGTTTCCAGCTCCTGATTTAGGGTCTGTGTTTTAATGCAAATGAGACACAGAGAAGGGACAGTACCCTGCATGGCAGGGTTTACTTTTTTACATTTGGGGCCGGGAGATGTAATGTAGCATATTTGAACTGATACATGACTTGGAAATGAATATATTAGTAAGGCAGCAGGATATAGTTGTGTTGGTTGGGGTTTTTTGTCTGAAAAGGCAATCATGGTATTAAACACAGAGCCATTGCCTTGGTAGCTGCTGTGGATGCCCGCTGAGCAACTGTGCTCTGTACCCATTACCTTCCATCAGCAGGCAGAAAAGGGTTTGCCTGGCAAGCAAATGATCTGTGTGTCCCATGCTGTAGAGTTTATTTACAATTCCCATAGCGGGGAAATGTGTGACATAAGTGTAGAAGAGGAGTGCTGCAGAGGTCCTGCTAACCAGGTATGCAAATTGATTTGCAGTGTGACAGCTACCGCATCCAGCGTGGGTGCAGCTGGGGTCCCAGCCGGAGGAGTCCTCACCATCGCTATCATCTTGGAGGCCATTGGACTTCCGACCAACGATCTGTCCTTGATATTAGCGGTGGACTGGATTGTGTAAGTTCTTTAGGCCACACATATCTGCTGTTGCATGACGTGTAGCATGTTCAGCTGGAAACATGGGGTGGGGTGGTCAAAGCATCACAGTATAAAATAAAACCCTACAAGATATGGCTGCCTACAGGACAGGTAACTCTTGACAGACAATGGAAAAAGGGGTCCCTTCTCAATTAAAGCCATTTGTATACTAAAATCCCTCTTCAGCTTTTTTACTCATCCTTTATTGAAACATATTTCTTCCTGGTTTCAATTCACTTTAGAATGATTGTTAAAAGTTTGTTCAAGAAACTGTTGATATTGCTGGAAATTAGTTGGACTCTAGGAGGGAAGGGGGAAAAAGGAAATTGAGCCTGAATCACGGTGGAAAGCTTTCTTGATCACATGTGGGAAGCAGTCTCCATCAGAAGCTGTTGTCAGCTATCATTTGAACTATTTTTATAGTTCAAAACTGGTCAAAGCACTAACACAAGTGTAACAGAGAGGTGGTGTCTGTTGGCAGGGCAGGGACGCAGAGGGTTTGTGGCACTCATGACAGCTGTGGGCAGTGTCACAGCTGGAACACACTGCTGGGAGTCATAAGTTCAGTACATTATTACCACCTTTCCTTTCCATCTTCTGGGAAAGAGCTAAGACGTCAGACCTTTGCTCAGCTCCTTCTCTTTTTTCCAAGAGCCATTCCCCTCCTTGAAACATGAGAGATTATTTTCTTGCCCCAGCTCTGCTTGGAAGAGCTTATCTCACCCCTTGGCAAAAGTATTTCCTTGTTAAGACCTAAATTTACCTTTTGTACCACCTAAGGTACAGATTAAGGAAAGCCTAGAAAATTTGTTTTGCCTTAAGTATTGGAGACCCAACCACAAGCCACAGGCAGATGATTTCTTATAGCTTAGATGAGCCCTGTGGAAAAGGGTGTCTCTGCTTTTCCTTAAACAAGCCTGGCTGGCTGCTGTTCTTCAAATACCAGAAAAATCAAACTGGAAGGACTTCTCTAAGCACTCATGAGTTACAGCATGCTTAGAGTTTAAATGCTAGTGAAGTAAGCATGATCTGATAATTTAGATGCATGATCTGCTTTCAAGACATCTGGTTGAAGTTGGGTAGTGGGCTGAAATGACTGGTCAGTATAGGTCAAGCGATCTGAATCCCTTTGGTGGTTTTTTGTTTGTTTGTTTGGTTTTTCCAGTTGGTAGGTTTCTGGGCAGTTCCTGATTTAGGCTGTACATAATCCCTCTGCATTGCTTTTTGGAAACACCAGCCCCTCTGTATAGATGGTGTACTTCCACAACAGATGTGGAAATTAGGATGCCTGAGGACAGTCTTGAATTCTGGAGGCTGGGGAAGAAAACAGCTGTATTACTTCCTTCCCTTCCCACACCACACATGTCTGTGGAGCATAATCATGTTCCTGTGGCTTCATTAGGGACATAGAACTCTTTCTTTCTGTCATCTCTTGGGGATCAGCTACCTACAAAGGACAGGAGAGACAGGCGAAGCAGTGGCTAGCCCTTTGTATCCTATCTTTCTCGGGATTACAGTAGTAGTTGTGCTTTCCACAAGCTGTAGTCACAAGTGGTTGGATGCACAAGTGAAAAGTTTGCTGTTCCTTTTAGTCTGGGTTGCCTTCAGCCTGTGTCTCATGCTGGCTGCCTTTGTTTCAAAATATGTAGCATCCCTCTGTGGTCAACACTGTTGTTCTAGTTGAGGAACTCTGCTTTGTGGTAACAAAAAAGGGGGAAGGAGGGAGAGAATTGTCCCATGTCTTGTTTTAATGCCAGCCATTTAATTACCAGAGAGGACCACAGTTACAAGTTCAACATATGTTGAAATTAGGCTGTAGAATAATTAACGAATGTCTCAAAACGCGCAGGATGAAATTGGTCTTCTTTATGAGCCATAAACCACCTCCATTAGACCCTGGGACATGCAAGTTTTGTGTTGTGGGACCAAATATTAGGAGGGGTGCTACTCGCAAGAAACCCAGAGAACACAGTCATTCTGCCTGCTTTAGGAAGGACCCCTTAGTAGATGTTTATGTTAAAATACTAGTCTTTCTGTAGTTGAAAAAGAGCATTGGGTGCTCTCAGTCAGCTTCTGGATAAGCCCAAATTAAGTTCCTGCTGTGAACTCTCATCTGAAAAATGCTGGCCTGGGGAAGGGGACGGGAAAGAGGAAGGAGGTGGCCTGGGAAGAGAAGGATGCTTGAGAAAGAGTGGTACCATTGCTGCAACCCACTGAGAGTCCAGAACCAGCTGATAGTAACTGTTGGGCCCACGTTAAACCAGCTCCAGTGTACATTTTTAGTTCTGAAATGGTGATGATACTTCTGTGGAAAATAACTATGGTAACAACATTTCCCTTCTCTAGCTCCGCTGATGTTAGTAGATCAGCAAGGGTGAATCAGCTCCCCTTATTGTGTTATAACTCTATTAAGCTAAAAGCCTGCTGCTTTGTTTTTTGTTTCTGATCTTAACCAGGGACCGAACCACCACAGTTGTGAATGTGGAAGGGGATGCCCTTGGAGCAGGCATCCTTAATTACCTGAATGAAAAAGAAAGGAAAGACAAAGAGCAAGAGCTGAAGGAAGTCAACGTAGAAGCAGTTGCTAACAGCAAGTCTGAAGGGGAAACATCGCCTTTGGTAACCCATAAAACCCAAGTTTCCAACACAACCAGTACAGCAGACCCTGAATCTAAGGAATCAGTATTGTGAACTAGACACCATTCGTCAACACGCGTCCTAGAGGTGGACCAGGGACTTGTTAACGCACCTAGACCTTTGCAGTGCTAACAAGGGCTGGATGGCTCTTGAAAAAGTTTTCGGTTCCAGTCTGTTTTTAAATACGCTGGCCTGGGGAAGGGGAGGGAGGTGGGGTGGGCAGAGAAAGGATGTTGAGAAAGAACACTGGCTTTATAATAGTATTTTGATAATTCATATGTATACATGTATATGCGTTGCACATGCACACACATATACATGTATGTGAAAATGCCATTACGACTTCTGGTTTAACAAGACTTCTGTTACTAAAGGCTCATATGTGTTGGAGATGGGGAAGTAGACAAACCAGTATGTGCTTATTGTAGGGAAAAATTAGTAAGCTTATTGTGCTGCTGTTCAGAGGGAGATGCAGTCTAGAAACTCCAGAGTGGGGTGAAAATGTTCCTTAAATTTTAGTTTCTGGCCTGGAAACACTTACTGACCATTACAGACACAATATGAAGCAACATTTTTCTCCCACTCCCCTTCCCTTCCTCTCCTGTTCTCCGATCCTTTAAAAAGATTGAATATATCCTGAACATTAGCTTTTTCTTTTTTCTTTTTTTTTTCCTCATATCTGAATTAATAGCTTATAGGGTTCCAACCCTTGTTCCATTCCCCCACTGTATTGCAGCTCATAGCAGCTTTCGTGCCTTTTGGTGAGTAACTCCCAAACTCTGGAACCAAACATAGGAGATCTTCATGCAGAACAAGAACCTGTTTTCTCCTTTCTTCTAACCAAACTGTTAAGGAAAAAATCCAAGGAAACACAAATTTTGTTAAAGTAATCCCTCTGGGGTTGAAAAAAATGTAGAGTCTGTTCCAGCATAAATATGTCTGAAAAGAGGCTTGCCTGTGACAACATCAAGGAATCAAGAAGTCAGTTCCCTTCATGAAAACACGCATGCTCCTTTGCTAGCACGCAATGTCCTGCTCATGTTTATTTAATGGATCAATCCAAACAGGTTAAGTCATATCCCTCTTCCAGCAAAATTGAACAGGAGAGGAAAAAATCTGAACACACATCATGTGGGAACTGACAACAGGCAAGTGTGAGTGTTGGCTTGAAAGGGGAAGAGGTGAGTTTATAACCCTGTGTAGTAGTTCAGTGATCTCTGTGTGTTGGGATAGCTGCATAGCTGCATACCTGTTCCTGCTAGGAGCTTGGTCCTGCTATAAATGTCCTTCCGGCAGCAGCTTACATTTAGTAATTCTGGGTGGTGCTGGGCCAGGGTAATGCTTGGTGGCAGATGGTAACCTTTGCTTGAGGCCGAGCCAAGTGCTTCTGGATTCTGACTCCACCTTTTTTCTTTTACAACATACTTCCTGAATTTGCACCCCAAACCTGAACAAAGTCCAGCAAACTCATTGCAAAGATCCTGTTGATTTATCTTGGCTTTTTGGACAGCAAATAGTTACAAAATTATGGCTGTGCATATGCCAAGATTTCCCTGGACTTGTGATGCTTTCACTTGGCTACTTTAGCAAGATAATTGCATATGGTCAGTCTCCACACTGTTAATTCAGCAATATATATTTACAATTAGCTTTGATATAAAGTAATGCTAAGTATTCCTTTTTCTTTCTCCTCTCTTGCTTCAGAGGAAGCTCTCTTGTAAAGATAGCCAGTTGCTGATGTTTATGTTCACGGCACTAGGAAGAAGCGGCTCCAATTTCATAGCAGCAACAGCAGCCTTCATTTGCAAAGCATCCTTCTTGGTAAAGGGACACAATGAATTTTGCAAAAAGACACTCAGAATGAGATGTGGTTACCTCTGAGGGGAAACACAGTGAGTGCGTCATTACTGGCTGTTTAATCGTGTGCAGCAGGGCTGTGCAAACAATCGAAGTAGGAAAGGATTAGTCAGCCCACTGAGAAACTGCAGGTGGAGTTTCTTTTTAACCAGGTTGTTTATAACCATGTCCACAAAATTTGGTCATTCCTTGGCTCATCTTCAAAATGGAAGGAGACAAACACAATTCTCTAGGGACATCCTTTGCCCAGTATTTATTATTTCATTTTTAGCAGATCAAGACCCACTGAAACTTTGCATTTCCTCCCATTAGAATCATCCCAACTCTTTTCAACTCAGGAAACCGAAAGCGCACTTTGTAGCTGACAATGAAAGTCAACAAATACGAGGTGTTTTGAAAAATGTTGGAGGTTTGAAAAAATATTCAACAAAACCTTTTTTCTTTTTTCTTTTTTGTTTTACACAAGTAGTACGTATTTCTTTGAAAAATCTGAATGCACCAGAACCCCAAATACTTGGACACCCAGTATATGGATGTCTCAAGGAAGCTGAAAATCATCACTGATTACTGAAAATTCAGTAATTGCAAAGGACTTTAAACCCTTCTGGGGATGGCTCTTGCAATCAGGATGGCTTTTGTGTTGAAAACAGACTATGGCCAAATCCAGGGCTTCCCCTGCAGGGATGTGACAAACAGTACTGTGTCCTTTGGACATAACAGAAATATGGAGCCAGCCAAAGTACCAAATCGGTTAGCGAAACCACCTCTGCTTTGTCTTTTCTGGGCAGCCCTGTTACTGCCTGAAGAGGCAATGCCCTCAGCTGGAAGTGGCGAGAGGTTGCAGCGACAGTAGGAGGGGCAGAAAGGTTTCATACGTGCTTGCTCTGTTCCTATACTCTTCCCTGGACATTTGCTCTGGCCAGTACCACAGGTGGACATGATCCAGCGTCACCATTCTTAGACTCATTCTCCTGTGGTTTCCTCCATATTTTACAGCAGGAATAATGAAAACTGAGGCGTTTAGGCAGTTCCTCTTTCAGTCAAGTTACAGGCCCTGGTATCTTTGTGACTGACCACCTTGCCGTACGTTGTAGATTATGTTCTTGAGAGCTTGCAGAAGGTACAAAACCACCCCCTCTTTCTGAAAAGATGTGCAGTGTTGGTCAACAATCCAGGCTGAATCTTCACCCTGGTCCTCTGCTAGCACAGCACATTTTTGCAGCCACTGGAAAGCATCCTCCTGTTGGAAAACACAATTTTTAATCGTGACCCACAGGCAGTGAGCAATGGGCCTCAGGTGGGAAGTCAAAGGACCAAATGACAAACCCTCACCAAAGGAAAAATGTCAAATCTTTGCTGATTTTAACTGGGCCATGGCAATTCATAATCACTCACAGACTTGCCTGTAATGACTGATCCTGTGACTGACGAACAGCACAGAATTAGGCAGGTCATGTAAATCCTCTGCCTGTGCTTCCTTTTCTGTAATTAAGTTTCCAGATACTTACCTGTCTCTCACAGGCAATAGTCTGGCGGGTAGTGAGTTGCAGTGTGTGGAAAGCACTCTTAAGACACAAAGCACTAAATCTTAAATAATAATGAACTTTTCAAAAATCTGTAAGGAATCAAATAATTAAAGTATGCATCATGAAGTCGGAGTTATATTAAGCTAGAGTATGAATGACTGTGTGACAGAAAGGATATCCACTGTATTGCATTTGCTGGGCTAACTCAGGGGAAGTGGGGGAGCTAGTGTGTGTGTGAGTTGCATTTCAAAAAGTAGATATGGTTTAGTCAAGGGGGGGCACAGTGCCCTGTTATATCTGCTTCCTCCCATCTCCACCTGGAATGCCATAAAAACTTAGGTTCAGGTAAAATAACAGACCTCACCATGGATTCAACATCTAAATTAGGAGCCTTGACAGCTTCATTTCTGTCTAGTTTCAGTGGAAGAAAGAGCTTTTCAGCTAAAAAAGCAAGTTGTCTTGGCAGTTTGGGCAAAAAGGTGGAGAAAAAGAAGGAAGAGCTGGAGGGTTACAAGGGGAGCATTACAGAGGACAGGGTAAGCAAGTGGATAAAGAAGCTAAGACGCTAAAGGAAGCATCTTTTCCTTCGCATTTTGATACAGATAGCATGAAAAGGACTGCAGGCATTTGTCCGGCATGTAGCAGAGAAGATGCAAATCCTTGCCCACTGAGTGGCCAGGATTTGCAAGGAGAGGCAGACACCAAGTGCTCATGTTTCTGAAGCACATGTCACTGAGCAACAGTGTGCCAGCATGGAGCTCTGATAAGCTGCTCCTGGCTGGTAGCCATGACCACAGAGAAATAACGGTACAGTTCTGGATCAGGGATTGACCCACATTCCTCCTTGCAGGATAGCTAGGACAAGTGCTCCTCAGATAGATGCATGGTAGCCATTATTCTCTGAGGACAAAGAAGACCTTGTTATCTATGCAAGCATATTGATGAAAGCTATGTTCACTTGCAGCTTCAGTTTCAGGGAGGAGGGAAGAGGGTATGACAAATGATATGAAACTTTTTCCAGACATTGGGCAACACGTTGAGACAGTTGCCACTGAATATTTTAAGTCTGACAAGAAGCGATCAAGAGCCGTATTTGGCTCCTGTAGCTCTCTGTCTTCACATCTGAGCTCTGGCTTGGGAAGTTAACGTTAACACGGTATTCATTCTCTGCATGGGGTCTTTACAGACATTTGTGACCAGCAGGCACCATTTCACAGCTACAGAAATGAAAAAGGTGAAAGAATGCTTTCTCGAGACACGCGAAGAATCGTCAAGCAGGCTAGCAGCAGACCTCAAATCCTGAAGCAAAGTTCATTGTTAGCTAACAACTATCACCTACCTAAAAAAATTAACATCTGGGGGTTTATAAATATATTTGAGTGCTGTTACCAGAGTATTAATAGCATGTTAGTGCAGGGTGATCACTTCTCTTTTTGGAGGAATGGAAGGGGAGAAGTGTAGAAGTAGGAGAGTTATCTTCCCTCTAGGGTGGATTTTTTAATAGAAAGGGAAACAGAAAATCTTTTTAATTGAAGAGTTCACTGTATGGTTACTTATTAAATTCTATCTCAGTGTCAGCAGATATATCATCCTCAGCAGCTATGAAATCTCGTTTGGATTTAACCACTGATCTTGGTACCAGCAGGAGGTAAGGACTGTGGACATTTCAGCAAGCCAACTGTTCTTCCTTGAAGTCACGCTCAAGAAACATTTATACTTTTCTTTCCCAAGGCCATAGATGCTGTCTGCAAGGCAAACAGGCCTACTGACAGGAACCGGCATAAGGAAATGAATTTTGAGCCAACCCTGTTGTAATGCAAAGTTAACGGTGTGATTTTAAGCCATAGAGGCCAAGAAATTTGGTATCAGATGTTCCTTAGCATAGTTTTGCTTGCTCCTTCTGGTAACAACACTGAGAAAGTAATATGCTCGTTTTGCAAGCATGTATTTAGAAACTGAAGCTAAGCTGCATATGGCATTTCAGTGCAACTTAATTGCAGTTACGTGTTGCAGAAAGAAATTATCAAGGGAAATCTTCTCTGAAGGAAACTGTTTACAAATGCCTGAATCCCCCTGGATTACATTCCCACAAAAAGAATTGTGCTTAACAATAAAAATTAATAACCATAAAAATTAAATATTATCTGGTTTGGATTGTAGCTTTTTCAAGATCCGGAAGGAATGCCACAAGGTGGAGGGGCCAGGGCCTTCGCTGGTGTGCATTAATGTAATTTCCTGAGCTTTCAGTGGCCTGTGGAATTCTGATGGAGATGATACCTCCTTAGCAGCATAGGGGTTTGGTCTGGTCCTCTTTTAAGATGACCGTGTTCAGTAAAGCAGCAGTAAAGGAACATTTTAAAAATGTGTTGGCTATAACTAGAGGCATTTTATGTGCTCACAGTGTTCTTAGGACATGGTGCCTCCCACAAGAAAAATGTGTTTTCTAAATGGTCAGTGTTGATGCAGAAGCAAAGCTTCCTCATTTTTTGATCAGTTTTCCTTCTCTGTATCCCTCTTGCAGAGTCTGCTGTGGCCCTTAGAGTCTGCCCAGACCCCAGCACGACCAGGCTTCTTTAGTACATAAATTAAACATAGATATTCTAGTCCCATGGGAGGACATAGACTGTCTTACATCCTGTTATGAGGGGATGAAGATGTAGCTTCACCTTTGGAGGAGGGCCTGGGCTAAAGAAAACCCTACTTCATTAGGGCAATACCTTAATGACATTTTACACTAAGTCAAATAATTGTGACCAAGCTAGCCCAGCTCTGGCTGCTTCCCTGCACTGCCCCACAATAGATACTCTGTTGACGTTACTTCCCTGAGGACCAATGTGGAGGTACTGTGTTTGCCACCCCTGATTATTGCACTCTTTTAAGAATATAGTCTTATTTAGACGTTCTCTGTCACTATCCTGGGTACGCTTTTGTAAGGTCATCCACAAAGCACATGCTGTACAGGATGGAGACCATGTGTAGTACTACAAATAGCTGAGCATACCTCTGCTAATGGGTGATGAGCCTTTTTTTCTGAATTACTTCTTGTTTATGGCAAACTGGGACTGACTCACTCACCACTTTGTGAGGGTGAAGATTTTGATTAGATTTTGATTAATTCCTCTAGATTCAGGGACAGCAAGACCACCCCTAAGGCACAAGGAGTCTCTGCAGGATTCAGGGACAGCAGGATCACCCCTAAGGCATGAGGAGTCTCTGCAGCAGAGGTTCACGGTCTTGCCTTATTATCCTTAAAGGTGCCTTGTCCTGGTTCCCTTCAGGACAAATTCCAAGTTGCTGTTTGGCTTTCAAATATAACTATGCACCAAAGGTGAAAGACTCCATTAACCCTGGAAACAGGAGGGAGAACGTGATGTCCTGGTGTGGGACAGGGAAAGTGAGTTTCTTTTCTTTATCCTGTAAGCTCTCTGTCAGCAATCCTGCCTCTGATGTGTGTATGCGTGTGTGTGCTTTTATTTCCACGTGAACACAAATTGCTCTAATTAGGAGGGAGGATTCTTGTATTTTTATATGCTAAGCCATTTGATTAATTACTTTAATAAAATGACAGACAGATGAACTCTGAAATTCACTGCCATCTGCTCCAGTACAATCCAGTATCACTGATACAAAGGTATTTGCCTTCAGATAAAACTTAGTGCTTAGAGTAACCACTCCATTAAGTAAGCATGCGTGCTGTATGGGTGTGTTGATCCTTGTGAACATCTGTAACTGTTCCTGTTTTAAAGCTATGGGTTTCATCCATGTGACTCTGTATCAGCCTTTTTATTATCTACCAAGAACAGATGTACGTGCACATGTGCAAAAAAAGACCATATTGCTGTGTCTGGGGGTGTGTGACCCTGGGGTAGATATTACAGATGTTTACTGTGTAGCACACCCTTTGGCATAAAAACTCTCCCTGCCTGCCCAGGGAGAAAACGGTCCTGTGGCTCAGGTTGAGATGGTTTGTTGTATTAGGAGGGTGACACAATAGGATGCTTTTTTCCCTTCTCTCATGGCAATGTATATTTGTTCTCTCTTTGTGTAGCTTCTCAAGCTGAAATAAAAATCACCCCAAATAGAATTCATGTTTTCATCTTTGTTTGGAGAAGACCTAGCCTTGTAGCTGGATCAATCTTGCCTAAGCAGCTGGCAAGCTCTCTGCGACTCCTTTGGAAATGCACTTGAATGAGAAGGGTGTAACTTGGTATTTGGGTCCACTTTCCCAGACCGTGCTCTTTGCCAGCCTGCTGGTGTCACTGATTATCGGCGTATCACTCCATTTAACCCCTTCCCCTGGAGCCCAGAGCAAGCCTACACAGGGTAGCACTTCTCCAAGCCCTCTGCACAGGTACTGGGCTCTAACGGGGCTTTGGGAGAGCCCAGATTCGTAGGTATTTTTTTATTGATGTGTGCCATAGTGGAATACAAGGGCTGACAGAAAACCTGCTGCCTATTCTGCCAAGCAAACAGACTGTTCCCTGGAGGACGATTGAGGAGTGGGAGAAATCATCCAGCAAATCCTTTGCAGTAGGCAACTGGACTGGTAAATTTGGGGTAATTTTGTAATTTGTAAATTTGGCACACGCAGTCAGTCTGAGCAGTGTGCTGATTCCAGAACTGAGGGCCTAGGTTTGCTATCAAAGTGGTTTTGATACACCTTTTCCACTAAAAGCTCGTATGTCTCCATAGGGTAGATTTTATCCTGAGATGCACAATGCAGAATATCAAAAATCCTGAAAAAAAAATCTACTACATAAGTGTAGTTTGCTTAGTTTCAAGCATTAAATTCTGGTCCCAGAACTAATAAACGAGTGTGAAAAATTTGCAAGAATTGCAAGCACCGGAAGACAGAAATACAATTAGAAGGACCTGCCTACGTATGACTTACAAATTGTGACTGATACTGTGTCTTGGTACGTGAATTTTATGAAACCATCAATGTGGTGGTTTCCAAAAAGCCTCTGTGACCCTCTGGTTGTGTCTTTGTCTTCTTGCCTCCCAGCTGAAACCACGAGGAGATACCCGGAGGAAAACTAGACCAGCGAGCTACCAGAGAAGCCGTCTTGAGCCTTAGACCCTAGCCATTCAAATGTCAGCTTTGGGTACAGACATGGCTGTTGCCTCAAACAAGCAGGTTTTCTGAAACCTTCTGAGGTAAGTGGTGGTTGTCAGAGCTGTAGTGCCCCACAGTTTGAAACACACGGAGCTTTATGAGACCCATGGAAAAACGTGGAATGATTGCTGGGACTGGAGTCAGTCCCAGCTGAATCAAGCCAGACGTTATTAGAGCTTGCTAGGCATTATTATTAACCCCAACCAAAATACACAAAGTCTCTTATGATATTTCAACAGAGATAAAAGTTGAAAGAAGTTCTAATTAAAGTTCAATGACTTTATTCTTGTTTTCTACCACCAGGTACCAATCTGGCTACATGCTCTCCAATTTCTTAATAATTGCATCATTTTTCAAGAGGAAGAGAGTTTTGGGGAAAATGCTCCACACTTCTTCCTTCTAAAAAGCTCTAGGCACACATTTGTCTCGTTCACATGAAGAAAGGTATTTAAAAATATAACAAAAGCCGCTGCTACTGTTGTAACTTAATATTTGTAGAGGAAATCCAATTATGGCTAAGGAGCAGATTAGTCCTTTTTTTTTTTTTTTTTTTAATCCCCAGTTTGTCTGATTAGGGGAAGTGCTTTGTGAGTTAGTTAAACAGAAGAGAACACCATTTTGTTCTGCTGTGAAATGAATGGTTTGAGTTGAACAGGTTGTGTGGTACAGCTGTGCTAACAGGTCATCTTTCAAATATGTAGATTGATATTAGCTTGTTGAAAATCAAATCTCTGCTATCTCCCCATTATGAGCATTCAAGCAGACATGCAAGTGTATTGCACCTCTTGGGAGTCTCGGGAGCTGTGATGTGCATGAAAATAGCTTGGTGAGCTTACAGCTAACTTGCTGTTCTTGCAAGTTCTGGCATCTTGGATGTCAGAGTCGAGCCATCATGCTATGGAAGAAACCTGTGGTTTTAGACTGGGGAGGCAGGGTAGCAGTTGGAATTTATTTCCACATTTTGAAAGTTATCTTCATGATCATAAGGGTTGGGTTTGTCAAAATATATGCCAGGGACCAGACAAATTACAAATTGGCTCTGAAACCTAGGACCAGAGACGCAATGCAAAGCCACTCCACAGGCTTGGGTAACAAGACTTCACCGTCTCCCCAGGATAGTGATCAGCAATGCGATGTAAATTACTGTAATTACTGTGTCACCAAAACATGTACACAATCAGGCAGATCTGGATTCTCTTTGTCATGTTGTTCTAGAGTATAATTAGATGGTGATGCCTACAGCTACTGGAGTTTGAGGGAGGCCTACAAACATTTGCAACTCAAGTCTTGCAAACTGAGTCGGTTCCAACCAACGGCAGCCAAATCGTTAAGATTACGCTTCCCTGGTACTGTGTCATTAACTGGCTCGAGTAATTTGACTTGCTGAGCATCCTGAAGGCAGTGGGCTTTGTTCGTTTAGTAGTACCATTCTCAGAGGTAGGAAACCAGTGTGGCCAAACTCGGTATAGATCTTACAGAAGGGGAATATGGTATTTATTTACATTTTAAGCTGATTTTACTTGTTCTTTTATAGATTTCATTCACTCATGCTCACAAGCAACAAGACATGGTTGTTCAAGTGGTTTGGCCCCGATCACTTGCATGCGACATACACAACAAGGGATGACAGCTGTTAAATCTTCACTAAACCTCCCTGTTTTGGGACAGTTCTTTAATAATCTTTAAGAATCAATAGTTATTTTATGGTGATCCTTTGCTGCAGTCTCTCTTCCTGCTAGGCTGCCAGGAGAAGGAATGGGAGATGTGATATGGTGCCATCCTCCTGTTATCAGAGAGGAGGGTCTTTCATGAATGAGTTGTGTGCGCTATGGTCTTATCGGTATGCAGACTTTCTGGGCTTGACAAAAACAACATAGTCTCAATTTTTTTGCTGGGCATGGTGTCATTTGTTAGGAATACAAGCCGTTCTTAACCCCCCTGCTCTGCTATTGCTTCTGATACTTAGGTAAATAGATGTTCATTCATATCAATCCCAATATTTCTTTTACAAATCTCTGTGCTGACAACAGGTTCCTGCAGATCCCAGCTCTGGTTCTGAAAAGCCTCTCGGTTCTGCTCGGGACAATATACAAATGGCAAAGGTCCAAGACATGTCCCAGCAATTCAAATGAAAAAGAAATCCTTCACATTCCCCAATGAAAGCAGCAGTAAAATCTGGCATTTAAAAAGTAAAATTAATACAAATTATTCACTGTCCATCACAATTCACATTCACAGAATCACAGAATCACTAAGGTTGGAAAGGACCTTCAAGATCGAGTCCAACCGTTAACCCAACACCACCATGCCCCCTAAACCACATCCCGAAGCACCACATCCACACATTTTTTGAATACTTCCAGAGATGGTGACTCCTGTTCCAATGCTTGACCACTCTCAGTGAAGAAATTTTTCCTAATATTGAATCTAAATCTCCCCTGGTGCAACTTGAGGCCATTTCCCCTTGTCCTACTGCTAGTTTCTTGGGAGAAGAGACCAACGCCCACCTCACCACAACCCCCTTTCAGGTAGTTGTAGAGAGCGATAAGGTCTCCCCTCAGCCTCCTCTTCTCCAGACTAAACAACCCCAGTTCCCTCAGCCGCTCCTCATAAGACTTGTGCTCCAGACCCCTCACCAGCTTCGTTGCCCTTCTCTGGACACGCTCCAGCACCTCAGCATCCTTCTGGTAGTGAGGGGCCCAAAACCGAACACAGTATTCAAGGTGCA
The DNA here is from genome assembly GCF_964289735.1 of Phaethon aethereus. Lineage (NCBI taxonomy): Eukaryota > Metazoa > Chordata > Aves > Phaethontiformes > Phaethontidae > Phaethon > Phaethon aethereus. Next base: position 119,446,592 of record NC_138576.1, read on the forward strand.
GCCTCACCAGTGCCGAGTACAGGGGCACAATCACTTCCCTCCACCTCCTGGCCACACTATTTCTGATACAGGCAAGGACGCTGTTGGCTTTCTTGGCCACCTGGGCACACTGCCGGCTCATCTTCAGCCGGCTGTCAACCAGCACCCCCAGGTCCCTTTCCGCCGGGCAGCTCTCCAGCCGCTCCTCCCCAAGCCTGTAGCGTTGCATGGGGTTGTTGTGACCGAAGCGCCACCACCTCTTGACCACTTGGCTCCTACTTTTATTTCACAGCAATGTGTCACCTTCGTCCAACAAGAGGAAAGGTGAAGTGTCTGGATGACACCAACTCCATCCCATTCATCCAGCCCTGCACCACGGCACCTAGCCCTGATCTGCAGCTGTGAGGATGTTTTAGAGCGCCTGGATAGAGGTAAAAGGAGAAGCTTTTGGGGAATAAGGAAACTTGAAACACTTGCCTTTGTGGCTGGGTCGCCTGTTGCTCGTGGGCTGGCCAGGCTGTTCGTGGTGTGATGGGTACATCGTGTGGCCAGAAAGGAGAAGTGCAATTTCTAGTTGACCTTCAGCTAAATCCTGCCAATCAGTCCAGCTGAGCAACCAAGTGGTAAAGAACTGAAATTGCCCAGCTGCTAGCACTGGCGTTCACTGCTCTGCACTTCAATGTTGACACTAAAATAGATGTCACTCCAGTTTTTCCTCTGTTCTTCATTAATCCTGCCTTACATGTTTCATCTGTCAGCTGCCTCGGGTGTACTTAAGTCATATTTTCAGGTGCTTCTCCAAAATCAGGAAGACAAAGAAGCAGGTACCTTTTTAAAGAAATATTTAGTAATAGTGCTGTAGTAGTTATGATGATCTAGAAGAGTGAGGGAAAGTTTGTAGGCTTTCAATGAGACTTCTCATGACTTTATAAAGAAGCTAAAGCCACGTGGCTGAGTTTGAACCTGCTTATTTAGACATTACTAGAGTGACTGTCCAGCTGAATGACTGGATTCCTCAGGGGCCTATTGTAGGTCCAGGGCCATAATTAATTGATTAGTGACACAAATGTTGCAACAGAGAAAATCTGCAGGTCCCGCCTGGAGGGAGAAGGTCTGGGAACATGGAAATGCACAGGGCTGAAATTCATAGCAACATTGGAAAAACTGAGAGAGTGTCTGGGAAACAGAGGCTGCAAAGTATTAATCTAGATGAGAGTAATTAACTGCACTAATACTGGTGTGAAATGGTAGATTAAGGAGCAGGATCAGGACGTTACGGGCAGTCAGAAGCATGAATCAAATGCCCTGCGCTGTGAATAAGGCAAATACTGTACCAGGGTGTGTAAACAGGAACTCACCCTGGACTACCATATGAGTTTTACCTAACCATAGCCAAGCCCGCGCTGGAGTTTTGGACCAGGTTTAGGTGTTGATCTTCTAAGAAACGTGGCCCAAAGAGTAGGAATCAAGAGGAGAACAATGAGAACGGTCCAAGATGCGGAAATCCGGACCTCTGGGGAAAAGAAAAGAGTTGCTAGCCTCAAGAAGAGAAGGACCTCTCCCCTCAAACAGCTTTCAGAGAGGGGTTAGGCAGAGCAAGTGCACAGCAAGCAGAGTCCTGAGTATTTTGTATGAAGACGGCTCCTACCCCGGAACCACAGGTGAGAGAGTTTGCCAGCCAGCCTGTCCTTAAGGAGTGAGGAATGCAGCGCTGCCGGGTTGCAACATAGGTATTTTTATAAATCGGTGCCTGAGCAAGTTTTAACACAGGAGAGGAATAATGTCAATCATTTTGATGTAGCCAACAGAAGCAAAGAAGGCTTGTGGCAGCTCCTTCCCACCTCGATGGTAACACTGGAAGACAGGCAGGTGTACTAATGGGTTACATGTAATGTTAACTCTCTGGCTGTCTGAGGCACAGCATCAGAAATGGAATAATTTTCCAAACTCAGGCAAATCCTCCCCACAAATAATGCCGTACTGCTGGCCAAAAGATGGCAAAGAGATTACAACCGGTTTTTCTTTTTGCTGTAGTACTCTGTTAATATTGCTAGCAATGCTCTGGGAACAAACAGGCCAGGTCCAAGCCCTGCATTTCCTGACATCTCATCCATCCCAAACATTTGCATTGTGAGACTGAAATTTGATGTCGAAGATAGAGCAGATACTATGCAAGAGCATATGGTACACGTCCAGGCTTCAGGTTTCATTGCAGAGCGTTAACTATCTGGTTTGTAGTGCAAGAGCGTTCAAGGTAGAAAGAAATTACAAATTGATGTGCCGAAAACTCTGGATAACAGCAGATCATTGGTTATGGGCATATTAAAACTCAGGATACATACAGCTGGTGCTCCTGACAGATCTGGTTCAGACCCAAAACATGGATATTGCTACCAAGAAGGTAGAAGTTTTTGAAGAATCCCAGCTATATACCAGAAATGCATCACTTTCAAATCTGATCATCATAAACAAGCTCTACTTCATGTCGGAGACATGGGAATTGCTGATGAAATCCTCTCATCCGCAGATCGGGTGAAATCATTTGTCTCTGCTGGAGAACCTTCTTGCTGAAAAACATAACTCTGAAAGAACTCTGAGGTCCCAAATGAGTAAGAAAACATCAGTCTTAGTCTTTGCCAGCCTTGAGTAACCTTGGGTGGGAGTTTGACTGGACTTGACCCTGTATTATAGATCAAATAAACTAGTTTCTCTTCAGTGAAGTTCCTAAAAAAGAGGGCCAGATGTCAGTGGATGGAAACCGGTATCATTTCCCTGCAATTTTTAATCAATTTCTCCTTTAGATCACCAGTTTATTCCCCCGTTGTTCATTGACACCCTCCCAGCGTGAGCCCAAGGAGAGGAGAAAGATTTTGTGGTGCTCCGGCTGCTCTTGTAGACATCCTGGAACTCATTTGATTGGAGGCGGAACAGGATGCGAACCTTTCCTGCCGGGCCTGAGACCGCAGCCGAGCGCTATTCAGCTCTGAGAACAATGTCTGGCAGCTTGCAAGTAATTTAAACCAGCTAAAAACAGCCGAGCCTGGCTATGAATCATGGCCCAGCCATGTTTGCTTCAGCCTTTTGACTCGCCTGAAATCAGCACGGCCTCTAACTGGCAGGCAGCTGGCTCCCTGGAGAATAAGCAATAAACAACATTTTTAAAGGACTTTTCTTTCACAAGGGCTTTGTCTGCCTGAATTCCAAAATTCCAATTCCAAAATTCCAATTCCAAAAGCATGCATCTGGGGCGGGGGGATGGGCAGCCCTCCGGAAGAACTGCTGTAACGTTCATCAAAGAACCCCCAAATACAGAAATATTTCGCAGGAACAGCGATGATGTGGGCTTTTTTTGGCTGTGAGTTCTTCTGAGAGTGCCGTACTGTGTTATACCGCAGCGTTACAGCTCCGCTTTTTGAAGCAGCCCTGGAAAAGATACTCCTACTCCGTTTCTCTAGAGAGAAATAGCAGGATCCTGCAGGATGGTAAAGGGGGCCGGTTCCACTGAGGTCAGTAGAATAAACCCGGGTCATAGCAGCTGGGAATCTGGACCACGACACGCGGGGAGGCAGAGCTGGAGCATGCTGCGGGGCTGAAGAGTGTGGCCAGCGGACCTCAGCACTAGCCAGGGACTTGGGATATCTGTGTTGTTCCCCTCACCCTGCCGCCAGCCTGCTGAGCAAACCCGAGACGTCTCTTGGGTCCTTTTCGTGGCCTAAAGCTGGCAGCGGTGTCACTCATGAAGTGCTTCACCAGGTAACTGACCTCTAGGAAATCTCAGCATTATCTAAGAAATAAGCTCCAGGAGCAGACGATGCAGACAAAACCCAGCATCAGCCTATGGACGGAAACAAGGGAAAAGGTTTATATTTTCTACGGGACGTGGGCACATGCCGGGATATGGCTGCTTCATCCACCGAAGAAGGGTCTGGCTGGGTACAAGCCCCACAGCAGCCCACTTCCACCTGTGGCGTGAGGACTCAACCCAGAAAGCTGCCCAAACGGCAGGGCACGACCGGCATCCCGCATCCGGCCCCTGGGCGCGCTCCGCTGCGAGGGAGGAAGGTCATCGCACCGGGACCTCCTCCTGTCTGCTGAAGGGCCTTTGTGTTGAGCTTGTAGGATGCTAAAATCCATTTGCCGTTACACGTACAGTCACCGCTGGTGCGATACCATTTTTAGATGGTTTTCCACCCCAGGAACAGCACGGTAACGCCCGGAGAGGAGGCTGCCAGTGCACAGCTTAGCCCCGGGAAGGTCGATATATAGGATATATAGGAGGTGATGCTGCTTCACCAACGCCAGCGCCCGCCCCTGCCGGGGAGGCTCCTCAAGGCCCCGGTGGCAGGGCTAGTCGGCTCCCCGCAGGGCTCGGTGGGAGAGAGGGCCGGGAGCGGGGCGCGGGGCGGGCCCGGAGCGGGGCGGCCACCGCCCCGCCCAGCGCCGGGGTGGGGGGGGGGTGTCACGGCGGCGCCGCGGGCCCCAGCGCCACGCTCTGCTCCCATTGGCTGTCGGACCTTAAGGGCGCCCTCGTTGACGTAGCGACCCCCGCTCCCATTGGCTGGGACGCGGGGCGGGGGGCGGGGCGGCGGCGGCCGCCGCTCGGTAGGTGCGGGTCGGAGCGCGGCGGGGGCCGGGGGTCCCGGGGGCAGCGCCGGGTGTTGCCCTGGCCGCCCGGGGGGGGGACCGGGGAGCAGCTCCGGGGGTCCCGGGGAGGCGGGGGGAAGCGGGCGGCTTTCGCGTTGGAAGTCCTTCCTCCCCGTTACCCGTGGCACGTTGTATCCGTGTCTCCAGCACTTCAGGGCATCCCCAGGGTGCGGTGCCTCCTCGCCTTTATTGCCTTTATTTCTTTTTTGGGGGGTTAATCTGCCATCTTTTCAGCCGCGGAAAAGCTTTTCGGGCAGAAAGCGTGCAAGAAAAGGAGAGAAAAAAAAAAAAATCAAAACTCCAATCCTGCAGGCCTGAAAGGCAAGAGCGGTGTGTTTTTTCCCCAAGACAACAAAAAGCCCTCCCAGCAAAACCAGAGCTGGTGGGAGACGGAAACTCTCTCAGCGTCAGCTGCTTTTTGTGGGTCCACCAGCCGAGCGATGCCCACCGACGGTGGGACGTAACTCCTTGGGACAGAGCTCTTGTTGTCCTCTGGGTTTTGTGCAGCTCTTTGGCAGGCAGCTTTCTTTTGGTGACGTGGAAAAACTCAGGGTTCGCTTTTCTCGAGAGAATCCCCGTGAACCTTCCTGTGTTGAAACGAATGAAATGGCCACTGTCTTCATTCGTTATCTAAAAAAACGCTCGCGGGTACTGTTCCTGTGCTGCCCCATCGCCAGTGAGACAGTTGAGGGCTCAGGTGTAGCGGGGATTTCTGGCTGCTTTCCTGTGGTTTTAAGGCCAGTGGAAAGTCTCCACTGTGCCTAAAGCTGTGGTCATTGGTCCCTCTTCCTGTCAGCCCCAAGGATTCGGCCTTACTTCTTGCCGTCGTGAGGATTAATCTTGATGTGTCGCTGCCACCAGCAACCCGACCTCTGAATTTTTGCAGTTTTCTTGGAAAATGGTGAGAAACCTTATTTTCTAGATGCTTTTGCAGTTGGCAGTTTCACTTAGTGGTATTAGCATTTTCAGTCTGGTTTGAAACTTCTTACAACTTTTTGCCTGATCCTTGTGCGGACGGGAAATGTGCGACTTGCCCATCTAGTTTGTGTGGTTGCATGTCCATCTCCCCCTGAAATTGTTTGAAATTAGCTGCCTGAATTAGAGACTTTTGAAGATGTAGCGAAATCTCTGGTGGCCCTTGGAATATCCTTACAAGTTCTGAAATGGAGATTTCCAAAAAAGCAGGTTTACTCTCACTCGTGTGTATTGGCAGGTTTCCTGGTTTCTCTTTAGCTTCCAGTTAGCCTCTGGAGATTTAATGAACCTGTGAACTAGCACTTGCTCTTTTTTTAAAGACTGATGGCATCACAGAAATGTATATCACTGCATGCTATGTCCATAAGATCAACAAATAGTCTTGAAAGTTAAGAATAGTTCAGCCCTTGTGGTCCTGCATACAGTTACAAAAATAACAGTTGAGTTGTAACCTATAAGTTTTTTTAACGTTGCTTAATACATGCTTTTCAAATTTAAGGTCACGTTTATATATGTTTTTTATAGTTGTTTTTACTGGGCTGACACATGACTCAAGCCACTAATGATGGAGATGTTCAGCATCACTTTGAATTTAACACACCATCTTTTAAAAATAAAGAGGTACTGAGGTTGATCATTAATTACTGCACATGCAGTTTAAAACTTTAAAGTCTGCTTTGATGCCTCATTAAGCTTTGCTTTCTTTTATGTATTTTTTAAAATCACTACCCAACAACAGAACTGACTGTTGAGACACTTATGTCCTAAACTGCAGGTGTCCAGCACCCTCCTCTCTGTTAAGATTTACATTTACTGGGTCATTTTTGGGTGTACAACGCTCTACGTGCGAGGAGGGACTAGAGCCCGTTCACGTCGTGATAACTAGTGATGTTCTCTGCTGAATCACCTGCACTTGACGTGGTGAATTAGAAGCCGGCTGCGTGGCTCTGAAATGGATCCTGGAATTGAGTACGGGGTACCTTACCATTCGTCACTCCGGCAGCTTTTTGCTCGATAGGTTTTGGTTGGAAGAGGAGGAATCCAACCGCCGCGCGTCGTTTCTCCTTGCGGCCAAAGCCCTGGCTTTCAAAGCCGGTACACAAATATATCTCAGGGGATTTTCAGGGGTTTTAAATCACCTGTAAGTTGGATTTGACCTTTTGGCATTTGGTTCGTTAATACTCGCTCGTGTGACCGTCTAAACAAAACTAATTGAGAGCGACTGAATGGGAGTTGGTGAAGACTGGCAGGTGACGTGGGGCTGCCTCCCGGGGCTCAAAGACCACTGCGCTTAAAAATCTACATGATGGCTACGTGAAGAAATCGCACACGTGCTGTGTGTGAAACACACGTGGGTTCGTGAGTGGTTTGGGATACTCTGTTAGCATCGGAAGTCTACCCTCTCTTAAACAAGACATATATGCTTACATACATGTTAATGACACATTGTTATATAATACATAGGGAAATTAGCAGGGGTAGGTTAATCACGTTTCTTGCAATTACGCTGCTTTTTTGTTTGGGTAGACAACGTTTTTTGGGGGGCGGGAAAAGAGAGCCATACTGTCGATTGTAGGATAACATGTTGTGCGTAGGGTTGTATTTGGTAGCGACTTAGGCAACCAAGTGGGCGACCAGGTGTCGGCAGAGGGACGCGGCTTGCGTGGAGGGCTGGGAGAGCCCGGGCTGTGCTCGCCCGCCCCGCAGCTGCCGCTGTGCTGAATATAGCTGCCCGGCAGTGAACGGGCTGCCGGCCCTCGGGGAGGGGGAAGGCAGCTGCGGTGCCTGCCATGGGTTGTGCCGGCGATTCGGTCTCCCCTGGAGACCCGGCGCGTCGCCCCACCGCTCTTTGTTCGAGTGCACGGGCTCTGCCTGTGGGAAAACACCCGTCCCCAGAGGGGTGGGTCATAAAAACGAGATCGCGACAAAAGAGCTGACGGAGGGTATGAGTATCGGTTTGTGTCCCACTTCCAAGTATTGTTTGGGAATACTTTCTTTCCTCCTGTTTTTTTTTTTTTTTTTGTATTTTTTGTTTATTTTTAAGTTGAGTTTGCTGTTGATGCTCCCTTGGCTGGCCTCTCCATCGCTAGCCCGGCCCTCCCTGGGTGAGTACCGGCAAAACCACTCTGCCGGTTTTTTCCTAATGCCGTCACCCTGGGTCAGGCTGGCGTTGCTGGAAAAGGCCTCGGTATTGCTGGGGCTCTGAGGACGCCCGCCTGTGACTGAGCGGCACAGAGCCTGTGCGTGGGGATTTCGGCAGCGCCAGTTTTGTTGCTCTGCGGGGAGCCTGCAAGGTGTCATTTGTGTTGAGAGTATTTTTGAGTCCTGCTAGCTTGGTGAACGCAAGCAGAGGCGCTCGGCTCTGGCTGGTGTTCAGAAAACAAGGTCTCCCGTGTGGTATATTTGGTCTCCTTGATTTGGCTTATCAGTTGTCCTGCTGCAGCTCCTTGCTCAAGTCCAGAGTGGGCAGCGAGAGGGTGGTGGTGAAGCATCACCATGCGTGGAGCACCTGGGGCTCCGGCTTCGAGAATGATATCTCATGTTGGAAGGATTTGCAGCAAGATGCAATGGCCTTGGCTGTACAGCACGCTTGAAAAATGTGTCATCGGTTGAGCAAGTATTTCCATTAATTAATTTCACAAAGACTTAATTTCGTGAACTGAGGTAGAAGCTGCAGAGCTAAGTGCCAGGTTTGGGTTTTACAGCCTCCTATCTCCCCCTGTAATTTTTTGTATATACTTCTCACTTCTGGGTGGCTTCCATTTCAAGGTTTTGAGTCTGTCTCTTAAAAAAGCCCTCAACTTTCCACCCCTTCAGGCCTTCAGGGCTCAGCCACACTAATAGGTGCTTTACGTCCTAGTTAACGATGTCTTACTTGGGCCCGGTAACCTCATTGTGCACAAACTGTTGCGAGATTTGCCATTAATTCAGGAGACAGTTGCATGGTGCCGGCAAGGTATAAGGCATAGGTTTGTTCTCAGTGTGGCCAGAGCTTTAATTAGATTTTCCCTGTGTGTCATGTACTCGAAACCAGAAGACACTGCTGAGACGCGCAGGTTTGCTCTTTCCTCTGTCCCACCTGATGCACCGAGATGCGACTTTATGATTTTTGGGGTCTGGCCCAGACCATGCTTAAGCTCTTCATTATTAGACATACCCAGTTTCTTCACTTGGCATGGAGATGAGGGGTAATGGCGAGTTGCTCCTACCATGTGTCATGTATTTCAGAGAGCCCGAGGCTTGACATCGTCTTGCAGAAGAAGTTCTGCCCCGATGGCCGTGGATGTGGGAAAATCGCTTTCTGAAGCCTCGCTGAGTGGGAAGGCCAGCAGCGATGGTAGGTGGGACTGCGCAGAGGTGGAGACGGACTACCCAGAGCTAGCGGACAGCCTGCGCCAGCTCTTAGGCGCAGAGGAAGCCAAGCCCTGCCCGCAAGGGACGGAGAGTGTGGCAATGAGTGGACGCAGTCGCTTGGCCACTGGTATTACCCATGGAGGCTCAAGCTACCACCAAGAAGTGTCTTCAGCATCCGCACACAGATTTCCTAGAGCAAGAGCGAGCCTCTCGGGGACAGAGATGTTAATTGACAGAGCCGCCGATGATGTGCCGTGTCATGTTAGCCACCGGTTCCTCTCCTCAGAAGAGCAGCAGGTGAGAGAGTTGTATGTACAGGTGTTGCTGCATCCCCAGGGGGTCCCAGGCGAGGTGAGGACTTTGTCTGGGCTGTCCTAGCAAGGGCTTTCCCTCTCCTCCAGCCAGAGTGTGCCCACCCCAGCCCCGGGCTAAGCTGTGCGGTGGAGAAGGGCTTGGGCTCCAACACCTGAGCCGTTGCCGCTGTTCTCGTATTGCTGCTGTGCAGCTGGAAAGTCACTCGGGACAGGGCTCCTTAAAGAAGTACCTTGTGCTGCCAAATGACTCGTGCGGCTTCCCAAGCCCTTGGGATGCCTTTCCTTAAAAACAGGGCCCACTCCAGGCTCTGGGCAGCTGCGTGCCATCCCACAGACAGAACAGAGTTCCCCTCCCAGCCTCTCCTCACAGCAGGTCCAGGGCTGGGCTTTTATTTCCACGTCCCAGCACAAAGGAGCCTTTTGTCTGGATGCTGCGCTTCATTTTACATGTTTCTCTCTCTCTCTCTTTCCTCTTTCACACCATCCTCGAGCAGGCGAAGGCATCGGGCCGTTGGGAGCCGGTGTCCAGCCCTCCCAGCCGGCGCAGCTCTGCAGAGGAGAGCATCCTTGCTGGCAGCTGCCACGATCCCCGTGCCGGCCGGCAGAGCCAAAGGCTGGGAGCTCAATCCCCGTTTTCATCCACACCGGAGCTCCTGCGGCCTCAAACCCCACCCAGCCCCAAGAGCGCCCTGCGGAGCCGCTCCGCATCGAGCTTCTCCACTCTGTCTTCAGAAGAAAATGGCCTCTCCAAAGACCCATCCCGAAGCTTGCTGGCCAGCGTGGACACACCTTCTCCTGCAGCCACCGCCGCCCGGGACCTGTGCTGGCGGTGGGGTGCGGCAGAAGGCAGGGTGCTGCGGGCACGCAAGCCCTTCAGTCCTCTGCTTGATGACCGTGCCACCGTAGAGCGCATCAGAGAGATGTCATCCTACCAAGCTGATTACTGGGCTTGTGCCATACCGGATTCGTTACCCCCGTCTCCAGACCGTCGCTCGCCCCACTGGAACCCCAATAAAGAGTATGAGGACTTGCTGGATTACGCTTATCCACTGAAGCCAAGATACAAGCTGGGAAAGATGCCGGAGCCTTTCTTCCACGACTCAGGAATAGGTTTGGACAGCTTTTCTGTTTCCCCCGAGGGCACCTCGAGGTCCACCAGCATCTACGGCCGAGCTGGGCACGCTCGGGGAAGCGGAGAAAATGGACGTTGGAGGTTCATGGCCTCTGCAGAGAGGTTCTTGACCCAGGGACCTGGAAAAAGAGGCTGCTCAGGAGCTGGCTCACGCTATGAACCTTTACCTATTGCAAAAGAATCCTTCACAAAGAGTGCTTCCTCTCATCCTTCTAGAGGTTTTGCTAAGGATGTAATGACGGAGTCAGCTGGGCCGGATTCATCTGGCTGCCCCGCTGCGGATGGGAGAAGCTGGTGTACCAGAGGGAGCCCCTTTCCAAACTACAAAGGGCAGGCGAAAAGCACTACTAGGTTTTTACCTACAACACGAGTGCTCCCCGTGAGGAAAGAGTGGGAGGGTGATGAAGAATTTCTCTCCCTGCCTCCAAGACTGCAGGAGCTGGAAAGGCTGGCTCAGTTTTTGTCCGATCTTTCCTTAACTATAAGGACGCCCGGGAACGACCACCATAACTTCCCACGTCACAGCAGCAGCAGGCAGCCCCTTTCATCCGAGTTGGCCCCTTTCGGAGAAGTGCGTGGCAGGGACGAAACAGGGAATATTGAGGGTTATGCTGGGCTGTGGCACCCCTGCAGCTCTCGAAAGCCCAGCTGGGAAAACACTGATTCGTGTGCCCGGATCCATAGGGCTCCTCTGCGGGGGCTTCATCTACCGACCGGTCTCAGGGACACGTTGGATGGGACGTACCGAAATGAACCACGGGTCAAGGGGCATCCGAAGAAGAGCCAGCAGAGCGAGTCCCTTGCCCAGTGCGTTAAGGTAGGCTGAGACCAGAAATGAAGTTTATTATGGGAAAATCTCGCAGAAAATGTGCCTGTATTTATGGCACAAGTAATTAAGGCTTCCCCTTCTGCATGATGTTTGGTGCCTGGCAGCCAGTAGTCGTTTATGCAGGGGGGCTCACCGGAACAGATAGTTTCTTCTGATGGAGCAAGAGCCCATCTCGTTTTTCCTGGGGCTCAGCATTATGGGGCTGGGCTTGGCAGAAATGTGGCACTCTGCTTCCCCCAGCCCGCCCCTCCCGCAGTGCCGCTGCACCGGGAAGATGTGGAGCTGCGGTTGGGGCTGGACTGGCATGAAATCCGGCGTTCGCTGGCTGCCCCATCACTCTGGCTGGATTGTGGCATGGCCAGCCTTGCCCTTCAGCCCAGGCTCGCTCATCTTCCCCAGCCTGGGTCCTACTTAAGGGTATAAAAAGGCCAGGCCAAACTGGTAGGTTTCTCTGAAGAGTTTCCTGATTATTTTGTGAATTTTTATTTTTCAGGTGAGTGATGCCACCCTGCTACTGGGGCTGTGCTCCCCAGCTGGTGGGGATTGCTTCCCACCTTCCCCTCCACCTTTCTCCTCACCCCAGCCCGGGTCTGGGCTGTTTGCAAGAGAGTAATTACTATCATGCACATAGCTGCAAACACCAGTGCAACTCATTCCCCCTCTGCTCTGTCAGCATCAGGGTGTATCTCTCTGTCGCCCCAAATTGCGATGCCAGGGAGAAGCAGCTCAGCCTTATAGCAAAACCTTGACTCCCAAGGAGCAGGAACAGGGCTGGAGTCTGGTTTCGGTGAAAGCAGAGGCCCCTGCGTTTCATGCAGCATCGTACAGAAATAATCCCTTACTGAGAGGCTTTAAAAATAAATGAAAGCACTTAATTGAACGAGACAAACCTTGGGGAAAACCAACTGCAAATTAACTGTGTGACTCCGGTGAGGAGGAGGGTGTATCTCTTGGGCTGGCAGGTGATTGAGGCAAAGCCCTTCCTTCAGCCTGGGTGCCACTGGCTTCCCACACCTCTCCGTAGCTGCTGTTTGACGGTGACCCTCCATTCTGGCCACATAGTGTTTTTGGGGCGTGTTTAGGAGTTTAATTTGCTTTTTGCATTTTTTTTTTCCCCACTTTTTTCTGTCGACCCTTGGTTTTCCAAGCTTGGGGATGTTTGTGTGCTGAGGGGAGGCGGATGCCGCCAGCCCCACGGCGGAGAGCAGGAGGAAGCAGGTGCTGTCTCTGTTGTATCTTTCTTGCAGAAATAGATAAGTAACCCCTTTTGTTATGCTTCGTTAAATAGATGTTTTGCTGCCAGCTGGAAGAGCTAATTCGTTGGCTGTACAACGTTGTGGACATCACCGACAGCTGGGTCCCAGCCTCGCCGGACACCGAGAGCGTGAAGGCATCGCTGCAGCGCTACGTGGTAGGTATCGCTGCTGGTTTTTCTTTCCCCTCTTTGGTGCTGCAGGCAGCCAGCAGCACGAAGCAAGACACTGCTGGCACGGTCCAGGTGGGTGGTGCGGGGTGCATCAGGTGTGTAAAGCCAAATTTGGGAACACTGGGAACCTGCTCAGGGGAAACTGCTCCACAGGCAACCTGCCGCAGGTGCGTCTCTTCCAAAAATCCCTTCTCAGCAGCACTCCTCTTCTCCTTCCCTCCCCAGGAGTTCAGGAAAGATGTGGCCGACCACCGGAGCCTGACGGAGAGCGTGCTGGAGAGGGGAGAAGCTCTCCTCGACTGCATGGCGTCGAATTCGCCAGGTGAGGGGGAGAGTCCTTGGGCAGGGCTGGTGGGGGACGCAGCCGGTGATGCTGGCTGTAGCTCTGCCCCCTGAAATCCCTGGCCCCACAGGTATGGGGGTGGGGAAGCGGAGGGCAGAGTTTGCCATTCAGCAGCTCTATGGTATGTACGTGTAAACGAAAAGGGTTTTACACCTCCGGTGCTGTCCAGGGACTTGGAGGTGAGGTGACTTGGAGGTTTGAAGCGTTTACTCCCGAGCGCTTTCAGCTGCACCATGCCTTGACCCTTGCCTTGCCGTGCCATCCGTTGTGGGCGATGGATGTGTTTCTGCCTTTTACGGGTCCCTCTTAGTTTTTTTATCTTAACTGTGGCGTGGCCAGCTCCCGCTGGGCTGTGGGATGCTGTCAGCCTGCAGCTGGGAGGAGATGCTCTTGTCCAGCATAGGAGGAGGTGATTTTCACACCCTGCTTGCACTCGCTGCATCCCAGGGCAGGTGCGAGCAGCCAGTTCGGGGAGACAGCCGGCCTGGCTGGTGGCACAGCACGCGTGGGGCAGTCGCTCCGGTGATGTGGTGCACCTGCGCAAGGGATTTCCAAAGGCCGGGCTGCGTCTGCAGTCACCAGAGGGGCTTTAGTGGTTGAGTGCTGCATTGTGGATGGGCTTCCTTACACAATCCCAAAGGTTTCCTTTGGAGCCCCTGTGTCTGTATCTTCACTCCTAACCTGGGCCTCCTAGGTCGCTTCCCACCCCCTCCAAACTCTGCATCACAACGTGGATGGGATGAAGACCAGCTTGTTGATTTCTAACAACAGTCGGTTTCCTTCAAAAGTCCATCTGCACGAGTGGAACTCTCTCTTACTGCTGTTACAAGCATTGAATTGTCACGTTACTGCCACCTCCATCATACATTTTGTTTTCCAGCTCTGAAAGACACGCTGGGTTTGATTGCGAAACAGTCCGAAGAGCTGGAAACCCACGCGGAGCGCTTGTACGAGTCCGTTCTAGCTGCCGTGGGTCCCACGCAGGGCGAGGACGGGATGGAGGATGGGGGGGTGCAGCAGACGGCTGCTCAGTGGGTAAGCAGGGGGGCAAACCAGCCTTTCTGCGGTGGGTGGAGAGGGAGGGAAGCATAGGAAGGTAAACGCTTAAATTAGCAAACACTATACATCAGGCTTTGTTATTGCTTCTTTTAATCTGGCGTTTTGAAAGCCTAAAAGGAGAAGAAAGCAAGGGCGATCTCAAAATGGATGCCCCATCGTCTTTAAATGTGTGTCGGGGAAGAGCAGCGGTCGGTGAACCAGCTGATGAAACCCAAGAGCGTGGGGAGGGTGATGGCAGCTCCTTGGGGCAGCCGGCAGGCAGGTCACTGCCCGTCGGGGCGGAGGGGACGGCAGCAGTCCGGCACAGGGAGCCGCTCTCCCAGAGTCACTTGGACAGCAGAGGGAAGATGGAAAAGGGGGAGGTGGTTGGTTGGTGTTGGGGTTTATTCTCTTCCCCCCCCCCCCCCCAAAGAAAAAATCCTGCTTGCCGTGTCGTGGTGGGAAAGGGAAGCAAGTGAATTCAGGTGTAAAGTACGGGCTAGAAAGCTTGTTTGCTGATTTCTTGGAACAAAACTGCGGAGACAAGAGTGTCTGAGGAGGGCATGGCAGGAGTGCCAGCTTAAAGGGGTGGAGGCCCCCCCCGGTCCCCTCCTGCCTCCATTAGCTCCGGCTGTTGATTTCCCCATGGCTCACTCCATGCCTTAAAATTTGGAGTTGCAAAGGGGAAACATTACTTCCAGTGCCTTAGAGGAGAATAATATTATCTTGGGGGTTTTTTGGTATTTTTCATTGCTAAATATACATAGCTATATCCTATACAAGAGCGAGCTATGTGGAAGTGTTTTAAGTGTATACATGGGGGTTTTCTTTCTTTGCTGGATTGCAGCTGAAGCACAGTAGCAAACTTAATCCATTTTATTTCAGGCACTGCCTCTGTCAAACCTGGGCTTCATGAGCCAGTCTCAGGATGGCTGAGAAGAATTGCAGCAAGCACCAAACCCCTCCTTCCACCTCTTGCAGAGATGCCAAAACACCTATGATCACTCTGCTCAGAGTCAGCCAGCCCGCGCTGATCTCAGTTCGTGGGTTTTTTTTTTTAACCGTGGCTCGAGAAAGGCAAGCTGTACAGCAGTTATTTGGCTACTGGGATGTCTAGTTAACAGTGCCGACTACCTTGGTGAGTTTTGTGAGCTGGCCTTTGTTTTTTAATGTAGCTTTCTCTTTTTATTGCAGTGGCCTGTTCCATGCATTAGCAAAATGTCAGGAACACACTGTTTTTTAACCGAGTGATCCATAGCGTGCCGTGCAACTCACTTCCAAGTAAAGCTGTGTGATTTTAATAGCCGTGTTCTCATGTTTTGTTTATGCTCTTCAAAAATAGGTGCTAGAAGCCAAGAAATAGCAACTCCTCCTGGTTCTTGGGAGCAAAGTGAGCTCTCGTGTATAATTACCATTCCCTGCTGAAGCAGAGCTTATTTAACTTTTGGTTTTCTTATGTATAAACTCAAAAGGGACAACAGGCCATATGAGTCTCGATAAAATAATAGTAAACAAACAGGTGAGTACACTCAGGGAAGAACCAGGTTAAACTGCTGTTACCTGCTGTGGTAGTGCTGCACTGGTTTCCCTGGGTGGGGAGTTGTTCCTTTCCCCTCTTACAGCTACTGCAGTTTGTCAGCGCTACCAAAAAAAAGGGTTTCCAGACTCTTTCTGCAACAGAAAAGGGTACTTCTGAAGCCACATAACAAGGTAAGTAGCCAAAAAGTTACAGCCGGTTACAGAATGTTGGTAATTAACCTTTAAACTAAGTGGCAATCATCATGTTCTTGTGTGGAATACATCATTTCCTCCCATTCTTGTGACCAGAACAAAATGAAAGTTCTGTACTGCACAAGTAGGTGGTTAAACTGAGGCAGTTATGACAAATAATTAATTAGGGATTGGTATTCTTCCCCCTTCCACCTCCTCAGCATCGAGGGCAGGCTTTGTTATTGCCGTGTTGCAGGTGACAGTTCGTAGCTCCGTGCAAGCTCAACAGAAAGGCTCGAGGCAAATGGTTACAGGGTGACTGGTCTCCCTGGCTTTGCCCACACAGGGTCCTGTACCCGTGGGTGTTCAGGGTGATGCATAAAGCCCATCACAGGGCAGGATGGGAGTGACGTGCAAGGAAAGGCTCTGCTGCCAGTTCGCTACCACTTGCAAGTTATTATGGAGATATTTAGTACTTCAGGTAAGAGGCTACCCAGTGCCCTTCTCCAGGGTTTTTAGGCCTGCTCTACCCTCTCCCACACACCTCCAGCCTGACTCCCACAGCCTCTGGCATTTGACCGCACCAGCACAGTAAGCACTTGGCAGGGGGAAACAAACCACCCAACAACTGGTGTAGCCCAAGTTGGTTTTTGCAATGCTTTTATTACTGTATATATTAACATTGTTTTGGATAGTATGTAGCAGGCATCTTGACATTTAAGTTCATTTGTGCACTTCTCTGAAGGGAAGATATTTTACCCTCAATACACCTTCTGGTTCGCTTCCTGATCTCAGCAGAAACTCGCTACTCCTACTGCTCCCCCTCTCAAGGAGCAAGTCACATTATACAATGAATTATACCAACAAGCACATCTCTAATAGAAAGCACATCACTTTATTGTGAAGGTCTCAAGTGGAAGAGTTCAACTTAACCATGACAATACTTTATGTATTACAATTGCCTGTTGATTGATGCAGCTATGTTGAAGAAAGCCATTAGCCAAAGTCACCCCCCCCCAAAAAAAAATCAGAGGATATTTGCACCAATTTTAGTTTATACCTCACAACATACCTAGGCTATATTTTTACTATCACAGGGTGTATTTACTACTAGGGGAATGTTACATGGTCTTTCAGACATGAGACTATTTACAGAATAGGCTGAACATTGGAGTTTAGATAAAGCTGAACAATTTTACATGTATAGGAAGTGTTATAGGCTAGCTTCCCTGTGGCTTTTAGCTAGACATCAGGCACTAATGATTTGATTAGCTCTGTACAAAGAATCTCACACTGTCCAAAACCTCGTGGCTGCTGGTTAGTTCCAAATTGTTCAAGATAGATAGCGCCTACTTTGAGCAACAGTCTGTTGTGGGGCCTCACTGTCCCCATTTCATCCTTCTGATGCCTCTATGCAGAACAGAATAGAAACTAAGCTGTTGCACTAAATCGAAAGAGTATTGATTAGAAGAGGAGGGGGTTAACAGTATATAGAAAAGACATAATATACTGGTAGAAAGTTATGCCACCTCAAGGTTACACTGAAGTCATTCATGTTAGGGAAATGCTGTTCTCTCCCCTACTACACAAAGCAGATAGGAATTCCCTAGAGTCCTTGAGAAATAAATTAAGTTCCAAGACTAAGTTAGGGAACTGTTGTACATTCAGAGTGCATTGTGCCTCCATGAACCTTGGCTGGGTGTTTCTGGTACAGCATTGTGCCTTAAGCACCATGACAACTCAGGCTTTTGGGCCACAGTCACTTGTTTTAGTTGCAGGGAAAGTCTCTGGTCTACTAGAAGGCCTGAGTGCCATGGCTGCACACAGATATGTTTTATGCACAATGCAAGCCTGATTTCCCCCTTAGCCATACAAATTAAGACAATATTTATCACCATACAGTTTGATATTACTTCCAATAAGTACAATATTTATTAAACATTTCTTCAGTTTTGTTACATATTGTGCAACAAATTACAATATTCTGCAGCCACAAATTATATGCAGAGTATGAAGAAACTATTAATCAGATAGTGTGATCTTTCCATTTATAATTCTACAAGAAGGAACTAGCAAATCAGATCTTACATATATCTTACTAAATTTTATGCATGGAAAGTGACAGACACTGTTGTGCTGTTTGATACAAAATGGCTAAACTTCATCTTCAGAAGACTAAACCCGACATCTAAACATGCCAATAGAAACATCAAAACAAAAATACATCCTAACCAACCACAGGAAACAGTCTGGTATCAGGAAAAGCAACAAGGATTACACATTTATAAACCAGCACACAAAGGTTTAAAACAGTTCTGAAAATGAAGTTAGCTGTCTTGAGTCAAGGGAATAAAAAAAGTCAGTATTGACCATTTACAATCTCTGACCTTTGTGGAGACGGTAAGAATCTGTTGTAGTGCAGCTACATACAGTACAATTCAGGCAATTTTTTTTCACTTGGGTTCAGATTGCAAATTCATTGTTGTGAGACAAAAGGGGGGAGGCAAGTTTTAGCAGCAACCTCCACTAGACTGCTTGACTGGAGTGCTCTGAATTTTAACATTGGACTTCTCTGCACCACCAGCTGTCGCTCCCGGACCCATTCGTTTTTTAATCTCAGCAGCCATGGTCATGAAAGACTGTTCTACATTTGTGGCATTCTTTGCACTGGTTTCCAAAAATGGAATTCCAAGAGAATCTGCAAATTCCTGCAAATTAAGAAAGAGTGAACAGTGAGCTCATACACCCATTCACACCTCACCTCGCTTCCTGGTGCGCCACTGGGTAAGCCACAAGTTCCTAGACCTCTGCCCCGCTCCCAAACTCCAGCCTGCTGATGACTTGCAAGCGGTTTAATGACCCCTTGCAGTGCATTTATGGCACCTTGATGTCTGTGTACCACAACACTTCCCCCCACTAGAACTTATTCAAGTGCATTACAATCCAGACAGTGCTCAAAGCAAATGCACATCGGTATCAACATACCTTTGCTGTTGTATAGTCTACTACTTTCTTTGTGGTCAGATCACATTTGTTCCCCACCAACAACTTGTTGACATTTTCACTGGCATAGCGGTCTATCTCCTGCAGCCACTGTTTTACATTATTGAAAGACTCCTAGGAGACAAGAGAAGTGTAAGCAAGACCCTTAACCAAGAGGAAAGCTCAGCACTATTCAGGAACAGCTGGGGAAGAATATCAAATTATGTACTTTGTGCGATTCACAACCACAAGAGAGAACTAACACTGCTGTGTTTATCTGTAACGCAGTACTCCCCTGCTTGCCTCAGGACAGGGGAGTCAGAGTCCATACAGCTCCTCAGTCCATGCTCCAAGCCCTACACCATCAGCCCTTCCTCCCTCCCTGCACTCCTCCCCCCTGCCCCACTTATTTTTCTCTGCTCCATATCTTGGAGTCAACAACTTCTACCACCTGGGACTCTTCCTCCTCCTGCAGCAGCAGCAATAAGACACAGCACATATGAAAGCAGAGGAATCCCAGGCACTTACAAAGCACCAGGTATTAGGTGCAAACCACTTTTTGTAGAGATGCTGGAACAACCTTTGCCTCCAGAAATGCAGACCTGCCATGCCGAACTGATACTCAAGTTAGCAACTGAACCCGATTGTTCTTTTTCTATTAATTCAGGAAACTCTACACTTCCTAAGAGCCCTTCAAACAGGACAACTGCACCAGTAATCTTCAGAGATTCTTTCACAGAGAACACTGACTCGGTTGTATCTTGTACACATGCTGACAATTTTCTGTTTCAAATGCCAGTTTTTATTGCAGACCAAAGTTCAAGTACATTCAGAAATCATTCAACAACTTCCATGCACAACTCGGACCTCCTGCTACCAAAGGCAGAGTGAGAAGTATTCACAGAACAATCAATCACCTGGCCAGCAAGCTTTAGGTTAAGCCTAAGATACAACTGCTTTAGAGCCACAGATCCCACTGCTCCTTTTATTTCTGTGTTTAGCCCCACACTAGAAGCTAACGCATATATTTGGCTTGATAAACCTTAATACAGCCTGAAGAACACTGTCACTGTCTCCTCAAAAAGAGACAAGCTGTTAAAATTCCCAGTTTTATTTACTCATCAGCCTAATGTTTTCCACCTGGAAAAGCTCTCCAGGCAGAGGTTTAACACTTACCTGATCTGTAACATCATACACAACTATGATGCCATGAGCACCTCTATAGTAACTGGAAGTGATAGTTCGAAACCTCTCCTGTCCCGCTGTGTCCCACTACAAGACAAATAACAGGATCAGTTACTGCGATGTCACTGCACTGGTGTTACACATTAGCTTCCAGAAATACAGCTCAGCTGACCAGCCATCTACCTACAAGCATATCCAAGTCACAGCTACAGAAGTGGCTCTGAAACTGTAGGCATCAAATAGGACTGGAGAAAATTTTAACTGAGAAGAATCGCACTTTAGTAGGTACTTTTCTGCAAGTGCTCATTTCTTTGGTTTCAGACAAGTGTAGTCAAAGAGATCTCTACTGAAGAAAACATTAAGTTTTGACCCATGAAGAAGCCATGGTTCAGTGGTCAGCAGAACAAAATGTGAGCCAGGGCTTAAAAACCTGCTAGGAATAAGGTCAGAGAGATGTGGGTCTCTAACATGACCCCTCCCTTCAGCTTCCTTAGGGGCTGCAGCAAATGTATTTAAAGGCAACACCTTCAACCAAACCTGCTTCCCTCTTCCTGCTGGGAGAGTTAAGGAGGGACATCAGGTGCTCAACCTCTCCCCCCACCAGGACAGGAAGAGCACTCACCCAAATATTTCTCTCCCTGGAGCCATGTGAAGAATAGGGCTAGCTGCATGTTAAAAATAGTCAAGACTTACAGATGGATTTCAGCAGCAACAGCATTGCTGGTGGGCTGTGCTGGACATGGGACAGCTACACAAACGTCTGGAGGATCAGACTCAGGCTTCCAGCCGTAAACTGGACTCCTGCTCCACAACACAGCGTGGAATCCCTGAGTCATTGCCTTCAAGTCCTGAGAGCCTCTGCTTGAGCTGGAAGCAGCGGCTGACAAGGAGCATGTGACCTTGCATAGATATTAGATTTCATTACACCAGTCACCCTTTTAGAGTGCTTCAAGATTAGAGGAAAGAACTGCCAAGTCTCTTCCCCTGCTTATTCCAAGTGAAAGGCCAAAAGGATAACCAGAAACACTGCCCAGTTACAAGCATTTGTGTCAGTTTTTCCATGCAGGTCAAGAAAAGCAGTTTCCAGCACTAGACAGTGTGTTATTAACAGCTGCTGTAGAATTCAGGCATCTGGGACAACTGCATGATGTTCTTGCACTTACACAAATCCTTGCTAAATACTACAGAATTACACTAGTTTTGGTATGAGTGCACTCCAGCACAGGATTCTACCCTTCTTCAGCTCACAGCCCATAGTGCCTTAAATACATAAGCCTTCTTTTCTTCCCAGGAAAGTAAATTTTTAATGAGCATTTTTTCAGGCAGCCAGCCTTGATAAGCATCCTTCTTTAAGGCCAGGCCATGGGAATTCTTGCAATCTTGTAAAAACTGCCTAGCCTCTTGTAACAGGGAAGATATCACTTATATTTTAATGATTAAAGTACAAAGATAACTACCAGTAGTATGAATGGAATGTAATTCTGTGCTTCAACAGATTAAAGTACCCAGGAGTTGAGAAATACTACTTACTATCTGAAGCTTGATTGTTTTCCCATCTAGTTCTATAGTTCTGATTTTGAAGTCCACACCAATCGTGCTGATGTAACTTTCTGTGTACGTGTCATCCTAGGAGAAAGAGCAAACACAAGTCAAGCCAGCTGCACCTCTTCTGTAGTCACCTACTTTATTATGCAACAGGCAGGCACCAGACAAAGGTACTTTAATTCCCTAACAAAAACAGTTCTGGTCATTCATGGCAAAGTCCAGTAGGTAGCTAGGTATTTTCACTGAGTAGCTACTTTTCAAAAATTCTGCAGTTTTTTTTAAAAGCACTTCACACAACAAGACTTATGTTCCAAAAACTAGTCAATAAAACTCATTTCTAGAAATTGCGCTAGGTCCTTTTGAACTTAGTTTAAAAAAGTCTTTGCTCATGTTGGCAGATTGAAGAGCTACTTAGAATAACCATTATGGTTATTAAAATGCCTCAGATTTTTATTTTCCTTTGATGGTTTTTCCATCTGTATTACACAGCAGCTACCTGCAAGTCAGAGGCTTTGCCTCAGTCATACTCCCACCTGAATTTCAGATCCTTTGCTGCCACAGCTGGTTGCTAAGGCAGTTTAAAGTTACAGCTTAGGTACTTGTGTTAAGTCCTCTGCTCTGCAGTTTGTGTAAATACAGGAAGGAAAACACAGTTTGGTTTAGCTGCTTGCAGGGACTGGACAGCAGGGTCTCCAGCAGGCCTTACAGCACACAGGAAACACTGGATCAGTCCTTGCTACCTTCTAGTGATTGTTAGCTTGCCAGCATGAAGGAAGTTTCTATTCTCAAAGTACCAGTGAGACAGAACTTCATGTAAAAATATACCACAAAAAGCTTTATGCAACCAACAGCTACCACAAAAGCTAGGGGTTTCTTTGGGCTGTGAATGGAAGACACCTTAGGTAGTACATCTGCCTGAAGGGGCACATGCAAGTAAGAATAAAGCATTAAGCCTTTGAGAATGACATGGCATTTATTTCCTTAACATTTCAATACTCAGAAGGGTATGTGTGAAAAGCCTGATGCTGTTTAACCTACAGCAGGAAGAACACAGGTAAGTAGATGCTGTGGTAATTCCTTATGCCAGGATAAAATAGCTTAGAAAGTCAAATTTCTAAAGGAAAAAAGCTACTTAGCTGAAGAAACACCAGATAACTGAGCAGCAGCTTACGCTGGCTATCAAAAAATAAAAGTTGGATTATTCACATGAAGCCAAACTTAATTCAAAAATATCTGCAAGAGAAGCAGGCTCGACTGATCTGGGAATACTGCTCCAGCCTCGGTGTTACTTCCAATCCACGTCCTCCAGTTCTGAAAGCAGAGCAGGTTATATCTTTCTAGTGTTCATACTGGTTTTAACATCTCCCTGTCCTAATACCACACGAACAGTGGTTGTAGTAGCTTTAACTTGGGTGATGCTATTTGTGCACAGGAGACCACCGGTTCACATTAGTAACATGAAACACAACAGGGTCCTTCCAGAGGTGCCTGGAGCAATTGTTTAGGCTGTGAAACTGCTGCCATCATCTTGCAGTAGTATCAAACTCCAGTTTCTAAACTAATGCCCCATATTCTCCCTTCCTTCCTCTCCTCCCACGGCAACATGAAGCTGCACTTTGGCACAGATGTACATAAGGAGTTCACTGGACCCGAGCTTCTTCCACTAAGAGCTGTCAAAACCATTTTAATTTTTCCTGTTGACAGGAAAACTAGAGCTTCTTGCATCAAATTCCAGCCAAAGCAGCCCACCGGCAATTTCAACATTTATTACACACTCACTAAAAGCAGCATAAGGCCTTATTATTCCCAGAGTATTATTTAAATTACTTCTCCCTCTGGCTAAGCAATTGGTAGGCCTTTTCAATGAAGATACCAAACTTCATCTGGCTGAAAATATTCAGATCAAGTAGTAACTGATCAAGGTTTTGCCCTTTTTGAAGATACATTTGTACTCTTCATGCCTGAAGGCACGATGGAAGTTAAATTAGTGTCTTGTTCTCAACTAACAGGAAAGTGAGAATTAAACTTAACTGGACATATTCTTGATATTATTTCTTTCTGTATTACTCAAATACATCAGCTAGAAACAAATGCAGAAGATGGGAGGGTTTTGCAATACTTTACTTATTCCTTGTTATACTAGACCTAACAGACATCAGTCCTTTCAAGCAGTTCTTGTAGCAGAGAGGTTCTTGCCGAGTACCTGGTAGCTTTTTTACATAAAATTTTCAAGCATGATCACTTACTGCAAACCTAAGTAGAAGGCAAGATTTCCCAACACCGGAGTCTCCAATCAGAAGTAGCTTGAATAAATAGTCACTGCAGAAGGAAAAAAACATTAAGTCACTTAATGAGAACCACTATCAAGAATGACATTCCTTATAGCTAGTACATTAGGATGTTTGAGAAGGGAAAATTCACTACTAGGAAAGTCACCTACAACTCCATGTTTCTCTATCCAGTTCAGACACTCTCACAATTTACTTAATTTACTTGGTAAGGGAAGTGCGAGGTAGATGCTCTGAACACAGCACTTGTGTACAACTGCACTTTCCTAGGAAGTTACTCTGTCAGTATTGGCATGACTATCACCAAGACTAACACAGTCCTACTTCAGCCCTTTGTGGTCTAGCTAAGATGAAAATGATGCTTTGCAATTGAGTGACTCAACCAGAGGCTTGAACTTAAATAGCACACAGATGGCAGCAACAGCCTGCTGTCCACCAGAGCCACTATCTTTGCATCTTCTTTAAAGTCAAGGGTTTGATTCCACTGCCCAGCTTCACAAATACCACGTAGCTGCCCAAAAGCATCCAATTCTTTCCTCAGTTTAAGTTACCCAAATTTAAGTTCCAGCAGAATCCAACAGCACAATATGCAATTTAAATACACAAACTATGAACCCCAAATTTAGTGGCCTGCTACAGCAAAATGAATATCTACCTTCCACGATACACTATTAACAGCTAGCACTGACCGCATACTCCACTTGCCTTTCAGGAATTCAAATAAAGCTAAAGCCATTGCCAGATGAGGATACACTCATGCTCTAGACAATGTCAGGTGTGAAAGTAGTAATTCTCAAGTCACACTAGAAAAAGTATCAATTTTTTTTTTACTTAACCTTGAGTCCTCCCAACATTGAGGGAACAAGCACAGTATCATCAATGACCAACCCAGTCTTTACTTCAAAGAGTAGTGAAGATATTGTTGGCAAAACATCAGATTTTTCATTAGTCATAAGACTAACAGGGCAGTTTAATACTAGAGATCAAGCAGCAGAGAAAAAGCAACGAGCCACCACTCACACAAGTTATTTTCTTTTGTAAATACTAGACTAACCCATTCTAGGTTTACAACTCTTCAGCCCTGTAGAGTCCAGGATGAAGTCCAGTTCTCATTTAACCACAAGAGTTTACAGACATATTTCTGTGCCCACTTAACCAAACTGAGAGGATAAAGTATATGCAAATGCCTGAAGTTCAACTGTCCCCACCTATTATTCCTCAACATGACCACTGACTCTGGCTGGCAGGAATCCAGCCAGGAAACTGCATCCATCCCCAGCTGATAACAGCCAGGCAGATGGTCAACTGCTCGGCTTTCTACCACTCCTCTGCTCAAGTGCCCAAATGACTGTCATCTTGGCTGGTCCCAGGCTGGAAGAACACGTTCAGCTGAAACCTTCACCACTTCCCACAGCACTTCTCTCAAGGCTAGAGAGAAGTCAGAAGTGGTAAACATAGCAACTAATAAGTTGACCTTTAAAAATGCAACCTTCCCCCACAGCATAAAGCTAAAAGTACTCAAGGTACTTTAAGTACCCCAAAGTCAAAGGATATCTAGCACTTGACAGTCACAGAACTCACTACTCCACCTGTCAAGTCCTGTACCAATAATACAAGGCAAGATGGTTTTAGCAGAATGACAGTTAACCCAAACTGTTCAGGGGAGATAAGTTACATAAAAAGTGTTCTAAGTCTAAGGATCACTGAAGAAGTGGGACTGTATTGACCAGTGTTACCCTCAGCTGCTCAGCTCTGTTTCTTCTCAGCCACCAACATCACCCAGGAACCAAGGCAAGGGGCTACCCAATAGCAACTGTAACAAGAGACAGGTAAAACTTCTTACCCCCCACTAATAATTTAGTTCCAAGAGCAGAAGAGAAACTCTGTGTAACCTGGAGACCAAGGTAAGGTACAACAGTGAAACCTGGTCCACTGTTAAACCTATGCCTCCTTCCCCAGGATTGTGCATAAACTGAAGCCACAATTGCCTCAGCCTTCAAACAGCTCCCTCCCACTTCAGCAGGAAGTTTTGGTTGTTCAGTTCTCTGCAAAACCAGAATTTTCAGCAATCCTGAAGTTAAACTATTACTTACAGAAAGCACTAATACACTTGAAAGTATTAGAGCTTGCAGCAAGTTATAATCCCTTTAAGAATGGTAACACATGAACATTACCACTATATTGTCTTCACTAAAAGTAGTGGAAAAAAATTAATTCCTTCCTGGTGTAGATAAGGCTTCAGATTGGAGTCTGAAGGATTCACTTAAGAGCCTCCCCTTGCTTCCAAGGGCAATTCAGGTCTCCCCAGTCCCCTAACATCAAGTAACTTGTCTTCCTCTGTTACTCTAGTGCCAAGAGCAGCTCCCAACCAGATCTACCCTGCTATTAAATCTTTTACTGTTCAGAAGCAAATGATAATGGTTTATATACAGCTACTACTTTTAACACAACAAGAACCCAGAAGCCTTAAATACCGAGTTTGCCATTTTTGGTATTAAGACCTTCCCTCACTTCAGGACTTCCAGAAGCAAATGACAACCACAGCCTCATAGGGTGACTCAAGCCACCTGCCTCCCCCCCCACCAAAACCAGGGCCAGGGCTAGTCAGGCTGCAGCATGGCTGGAAATGGCATTAGCTCCATCTCTGACCTTAGAAACGAGTGTTATGTCACAAAAACCTAGTTTTGCCAGATAAGCAAGGCTGACACTTAAACCTCCATCAACTCAGAGAGATTTTTCAGAGAAAAAGAACTTTGCTATTTAGGTTTTAAAAAATTTAAATCATTCCACATTCCAATTATATAGTGCCTTCCCTTCTAGGTACAGTTGCTTTAGGACCTTTTAAAATATAGCAGGGGCCTTGAGAACCAAGTGAGCAGTCTGTTACACATGGTGTGATGCTAGAGGCAGCTTTCAGAGTACAGCAACAGTTTAAATCAAATGAAAATGAAAACAAGCTACAAAAATTTGCAGAAAACTTTCTAGAATGAACTACACTGATAGAATATTTGTATTAATGGGTTCAACTGTAGCGATGCATCCAACAAGCCCCACAGGTTAACTCTGGTATTTGCTCACATTTCTGAAGCCACTGAATTTTGTGCTTTAAACCTGAAGACTTAACTCATCAGCTCCTCCAGTTTAGGGAGCCTTCACGCAGCAGGCTGAGCTACACAGCATAGCCTTCACCACACTACTTGGAGATATGGTGAATTCAGATTTATCATTCAACTATTTCTCACCATTTATATAAGCAAGTCTACTTAGCACCCATAAGAGAGCACACTGGAAGAATACGCACAGCAAGGCAGGTAGGTACTGTCAGTAAGAGTGAGGCTTTCAAATCCTCCCCATCAGGAAGAAGATATGGTAACCTCCTCTTGCCAAAGAGGAAGGCTAGATATGCCAAGTTTAGTTGCATCTTGCAAAAAAGGCACCTCAGAACAACCCTGAAATTCTTTGAGCAGGAAGCAGCATCCTCCTGTTACCTGCATTTTCCATGCAATAGGTAGCAAGTCCAGCAGAAGACCAGAAGTCAAGTTGAGGACAGCCCTGGCCAAAGCTGTGTGGAACAAGGGATCTGTGGGCCTCTAAGAAACTGTTGTTTATACACGTAGACAAGTAGGGATTTTTTTTTAAATGCCAGGAAGGTTTTATGCCAAAGCCGACAAGACTAGGTAGTCATCTGTCTCCAACAAGGAACTGCTGGAATCAGCTTTAATCACTGGTGTCAGCTGTAAGTTTACTGTAAACAGGTACTCTCAGCAGCCTCAAATCCCTAGTCTTTGTTCTACCACCGAAGAAATTTTGAAGAGGAGCATGACTGTCACTGATTACACACTGCTGGTCTAAGTAAACAGAATCCAGAAGACATAATGCCACTTTGCATCACAGATTGCTGTTTAGAAAGGTTAGAACACAAACTATTTCAGACAATTCCAACCACCCAGAAGCTGTCACTTGATGTCATCTACTGAACACCACCACACAAGACTGAACACCCCCCACCCCGACATAGTGTCTAACACTCCTGAAGAATGCAAAAACCCCCAGATTTACTCCAAAAAGCACTTGGTTTCCTCATGTCCCCTTGAGGAAGGTATATAGAACAAGATCCAGACACTATAGAGCACTGATCAAGATTAATTCCCAATACCACTTGGCTGTTAGATAGTTCATCCACCAGTGTGTTTATACTAGTCAGCCTACTACATGCTAATTGCAAAAGGGGCAGGAAACACTGAACCTGACATGATCTAGTCATAACGGAGTCAATATTGACATTTTGCTCATTTAAACACCATAAGAGGGGGAAGAGCACAGAAGGAATATATCCCAGAGCTAGGAAGGCAGGTGTTTTGAGACTTTAGCTTCCAAACACTAGTATCTCATCCATCACTCTCCAGTTCCTTCACCCAAATGACAAAGCACAGTAACTAGTCCACTAGGCTGTCCCACAGCCACAAAATTTTAAGGAAGCTCTCAGAAGCACACTCAACCCCTTTCAAAGCCTTGCACCAGCAGTTTCTAATCCTGTAACTTGAATAAGAAAATTGAAGGAGACAGGTCTTTTTATTAATAAACTTTAACTAGCTATCCCACTGACCTCAGAGAGTTCTGGGATATTCAAGAGAGGGGATTTGGGGCTAAAGCCTGATCGGAAGCTATGATAAGGAACTAAGAACGTGCTACATTATAGGCAAGGCACTTCCAAAAAGACAAACAGACATCAGTACCTCTATCTGTTACAGGTAGCTACAAGGAATAATGTTATAATCCCGTAAGTCTTATTCCTGGTTTAACACTGATCCAAGTATACATGTTACATTGACAAATACTTTCTATCTCGGCACACTCTTCCCATCTCCTATCCTCATCCTGCAGACACAACCTTGCCAGGAAGTGGCAATTTAATACTACAAATTAATCTACAGCTTTTCCTCTTCGTTTTGCTTTCAAGAACTCTGCTGTCCTCCACATCAGGAATAAGCACTCTTCACTGAGAAAGCATCTCCCTCAAAATGTTTTCCCCACTTTCATAGCAGCATTCAGTATCTCATTGCAGGGAGCTACTCACCGCATCAGAGCCTAAAAAGACAAGAGTCTTCAAGAAAGACAAATAAATCTATAGAAAAGCCCCCTTCAACCTTTTTCTGCACAGTGTTAGTGGCCTAACACTTTGCAGGCAGCTTTATACTACTAAACCCAGCATTCTGCATGGTAAATTTGAGTTTAAGAGTCATTACGACCACAGAGGCACCAACAATTTGTTGGTCTTTCACCCACTGACTACCTCCAGCTACTGTTTTGGTGTTTTCCAAAGCCACAGGAACAAGCTTGTTCTGTAATCTTGCCAAGATGTAACCTGAGTTCCTGGCTGTACCTCCTAGTTTTCACCAACTCCCTCACACTAGCTAACAACTACTTTGCCTTCTACTCCTATTTGCTCTTCAGGTGATTTTAATGGGAACAGTGCACCTGCAACCATAGTGCCATAAGCAGAGAGCACAAAAGCCATGACCATGCAAGTCAGTAGCCTCAGCTGTGTGGAAAAGCATGCTCTGAGGATAAAAATTGTTAAGAGTGTCATCCATGAACAGAAACAATGGGTATCTAGAGTAGTAATGACATACCACAGATGCATTTCAATACCATAACCACTTCAGTTACATTAGAGGGCACAGTGGCTTCATCATCCCAAACTGGAGTGCCAGCAAAGTCAGCTCTAGTGAAAGAATCCTAAAAACACTCTTCAACACTAAAGTGTTGGGAGTGCAGCAGCTGGTTTTTAAAGTGCTTTTTAAACTAATCTGAAGTCTCTCCTCTTAATCACTCAAAAAAGAGCCATAGTCAAAACGAGGTTTGTTGTCCCCAACATCCTGGTGGGCAAGCCACTGCTCTTACAGTTGCCAGGATACAGAAAACTATTGACCAGAGAACTCACACATCCTTACTCCCGAGCAGGCCAACTAGAGAAAAGAGCCATATTCACACGACAGGGTACAACGACCCTCCAAAAAAACACAAACTGTGCCATCACCAGGTTTTCTAGCCCAAGACAGCCCCAAGAGCATTTCATTATCAAGTCACAGAATTGCAAAATCTACATGGGCAAGAAGTGTTTTGCAAGAGCCATGTGACACACACATGACTTGCAGCTAAAGTGAAGGGTGGACCTCTGACTACTAAGCTGCCAGCAGCAACCGGCCAGGCAGATCGGCTTTCACAAAGAGCTGGCTTTTTCGCCCCTCTCACTTGTTGGAGCCTAGGCTCCGGTGCGCATTTTCGAGGGCCGGGAATATCGCCGCCAACTGCGCCCGTACTTACTTCGCCGCCGAGAGCGATCCCGGGGAGGGAGGCGGGACGCCGAAGACACCCCGCATCACCGGGCGGGCCCAGCGCGCCGGTTTACAGCAGGGACATAATTAACTTTTCAAACCCACCCTCCCCGGCCCGGTGCCCGTAACCCAAGCCCCCAGGAACGGCAGCAGCAGGCCTAACGCCTGACCTCCGCCGCCGCACGGCCTCCGGGCACGGCTCCCTCGGTGGCCGGGGGCAGACGATGGGCCGCCGGAGGCCCTCAGGCCCAGCCCTTCCCTTCCGCCCTCCCCCACCCCCCGCGCCAGGCCCAGTGGCGGCCTCCTCTCCTCCCCCCTCCGCGGCCTGGCGATCGCGGCCCCCCCCAGTGTAGGGCTGCGGCGAGGCCCTCCCCCGGCCCGCACTCACTATTCGGGATTCATGCTGGACATGTCCGTGGGGCCCGCGGCCCAAGGGACGGCGAGCGCGCTCTGAGGGGGGGCGGTCGCGGCCTGGCACCTCCCGCCGCCGAGGCGGGCGCTCCGTGGATGCAGGCGTCCAACGGCTCCCGCCTTCGCCCGGCGCTCGGCTCGGCCTGCCCCTCCGCCGGCGCCCTGCCCGCTCCGCGGCCTCCGCGCTCGCTCCTCAGCCCAAAATGGCTGCCAGAGCCCAACCAGGAAACGGGGCGGCCTCTAGCCGAGCAGGGCTTACATGGCCGGGGGGCGGTGGCGAGGTATGCCGGGAAAGCGAGTTCGCGTCGCCGCCGTCGACCCGCGCCACCGGGCGGCCGCGCCCGCCGCCGAGGGACTCGCTTTCCCGGCGGGCCCTGCGGCGGCAGCAGCGCATGCGCCCCGAACGCCCTTTCTTCCCTCGGCCCCGTCGGCTCGGCGCGGAGGCTGGCGTTGCCGATTGGCCGGGGAGGAGCCGGCTTGCGGTGACGTCGGCGGGCAGACGTGGCAGCTCGGACGAGTCACCGCGCGGGCAGGAGAGGGGCCTGGCCTCGGCGGGCGGGGCGGGGCGGGGCGGGGCAGGGCCCTCCCTACCCCGCAGGCGCCGGCGGGGGGCGAGCGGGAGCCCCGGCCGGGACACGGCGGGCTGGGCTTGGCTGCGGCGCCGGTGGGGACAGGGCCTCCCCTGCCGTGAGGAGCCGCGCCCAGGCCTCCCTCCCCGCTGGGATCGACACCCGCCCCGGTATGGCCCAGCCAGAGCTTTATTTTTTCCCGTTTGTTACATTTCCTCCGCTCCAAAAACAGGAGGCCCCGAGCCCGGTCTCGGGTGTGCTGGTGCCGGGCATCCACGTACCAATCGGGTATTAAAATGCTTCGCAAAGGCCGTCGGCCGGGGGAGGGGGGTGAGGAGGGAGGAGCGAGGCAGGCCCGAACGGGAGAGCGTTATAAACATTTCACCTTTAAAGGGAGGAGAGGCCGGCTGCGACGGCAGGGAGGTCGGGAAGCGGGAGGTGGAGGACAACCTGCTCTGCGGCGGGTGAGGGGTAAAAATGGAGCCCTCGTCATAAAAATAGGGACACCGGCGGTGGCTGGCAGCGCAACGACGCCTATAGCGGAACAGGGTGTCTGTAGGGGTTAAGACCTTTTTCCGCCCCATGCATTAATAAGTAACAGTCCTTTTTTGTACTGCCACTGCATCTTTGATTAAAAGCATTTTACAAGCATTAATTGGTCACATTTCATAACATTCTTTGGGCACAGTAAATATTACTATGCTTATTTTGCTGCTGGGAAACAAGCATGGAGAGATTGTCACACGCCTGGGATCTTGGCACAAACGACTTGTTAAAGCTGGAAGAATTGAGAATATAGGCACCTAGTTTTCCTGTCAACCACTTAAATTCTTATTGACTATCAAGTTGTATCACTGGCGTTTTTAGTTGTTTATGCCTTCAGATTTATTCCTAACAAAGTCGTAGCCTTTTCAACACCGTCGGAAAGCGCACATCATTGCAACGCTGTACGTCGTTCTAGACTCGTACACAGAGCACTGCTAAATCCTACAAGTCTTAACAGCTTCTTGTAATCAGCTCGAGAATTTAAATCCCCACTAAATACATATTATCTGACATTATTTCATTACAAAGGGCATAGTATAATACATTGACCAAAGTTTATCTTCCAACGGGCTCAAAGGCCAGGAGGAACAATCCGCAAATGGATTGCGAGATCCCTGAAGCGTCCTGTGCGGGGAAGCGTGTGTAGAACCTCATCTTCGTATGGCGAGATGGGAAGTGTTACAGCAGCCATTTAGATGTTAATCTGTTCATGTGCCCACTTCCACCAAGCTGCAAGTCACTAGCCGTGTAAGTACACCAAGGGACTACTGAAATAACCGGCGTGAATGGGAGTCTTTCCATTGGACAGCAACAGGACAGAGCTGAATCCCCAGAGGAACTGAAATTGCACAGACTTGTCCTTTTTTCCCCCTGCAGTAAGATCATGAAAAGTCACTCGCGCTCCATGCAACTTCATGGTTTTAATATAGTTATCTTCAATTCCTTAAAAAAAGTCAATAAACTGTGCTGACTATAATTGAAAGTATGGAGCATTCATTAAAAAAGGTTGTGGGTTTCCTTTGCTTTCTTGCATTGCTTGTCAGGTAATGTAATCTACAGATGAATCTACCACATAAATTACTGTACAAACTGCTTCTGTGGTGGCCATTGTTGAAGATTCTACTTCTCTTTCCCTATTTGTGTATTTCTGAAACAATACCCATTTTGTTTGCTGTTTTCCATCAGAAATCCAGCGAATCCTTTGAAACTCTCTCTCCTCTCTCGTACAGCACGACTCTTGAGATGCTTGGTGGAAGGTGACCAGGTGTGCAGGAATATCCCAGATCACAAAATGCATTTAGCAGACAGCACATCATTTTCTGCTGAATACAAAAATTGTTTTTGCAGGGACATTTTTAACATTTGTGCTTTTACTTTTCTCTTCCCCAGTGAAACAAAAAGCTCCAACAACCCCAATTCCTTATTCTGAGAAATAATGCTTACAGGCCACAGTAAATAGGGCTGTGCCACATATGGTGCTGCATAAATGTATCCAGCAAAGCCAGAGCAGACTCGGGGACAAACTGACACCAGCACTAGCTAACTATGAAAGCCACAAATTAGATTTACTTCTGAAGTAGGGCGCAGGTTAATAAGAGCGTGGGATGCTGTTTGATCTCGGAGAAATAATAGCTTCCGTGTCTGAGAAAAGCATATTTAATCCGTATGGCTGAACCAGCGGTGTTGCAGGCATAGCAACCCATGGCTCCAGGCTGGGTGTAAGGGTGGTGCGAGAAGTGGGTCTACTTCAGCTCTGCAGGGAGGCGCAGGGAGGGCTTTCCGCTGCACATGTTGCAGGCTGAGGTCATCTGCTGCTGTGATGTCATCTGCAGCTGAGTGTGTGCATGTGTACCCGTTTAACTGGCTGAACCAGCTCAGGACCCCTGCCTGGCTTTCTATCTGGGATCGGAGTGATGATTTATAACCCATGTATCACATTCTGTCCTGTTCCTCCTCCTTCCTTAAGAGGGTATTTACAGTTCGTCTTGAACACCACGAACCACTGCACAGTTAGAGGCCTCGCCTGTCTCTCGCTAATAGGAATGTAATGCAAGGAGCAATATCAGATGCCAGTTAGGGAAACATTATTCATATACCTTCAGGGCTGAATTCTGCCTGTGCCAACAGAGGCTGATTTTATACTGTCAGTGAAATCAGCTGCAGAATTTCCTTTGGCTTGGGCTGTAGCATTCTACCAGAGCAGCCTAAGAAAAGCTGTGAGCACAGGTTACCTTAAACTGTAATCACCTTCCCCAGTCCTGTCCACCCTGGGGCAGTGTCCTGACCCAGTAACTCGTGTTTTTGAGTTGAAGTCTGCTGCTTCCTGGTTCCACTCAGGTGACCTGCCATCCCCTGCTCCCATCTCTCTCCTCCCTAGGCCGCAAAAGGCACATGCCAGAGGAGGCTCTGGGACACAAGGGGACAGGAAGATGGAGGACAGGAGGGAGAGAGAAAGCAAGCTGCAGTGGCTGCAGGCAGGTGTAAGTGGGGAGAGGAAGGAGGAATAACACCACAAATGATGGAGGAGGAGTGTTACAGCTGCATGAGCTCAGGTTTTGCATTGCAGTACGGAGCCCACATGCCTGCTGTGCCATGGGGCTGCCGGTGGGACTGCGAGGGTATTGCCCATGTGGATCACAGCCTGCAGAAAGCAGCGAGCTGCATCGGCTTTGTTCTACCTTCCTTTTCTGCCCTAATTTCATATGAAATGGTCATTATTTTTTAGCAATGTAACCACACCACACAGTCACTGGGCAAAGGAAGGTTTCAGGTCTGCTCTCTAGCACAGTTTTTACCCTGAAAATGTCTGTCTCTCCCCTGTGTAACAGTTCTTCAACCAAAGGTAGGGGGAATCAGGCTTCTGACCCAGTACTGTCTCCCCGTAAAGCTGTCATGTTAGCACAGCGGTGTTCAGATATCGTTTGGCTCCTGCCAGTGTCCTTTCCCCTAGATATGTCCGAAATCAGAAAAAAAACAATTTAGGTATTTATTTCCCCTCCTGCCTTCCTCTGCTCTTCCTTTCCACTCCCTCTTCTCACTGTCTGATCCATGTAGTGGGAAGCTCGCAGGCTGATAGAAGCACAACAGCCACGCGGAGAAGGTCAGGTACCAGGAATGCACAACAGCGAGCTGAGACGTTCCAGCTGACTCTTTTGATACTGAGAGCGCTGGGGAACAAACACTGATTTTAGCTTATCAATAGCAGCATGTCTCTCACATTGTCACAGTCCTCCCATATATGTAATCTCTCTGAAGGACTTGTCAGCTCCCAGTTTTTCTGACAATATAACCAGTCCATTTCTGATGTGCTGGCAGCACCCCTAAAATGGTGTTAGCAAATTCTTCTCCTTATTAATTCTTGATTTAGGAACTAAAAGGCAAAGGAGAAGTAAGTTGCTGATGGACCTGTGGGTGCCACTGGGAGGGACAGAAATGAACCCGTACTCAGGTGTAGTCTGAGGTCAGAAAAACAAGTGGAGAGGAAAATGGTATTCTGGAACCGTTTAAAAGAGCTGGTCCACTATCACACACTGCTTCTTACAGGAGGGAGGTAACCAGGTGGCCATAGCAGGTCTTACCAGTCTGTACATCACCAGGAAACAGCTGATGTACAGCTCTACCTCTTGTTTTTGCCTCACACGGCCTGTGCTTTCACATCCTTTCTTCACCCCACAGTGAGGGGAATGGAACCAGAGGTTTCACGTTGGTCCAATCACAGGCAGAAGCCAAGCAGATGCTGTCAGGGTAAAGTGTCCACAGCACTTGGTGGATGTGAAGTATGGATATCAGGATGCTTGGAGAGCAGATGTCCAGCTCTGGCGAGCTAAATCTCTTTTGGGAAACTCCTAGATGGAGAGCTAGCACCTTGTTCTGTCTCCTTTCTTCAGAATACAGGTCCAGTTCACTTCAATACTGTTGTGAGCACGTGGGAGTTTTTGTGGCAACCATCACCCAAATTTGAAGTAGAAAATTACAAGCAGGACATGAAACACTGTAATAAGCTGCCTATCTACTAACTTTGATATCTTTCTTTACTTTTTACTTTACACTATCGCCAAGGTTCAGATCTTGATTTCCCAACCTTCTGCAAAACTGACAATACCACATTTTATCTTGCATGAGTAGCCATGGAGGAAGCAGAGTGGTTGGGTAGTTGGGGCTTTTGTTACACAAGCCTAGTGGAAGCAGTGTAACACTGCAAGCTTAAGACAATAACTGAATGCATTTGCTAAAATCACAGAAAAAAATTAGGTTGGAAGAGACACCAAGAGATGATCTAGTCAGTTCCTTTGCTTCAGTTGCATCTGTTTCAATCCCAATAGTGATATTCTTGAAAACATCCAGAAATGACAATTCCACTGTTCCCACAGGCCATTTATGACAGCACCCACAAGAAAGGTAAAAAAATCTCAGTGGTAAAATGATTCCAAGGATAAATTAAGCAGCTTAGGCTTTTACTTAAGGCTGCTGGTGAATTCAGTACACTTTACTTCATCTGTTATATCCTGGGCATCTTTTCAATCATAATCTTCAGCGCCACCAGAGGTAAAGACAGAGCTCGAGCTAATACACTGAGCTTCTGTGGCTCTATGCCAGCTGAGGATCTGGCCTGTTTGTTGTTTTTGTAATGGCAGCTCAGACTCTGGACCACAACTGTGCAACAGGAGGTTGAGCTCTGAGATTGCCATCTCCTGAGCACCTGACGTCCTGCTTGCAGCACCCATTTCCTTCTAGTAAATAAACCCTTTCTTATTGATGCAGACCTTGGTTGACTGCCACATAAGACATTGGGACCGAGTACTGCTAGAAAGCACGCTTGAAAAGGGCCCAGAAACATCAGGAAGTAAGAACACACGGGCTTGCTTAAGTGGGGATCATAATACTCTCCACAGATACTGCCAAGGGCTATCCTCTACCTCTGACTCATGTGTTTTGCAACCCAGTGGAGATAGCAGGGTAGTGCACCATGGAATTTGGTCGCTCTGCTCTTTGCCTAGGCATCTATTTGCTTAAGAGTTCGATTCATCATACCAGTTATCATCTAAATGCTCTGGCATCCAGCTGGGCTGGCATGTCCCTGCTTGGCACAGGATGTTACTTAACACTGACATGGATTTAATACTGAAGGTTGTTTTATTGGGTTTTGGGGGTGGTTTTGATGCCAGGGTTCTGGAAGGGAGTTTCACCCTGTTAAGAAGAAAAGCTTGTATTTTCTCATATATATGTATGGCATCCATAAGTGGCAAAAGGATACATTTCTATATGAAAAACAGCAAATCAAATCAGTGACTGTACTTTCTTTCATCTTTCCTTCTACTGTCTCACCCCTTTTCTTCAATACCAGCTTTTGTGCCATTATTCTCTCTTCTGACCTCTTCCTTTTTCAAAAACTTTCTTCTCAATTTTTCTTTGTTCATGATCCTCCTCTGTTTGCTCATCCTTTTTACACACCTGCCTTGCACAGCATCTTCCATCTTTGTGTGTTGCACACTTACGGGGGCCTGCAACACAGGATTCAACAACAGAATGCCCTCCTTGTTTCATGGCCTGACATTGATGCTACCATTTTACACTTTCCATGATGTGCAGTTTGAATTTCTTTCTCACTGTTCTTTGTGCTTTTTTGTCTTTTTGCCCCTTGGCGTTTTGTTCTCTCCCTATTCATCCCTTGTAAGCTCCATCTAACTTGGTTTGGAGCATTCATTAGCAGGCTTGTGAAACCGCTTGCACGTGCTTGTACAATTTAGCTGTGTGTCAGGAGAGAGAGTCTCAGACATCTACAATGACATTTGGGTCTGCAATTGCCTATTAGACTGTCTTCTGGAACTATCTGTTTTCACAGTGGCTGCAAATGCAGAGAGAAAGGAGGAGCCATCTCCCACACTATACCCAAGAACAAATGCGTATCTTCACGAGGAAAGGACAAGCAACTTTTTCCAAGCCCCATGGGCACTTTCCTCTCCCCACACAGGATCAATCTGGAGTCCTGCCAAGGCAACGGTTGGATGCACAAGTTTGAGAAATGCTGTTACAGCTCAAAGATGCAGCACTAACTAGATCCCCAAAACATAGCACATACTGATCTTTTCACTGTGGGGGTCTCCATAGCCTTCCCAACACAAAAGTCTTTCTTACAACTATCAAAAGTCTTTCTTACAACTCTGCGCTTTTCTTGTCTGTACTTTCTTTTCAGTTTCCTGCTGTATTTCATGACTAAAAATAGCAACAGGTAAAGAATCAGTCAACAAGGCCACTTAGCCTACCCAGAGCTCTAAACAAAACTTCTATTTGATGCGGTATCTTTCTGTGAAGAGGTGCATTTCAACTCAAGAGTTTTACTTTGTTAAGTATTATGCAATTTGGGGAGATTTGAAAATAAGCTTACATAACTGGTTTATCCTATCAGTAATGTTGATAACTGCATACCTTCCTTGGCTGGCAGACTAAACTTTGAGTAGTCATACACTAAATTAAACTAACAGTCAACAGAAAACCAGATGGGATTAATCTTTTATTATTGTTATTCAGCATGAATCCTTAAATGTAACAAAAGCTTAAGGAAAAAAGCTCAGGCTGTGGATCTCTCAAGAGAGTCACATGCCTTCATCTTCATCCTAACAAACACGGGACAGACAGAACTAACTGAGGCTAGCTTACAGTCCTCTCATTGATAAGCTTTATTTAAAATCCTTCAGATGTCCATTCAGGATTGGGTATCATCCCTATTATTTCAGACAGAAGCTCGTCATTTGTATCATATGAGGGTATACCACTACAGCCCTGTAAGGAGAATCATAGAATCATAGAATAGTTTGGGTTGGAAGGTGCCTTTAAAGGTCATCTAGTCCAACCCCCCTGCAGTGCGCAGGGACATCTTCAACTAGATCAGGTTGCTCAGAGCCCCAGCCAGCCTGACCTGGAATATTTCCAGGGATGGGGCATCCACCACCTCTCTGGACAACCTGTGCCAGTGTTCCACCACCCTCACTGTGAAAAACTTCTTCCTTATAACTAGTCAAAATCTACCCTCTTTTAGTTTAAAACCATTACCCCTTGTCCTATCGCTACAGGCCCTGCTAAAAAGTCTGTCTCCATCTTTCTTACAGGTACCCTTGGTATGGATCAGTTTAATAAAGTCTTTGAAGCAGCAAAGAACTGTCTTTGAACAGTGAAATACTGTGATTTTTTGTAAGAGATTTAAAAAAAATAAAATAAATAAAGGCTTCACTCTGCTTAAAACATTAATCAGTGAATTCAAGTGTAAAATTCTGCATAGCAGTAAAGCAAATATGAGAAGCAGCATTCAATGGGTTCCTTAGTCCACAAATGGTAAGGAACCTAGAAACCTTCTGCTTTATTGAAATAGGTACACCTATAGGCTTCAACAAATAGGCAATACATCCTACTTTACACAACTTACCGCTTGCAAATTTTGAAGATCCATCTGTGAATGAAAACAGATACAGACATGAACACTTTATCTGAATTGTACAAAGCCAAAATTAGGAAATTACACTCAGGATTCAGCTAAGTGTGGAAAATTTTCTATGCAATTCAAAGTTTTAATGATTGGCTGAATTTGTTTTCCTCCTCTCACTTCCCTGCTCTCTTCTTCCTCTGTCCCTCTCTCTTCTCTTTTTGCTTTTTAAATTTTTTTTTTAAGATTGCACTGTGTCTGCACTGGCCTCGTACATCTATCCATGCTGTTTAGACACACAACCTAAATAAAGGAAGAATTCTTAAATTCCATAGACGTGTTTAATTTTCAAGCTAAGAGGTGGCAACATTTAATTACTAGCAGGCCAATCCTGCAACCATTATTCACTGGAACCACTCAACACAATGGAATGGTGCTAAGTTGATTCTAAATGACATTGTGTATGACTGACAAACTTAAAAAACAAACAAACATGAAAGCAAAGGCATTAAGGTACAGGACACGCTGAAATGTGGTAAAAAAGCATGATTCAACACTAAATTTCCACAGTGGAAATTAATTTTTCTTTGTTGTTTTTGTTCATAAGGCACACCATGTTAAATTCCAAATTCTGCATTTAGATGCTTAATTTAATTTAATTTAGATCTAGACTGATTTCCAGGTATACCAAAACATTTCTCCCAGATCTCAAAAGACTGCTTATCACTGTGGGTGAGGGATGACCAGTCTGGCCTTTTTGTCATCTATGGATTTTCTTGCAATGTGGATTCTTCCATGGCTGTGAGGGTTTTTGCACTAATTCATCAGTGCAACACTTTTCCTGAGACCAACATCAGCATGGAAATGGCACTAATGAAGCAGCTCTAGCTTCTTCCTAAAAGCAAACAAGAGGAGAGAGAACAGATATATAATTTCAGGAGCTATAAATTCACTACTAAGAAATTAAAAAAGCTATTTACATTCCACTGGCTATTGTGGTGAAAAATAATTACAAAGACTGTTATTCAAGATAGGTTACTGAAATTATTTGCTTCTTTTACCTTAAGAAAAAAAACCTATTTAAAGATCGAGTAATTCATAGTTAAATACAATCACTCCCTACACATTGCATGCATTGCCTATGTTCACTAACGAGATTCTTTTTGTACCGTGCATAAAAGTCACATTGTGAATACATGAGATTAACTATTCAAATTCAGCTGTTATCTAACACAATATTGCCCCATGTAATATTCATTCCATAGCTGGGGTTCTATGTCCAAATACAAAATCTGCTAAAATACACGGTTCAAAAGACATAGTAATAACATATCTAAATCAAGAGTATCAAACAGTGGGGTGGGGCAGAAAGTCAGAGAGGCTTGTTATGTGAGATAGCACTTGAAAAAAAAAAATCAAGACGACTACATTTGCTTTCCTATTTGGTATCCACAAGAGATCCCCATGGAAGAGATATAGCACACATGGGAACAAGGGTGACAGCTTCCACTGTGATGATTTTTCATTGCTTTTTTTTTGTTCTAATACTATAGTTGAGAAAGGGCAATGGACTACTGTGCTTTCCATCAACACGTAATTAACAATATCAGAGACCCCAGCCTCCCTCATTAATTCAAAACAGTCCACCTGATCTTTTCTAGAGTATGCCTATGTACTAATTTAACACTTGGCAAATTGAATGACCACCCCACTTAGAGCAGCTATTTTGAGAGGCACCTAGTTCTACAAAACTATGAGGCCATACTCTTCCCCAGATCCTACTTTGAGTAGTCATTCAAAATTGTGTAAAATAATCATCCACCCTATTTTAGTGCTTATATTTTATGCACCATGTCATAAGCCTGAAAGATTACTGAGGAGGGTGGTCCCTACCTAAAATTAAGAGGACAAGGGAAACTGCGCGGTGGCAACATGTAATGTTGTGATGTATATTGCAACCACAGGAACAGGGAAGGCTAAAGACCTCTGTAACCACTTTCTATCCATGGATATGACAAAACCTGTTACAGATCTTTCTTATAAAAGCTGAAGCAATGCACCTTCAATTTCTTTTGGTGGGCAGTCAGTGTACATGACAAAAAGAGCTACATAAAATGAGCTGTGGATACAGCATTTAGTCCAGCTATAGCTTTTTCAGTCCCGATAAACCCATTAAACTGAGCCAGAAATGACTCATTCTTCTCAATAACATTGCTCAAAAGCAATTGACTGCAGAGAACCAAGATACTGGCCTACGATAGCAAAACAGAAGAGAGAGGTCCGAGAAAGTTCCACCTATACCTTTATGCTCATTGCAATTATGCCAAGTTCAAACACATTTCTTCTCCTGCTCGATGGACTATATGTCTGGCATGCATCCAATGAGAGAGAGACCCCGAAAGAAATATAATGGGACACATGTCGTTTGTCTCATACAAAATGTGTCTTAAATGTTTAAGGCAAGATTGATCTTAATATCCACAACTTGCTTAATAAAAGGGATTGATAAAAGGGAGTAACAAGATAAAAATGCTGCACTTTGCCCTTCATTGTATCTAGACGTGTATGCAAGTCACCAGTACTTTAAACTCCTTCCCACAGTCGAGCCAAAAGCTAGGTGTTCAAGGCAGAGCTGAACTGGAGAGAATGATCCTCCATTTTTATAACAAGATTCCTGTTGGCCTTTCCATCCATTTCAGTTAGGCTCCACACCCTACACAGCCCATTTGGCAACAGTGTTCCTAACCATCCATTTACCTTTTTAATTACTTTATTGTAAAGCTTAATTATTGTAGTTAACTTTTTTTTTAAAAAAAAAGCTATTGATATAAAAATGGCAGCTGAACCAATATCACATTCACTGAAAGAGTAATAATGGCTGACGCGCTCTGCTTGTGCCTACCAACACAATCACAACCAGCTCCCATAAAGACATTCCCTTTCATTATAGCAGCACTTATATGAAATGTTAGTTTAGGAGCAATTTGCCATCTAAAGCAAGCAGAAGTTGTTCTTTGTAGAAAACTAGGAAGTATAATGCCTTGCTTTCACTTTTGTTTCACAGTTCTAACACTGCAACTGTGAAGCTGCAATCTGAAAAGGCTCCATCTTGCTTCCGTATACAAGTCTCTGTAGGCAAGCTTGCAAAATAGGTGTCCCAGGAATATATTCTGATTAAGAAGGGAAGAAAAATGATATATATGATGGGCTACTCATTTAACCAGATTGGCCCAAATAACCCACCTGAGAGGAAGCTAGTCATTTTAACCAGCAGTTTAATACCAGAGATTTTAAAAGGGTGGCTGTTCAACGTAGACAAAAATCTTTACGTTGTATCATAGGAAAAGTGACCAACAAAAAGGACACGTTTGAAGTTGGATTTTTGAACATACGTATATGAGATGTACACAGAGGAATAAGGATAGGGAGGGAACCTCCAAATTTTGTAGGGTGTTCAGGATCTTTTGGGGGACTGCAGTCTGCCTCCCTGGTAAGCTAAGTCCTGAAAAAA
This sequence comes from Phaethon aethereus, assembly GCF_964289735.1. NCBI lineage: Eukaryota > Metazoa > Chordata > Aves > Phaethontiformes > Phaethontidae > Phaethon > Phaethon aethereus. The sequence continues at coordinate 119,489,128 of NC_138576.1, forward strand.
GTTGGTCTGAAAGGTCCATGTTCCTTCCACAGACTAGAAAAGCCGAGAGCGAGTTTTACTCTTTCCAAAAGTTACTGAAGCAACTGCTTTAGTGTCTGCAGAAAGGGAATGACTTAGTTTCCTGGTGGGCTGCACTCACATGCCAGCCCTTCAACACTACAGAAGGAGGTTGCACGCTGAATAAACCTTAATTCATCTAGTTCAAGTTTGAGATAAATGGCCTTCTGCGTGTAAAAAGCCACGCCTGTATCAGCCTATATCAACAGCTGGGGGAGAAAGGAGGGAACAAGGGAACTTTCAGTGGTTTGATTTGATCTAATGCATGTAAAAAAACCCCTTTGTTTTCTAAAGAATGCTGTTCTACAAGAAGATAGCAATGGATTTTAAAATACTGGATGTAAAGGGAAAATTTTTGTATACATTATACTGGCAATTTACGCTGCTTGCATGAAATAATAAAAAATGCATCCTTTTACTGATTTTTATACAGAATATTATCATATTCTGGCAGAACAAAGTACATCAGCTGAGAAACTATCTCAGTGTGTGACGTCTAGTATCTCTGCCAATATTAGCTTTATGGACCAAGTAATAATATTATGTTAATAACTGCTGATTGCTATTTGTGTACCAGACTGTTCCAATACCATGGTGATGAGCATGCTGTTGGTGTCTGGAACAGATGGACAGAACACAAGACATATTTGCCTTGATTTTAAGACAAATAGGATTACCTGTTTCATTAATAACGCTACATGAAAGCACAGACAAAAACACATGATTCTATCTCCATCTTCAGTAACTGACAGGAAGAATAAGATGGTGCACATTTATAAAGACACACACTGGATGCAACAAACAATTTACCCTAACTTTCAGGGAGAGAAAATCTTTGAATCACTTGTAAAGCCAATGCAGCTGCTTTATGCTGTTAAGAGTGGAAACAAAATTCAGCACCTCGCTGTCAGCAACAGAGCTCCTTTGCAGTTCTCTGCAAAGGTGATACCTCAGGCTGGAGATGAGGCAATTGCCTGCATCCTGCCGAACACCACTATTCCCTACCTGCTGCTTTAAACACCCCTTACAAAGAAGTTACAACAGTTTTCCATCATTTCTGGAGAAGAGAACTGAAAGAACAATGAATGCCACTTCACATCATCTTTTTGATACAACATAAAAATAAGGAGAAAAGTACACTTCAGTTCCACTGTGTTGTTTCTTAAGCCCTACCACCATACAGCCACTTTATTCTGTACTCTCTTATTCTCTCACAGAAATGAAGAAGGACCAAGAGACAAAAGAAAAGGGAAATATTTTAACTGTAGCTTGTGCAGTTCTGTTTAGAATTAAGCCTGTGATACTGGGAAAAATATGATCCCAGAGTAATCTCATACACAGTACAAGATATGATGCTGTAGACTATTGACAAACTATTTTTGAATGACTGAAAAAGCAGGTATGTGGGGAAGAGAGCTCTGACACAGAGCACTGGGACCATAGCAATAACAACTCCTTTCCTATCTCAGTGAAAAGCCAAAAGAGGAAACTGGAATCTACTGCTTTCATGTAAGAGCTGCCAATTTCCCACTGGTATCGGAAACCAGTCATGTTTGGAAAGGAAATGACCTATTGCTGCATGGCAAAGCTAGCGGGTGCAGATGGCATGTGAACAACTTTCCTAATCACCCATCTGCCAAGGTCACAAACAGAAAGTACAAATGGTTTTAAGGATAATCATTCAGTTCTTGCCAGGTCATCCACAGATTCTGAAAGCACTTTATTTAATTTCACATCCAAAAAGGCCACTAATGTAGGTGAGGTGTAAGATCACTGCAGTGATGTATTCCCCTCTCCCCCACACACAAACAAAGTTCTATAAATTACATATGTCAACGAACACTAGCATACACAGAAGCACCATGATCATTCAAACAAACACAGTGGCAATGCCTTGTCTTTAAATTTAATCATCTGTTAATGCGGCCATAGATTTTGTTCAAAAGTGTCTGCTTCTCCTGCTGCACTGTCTGGCCTGCAGACAACTTCGCAATGTCAGACCGCAGCAGAGCCGTGTGAAAGGAGCTGCTAAGCGCCGCTGCCGATGCTACGAGAGCGAGCACAGACCGTCTCACTGTGTGGCCGTGTAAAGTGTGTCTCAGGATGAAAGGAGCAGCAACTATGCAAAGTGCTGAAAGTCTTAGGAAATGAGATTTAGTATGCAGCCTCTGCTGAACATGCTAAGCAGGGTCAGCATTGAGGAAGGCTGTTAACCATGGTGTGTTGGCGGTAAGCATCAAATCCCCAAAACTAAAATGAGAAAACTTTCTGCCATGCTTTTGCTTTCCATTTCCTTTTTACTGGCAAATAACACTCATCTACATCTGTCCAAGGAATCGTGTCATACCACTACAAACATAAAGAGATTTTGAGTAGGTCCCCATTCACATCTGAAATACACCGCTTGAGAAAATAACAGGAAATAGCAGAGCAAAGATGGTTTCCAAGAAGCACCGAGCCAAATCAGCACTTTGTTCTTTGTGGGTAAATTAAAAAATCGTCTCTGCTGCTCTGTGGAGCAGGGTGAAATGTAGCAGAATGACTTATATTTCTGCAGAACTTTGCATTTGCAAATACTGACTGCATTTTCATTTGTTTCCAGTAACAAAAACAGGTTGGATAGGCTAGTTAAGAGTGGAATTAATTTGAAAGCTAAGCAATGATAGCTGCACGTACAAGGCAGCATCCCTTCCTCCTTCTGAGGGATGAGTTCCTCTATCCTGAAATAGGTATCAAAGCTAGAGGGAACGAATCATTTTCTGAATTGTCTGTTTCTCTTTATTGACTATTGACCATTTGCTGAGAGAAGCTGGCTGGAATTTATAGTGTGATTCATTTTACTTTGTCAATTACTTCTGAGCTCTCTTCAATAAGAAAAGCAAAGCTGTGTAACAATGCCATCGTGGGATTCCATCTTTATTGTCTCAATAATTCAGTCTATTCATTTTCATTGGGAAAAAACAGACTTTCCATGCTTTAGCACTAAATTTTTAGCTTGGGTTCTAGAGGTTAAACTACATGCTTTTTGTTAACTTTAATATCCCAATATCTAGCATAGGTACTGCTAAATGACTACTACAAATTGGTCTGGAATGTTGAGGCCATATTTCAGGGCATGAGACCAGAGAGTAAAAATCCCTATATGCAAGGCTTTGCAGGCTTCAGAAAATAAAAATGGGGAGGAGGAAAGAAAAAGAAATGAAATTAAGGACTTTCTGTCTATGAGCTTTAGCTTTCAGATTTTTTTAGATATTCACCAATGAAATCAGTGAAATATTCTTGAGCAACAGTTAATTTTTAAGCTGACGATATTCAAAATACTACCCAAGGAACACTGAAAGTGGTACTGGAAAATGTGATCTGAGATGCTGTAACTTACCCTGAGCATGTTACGAGGAAGACTGTGGCTGCTATGGGTATGGTCTGTGCTCTGGGGCACCAGGGTCACACTTTGTGGTTAAATCTTGTTTTCCATGATACAGACACTTCCAATACCTAGCGGCAAAGGAAGACTATTCAAGCTAGGGTAAACATGTAGTGATACTCCTCATAAATACTCTCCCAGTCTCCAGCTTCCATAACCATTTGTCCCTGCTGCAGCCATGAAAACATAGCCGTGTCTGCTGCCAAGGTCACACAAAAAGACCTCTCCTACTCACAGTATCATGAGAACAATTTTGTTCGCATAATGCACCAACTACACTACATAAAGAGCACCCCAACCTACTCATTTAGATTCACATAGTACATAAAGTGTTGATATGAACAGAAAGAGGGCACTTAACCTTCATGATAGTTAAAGGAGGCCTCAAATTGGAAGACAACTCTTGTATACCGTACGTACCCAGCAAACTCATAGATGGTACCCAAGGCTCAGTTCTAACCTGCTGGCAAATATTGTGTTCAATGCAGGAAAATGGTCTAGGGAGCCTGAAAACCCATCACTACTACACTTCTTGGCCTTGGAGTTGATTCAGATGTTGGCTAAGCTTATTCAAGCACAGATCTGAACATGTGCTAGTTTACAACAACCCCAGCACCACTCAGGCAGGAGTCACTGGAATACACCAGCCACACCACCTATATCAGAGGATTGTGAAAGAGTTATTTGGCAGGTTTGACACCACCCTGAATTCCTTAAAGAGGGGAATCCTAATCTACCTACCTCAGTATTCTTCAATATTATATAAACTGCAACTGTTGAAAGTAGTGTTTGTGCCCTGCAAGGTGACTCCTAATTAGAACTGAGACTTGGTAGGCAGGAACCTATTACAGAAGGCAGAGTAATATATGAAATTATATAGAAGTGGGGAATATAAATTAACTTCCTCAGATTTAAAAAGAACTTATCCCTGGATAAGAGCTGTGGTGTTAGACGACACATCTTAGGGTCTAGTCTACATGTAGTTCTTGTAGAAGCATTACTACTTTCTAGAAGCGTAAGTTATATTTTGTTTAAATGAAATATTATTCTGTTACAAGTCCTAGTGGCTAGTACATTCTTACCGAGAATCTCATTGAGGCAAAGAAGTCTTTTTATCATGCCTAACTATGCATATTCTCCTGTCCCAGTTATCTCAACAGGTATTTTGTATTTGGTGGAAAAACTTTTGCACTTTGATAAGCACCTAGTTAAAGCATTTTGTTTTGTGCAGTCAAAAGACATGCATTTTTTTTTTTACATGCAATGACATAATCTTCGTGAAACTGACTTTTTTTCTTACTAAGTCTGATACAAGGTATACATTACTTTGTATAGAATAAATTTTTTGCTGGTGTTAGCAAACATGAGCTTACTCAAGCCCATGTCTGGAACTAAACGAAGTTTTCAGAGACAGAGGGGAAAAACATACAGCTGTTTATTCTGAATAGTTCTTCTGATAGTTTCCTCTCTTAGTTTCCATTTAAGCATTTTTTTCCCCTAGGACAGAAGCATAGCCTGCCACTACCACATATTTCAGCTACAGGTTCTCAAAGAGTCAAAGGAGGGTTATTTTTCAAGTCAACCAAAGCATTAGCAAAACAATGGAGTTCTGACCTACTGGGATGAAGATTTGATAAAAACGTTGATAAGGACTACAGAAAATTGTTCTGGTTCACAAAATGTGCCTATAAAAATTGATCTTGATACATGTTCAAGTAGATTGTTTTATGCACCTGTTACTGGATTTTGTTTTCTCATTCATATCCACTGCAACTCCCACCTAGAAAATACATATGTATTACTTTGGAATGACTAACAGGTTAAGCAAAATTGATCATATCAGTAACACCTGCCTAAGAGATAGTTAAAAAAATGTAATCCACATATAGATTTAGACCAACACCTGGAATTCTAACTGTACATATTTTCACCTAATAAATAACCAAGCTCCAAATAAATGCTAACAAACCCACCACAAGAGTACAATGTTGTAAACCTGTACCCCAGCTCTCTACGAAACAGCTTCAAGGGCTGCAATGTGAAAGCAGGCTTTAGTGCTGCTTCCATTTACCCTTTCTATGCCCCAATTTGACATGACCTTGCCAGTGCCGGAAGTCATCAAATCTGGAGGAAGCGCCTTCTCCAACTGTTCCGATTTCCCAAGGAAAAAAGGCCTTTGTCATCATATTTTGTGTATGAGTGCCTATTCCGCTGTTTTCACTTCCTCTTCGAGTAACTCTCGAATCCAGTGTTTGCTTTTCAACTAAATTTGAAAGTGAATCACAGGTTTCAAGATACAAAGTTGTCAGAAATTTAATGGAAGTAGGTAGCCAGCTAGGAAGAAGAGGAGATCCAAGTGGTGCCTCCAGCCATGGAAAAAGATGTAGCAAAAGCCCCATTCTTATCAGACATCAGATGATCCATCTAGGACAGATACAAAGACCATCCAGGCCAGGGGAAAAACTTGCATGACACACAAATCCACTGGAAACCAGGCTTCACTGATTCCACTGCTCATGGACCTACTTGCTCATTTCTCTTAGACTTTCCTACTACACAGAGAGCTAGAGTTCCCTAAATTATCTGCTCATGCCGTTCACAGTCCAAGTTATACTTCAACTACATCTTCTTAAAAACTCCAATGTATATTTAATGCGGACTTTTTTCCACACTCATAATTGATCTCCTTAGTGCCCCAAAGCACTAAACAGTTCTTCAAATACCCTTTTTCCACCTATCTACAATCTCTTTTTCAGTGTAAGAAACCATCTTCACATGTGGCCTTATTTAAAATGTGATTCTGCTCACTGGCATTATTTTGTAAAATTATATGAGTCAGTCTTTTTCTGTTTGTTGAGCTTAGATATTCAAGTTCTCAAATTATATTAATTTATCTTCTGTGCAGGCAGAAGTCTTGCCTGTGATGCCATATGCTGGTGAGCTATCAACAGGGCTTCACGTTATGTACAGATGAATTCTTCTACATCTAGCAATGCCAGTGGATAGGATTATCAACCTCAGAAGTTCCTCATGACTCTTCAGATGTGCTAACAGAAGAGTTTATGGGAGTACTGCTGACTCAGGTGAGGCAAAGCCAGCTGCCATATCACAGACCAGGATTTTAAACTGCTTAAAATAACCTACCTAATTGTGCTTAATATGAATTAGGAAGAAATCACAAAACCTGCTCTGCAACAGGTCAGTATGTAGCAGCTAGAAGGACCCATGTGGCTGTGGATGGAAAATCTCTTTCCTCTGCACATCTGCATCTGGAACATCTGTCCATTTTCTAAACTAGCCAAGGCTGCAGCTACTGTTGTCCTAAGAAAACCCAGAAACAGAAATGGAGTCTTTAAGACTCCAAAAACACCTACCTAAATAAAGGAAACCATATTTCTCTGGCAACGCAGACATTATAAGGCCCAAGTTTATTGCACTTTTCATAGAGCAAAACACTTTTTGGCACATTCTCTGATCCCATAAACATGACTGTGAAGGAGTGAAAATTTAATATGCAGAACAACTGTTAAAACTCAGCTTTCAACCTAAGAGTACTAATCAGTACTCATCAGCTGTAGGAAGCAAGTTTTGCACATTCTTTCACAGTTTCAGTGGCCTTATTTAAAAAACAAATACTTATACACAAAAAGACACGTGCTCACCTAGACCTCAAGTAAATCTAAAATTGCATCGTTTTGATATTTGAAACTTAGCATGTATCTTCTAGATGAACAACTACCTTGTTCTGTCGCAGACACTCAAAACTCGTGTGCGTTTCATACCTCTTCAGCACCAAGTACAGTACATTCCACCTTCAGAAGCATACAAGAATGTTTTAAGACGGTGTTATCTGAAAGAGCACCAAGACAACTGTACCCAAGTACTCCATCTACATGTAAGAGGCACAGCCTCATATTCACTACAAAGGAGAGGCATGCGTTCGTATTGTAATAGCTATCATCTCACTGTAGACTTTCATAAACCCAAAGTACAGCTACTGCCTGTGCCTTGTCTTTGCTAGTGTCCACTGAAGTGAGAGCTATCCCCATCTGAAGAAATTCTCAGCAATGGAACTCATGAAGACTAGTGTCTTGGACATCTGTGCCTCGAAGAAGAGCTTGAATGAATTTTCAGTTATCTAATAAGAAATGAGTTCACACTGCAAGCTTTCCATTACTAGAAGGTAGTAGTAGTATCTCTTTCCTCCTCCCAGCCATCCATTTTCATAAAATTACTAGGAAGCTGGAATGTTGGAGTCCTCTTTCTTCCATATGAAGTGAAATGACCAACAGGGTTCCATGTTATTGGTGCTGAATGTTGGAATAGACAGAGTATGATTACATAAGCCTTATTTCTTTAGAGAATCAGGCTGAAAGAATCATTCCCCACACCCTTTTTGCACTTAAAAAGACAGCTATTAACTCACTGATCTATGTCCTACAGACAAAGGAGGTGAAGAAACAAAGCAAGTAAGCAATGATGTTAACTGAGGAATAAATTCTTCTTTGGTAGTCAGATGGAAGAAATGTCTCTGAGGAAATTTAATCACCACACCCTGCTAGTTATTAAAAGACTGTGTGGAAGCCATGGCTGGGCAACTGCTTATGCAAACTTAGGAAAATGTTTGTTTAATAAAAAGATTAAACAAAAGGTTTCATGACAATGTCTGCTGTGTCTAACAGGACTGGACAGTTACAGAAAACCTGATCTTGCATTCAGGTCCATCTAGGTAGACTATTGTGTCTGTGTGGAGCACACAGATTTGTGCACACACAGGCTAACTGAAGGGTTCAAGCTCCAGGGAAAAAAAGAAAAGACTATATTTTTTGTCTACAGGATGTTACAAAAAACAAGCTTAGAAAATCAGTTCTGCTGTGGATCAAGGCTTACATGCATGTATACTTTCTAGGTAAAGCAGAGTTGCAACTTACTCTATTTGAAGGACTTGTTGCTTTGCAAACTTTTAAAGGAAGACTTTTCATGTGCATCTGCATAAAAAAATTGTAAATTGAGATTTGCTGCAAAATACATATTTTTGAAATGTGGGGCTGTAGGGAAAGCAATCAATAGATATACAAAATTTACAAGTAAAATTCCTGCTATGAATACATAGTAGAAACAAGCAATGCTACAGAACTCTCATGGTTACATTTTGACCATCCCACTGAATGGTACTGTTCATATTCTTCAAAAATATTAGAAGTGGGATGTCACGTGTAGCTACTGTGATTCATTTAATTTTTTTTGTCTTTTTCCAACTAAGCATTTTCACAGGGGAAAAACAATGATGTCATCAAGTTCTGCTCTCTGCCGAGGCTGAGTAACTGCAAGGTTTCATGCTGATTTGTTGATTAGAAAATTTCAATCAGTGATATTATTCATAAAAGTAGGTTCGCTTGCTATTACTTTGTGGAAGTTCATGAGGAAGACAGAAGTACCTCATGACCTGCTTGTAGACCACAGCCAGGGGATGAAGGATCACTCAACTTTCCAGGATACTTAAAAGGAGAACCAGAATTAGACACACCTCTTATTTGAATAAAACAATGTAGTATTTTATTGGGAGTTCTTGTTTGCGACATGATCTTCCTAGTTAGAAGAAACAGACCCAGATTAGAATGAGACAGATTAAATTCTGCCTTCTCCACTGTGCTGCAGTCTTTCCCTCTACAACTATTGATCCAAATATTTAAAAATCTAGGAAAACTCATACAACTCCATATTAAAATTATTAAATAATTAAGCAACATTTTCAATTTTCAGGCACAAAGGACAAAGCCAGTTGTTGCCATCTTCATCACTTAAGCTGCTTGTCATTGCGATGTTTAAGAAAAAGGGCTCAGATCCTGAGTTATTTGTGCCCAGCTCTGGCTCCAGTTTGGATCTGACCTTAACCAAGCAGACACCAGTGAGTTGCTACTCAAGACTGCCACCTCCTGTCTTAAATCCCTAGTCACTCACTGGCTGATTAGTAACCTGATCAGGGTGCTTCTCCTAATACTCCCCTTTGCTTGTAAAGCTAATTCGATGTAGAAAGGATGTTCAAAAATAATCAGTCACAAATATTTACATGTTACAGGAAGCAGAGCAACTATGCAATATGTTGTATCCATCTTGCAGTTATATTTTCATGGATATCCAAAGATATTAGACTTAATGAAAATCCAAAAAAGAGATTATCTCTTTCTCAAGCAGCACTGTGCTGTGTCTCACTGTTCTGTGTTTCAACAGACAGGCCTATTCATTTTATTATGCACATTAATCAATTGCCAGATAACAATACATTACTGACATCTGAAACGTGCAACTGCATTTATAAACTGTTGATTAAAGAGAGAAAGATTAAAGGGAGAAAGGTTGCATTTTTTTCCCGACAATTAATACTAACTTTAAGTACAAGTGTCATCAAAACTGCCAAAATTGAGAAATTAGAGGACAGTCTTATGCTTTGCACAACTTTAGATGTCTGACAGTTCTTTGCTTCTAACCAATTAAGCGACAACCTTGTAGTCTTTTATGCACATCTGAGACTTTCTCTTCATGTGTCTGGTTACTGGAATCCAAATAAATGCACATTCCTGTCTTATTATCTAGTTTGAGACCTCAATATTCTCCTTGTAAGGAAGCATAAAAATTCTCACACAATTTTGACTACACCAAATCTTCACCTGCAATTTACAAAAAAACCTTTTCCCTCTGCTTTGCCTTATTTCATTTGAAATACAGGACAAATAATCTCGGCAAAATTGATAATCGAAATTTCAGATCTTTTTCAGCATAATGAGAGAAGAGGTTTTCCTTATTTTAAGCTAGTGGTGCATCCACTTGTTTGAGCTATTTCCCCATTTTCATTCTCAGGGAGTTTTTCGTCTTCGTTTAACCAGGGTAGTTTCCAGAGGTCTGCAGTTAGGAATTTCAAGGGCAGTACTCACTAGTTCTCACTTCAACATTGAACATATTATTTCTCTCATGCCACAGCAGTAGGAAGAAGAAAAAAAAAGGGGGAGGGCCTAAAAGAGAAAGCACATTGGTTTTGAAGCAGGTCTTGGGTTGCTTTCGTATAATAAAGTCCTTACGACTAAATAGAGTATGGTAAAAAAGTAATTGTGCTGAGTATCTGCACTGCACATAAATCAATTGCCTTTCCAAGTGTCCAGCATTTCTGGTAAATCCATTTGGTCTTTGTTAAAAACAAAAGGCTTTAAAAACCACAAGTCTCTTGAAAAAAAAGCAAGAGGTACAATTCCAACCATATAGCAATATCATATATGGCCAATTCTTATGCCTTCTGGAAAAGCTACTTAATGAAAGACATTGCAGTTCATTCTGAAATGTCTCTCATTTAGACAAACCTCCTTGGCCTTCAAAGTATTATACAGAGCTCTCCAAGCACTGCAGGAGCAGCATTGTCCGGCAGGAGAGCTTGAAAAACCCTGTAGCACAGCAGCACAGTAGACTTTCCTGCATCCCACACACCAGGAAACCAAGGTACAGATGTTTCCATCTCCTAACCACTTGCATGCTGCATGCTTGCACGATTGAATCAGTCAGGATTGAATCTCTCCAATATCCCTGGACATGGTCTATTTACTAAGCCCACAGGTCCTACTTCCATGCTGCACGCTGCTCTGAAATTTCTGGTCACATCTCAACTTGCTTCAGTCACTGCAACTCAGAAAATCACAGAATCACAGAATGGTTTGTGTTTGAGGAGACCTTCAAAGATCATCTAGTCCAACCCTCTGTCATGGGCAGGGACACCTTTCACTAGATCAGGTTGCTCAAAGCCCCATCCAACCTGACCTTGAACACTTCCAGTGATGTGGCATCCACAACTTCTCTGGGCAACCTGATCCAGTGTCTCACCACCCTCATCATAAAAAATGTCTTCATTATGTCCAACCTAAACCTACCCTCTTTCAGTTTAAAACCATTGCCCCTTGTCCAGTCACTACAGGCCTTGGGAAAAAGCCTTTCTCCACCTTTCTTATAAGCCCCCTTTATATATTGAAAGGCCAAATCTCCCTGGAGCTTTTTCTTCTCCAGAGTGAACAACCTTTCCTCATAGAAGAAATGGAAAAAACACTACTTTCTCGTTTCTAGTATGTACAGAACATTTTTTTTCCTCAAATGAATTAAAATAACAGATCCTTATAACACACTTCAACACTTTCATTTACCCTCCCCATAACCCATCCTCATGTGGAGCTAGACTCGATATAGTCCTGCATACATCCTCAAATATACACCTGATCTTGAATCACCTATATCGGTGGAACATTACAGGATGTCGTCTCTATGAAGACTATACATGAGCTGTTAAGTACGTAATAATTGTTACAGATCAATCTATCACAATGGGGTGCTGACAATAATTTTGATCACAAATGCAATATCCTTATTGTCACATATACATGTACACAAATGGAAGCTATCTCAATTACCAGTGACTTCATTTTGTTCAAGTCATACTTTATTAACAAAGTCATTACTGCAAGTAAATACAGACTATTTCAATAATACACATAAATTACTGTTACCTCAGGTATCATGTTCTCTGGGGCTTTTCTTCTGTTCTAAGTATTCCTATTAAAAATAACATAAGGGCTAGTCTTAAAATCCAATAGCATGTAACAGTATTTTCTTTCTAAACAACAGCATTCCATCATTGTGTTTTTACAGCAACCAAGCATATATCCATGTAAAAGTATTCTGTAAAAACTGAATTAGAAAATGAAGAAAAGAGATAAAGAATGGTAAAAAAAAAAGCCACTAATCAATTTGTTAAAAGTAACATTCACTCGTATGGGGCTTAACTTCACAGCAACAAAGAATGAATTCATTTGAAACCACATTCTTTGCAAATTTGAGGTGCAAAGAGACTTCAGCTATCAGAACTCTACCATCAGCAAATTACATCAAAACACTATTTTGTGTATGCTGTGGGTGAGTTTTGCAAACTGCATTTATTTTTTAACAAGTCAATATTCAAGCTCACAGTATTAAAAAATCAGTGTTGTGGTTAATGCACAGGACTGGGCATCAGATGATTTAGCTTCTAGTCTTGGCTCTGTCTCAGACTTTCCCTATGAGATAATCAATTACAATTCTCTTTTCAGAGGTGCCATCTAATTTTGGATAACCCAGCTTTGCCAGCCAGACTTTAATATCTGGAACCCAATTTTCAGAAAATGGTTTAATTGACTTCAGCTGGTATAAAAAGAACTCAAAATCTTTGGAAATCAGATTCCTGAAACTGAACTTCCATTGGTTGCCATTCATATCTCTGCAAAGTGTCCACAAAATGTTACCAGTGACATAAGTGGAGAATTCAGATTTATTAATACTTTGCATCCACTGCACATACCTAAACAACCACAAAACATTTACAGCAATGGAGAGCAGGGTCCCAAGCATCCAGAGGCTTGCCATGAGTGAGGTGTCCAGTGTCCAACACACTTCATCTGCACATTTCAGTGCTTCAGTTTAGGTCATCAGAAATTAAAGTGTTTCAAGTAAGAAGCCATAGCTGAAAAGGCAGATTTTCTTCACCATAAAACTATTTGTGGCCCCTAACATTCACTGAAATCAACATAAGTATATGCCCTACAAGGATCTGGACCTTTGTGACGAAGCATCATCACATATACAGTGATCAAAATTAATTTTGATTTGCAGTGTCTGAACTCTATAACTTTGTTTGAAGTTGTGTTTTAAAAATTTTGAATGGCTGATGCCATATATGCTAGAGCTGCTATAGAGCTGAGATAGGACAAGGGATAATGGTTTTAAACTAAAAGAGGGTAGATTTTGACTAGATATAAGGAAGAAATTTTTTACAACAAGGGTGGTGAAACACTGGCACAGGTTGCCCAGAGAGGTGGTGGGTGCCCCATCCCTGGAAACATTCAAGGTCAGGTTGGACGGGGCTCTGAGCACTCTGATGTAGTTGAAGGTGTCCTCGATCACTGCAGAGGGCTTGGACTAGACAACCTTTAATGGTCCCTTCCAACTCAAACTACTCTATGACTCTGTGATTCTAGTCTATGCTACATGGAAGTAAACTTGGGTTGAATTTAAAAAAACAAAGTGACCTTTACAATGTGTTCTTATGTTTGTCTATAAACAAGTCAACAAAAATAAAAGTTCATACTCTGTAACCCTGTGACACTACAGAGGAAAAATGTTTTTCTCCACCTCATGAAGGAACGTTACTGAAAAATCCCCTACACTAAAACCCTGTCCTCATCATATTTTAATTAAACAGCCAAATATCTCACTCAGGAATCCTAGTGTAACCTACGCTGGATCCTACCATCTGTGTGAAGATGTTTTGCAATTATGCCAGCACTTCCAGCTCAGATGACTCAGAAGAGGTGGTGCTTACAGGGAGGAGAATCCACACTCTTGTCCTTCACAGAAATCCAGGCCTGCTGAGCACTCTTGTCCAAGGCAGTTTGACACCAGAGTTGTCTTTTCTTAGCAGGAAAATTATCCTGCATAGGCTACCATGACTACATTTCTGGCACCGGAGCGAGGTTGGTTTTGATAACCAGCAAAGTTAGATATTCAAGATTTGGTAAAAGTCAGAGTCCCTTAATGCAAATGAGGTAGTCGTAAAATGTTGGAGGTGTGTCTGTTGAGGGCTTACCTGCCCTTTAAACCATGATGTATTTAGAAGCATTCAGACTTCCTGAATGTTTTTAACTTACTATACCTACTGTTGCATAAATCCAGCAAATGATACCTAGTGTTTAGTCAATTCTAAGGGACACTTTCCATGAAAATTTCTAATCTTCTATTTTTGGTGAAGTAATGACCTAATTCTGAGGCAAAGGTAAAATGCCTCAATAAGAAACAAAACAGATACATGAAGAGAAAAGATTAATACTAATACTTAGGTAGAATGTCTTTCCCCTGCTCTGTCAAAACAACATTGGAACTGGCCTCATCAACATAGCTACTGGCCTCAGTTTCCCCAGACAGCAGAGTTGGCATGTGCAAATCCTGTACACCTACACTGACAGAGAGGGCTCTGTGAGAAGTGCAGGTGGGACTAAGAAACACACTGTTTGCTGTGCTGTCTATGAAATGTCATCTGTTCCTCCTACACCTGCCTTTCTCTGCTATACTGAGCAGAGCTGTGGTACAGCTGTCCCAATAATTAATTTCCCCTTTCCGTTCTGAGTATTTCCTGCCTCTGTTTGTATGGTTTCTCTATGCCTGCACATTAGGATAAGCACGGAGCACTTAATTGGCAAGTTCATAAAAATCTATTAAACTCAGTATAAGATAGTTGTAGTACTTTATCTGACAAGCTTCAGCACTCTGCTTAGTCATCATACTTTTAATTGCCTTCTATCACGAAGACTTGGTCTCTCACAGAAGTCACAGCAAGTCACCACACCTTCTACTAGGAAACTGTGGGTAGTTCTCTCCATGGCTTTACAAGCAGCAGTGAGTGGACACTACCTTTTTGGAAGAGAAATCTTCTATTTACACAATATTATGCAAAAATTACTCTGCAACATACTGCAAAAAGTTAGGTTATGAAGTATATATACAAATACTCTAAAAATAGAAAAAAAATTATTTTCTTCTGCTTGCTTATTTCTTTACAACCTTCTAAGCAAGTCGCACTAACTAGAAAATGCACAGAATGGAACGGGTGCAATATATAAACAAAGAAGATAATTCAAGTGTGTATGGTACCCTGTCTTTTCACCCATGAATTAACTGATTTTTAACCTTTTCTGCTTTAAGATTTCTTTGCATGATATGACTGACCTACAAAAGAAATACCAATTCCTTTGTATTTTGGGTATAGTTAAATTATCTAGAATCTCTGTGTCTGTGATTTATTTATAAATACACTGTATTATTAGCACAGTTCGAGTACTTCACAAATACTGACACTCCGCAGGATCTCTGGGATGTTATGCTGTTCCTCAATGCCACTCATGCAGACAACAGCTCTCCTTCTCTACTGACACACCAGTGGTTGCACTGGCATGGAGGAGACATTCTCTGTTACTGTGCTGGCAGCAAATGACGCTGGCAAGTACAGACCATGGCAAAACTTCCCTCCCTGCTACTATCAAGGTTGCCACCATGCTCTGCAACTTTCTTCTTACAGCCACTGCTTTTTTTGTCTTTATAACCAGAAGTAGTATCTCAGTTCAACTAAACTACTAAAGTAAGTTTTAAAATAGATTTCCATTCAAACCACACTATACTTCCTCTCCCACATTGTACATGACCTTTAATAAAACAGCAAAATCTTTTAAGGCTCTCCCAACAACTGACAGTAATAGTTAGTAGCAGCAACAGTGATGGATTTACTGGCTATATGGCACAGTACATAAGTTCCTCCTTAATTGACCTACTTCCGGTACAGAACTTGCATCCTTTTGATATGTAATCTTATATGCTATCTAGAAGCAACAAATTAACCATTTATTTTGCAGTGATCAGCAGACTTTCAATATTACTTTAATTACACTGTAATTTCTGACTGCAGTTCTCAAGCTAACCCTTTGTCATACAGTGTTTTCTTTAACTAAATAGTCTAAATCCCTGGTAGGAAAAGGCTCACATGATAAAAGTTACAGGGGATGCATATTAATGCAATAAAATAAAAATCTTAAACATACATAAGGATCTAGCGCACATCTAATCTCAGAAAAGTTACTGAAGGCAGTTCGCTCTTCAGCTTGCTCTTTTTTTCTTCAGGTCTGCCAAATTAAACATAGTTTGCCTCAGAGCAGAGTAAATCTTGCCATCACTGTACATGAGGAGGCATAGCTGAAGCATTCTGTCTGACAAATCAAGAGATGATTTGAACCAAAAATGAAACATTTCGCATTCAGAGATTGCAGATGCTTTATTTGTGAGCATTAGTATGATATGGCATGATACCTTATCCAGTTTATTGAAACTGTAGGCAGTTTTAGTGATGTGTCCAGAATTACCCAGCAAGTCTAACAGTAGAGCAGCTAACAGGGTGTAGTTCCCCTGTCTGAGCTCTCTGTGCAGGGCTCAACAAGCTGAGTGATTTCAGATACACAGATTAACTAAGTTTTCTGGATAAAGAGCAGGCTTTTAAGGCAATTGCTTTACGCATCTGGCTCCAACCAGCAATGTAAACCCTTTACTTGTATAAATATCAAAATGTCATGCCCTGAAAAAGAGATTAAAATACAAACGCTGAGTATATCTATATTAGAAAGCAATTCATAACCAGGTAAAACTGCTACTGCTCCAGAGTGACTAGGATGTCCCTCCATTATAGCTGCATGGCACTGGATTAGTCCATGTTTGTTTGCATAGCCTCTTCATCCTACTAGGTAATGCCCTATCTTCTCATTCTCAATATCTGGATGTGATTAAAGTAAAAAAAAAGTCAAGTATTATGGCCTATATTCTGGTATTAAAATTGTTCCCATTAGTCTGTAAAATTCAAGGCAGAAAAAAACATTGCAACCACCATTATTTATACATAAGTCTTATAACTATACAAAATACCTTGTGCTTCTAATTGTAATAGCGGATTGATATAGCTCATGGCACAGAAGTAAAAAGGGGGGGGGTTTGTTCCCAACTTCTCTAGTTTCATGGAAGTCAGTGGAATTTTGGGCAACACAAAAAAAATACCAGGCTGTCAGAGGCAAGCCAGGAGATCATACTTATTCTTTCCTTTGTTTGGGAGTCCACCAGACAAATGCAAACTGTTTGCCAAGCAGACCTGGGCAAAACCTCTCGGGGAGAGTAAAAGCTCTTCCAGGACGTTGAGCTGTGAAATAACATAATATTAATGATAAATAGTTCTTTAACAGCTGCCTAACTTCGCTCTGTGCAAGGAGAGCTGGCAGATGAACCCATCGCGTCGCAGGCTGCTGGGAAGGGAAGGTGTGAGAGGAGCGGGCGGGCAGCCCCCCACCTCTGAGGCAGGAGGGCAGGCAGCTCCCCACCGCGGAGGCAGGCGGGCGGGCAGGCGGGCGGGTAGCCCGCGGGCCTGCGGCCTGCTCTCCTCAGGATGCGAAGGACCGCTGCTCCCGCCCGGCTCCCTGCCACGGCTGCCCCGGGTACCGCATGCATGCGCTCCTGCGGCGGTAGAGGAGCTGTCTGTCTGTCACGACAGCACAAACAGCCGAGGGGAGCTCGGTGACCGCCCCCGCCGAGGCACCGTCCCCGTCTCGGTCTCGGCATCGGCGAAACGCGAAAGGAAAAAAATAAATCCGGTTATTTGCCTCGATTTTCGTGTCGCTTTCCTGTCCGGGAGCGCCCCGGTGTCTGGCCCGGAGAGCGGGGCGGCCTGTGGGGACGGGGAAGGCCACGGGGCGCGGAGACGCCGCCATGGCAACGGGGGCGGGCGGGGCGGGAAGGGGCGGGCGGCGGGGGAGGGGGGGTGTCGCCACGCTGATTGGGCAGCGGCGGGCGCTGACGCCTTCCGGCGTGCGCGCGCGGCGGGAGGCAGGGCGGGCGCGCGGGTGGGGGGGCCCCGGCGGTGGCGGCGGCGGAGGCGGTCGGGGCGGCGGCGGCGGCCGGGTCTGTGTCGGTGCGGGGCGGCGGCGGCGGCGCGCAGGGATGGACACACTGGGCAGGAAGGTGGTGGTGTGCGACAACGGCACTGGGGTGAGTCGCTCCGGCCCGGGGACCCGCCCTGCCGCCGGGGCGGGGGAGGGGGAAAGGGGAAGCAGGGCGACTCCCCCCCGACCCGGCCCGGCTTCCTGCCGGCACGCCCGCGGGCCGCGCCCGGCCGGCTGCCGCCGCTACCGGGCCCGGCCGCCTTCCCCCCAGCGCCGAGGCGCTGCCTGGGGCCGGCAAAGGGCCGCGCCGCCCTCCGCCAGCCCCGGCCCGCGGGCAGCCGCTGGAGCGCGGGAGGCCGGTGCGGGCCTGCGGAATGAATGGGCGGGGGGAGCGCGGCGCGGATAACTGGCAGTCCCGGCGGTTTGCCGGTTGTTCGCTTATTTCTAAACTGGCTGAGCAAAATCGGCCGTCGGGGGTCTTCAGTGCTGCGTCTGCTGCGTGGGTATTGTGCTGTGCCCCCACCCCCCCGGCATTTTGCTGATTTACTGTGAATATCTTATTGCTCTACATGACCTGAGCTATAGCAACGAGCACTTAACCAAAAATACAATTTTTAAAAAATTGTGAATGAACGCATTATACATTCAGCAACTAGGGATATGCCCTTTCTATGTAGGGTTATTAGTTTTAGGGAAACGTGAGGGGTTTGTTGGGGTTTTTTGTTTGGTTTTTTTTGCAACTACTTGTTAAAATGGAGCATCATCCTTTCGTTAATACCTTCCTGATCTGCAGCATACTCAAAATTGTCTTTTTTTTTTTTTTTTTAATTGAGAGCCCCAAACGTCTTTTCTCCATCCTTTCACCTTTTGTGCCCTCTGTGAACTGCAGGCACTAGAAATTCATCCTTTTGTCAGTGGTTTGCAGGCTTTGAGGCGCCTCGACAGGAAGTGGAAAAAAATACCATTTTAGAGCAAATAGATACCATGCTATAGGTGGATGTTCCCCCTCGGTAATTTTGTGTAGCAGTTCTAGGGTTTCCCACAATAAAGAACTATTGTGTGGAGAGTTAACACAACTGACAGCATGTAAAGGTCTCTTGAATGGTCAAAAAAAAAAAAGTGATTTTAAAAAAATGAACACTTGGAATAAAGTTGTTTTTTTTTTTTTTAAAAAGCCAAAGGGAGACTAGTTGAGGCAAAGGATGTCATTGATAGAGATTCAGCATCCTGAGTTGGAGGGGCTGCAATTAGCATCTGAAATGACTGGAATGGTTCAGGAAGAACAGCATCATGTTTGACAGTTTGGGGGTTTGACAGTTCTGATGTCTTCTCATTTTCCCTCCTTTAGGAAAAACCTCTCTTTCATAGGGCTGGGGTCTGGAGCCCTTGGACACCTTTTACACTATCATTTAGAAAAAGGAAAATAAAAAAAGAACACATTTACTGTTTTCTTCTTACAAAGGATGTGGAAGCTTTTTTTGTTTTTGTTTAGTACTCTTATTTTAAGGCCCATATAAAAAAAAAAGTTAGAGCTTCATCCTTTAGTGTGGTCCTTTACCTAGCAATAAATCATTGAGTTGTAAAATGTTTCGTAAACAGGTAGTGAGAGCAGTATTGTGCTGTGGCCGGTCTTGGTAAGGTGTGAGGTGTGGGCTAGAAGCAATTATTTATACCCAATTTCCCAAGCTGGGTTTGTAACACACATTTTCGTACAGTGTAACATATCTCTGTGTGCTTTTAAATCAAGAGACATCTTGGAACGATAAGTTTTTTTTCCTCTGCGAGTTGTATGCAGGACATAAATGACCATAACAGCAGAAGGTGCCTTTATAGTGCTGTCGCAGTGCCAAGAGGAGGGGCCTGTGTCACTTCAGCTTGTGTTGCTTTGGGTTGTGTTTGGCCTCTAAGGAGAACAATGTGCGTATGGAAGTACCCTGGCCACAGAGTTCATTGCGTGGGATAGTAGAGTATCAAGAAATAATTGTTAAATTGGTAAACTCAAAACATTTAGGTTGAACTGGGATAATTAAAATAGAATTGGGATAATTAAACTGGAAGAAAATTCCATTCAGTAAATCTTTTGATCCTTAACTGCATGTTGAGATTATTGTCCTATATTGTCAAACCAGTATTTTTATAATAATATTTTTTCTTTACGACAAAGAAGAGATGCTTTATGTCGGAGTGATTTCTGATACGCTGCAATATGTCATACTTAAAGCCATGATTGCAGTTAAATCTCTTGCTAGGTGCCAGAAATATTACATAAAAATGGTGAATATCTTAGAAAAATCGGATGTGATTTTAACTTTAGGCTTGTCTTTGAAATTTACTGTCCCTGTTGCGCTGCAGTAGAACTTGTAACGTATCTGCCTGCAACTGATCTTTGAGGAAGAAGTGACTAGAAGGAAGTTCTTGCGACACGTAATGTAGGGGAGAGACAGGCAGTGGCACATCAAAGGTCTAAAGCATTAGAGATGGATGTTCTTATTGTTATGGGACAAATGGTAAGTTATTTAGTGGCCTGTAAAATTGCTCTAATTGTATTTAGGGTTTTTCTTTGAGAGTTGCATCAATGGAAAGAATCAGGCTCATAGACCTGATAAGAATATTAGCATTCTTTTTAAAACTCATCACGTGACCTGTTTGTGAGCTTCCTCATTCTTTTCGTTTGAAAGAGTACTTATACATACAAGTTCTTACTGTTTGATGACTCAGTAGGAAGTGAAAGAGTCAGTATAAACCACACTGAAATGGAGAAGAAACTATATATGGTAAAACTTATTACATACGTGGTCTTGCACACAGGCAAGCTAAGTAGCTATTCTTAAAACATTCTGAATGTGTCGCAAATGTGTGCAAAAATTAATGATGATGAGCTCTTGGCTTCCTTGCGGAGATGCGTAAATTCATTGAGTGTTGGTGTTATTGTTCGAGACATGATGTATACTGAGCATTGTACTGAAATCATATGATAATTGTTCCACAGGGTGTGCACAATAAGAGATGGTAGAGAAACAAACACACTGTACACGTTTCAAATTGAGAATGGCAGGAACAGTGAGTATTTGATGTCTGGCACTAGAAAAGAGAAGCTGATTATATTCCAAACTACTGCAGTTCATAAAGTTTAATTGAATATTTTGGAGGATCTCCTGTAAGGGATGGGAGGCAGAGGTATCTTGGGTTTCTTGAACCCCTTAAAAAATCTAAAACTGTCCAGGATCTATTATTATATACATCTGTGTTTAAGTGCATTTACCTGTTGGTAGTTTTACCGAGTCTGGTTCCTCAGCCATAATATACAATGTTATGTCATCACAAACCTCCCGAACCAGCTGAATATTCAGTATCATATCAGGGAGAATACTGCAGTGGGAGTGTTCTCATTGATGGGGAAGCTGATGTACAAGGCTGACTTGTTCTCTTCTTCACCAAATTTTCATGTAGCCTGGAGGGAGAAATTTCAAATTTGAAGAGGAGGAGACAGAGTTAAAATTCTGACCTTTCTATCTACTGCTGAGTTTACCCGACTTCTTAAGAAATGACATTTCTACAGCACTGTGTTCTGGCCTGAAAGGGGTAGGGAATGAACTGTGAACGTCCAGGCTTAATCTTGCTCATTGTAGTTTACAGAAATTAAATCTGGTTTTGATTGTGTGTTAGGCTAGTTGGAGAAATGACAATCTGTTTTTAAAATCTAGGATATGTTAATTGCCAATGTTGTTAACTTCCCAGGAAGGTGGGTCAAGGTCTTAACGTGGAAGGGGGCTGGAAGTTACTATTGTAGTTCAAGTAGTAAGAACTTAGAATAGTGTATTTGTAGGTCAGCATAGTTTTATGTGATTTTGAGATGTATTTTAAGGTTGGCCAAGAGGCACTTACTGACTTTGTGCAGTAGTCATTTCAGTCACGTATCTCAGTTGTTGCTATATAAATCTTGGCGTTTATTTGCCCAGTCATCTGGGTTTAAAAGTGTGGGTAGTGGAGCTTCTTGAGGGGTGCTCCAGTAGCTTGAGTTGTAAAGATTCATTTAGATGTTACTGGTCCTGTTACTTCTGTTGACGAACACAGCTGGTGATGACTGGTAGCGAAGTTGCTTCACGCTGGGGGAGAGAAAAGGAGGAAAAGCTGTAAGCAGATATATGGGTGTAAAGGTTCATGGGCTACCTGGAGGTGCTTATGGTTGTACTTGGAACAATTTATGAAACCCTAAGCTGGAGTATGGGATTGTATGGGCTGTTTTTTTAGAATTTCCTTCTAGCTTGACCAGGTCCTACACAAGGAAATTTATAACAATCGTACCTAAATATTATAGTAGCAACAAAAAATGTGTGATTGCCCTGAATGCAGTAATTTGCCAAGTCTGAAAGGGAGCGCTTTTTTTTTTTTTTTTTTTTTTTTTTTAAATTTGGACACTATTATTTGGACTTGGCTTAGTCCTTCAAAATGTCTTATGTTTTCTCTGGTGTAAAAGTTCTGGTAAAGTCTTCTAGTGTATTTGTGTAGTGTGATCCAGAAATGCTTGTGGCTGCTTTGCTTTCTCATAGCAGCACTGCATTCTTGAATACACAGATAAGATCTATATAACTCCTAGGTAACTTCTGTCCTTAATATAAGTAAAATAATTGATAAGTACTTGCCTTTTCAGAGAACTGGGATTGAAGTAGAATGAGCAAAATGAGTTGTATACACAGTGTCATTCTTCAGGTATTCCAAACAGCTCTGTCTTTGGAGACAGCAAGCACTGAATGGGTGAAAGAAATTAGGGTCACAAAAAGCAAAAAAAATGTGCTTCCCCCCCTGCCCCGTATTAGCTCAACTTTAATTAAAATATCACATGGCTCTTTCCGTAACTGGCTCTATAACTTTATTTCCAAAACGGGTGCCCTTTTTACTGCAGTAAGGCGAATAATTTAGAGCAACAGAAAGTGACTTTTTATGTTACCATTAGTGTAATGGCAGAATTCCCCTCAGCTGCAATTAGCTGTACTCTTTTTGCTGTGATAATTGTTTCAGTGGCAGTCTTCAGACCTCACTTCAGAAAACTCGGTGAACATTTTGGAAATTCTAGGAGATAGCTTTTAATAAAACCTAAAATGGGTAATTAAACTTTGGGACAGGGTCCCAAGGAGGCTGTGAATTGTCTGTCCTTGGAGGCTTCCAACACCCCACTGGTCAAAGCCCTAAGCAACCTGGTCTGAATTCAGTGTTGACTGCTTTGAGCCCAAGGTTGGACGAGACAGCTCCTGAGGTTCCCTCCAACCTGAATGATCCTGTGATGATCTGGTACTGCTGTTACACCTAGATGATTGAGTAATTTTGCAGATGAATATGCATAATGTTTAGTTTGGGACTGCAGGACTTTGTTCTGGCATGCTGATACAGCGCAGTACGCAAAGTATGCATCAAAAAAAAGAAGCCTGCTTTTTATGAACTGCAGGCAGAACATCAGAGTATGATACATGAACATCAGAGTAGGATAGCCAAAGAGCATAATTTGCTGATCCCCATGAGCTAAAACTGTAACTTCTTGTTGGCATACTTAAAGCTCTTGTTTTACAATGGAGCTTCCTCTAGTGACTGTATATATTTATTTTTATGCTCAGTTAATCCTCACTGTTTTCTTAGTGTATATACTATCTTGGGACGCAGTGATACAAAGCTTCCTTTCATACATATTTGGGTAACAAACATTCTTTCAGAGTATCCTGTTTGGTGTGAACTACCATCAGCTGAGGTGTTGGTTGTGCTGTTGGTTTTAGAAGGGCTTACTGTAAAACTCCTGGTTTTTTCCTTAAAAGAAACCCTGAAAAATATGAAAATCTGAGAAATCCATCTGAATTGTACAGAGTATCTCTGCTAGTTCACTGTTAAATGCTCCTTATAACAGCATAACACCTAAATTCACAAGGTTTTGGGGTTTTTCTGATGTATAATTTGTTATGCTACTTTGTGCTCTAATTGGAGAGATGATTTAATTTGGTCTCATTGGGTTCTCATTATAAGGTGATCCATTACAAAATGATGGGTTTCAGGTTGCTAGAGAACTTTTTTTAGAGTGGCAGGAAATCCAAATGCAAACACTGGACTCTTTTATACCTCTCAACCTACTAAGTCGTTTTAATACTGTTTCTCAAAAATCTGACATTCTGATTCAGAAAACATTCTCGAAAATGCTTTAATTCAGTTTTACAGACCTATGCATCATCTGAAATGTGCAAAATTGATTTGAAAGTGTAAATCCAATTGTTTTCCAGTGGGACACATTCTCTTAAATTTGGGCTTCTATTTTTTTTACCCTAAACCAGGGTTCTATTGGTAAACAAAAGTAATGCATTTTCTAATAAAATTATTTATTCCTTTTCAGTTTGTGAAATGTGGCTATGCAGGCTCAAACTTTCCAGAGCACATTTTTCCAGCTTTGGTTGGAAGACCTATTATAAGATCAACTGCTAAAGTGGGAAACATTGAAATCAAGGTAAATTTTTTTCATTATTATTCCTTTCTGACAGATAAAAATATTTAGGACAGCTTTTGATTTATGTAATGTTTGGAAATGCTTTTTCCTTAATTCTCCGTTATGCTCTTTAAGGATCTGTTGATTCATTTCTGTATTGGGTTTTAGCCTGTCACATACTACAAAGTTACTAAGCAGGTAATCTAAAACACTGGAGGCCTTCACATAGCACAACTGAGGAGGCAGCAGGTAGGGCTCAAGTGGTTCTGGGCAAAAAGGGGCTTCAAATGCCAATATGTAAATGACATCAAGATTAGAACGCAGAAATAAGGCAGAAGTGGTTGATGTTTGTCGCCAAGCTGTACTGTAAGATTCTGAGACAATGTTGAAGAGCAGCTGGAGCTTCCAGGTCTTTCTATACTGTTTGCTTTCTGCTCACAGTTGATCATCTGTGATCTTGTATGAGATGTTTAACCTTGATTGTATTTGCATTTCATCGTTTCTATTGTTTCTGTTTTCTTTTCTTTTTGCTGCTGTTAGGCGTAGGTACTCCACACCAGCTAGAGATGTAGAAACTATGTTCAGGCTACCTTGTCTTGGGACGTTGTTCCAAGCTTGGAACTGGGGACACACGCCATATTTTTCTGAAGTCTGGGGAGCTATCATTTCTCACTTTATTTTGTAATTACAGAGTAGTGCTTCAAGTATTAGTAGTTGCTTCTGCAATACAGGCTCCAGTAAATGTCTTGGCTCTGCTGTGGTCGCATCCTCCCTTCTTGCTTCTAGCCACATATTCTCACCTTGTGCTAGCCATACTGCCTGTGCAGTCATGTGGTGATCCACATAAGTGACCTGATCCAGCTGAAAGAGTGATTTCTTTGTCCACTAAAGTTTTGACTGCCTCACTAGACAATTGTGCAAGCTCCAGTTTGAGACCAAGGCAGAAGCAGGAACTTGAGGGAGAAGTGAGAGGCGACGCAGTAGTGTAGAAGCTGTCGTTTAGGCCAGTGAAGGTCAAGTAGAACCACACATGTACAGGCTTTCAATTTTGCTTTCCCTGTTGCTTCTGAGCAGCAGCTTAGTAAAAGGAAAAAAAAAAAAAATCTGCCCAGTCTCGTACCTTATTTTCAGAACCGTATGGTTGAACTTCAGTTATCTGATTTCTCCTGCTGCCTATGAAAACTTAGTAGTATCAGCAGAATGTCATACTAGGAAGTCAAGAGGATGAAAGACACCAGACCTTCCCAAAATGCGCTTTCTTTTTTTTTTAATATTGCAATACTGCTTAGCTTGTGTCAGCTAGGACAATTTTGTTGAAAGGATGGAGATCTTTCCCTTTCACAGTAGATAGGAGTTTTTGTAAGGAGAGGGAACCCATCTTCCTTTCTCTTGCAAGAGAAGTGTTTCTTCAGGTACCTACTTTAACTTAATGTGACAATTTCTTCAAGGAGGTCCTGGTGAAGTTCTGTGAAAGTTATGCAGTGATTTACAAGTCTTAAGTCCAAGAAAAATTCTCTTGCATGAAATCTTGTTGTTGAAGTCATGTTTTCTTTCCAGCTGATCTGATACAGCCTGTCCTGCCAGTTTTGGTATCCTCTGATTATCTGATAACTTCCTTTAGTATCATTACAGATGACAGTGTTGAATTGGAAAGATAGGAGGTAGAAGTGGGTAGTTGCTATGAGATCAATGCAAAAGAACCAGTGAACTATAATTTTGCCCTCATTGCCAGTCTTCTGCTTGAGCATGGATCACATGGGTGCATTTTAGAGAGTATAAACTGTGTCTAGATTCTTCCTAGAAGTTTTATAGCATCTGCCTATAATAGCCTGTCACTCCTTCTTAAGGAAACAGTGTATTAAGAAGTCGTCCCTGCCACAGATACTTTGGGTATCCCAGTAAGGTAATACAATAGGAAGACTTGTTAAGTGTGACTGCTGCTTTTATTTGTGAGATTCTTGCAGATTTGCTAAAAAAATGTGTTTTAGCACATTAATTTTATGCCAAAATATAATTCTAGCCATTCACTGCAAGTTCTTGCAGGATAGGTTTAAAACTGAGTAAAGGAAGCTGGCAAGAAGCTTATCAGTTTAACTTTTCAAAACTCTTCAGAAAAGCTGTCTTTCCTGTGGAATTCAGAAACTTTGTGAAAAGAGTCTGGAAGCTGATCAAAACAGTGGTTATCATCCATCTGTTGACTTACTGATTTCAGGTTGCTTTGCTCATGTTTTCCTTCTGGATTCTCATTTCAGCCAGCAGCAGGGATATAGCTTTTTTTCCTACTGAGTCCTCAGTTCAGGACATAAACACAAAAATTCACTTATTACTGGGATTATTTTGCTTAAAATTGCAACCTTAAAACTCTAAACCCAGAAGCATAGATGATGCTCTTAGCTTTTACTGCTTTACTATCTGTAGCAGGGGTTAATAACCTTCTTAGGAAGGCAGGACTGATGGGTAGCTTTGACTGGTTAAAACAAATTAGGATTTTAGGGCAGATCAGACCTGCTAAGCCATAGTCCATGTCCTACAGTTCTGTTTCTGCCCAAGACATGCCTGGAGGAGGTTGTTCTGTGGATTTGAAGTGAGGAAGATGGCCATGTTCTGACCAGCTTCATTGGTACTGCCTGTGCAAAGGCAGCTGCCAGAAACTCTACGCACTTTTCCTCTGACACAATTTGCGGGATAAGCAGATTTGCTGATGGTTATCCTATGGCTTTTGGCAGTTTAGGTGACTCAAAGTAAATTTAATCAAAGGAGGAAAAATATCAATAATCGTGAAACTGGCTTTAGTATAATTTTGGACAGTGTTTGTACACATACACTTCAGATTTCTCATATTGCATCCTGGTCACTTTAATTATCCTATCTTGCTACCTCCCTAGCTTGCTATAGAGAAAGAGCTTTGAGACACTGCTCTTGCTACTGCACTTCATGATTGTTTATTTCCATTCTGAGAGTAGACACCATAATTTAAGTGAATATCTCCTATTTGATTCTTTTTGGGTATTTATTCCATGATGTATGAACAGTTTAGCCTGCTTATAGGTGAATGCTATTATGTTATAGTTTTCAGTTCTTGGGTATTTAAAGCGGAATATTTAGAAGAACATTGAAATTTAGCATTTGTCAGAGCTAGTTAAGGTCAAATGCATTGTGCGGAGTCTTGTTTAGTTCATATAAATGCCTTGCCCAGGGTAAAACTCCGGTGTTGCAGAATATTTGTGCACAGAATCCTATTTATGAGAAAGAGGCAGATATACTGATCTTGTTTGTGACGTAAGATGCATAAACATGACATGCTAGTGACTTGTATCAATAGCTTCTTTTAAAGAGACATTTTAATCTGAGATCCTGAGAATGCTAGCTTGGCCCTAACTAAACTAACTCAGATCACTTCCCGCTGTACTTGCATCTCTTTTTCAGCCTATTTCTACTGTGTACTTAAAATAATTTGAGAATTTCATTTAGGCCTTTTCTGACTTTCTTGCTTCTACCTTCTTTCTTCACCTTTCTTGACGTGTTGAAGTAGAATAACAAAAAGATGGTAAGTGAGGTGCCCCTGTGCTGTTTGTTTACCATTTTTGCTTGATGGGACCTAGTAGCTGTTATGTTATTTTTTGATGCTATTCATTGTTTTGTCTTGTCCTACATTTTACATTTGAATACATACCTATTTTGGACGTTGTTCATTGCTTTGGTTTACTAGCAACTAATTAATGAGAGTATTTTGTGTATTTCTTCTAAATGCTACATAACCTGTAATTTTGCGAGATGTAAGAATAACTCTTAAAGATCAATGTAAGCTCAGCACCATTAACAGTAGAAATTGCTGTGTTTAACATTAAAAACCAAGAGTGTGAAAAAACTTTCAGATTTCAGCTAGACAACTGTTACTGAGTACCAAAGTGGTGGAAACATTGAATGTCATGATACGGGTTCCTCTCTGCAAATTCAGTTGTGCTGTCCTTCTTCCTCTTCACCTACCAAGTGTGCATGTTTGTTAGTGTGCTCTTGAGAACAATTGTTCTGCCCTTTAACTTTGTTTTAAAAGGACGTCAAAGTTTTGTGCAACTTTCAGTGCACATTTGAATAGCGGCTTTTCCTGGGCTATGTCCTGTTGGGCAGCAGAGATCCTCAAAGAACAATGCACAAAAAAGGCTTCTGATTCTTCTAGCTGATGGAGTTTCTGTTGTCTTAAATTCTCAGGAGTAACGTGGCTGCATGGTGGAGTTTTCATAGTGTGGTTTGACTAGGGTACATTTGATTTAAAATGTTAGAGTCTTGACTTCTGTCTTCTGTACAGTGATCTACTGTGCAAGGGAGAACAAATTAAAATGCCTTGTCAGGGAGAGGGGTTGGAAGAGGAATGGTTTGATTTAAACTGTTCTCAATGAACTTCCTTTTTACATGGTCAACAGTAATTGTTTCGGTTACTCCTTAAAAAAGGCGTTATAAACCGGACGCTGGATTTTTCGTTGTGCATCTTTTTTTCCCTAGCATTGAATAGTAGGTTGAGTAGCCCTCACTTGGAAATTTTCTGTGCCACAATGGCAGTGGCATATTTTTGTATGAAGCAGCTGGGTTTTTTGCAATGAAAGGAATATAATACCAGTATGGAAACAGTGCTATTAGTACTTAGAAATATGTCCTTATAGGCCAAATATGAGCAAGTCAGTTAAGGCTTCTTTAGAAAAGTATGGGATATAATAGGGAGCAAAAATAAGATGTTACTGTGCATACTTCCTCTGGGAAATACGTGGGAAAGGAGAAGCTACGGTGCTACTAATTTGAATGTGCAATGTTTGCATAACTAATAAACAGGTTGCTTAATCAGTATGAAATGACTATACAAACTATGCATTAGTTGGTTGTATTTGTGTAAGAATGCATTAATGGGGTTTTTGGCTTGGGACTTTTGGCATGGAACAGACGAGGGTATATTTTTATATTTAGATGTGTCTCTTCACACCCTACTGACATAGGCAATATGTAAACCATTGTTTCTTTCAATGTCAAGTGTGGAACTTCTAATCTCTTATTTGCTTTTGCTACTGTTCAGTATGCTTATTCACCACTCATTATTCCTTTTTTGGTATTGTGCACAAAAATTTGCAACATGCATGGAAAAATACTCTGCCAATCCCACCTACTACTCTTATGTGATATTTTGCATCTCAGCCCTTAGAAATTAGTATTTGATAAAAGAATTTTGGAGGTGTCGGTGGAAAAACATCTGTACTTATGAAGGTCTTTGTAGTATCTAGCTGTTAACAGAGTTTGTTTAAGGTTAATTGGCAAATGGAATTAATAAAGCTTATTTTGGAAAAGGTTTGGGATGGGTAACAGACAAATTTAAATACTACATGAAACAATTCTACTTTTCTCCTAAGTAGCTGAAAATGATTCTAAAACTTGGGTATTGTTTAAGAACACAGTTGGACACAGGCTGGAGCAGTTCACTGTCATTCTTGAGGATTTTGGTGTTTAGAAAACTTTGCAAGCACTGACATGTTTCTATATTAAAACTTTACAGGATCTCATGGTTGGTGATGAAGCAAGTGAATTGCGCTCAATGCTGGAAGTGAATTATCCAATGGAGAATGGCATAGTTCGGAACTGGGATGATATGAAGCACCTCTGGGATTACACGTTTGGACCAGAAAAACTTAATATTGACACAAAAAATTGTAAAATACTACTCACAGAACCTCCCATGAATCCAACTAAAAACAGGGAGAAGATCGTGGAGGTATGTCTGTCTACTAGAAACTGATATATACTGTCACTGAAGCATCACTAAGAGATTTTAACTTCTTGCAACACCTCATAAGTCTGAGGCAAAGCAGTTCTGTTTTCTAACCAAAACTCGTCCTCAATGAGCTGATCTCGTTCAAAAGATGCAAGCAGGCTTCTTGTCTCAAGCCATATCACAATTAAAACACAGAACTGGAAATATATGTTTGTCTTCATATATCCAAGATATATTGATTACTAGCTATCGGATGAATGTTAATTACTTTAAGTGACTTGGACTTCTGTAAGCCAGTAATGCTTCAGAGGAGGCTGAGGTGGTGCTTACCAGATGTTGTTGGAGGTAGTTGAGACAAAGGTGTGATGACAACCAATTCACTCATCTTTGATTAACACTAGGGATTATCGATGAAAGTCTTCTAAGAAGTAAAGCCTGGTTCTTGGATCCTTGATCTCAGGCCCTAGGTGACCTAAGCTCCATCTGAACCTTGTGTTAATGTAGGTTGTCAGATGTATATTGTTTAGCTCTATTACCATATGACAAAGACTTGATTTTTGAAGAGAAGTAATGTTTGATGAGAACAAAAAGTTTAGTTTCCTGTTTTGATTTTTTTTCTCAAACGTCATAGGCATTTTTGATTAATGTAAGTATTCAGTGTTACAAAAATGTAATTTAAAAATGTGTTGTTAGAATAGCTGATAGGGCAGGAATAATGGATTCTAAGTCTGAAACCTTATCAATTTATCAGAATTCTGAATATGAAAGCTTGCGTATACTTTTTTTTTCCCAAATCTGTTGCTTGGCCTAATAAGAATTTACCTTTCTCATTACCTGCTGACCTTTCCTTTAAAATCCTTTTGTTGTCACAGCTACAATAGCGCTTTCTGCAACATAGCAGTGAATATATTTGCGCTAATGTTTTCTTTCAGTGACTCGGGAGCAAGTGAAGTATAGCAAAGTTGGAAAAACTTAAGTGAAAAAATCAAACTGTGTAATCTAAATTCAAAATTTCTTAGCAATTGTGGACATTAGGGACCTATTACCTAAGTATTATGTAATGCAACATAAGTAATGCTGTCTATTGTACATCAGTCAGCTGTGGTGTGATAGACGTAGCAGATTATTCCGGGTGGCCTCCATGTAGCAGGAATGGTTGAATTTCCTGTTCGGGCTTCTTTGCTTTTCAGCTGTCTACAATAGTGTTCTTGTTTCTGTTTTCCTGCTCAGCACAAAAGGCTGGGGTTTAGTTATTCTGGTACTGAGTAATTTTATACCATACACTGAAAAGTCTTGTATGGCTTCTGAACTCTGATAAAATATTTGCATTGCTCCATTTGCTTTTTTTAAGCCACTCCAGAGATTGTAGATACTTAATCATGATCCAGAGGATTAAGGAGAACTAGAATCCATTTCTGTAAAATTAAATTTGAGTTAAACAGAAGCTCGTTGTTTCTATTAATATTTTTAATGGATCAGTGTTATGAGGACTAGCAGTATTTAGGTTTTTAACTGCAACATACTTATACTCCTTCCATTTTTGACATGGACTCCTCCTTTTCAGGGAGGCTAGCCCAGGATGAAGCAGAGGACTGAATTAAGATTTTTCCTAAAGCCTGCAGTAAATATAACAACATCTCTGCATTTTGTGATACACTGCAGTAGCATTTTAAAAGAAAAGCTTAGTCATCTGGGCCATATCAAGATGGTAGATAATTATATACACTGTACTTCATTCTACTTCCAGTAGTTCTCTTTCCTCACCCCATTGCTCCATCGAACTCAGATACATAGTAACAGCAGCAAATGTTCACATGACAGATATATCATAAAACAAACGAAAGTGCTGTTTCTTTCATAGTGTGTAAAAGGCACTGGTTGCTCCTCAGCTTAACTGAGTGTTTGCTGTTTGTCTCTAGTTACCTCAATTACCCCAATTTTTAGTTCTTCCTTTCTATGCCCAGTCACTTTGTAGGTAATCCAAAAGCTGCTGTCACAAGAAGAGTCGTCTTTTCAGGAGAACGTCCTGCTCGGTGTTTACATCTTAAGATTTGTTAACATATGTGTCCTGTGTCAAGGCATTTTTCATGTCCAACAGAACAGACCTAGACATCTTGAAGGAAGGAATAATAACCCCCCAAAGGCCTGCATATAGGTTATAAAAGGGTTTTGCAGTGGCTTCTAGGATTTAGTACAACATGTGAGGGCAGTAACTCATGCCTTTTGGATATTCGTTTTGTTGTATGAAGATGATAATTTAGATTTTTCTTAAATAAGTTTTTCATTTTGTAAGCACTCAGGTTGTTGGAAAGACTCTTCCATTGGAATAGTGCTGGTTTTAGACAATGACTACTCAAATGGGATCTCTCTTTGTGTTGCTGCCCTTTCAACTATTCCTTTTCTGGCAGACACTTCTGCTTCTTGTTTCTGAAGGTATTGCGTTATGTGCTAAATTGTGGCCATTACATAAGTTACTAGCCAGCCTTGTAATGTCTTCCTCATTCTTAGCCCATTCACCTAACTACTGTATTAAATTTCCTTTTGTATTACCCAGTTCACATTGGGGGTTTATAAAAACCCAAGGCTTGATGTTGTCATGGCAGGGTGCTCACCCCTTCTGTGTTCCTTTCTGCTTGGCTTCTGCTATACTGCTGCTCACAGCAAATACCCTGAGAAAGGCAGCATCAGTCTTCCCAGGGGTTTTGTAGTGTGCTCGATACAGCTGTGAAATAATTAACTTGACTTTGCAAGGATCAGGTTTTTGATATGGGCCAGCTGTTTAAAATCATGCTATTCTAACAGAGGAGGTTCCTTAAATAGTTCAGAATTCTAAAATTGCCAGGCATCAGCTTTTTTTCTTTAAAAATATTTAGATATCTTTTACTTGAGCTCTGGGAGTAATTAGGATTTAATCAGTTTCTATTCCTAAAAGTTGCAGTAGTGAACAGGAGGCTATGGAATAGCAAAAGCAAAACTTCTGTATCTGCTGGAATAAGCAGAGTTCATCTGTTTTTCCTGGTAAAGCGTTTTGAGGGGAAAACTGCTGTGCAGTATGATTTGTTTACTTGGCCTTTTTTGTGTTTATAAGGAAGACAAGATCCTATAAACTCTACATCCTTTAATCCTAGACTCTGTTTCTTCACTGAAACTAGTGGTTAGGGGAACCTAGTCTACAAGACAGGCAGTTACTTTTTATGTTTCAGTAAGAGTTCTGCAAACCTCTGAATTTCTTTATGTGGTAACATAATTAGCCCTATGTGTACTATTTCAATAATAGTGCATTTTGCACTAATTTTCGAAGTTTGTCATCAGTTATGCTTTAAAGAAGGGAAGATGGCGGTGCAGACTCAGAGAACAACCAGTGACACTGATTCTAGACCCATGCGCGTAGGAGTCTGGTCATTGCTTGACATAGTCTGCGGTTATACAAAGGCTGTAGGGCTTGATATGAAGGGGAAAGAAAACTGAACTTAATTAGATTAAGAGCATACACCTTTAACAAACATTTCATTCCCAAGTTACACTTCAGTAAGGAAGTACTTGGCTGGTCTACAAGTACTGCCTCCCACTCATTAAAGCACTTTGGAAAATGGCTTGGTAAAGCTGCAGAAATTGGTGTGTGGTTTTCTTGAAAGTATTCACTTGTATTGCTAAACAGACATGGAATATTTTGTACGGCTCATCTTGTGTCAACAGGTAAGATATAGAACTGAATGTACTACTTACTGCCATAGAGCAAGTAGGTTTCTAATGTTTGTGTAGAATCTGTGTGACAAAATTTCCTGGAAAGTGTTTTTGATTAGCAAAAATGCAGAATTATAGAAAAACGGTTTTCAAATGTATGAAATTTCTTGGCCTGTTTTGGAAATTAATTTTTGCCTTCATCTTACAGGTTATGTTTGAGACATACCAGTTTTCTGGGGTGTATGTAGCCATTCAGGCTGTTCTTACTTTGTATGCTCAAGGTAGGAGAAGATAACTTAAAATCTGTTTAGTTTATAAATGTGTTTCTGAGACAAAGTACTAATACGGTGTTAGTGGGTCTTGGGCTTAACTCGGTGCTGTTGTAAGTAAGCTCAGCTCTGACTTACGGGCTTGCTTATTGTTTTGAGGAACTATTGATAGGTAACACTGTCAGTGTTATTTTCATGAACCAACTGTGGAGACGTGCTTGTAAGTGCAAAAATCTGGTTTATCAAAACAGTTATTGTTTCAGGGTGTAGTCATTTAGCCTTTGGCATCAAGTCTTAACAACAGGCTTTTGATTTTCTGATAAAGGAAGAATTTATTATCATAAGTGAATTTCAAGAAGATGACTAGGTGACTTTTGCACTATTTGCAGTTCAAAAAAAAAGTGGACTCTTTTGCTATATATTAAACTAGAACAAATGATCCTCAGCCTGAGGAGAAAGTTCCAGATTCGTGAATTCGATAGAAATTCTACCATTGACTGCAATCCATCTAGGATTTTAAGAAGTTACTCAAGCACATCAGTTCTAATAACATGACTCCTTACATCTGTTTACTAGCAGCTTGGTGTGTTTAGCTGTCACATAGCAGGACATAAATATCCTTGTCCATTAACATGCCACCACAGTTTCTATGTCCAAGAGCAAAAGTGATGGAGTACTGGAAGGGTGGTTCTGTTATGCAAGTCATTAAAACTAGTTGAACCAAAACCACTTCTGCAGACCTGGATATTAATTTCGTTTGCTGCAATCTGTCCTGTTATTTCCCCCCTGCCTTGGTTTTTCTTTGATTTGATTCCTTGTAAGTATTTAATTGACTAACATATAGTCTTAAATTCTGCTGTAATTGTATATGTATTTTACCACATAGTGCTCAATTACTTTGTGAATAACAAAACGTGAAACAATTTAGAGTGGTCCACAGTGTTTCTAGATAATAACATCTAAATGAAAGTTGAAGACCTTCTAAGTTACAACAAACCAAGTGACACATAAATAGAACATATGCTTTTAAAAATAATAATTTTTAAACGGCCCTTTAAAACATCCTACTTATTTGTATTATATTACAGATTAAAGTAGTGGTTGAAATTGCATATAGAGGCATGCCGCATTTCAGTGCACCACATTTTGTTGCTGCTGTTAAAACTCTCTTAAGACTAGTTGTTGCTTTTACCTGGAATTGCGTGCTTATGTGCCTTTTAAGTGCAAAGGGGTTTATATATCAAAACCTAGTTCTAATTAGGGAATTCTTTAGCAACTCCTCACAACAGTCTTTTGGAGTTAGGTGTAGTCCCTTGTGACTGACTGTTTCCTTACTTACTGCATGTGTCCAGTTGCAAGATTTGTTGTGTTTGCATAGCGGTTATTCCAGTTCACTAATAAATTGAAGATCTGATCACACAACTGAACCAAAGTGTGTTCTTTGGTTCATTTGAGGCAAATAACCAATTTGTTTGCCTTCTGTTTACAAAGCTTGAGCAAATTACAGTAGCCAAACCAATGCACCTTGCCATTACATATTAAATGTTCCTTCATTTTTTTAAGGTTTCCCCTTAAAATACATTTTCTTGCTCTAGGTAGCTTGTGAGGAACTATAAAACTGTTTTCTAATCAACTTTCACCATTAATTCTGCTTCTTATTTATTTTGCTGCTGAAGTATAGAAACTTCTGTTTCTATGAACTTATGATACCACTTTTGTACAACTTAGAATTTAATGGTTTTACGGTAAACTTTTTTCACCAGAGTTAATTTCTTTAGCCTGTGAAAGTGGATCTGATTCAGCCTAATGCTGTTTCTGTGGGGAAGAAAAAAATTAGATGTGTGCTGTATAGTCCAAATATTCTCTACCTTACGAAAGCATTGTTTTGTTTTTTGAATACCAGTCAAAATCAGTAAGTCCTAATAATTGTAACAAGGTAAACTTGTGGCCTGAATAGCCCCAGGTTTCTTCATATTTGAGAAATTAATACAAGGTTGCATATAAAGCTGAATCTGAGGAGGAATTTATGCCCTGACAAGCATTTAATGATCTTAGATATTCTTTTAAATTAGAGTGCAATTTAAGATGTCAAAACACCACATAAAATTGTGAACGGTGGAGTTATAAGCACCTAGGAAAAACTAGAGGTAATACTTTTAAAAAAACTTACATGAAAGCATTTGTTACTATGAAAATCTTAAGTTTAAAATCCAGCTGAATGGAAGTAACTGAATTCTAAATTGTGACTGCTTTTCCCAAAATTATGACTGGGGGAACAGAGATTGTGTTAAGATTACAATGAAAAATCCTATCTTAAACTCACTACTATTCTGCTCTATTTTGAAGGTGGTAATAAAAGTTGTACTTTTTTTTCCCCCATCCTCCCATTCTCTTAGGTTTGTTGACTGGTGTTGTTGTGGACTCTGGTGATGGTGTAACTCATATTTGCCCAGTTTATGAAGGTTTCTCTCTCCCTCATCTCACCAGACGGTTAGATATTGCTGGGAGGGATATCACTAGGTACCTCATTAAGGTAAGCTGGAAAGAATTTTTAAGGTTGAGGCTGGTATCTGTGGTACATTGGTTCGAGTTAAAATCCCTTGAGAACAAGAAACTGCTATACACTTTCCCTTTATTATTCATATGCTAATTACATAAATAACTTCTCTATTCTCTGTGTTGCTTCACTCTATCCTTACTATGTTTCCTCATCTAAATCGCATGTGGTAATACTGATATTATTCAGAGACTTCACATTTGCTTAGTGGCAGCCTTGTAGAAAGGGATTTTATTCCATATTTGGGAAGGCAAAACTCAAAAGTTGGCTTTCTTGATACCTAAAATGAAAACAAAATTGTATTCTATCAGTTCTGTTCACCTGTTTTCAGAAAGACTTCTTCTTACAGTGTGTAAAATAGTGTAGTGATTTTTCCCTGATTATCAAATAAGACAGTATGTTTTATAGACTACTTGTTTTTTTAAATACAAGCAACATTCTGGATTGACAAATCTTATAGTTGAACTGGAATAGTGGAGTGTTCTGAAGTGAAGTCCTAAATATAAGAATTTTCTTGGTTATCTTCCATTTGTCTTTGTAATAGTTACACTGAAAGTTGTAATGATGAAGAAAATTTCTCACTTGGAGTAATGCTGCTGCTAATCTATTTTTCTGGTAATAATGGATACACTTTGACAGATTTAACTTAATACTAAATTTGCAGTTAAAGGGAGGTGAATTTTTAAAGATACATGTTTGAATGTACCCATCTACTGATAAAGAGGTTTGGACTGTTCCTCTCATTTACTGCTAACCTAATGTTCCATCTAGCTCCTCTTACTGCGGGGGTATGCTTTCAACCATTCTGCTGATTTTGAGACGGTTCGCATGATTAAGGAAAAGCTATGTTATGTGGGATACAACATTGAACAGGAGCAGAAACTGGCATTAGAGACCACAGTACTAGTTGAATCCTACACGGTGAGTGTTTTGAGACAGCTTTTCTTGTCCTAAACTTCACAGGTTTAAAGTCAGGTAGCATTTAGCTTTGATTCCTTCTAAATTTTTCTTGGCAG
Source organism: Phaethon aethereus (assembly GCF_964289735.1). Taxonomy (NCBI): domain Eukaryota; kingdom Metazoa; phylum Chordata; class Aves; order Phaethontiformes; family Phaethontidae; genus Phaethon; species Phaethon aethereus. The sequence goes on from NC_138576.1 coordinate 119,526,875, forward strand.
TAGCTCACTTCCAGACACAGGTGTCTGTATAATCAGATTACTTGCTTCTGGGAAAACTTTTAAAAGCTTTTTTGTTGTTGTTGTTCTTTTCAGATTTTCCATAAGACTTTACTCATTTTTGTCATTGTAGATCCTTGAAATTTGAATATTATAGTACAGGAACTTGTAGAGAAAGTGGACTTACTCTGTCATGTCGGGTTGTTTCAGCTTCATCTGAAATCATATAGCAGTGACATGTATGAGACTGGTGTCTGTTGACAGGAATGGTAAATGTGCTCTTAGTGGAAACTTCTGTGATCACACACGGAAGAAAAGAACTTGCAGGAAAGCATTAGTCTTGCTGCAAGATCATTGTCTAAATTGGTATTAGGAGCTATATTGCATGGAAATGTTTGGTACGTCAGTATCGATGTATCTGGTCCCTGATGTCCCTAAGTAAATTGTGTAATGATTGAAGGATTTGTATCTTCTTTCAGTAGTACTGAATGACTTCTTGCAGTGGTGACAATTATCAACAATTTCCTGTTTTAGAACATTAGGGAACAATGTGGGTCATTTTCTCTTGGTTTGTTTAGTATCCAAGTGACTAAAAGTAGTTTTCTAAATGGTGGTTTTTTTTTTTTTTCACTAGCTCCCAGATGGCAGGATTATCAAAGTTGGTGGAGAACGGTTTGAGGCACCGGAGGCTCTCTTCCAGCCTCACTTAATCAACGTAGAGGGGGTTGGTGTGGCTGAATTGCTGTTTAACACCATCCAGGCTGCTGACATTGATACCAGGTAAGAGCAGAACACTTAAAATCCTCTGTCAGGGTACAGGGATGATGTGAGAACTGCATTCAAACAAAAGAACTTCTTTTGCTTTAGACACTAATATGTGCACTGCTGGGGGAGGGTGTATAGTGAGAGTGGGGCTCAGTCTGAGCACCTTGGAGCTTAACAGGTTTTCTGGAAACTTGACTATTTTGGTACGAATGAGCAAGGATAAAATTTTGAAAGCACAGGTTTTTGTTTTTTTTTTTTACTGCTGCTTTCTGCAATGCCTAGAAAAGCATGAGCAAGTCTGACAAACTTGTGCAAAGTCTGTCTTTGTGTAGTGACGGTTTTTTAGATTTATATTTACTCCCTGTACGTACAGGTATCTACTTGTACAACCGAATATACTATGAAACACTAGAAAGACTATTTTTTTTTGGTCAGGTCTGAATTCTACAAGCACATTGTGCTGTCCGGAGGTTCCACCATGTACCCCGGGCTGCCTTCGCGACTGGAGCGGGAACTTAAACAGCTCTACCTGGAACGAGTTCTGAAAGGAGATGTGGAAAAGCTCTCGGTAGGTACCGAGTCACTACTTTATTTGTGTGGGGCCGAGGTTTATCCTGAATCCCCACTAGAGGGAACCAGGTGGTCAGAAATGACAGAAGCTGCGGGTGGCCCTCCATGCAACTTGCAAAATTGCTGCCTCTGAGTTCGTTTCGTGTAGGTTGCTTGTGTCTATACTTGCAGTAAAGCCACCTTCTAGTCCGTGCTAATCGCAGGTAATTCCTAAAGTCTCGGATTAGTTTGAATGTAAAATGGGTTGTTAAATGCTAGGGCACAACTTGTAATATAGGTTTAATGAAGCTAATGAATTTTGTGCCTTAGAAAGTCATCACTGAGCAAAAAGTGGTGGGGTTTTTTTTTAATTATCTTCAAATGTTTGGATTCATGCTGTAAGTGAAATACTCAAAAGTAGGAGGCTGGAGTTCTCAGACACCTTCAAGTGGAATAAATTTCCCTTGTTCATTGGTTACTGTGATACGCAGACAACAGCCACACACACGTTACAGAGGTAGCACTGCATTGTAATGCTGTCTGCTTTTCAAGGAGGAGATAGTTACAGAGAAAATTCCTTTGAGTGGTGTTTCTAATGTTGAACTGAATTGGACTTCCCTGGTTTTTAATACAATGTTCACTCAGATCTTTTGCAGCTATATGGAATGACTCAATTGTACAGGATGTTTTAAGTCTGAGACAATATTTCACACATAGCTTTGACTGCACTCATTTTTGCTCTTGAAGTTAGAGCTTTAGCATCAAAGAATTTAAGGGAATATTAATTAGTTGGTCTAGACCGTGTAAATTTAAAATCTGTTCCATCTGGCCTTCTAAAATTTGATATAATTCTAAAATATTTTGTGATCTGATGATCTGGTAACTTCTGATAATTTTAACCATTGAAGCTTAGGAAGTATTTCACTCTTTGCCATGCTCATGAAATGCAAAAATACGGTCTTTAATTTTGTATTCTGACTCCTGGGCGCTTTGTGGATACACTGAAAGTAGAATTTTGAGGAAAATGTCAATAGCTGTCTCTAATTTCCAGTGCAAAGTAGTTATTTTACTTTGGTTGTGAAGCTGGAAGCTCACACAGAGTGCCCTATGCTAGCATTTCAGTTTTTTTGTTGCATTTTTCTCACTAAACAGTTTCCATTTCATTGTTCTGGTGGAAAGCACTATCTTATTTTGAAAGGCTTTGTTTCAAGAATCCTAGTAACAGTTTCATTTCTTTTTCTTAGAAATTTAAGATCCGAATTGAAGATCCACCTCGTCGAAAGCACATGGTGTTTTTGGGTGGCGCAGTTCTAGCAGACATCATGAAAGACAAAGACAACTTCTGGATGACCCGACAAGAATACCAAGAAAAGGGAGTGCGTGTGCTGGAGAAGCTTGGTGTGACTGTTCGATAAATCCCAAAGCTTGTTCCCATCACATGTCTAAAGCTTTTTTTTTTTTTTTTTCTTTCATTGCCAATCTCTGAACTCACTCAGCTACATGTTATGGAAAGGCCTGTCTGTGGCCTTTTGACCCAAAGGTCAGGTTTTGTTCTGGTTTCTTGGGGTAGCTTTTGTTAAATGTTTCTTAATGTGGCTAAATTTGACTATTAAATTTGACCACTTCCCTGCAAACAAAACAGAGCAAGAGCAGCCTGTCTACTTCATTGTTCCTTCCCAGTAGGCAATTGGGTAATTCTGGTAGGCTTTTTCTTCTGGGTTTATTGCTGTAGTACTGCTAGCTTTTGTCTCTAGCTCACAAGGGGTTGTGTGCCTTTTTTTAGCATAAGAAAACCTTTAAACAGGAATTTTTGCTATTGGATCATTGTGGTGGTTATCTTTGCATCTTTTTGCCTCTCTCTACATTAAGATTATTTTTTTCTTTCCTGCAATTAGGAATTTTGATTAAACATTGTTAGAAACTAGTTTAACTAGCTGGAATGGCTTTAACACACTGTTTTGATGTAATGTGGTTCCATATGCACTGCTGCCTAAACTGGCTTCTGAGGTGGTTTATCCTTAAAGGTGGTGGTGGGGCTTTCATACTGTATTTCTCTAGGTGAGCATGTACACAGTTGCCACAAATGGAGAAACACCTGATACTCTGGCAAATGTAAATTTGTGGCCTTAGGTGTGTTTTTCTGGAGGGAGGAGACAGGTTTGAGCTGTGTTGCTTTTCTGTTAAGGGACAGCTGGGGGTCAGTCTGACCAAAAATGCCTCTTTCTTTTTTTATAGCTAAATTTTTGGTACCATGTTGTCTCGGCATAGGGAGCAAGAATGTTAAATTAGCTATTCTGTAATTGTTGAGAAACTTAGATATGCTGAGGCAGGAGCCTCTGAATTTCTGAAGAGATTTAATACTTTCAGAAATGCTTGTGAAAACTGTAACTATAGATATTAAAACCCCCAAAACTAAGTTTTAAAAGTCTGATGTTTTAAGTGCTTGTGTGTACATCAGAAGCACTTCCATTAAACTTCACAAGTATATTAACCTAGTGCCAAGTAGTTACTGCGAATGAATATTTCAGTGACCAGTGTTTATTGCAGCAAGCAGATATTTATAAACAACCACTGGCAGTAGGTTATAAAGAATGACCTATATTTGTTCCAGTTAAAAATAACATTGGAATATGAGATGTTGTTGGTTGGTAAATATCCACAACTCATTTTGTCCAGTGGGATCGGGAAGGAAGTGAAAACCAGTGATGAAATGCTGTTTCCAGAAAGTACATTAAAGCTGAGTTGTTCTGAAAAATAGAAGTTGTCATTAGTAATTATCAGCCATCTTCTCTGAGTATTAGTTGCCTGTATTTTCGTACTACTAGCAGACTGGGAACTGTCTTTGCAATAAAATCTGCCTTACATAAAGCATAGCAAAAACTGCTTGTATACAAATGCCAGTTAGACTTAGTTCTACTTTGCTTTTCATGGAAATATTATATCACTTCTTACTGGTTTTCCAAGCCTACCGTAACATCTAAGAATCAGGAAGTTAAGATCTGCTTTTGACTTCCAAACCTTGGAATGTATGAGATGCGCTTTCATATACTCGTCATTTGTCTACATCTTTACATTAATAATTGACCCCAGGAACATGGAAATATTAAACTCCCTTGGATTCTTAAAATTTGCTTGCTTTCTAAATCAAGCAGACAGCTTCCTTTTGGCTGAATGAGCCAAACAGGCAGAAACCATGTCTGCATTTCTTTAATAACAAGACAGTCGCTATAGTATTGCTAGTAATGACCATTTAATTATACGTGGGTGGGGTTTTTTGCAGCTATATTTACTCTTAACTTGAACAATATGAATTTACAGGCATGCCGGTCATGCCTCAGTGCATGCACTTAAGCGGTTACTAGATTTTTTGGGGACATGAATGTAAGGGGTACTCTGAATTCCTGTAGTCTTCTGAACGTTTAATACACACGATTTAAAAATGCTGTGGGCTTGCTTTTAGGGCTATGGTTTCTCATGTGACTGTCTCTGGGCTTTTCGGACAGTGTTGAGAATCATGGAAATAAACCAAAGAATGACTTAATAACCATTTTTGAATGACAATCTGTCATATGATTTTTCAAATCTAGACCTTGACCCCGCAACCCCTTTTCTAAACCATCGTCTCCCCTGTTCATTGGCTTCGGTTAGGTATGTGCATGTTTGAGTAAAGGTTTTGGAATTTTGCCCTTTCACTAGAGAACTTCACAGCACCATGAGTAATAAAGGTCAGTTGATTGTGCAGAATCTTGGGTTCCCATGGAAACCATGTATATATTAAAAAAGGCAACTAGCATTTTAAATTACAGCTATCATGGATTCAGAAGAACGCATAGGTAATCCAAATACTAAATGGGGTATTCCAGTTGTGCTCAGTGTGGTTCTCCATGTGTGTGTTTGCACACACGAGAGTGTATGTGTGTGTTCTCAGCTGACAGCTTCAATAATTGCTATGGAAAGCAATCTGGTTTTAAAGTGGGTTTTTTTGTTTGTTTGTTTTTTAAGACCAAATAACTTGAGTTGTATTTGCAATATGGTTCAGCTCCTATAAAATTAGAATAGAAGATGCCGCATCAGTTGTAAGTTTTTTGGGAAAGTCCTATTTTTAATGTTAAGCTGCTTCAAACCGCGCCCCCCTCCAGTGTTCTAAGATGTTAACCGATGTAACACAAATGGCTTTTTATACAGTTCTGAACAATGTTAACACACAACACTGGTTGAGACCATGAATGGAAATAAACAGCTATTTAAATTGACAGGTCTTTTCAATACAAAAATAAAATCAGATTTTTTTTCAAAGTAGATTATGTTTGCTTTGTTTCCTTTGGGAAATCACAGTTCTGTCAGTTTTTCTCTAACTTAACTTCCATCACAAAACTATCATGAGCTGTTTATGCTGAGGAAATCTGATGTGACAAAATAACATGTTCCCTATTGATTGCTGTCACAGAGCGAGAAAAGCACCCCTACGCCATTCTCTAGTCAAGACTCCACTCCCTCCATCCTAGTTTCTTTAAAAAGAAAATAAAATCCTTATCCTTGGATGGGAATCTTTTCTAGTTCAAGCTGTATGCTTGGTACTGCAAAATGGGAAAAACCTTCAACTTGTACTGACTTCAGCATCCCTTGGCTAAGGTCAAAGCCATGTTATGTTGCTCTGTTTAGGAAGAATCTCCTTGGCATTGTGACCTCAGGTGCTACTTCACTTGCATCATTTTAACTGATAGGAGAACTGTATAAGGGGTTAAAGATTAGAAAGGTGCACTGGTTTGAAGCAGCTCTTGCACCTGAAATAATGTAATTCTCAACTTGCTGTGTGGATTAGTGGCTGGCCCACCAGTCACAATGGATTTATCTGGCTTTTGTAACGAGCTCAACCAGCCTCTTCACCCGAGCTCATTGTACATGCCATTCTGTATGTATGCTCCCCAGGCATCATGTCCCCAGTAGGATAATGGCTTTGGTTTTCTTAGAGTAAACCAGTACGTGCAGTTTGGCTCTGGGTGCGTCTGTCTCGGTGGCTAGGTCAAACACATGCCATCTTAGATACAGGTAGAGAGGATTTTAATAGTATTAAAAAAAAAGCCACCAAACCCCAAATCTTTATTCCATCACTGTGCATTCTTGGGGAAAAAATAGATAAATCAGGCTTTACCTCTGCTCCATAGTAAGTCATGTTCCCTGTTCCTCCCCTTTGGCTTGCTTTGCCTGACATGGCTTTTGTGTGGAAAGGACTAAATACAGCTTGGTTGACATTTGCTAGTCAACTTTTTCAACAGTGAATTCCTCCCTGCAGGCACTTCATCTATTTTCCACAAACAAGCTTCATTAGCTGTTTCAATACTGTGAAAAATCAGGTTTTGGGTTCTTTTGTTGTTGGTTGTGTGTTTGGTTTTGGGTTGGCTTTTTTTGTTTTTTTAAATCCAAATATATCTCTTACTGTGTTCTAGCAACCAGGAGAATGGTGGTAGAAAAAACTGTTTTGGATCTTTCCAGAAAGTAGTAAAATCTAAACTAAAACGTTGCTTTATTTGAGCCCTGCCATGTGATGCTTGTTCCTCTCTAATGGGTTGGTTGTCCTGGTGGTATAAGTCGCTGTCACTTTGCCATTACAGGTCTCAAGAAGAAAAATAATCTTGCATTCAGAGTCGGCTGCTAATTTTGCCTTGTACTTTCACTGCATTGCAACATTAAGATCAGCTTTAAGTAACATCCTCCAGGTAAATAGCTTACCTTTCTGTAACCTGTTGTTTGCAGCCTATTGTCCCAACTAATACCTGCACAAAACAAGATTGCAGTGCACATCTCCTTATCGCTCAGACAGCTGGAGAAGCGGCTGCCTTGTGCTGAGTTCTGCTCTGGTGCTGCTGAAATAGGGAGGAGAATTTCATGGAGAAGAGGAAGTGTGGGGCTTTGCCTCTCAATTTTATTTTATTTTTTCCCTTTGAAAACAATTCCTTAACCTTCAGTGTTAAGGAAACAGTTTCTATTCTGGGTGATAAGTAAAGCGTATTAAAAGTCTTAGCAGACACTTGGGATGATGCTAAAGGGCATCTTCCAACTGCACAACTTGTATTCCTTTCCATACCTTTTTTTTTTTTTTTTAAAGTCTCTGTTCCCCACAGCCTAGGAATGGTAATTAAATTGTAGCTGCAGGAATAATGACAGATATGGGCCCCTTGCCTACACCTTTTCATCACCGCGCCCATCTTCCATCTGTTTTTTGTTTGCCCTAAAGCTTAAGTGGTTTCAAGATCCTCCTCTTGCACGCATGTTCTCACCATGTGCCCATTTTAAATCTCTCCAGGTATTGTAACGAATTAATTAATTGCCAGTTGCTGACCTCAACACAAGTACATCCTGTAAGTCCTGACTTGCATCAGGCGCTTTTCTTAGCACAGCAGCCCTTCTGGGGGCTACTCCAAATCTAAACCTAAAATTAGTTGTCCAATAACTTTGTTTTAAACTACCCTGTGTAATCCTGATGTTGGCCTTCCCTGCCAAAGCAGGAAAGGCAAAGGTGGCATTAAGGGCGTGAAAGGCAGTATTTTGTGAAGCACCCAACCTCATAATCTTCTTGGAATATTTTAGGATTTTCCCATTGTAGTGGGTACCAACACTACTTCACACTACCATGGGGCAAGTCCAGTTAAGAGCAGGTGGGATTTTTATTCGCACCTGTAAGACTGGTAGAGTGTCCTCTCTAAGAAAGTCTTCTTGAAAAGGGGGTGCTAGTGCTTCCCATAGCATTACTGGGTAATAACCTGGAACACGAGCCTTTGAAACGTCGTCACTGCTGGAATCCACGTAGTACCACGTGAGAACAAAATATTGTAATGATAATTGTTCATTATCTAATTATACAAGAACTTACAGCCCCGGAGGGTGAACAACTAATTAAATGGTTATCCACTTTTAAAATGGCAACAAAGAAATGAAAAATATTCATTCTTCTGGCTCTTGTCCCAGTGCTGTCAGCGAAGTCACGTGTTCCTCAAAAGGTGAATGAGACAGTTCCTGGACGGACAGAGCTCTCCGCATCCTGATGCTCTGAATGCCATAGGAGTTACTGAGGCAGGGAACTTGCTTTTAGGAGAGTAGACTGCTTACTCAAAAGCAACTCAACTTTTGAGCTGCAACTCAAAATTAAGGAGGATTCACTGACTCAGGTTATCCAGGAAGGCAGCTGATGCTAGCCTTCAGAGCAGTATGGGTCACCTTTTACATTCAAGGATTTGCTTGTGCAGAATTTTAAAGAGAATATATCTGGAGCACTTGGTCCCTTGGGGCGGATGCGATGTGCTGGGGGCAGCCCTTGGTTTTACCCCATGTTGGGGCATGCTGTTACCACCTAGAAAAAGAGCTGCCTGTCAAAAAAAAGCAGCGGCATTTTTCTGTATGATTGAAGTCCAGGCAGCTTCTACACCAGCAGCAGTAGACATCTGTAAAACTTATCCTTGAGTGCTGAATCCACCAACGATTAGCACCCTAGGCTCTAATTTAAGAGAAGTACCAGACAGCTTCTACCTCATCTTGAGGCACACGCCTTCTTTCAGAGCCATCATTCCTGCCTCTCAGCATTTGTATGCTATTGCCCCCCAAAATACTGAGCACCTCACTGCTTAAACCAGGGCCTCACAGATACAAGGGACACCCCAGCCTTTTCAGAGCAGAGCAAACACCCCTGCCCTGCTGTTCGTTGCTGTTGTGGGATGAAGGCCAGCAGTAAGCGTGGCTCAGCAGGACAACACACACCCTGCTCCTTGTGTCACAGTGGTGCTTCAGCAAGCAACCAGTGCTGAGCTTCTGCAGGATTTGGAAACAAAGCGTTGCTCTGCCTGTCCTGCCTATGAAACCCAATACTGTAGGCATTCTCAAAACGCAGCCTGTAGGCTATAAAACACAACTGCTCGGTTGTGGTGCTCCCTGCTCACACCTGGGACACGGCAGACAGTGGTTTAGGGCTGTTGGCTTTGGAGCGGGCTGCAAAGCTCAGATATCTACCCCGCCAGAGAAGCCCTCTCAAACATAACCACCAAACATGGAAAGCAGAGTTTGTGCCCTTTCCAGATCTAGGGACTAATAATTTTAATCAGAAAGGCATAATTGCGACTGGGAATGAAATTTCAGTGGGCGCAGCGACACCCGGGCAGTTTCTGGGGAGCAGCTGATGCGTTCTTGTCCACATTCTTCCAATAACAGGGGTGTGTACATTTTTGGGTTGCTGATAGTTACAGAGCTGTTAGCTAGATGTCTTTTCTATTCAAGCTGGCTTTTCCCTCACTTTCCCCAAATATATGGTGCAAGTTTGTGCTGTTAAAGGGAGTTACTAACTTGGGAGGTATGTTGGTCCCTTATAAATCAGAACACTTGCTATTTTTGGAGGTTTTCTTAAGGAGTGGAGTGGGTCAGAAGGAAGTGACTTTTTTTTTTTTTTTTAATTCCCCATCCCCCCTGACATTGTAATACAGTTGTTGCTTTCAAGAATATGCATGATCTGTTTTCTTCAGACTATTGGCTCATCTGGTAAAATAATTAGCTGTTAGGCAGACAGAGGGAAAGGATCACATCTGCACAAGACAGGAAGACTGGGACAGTAGAACGGGGAAAAAAAAATCTGTGCTTGAATCACAGCTGCCCACCATGCATAGTAACAGAGCTTGCCAAGAATATTCAAATTGATTTAGGGAGAAAAGCTGAGGAAACCGTTTAACCCCAGCCTGCTTGGACCCAGGACAGTATCTCTATAGGCTGCTCTGCTCTCACTTTGGGCCGAAAGAAGGGTTTTCAAGCTGTGTGTTTCACCAACCATCCTTCCTCAATCCCCCGTCCCCTTTTGCTACAGGAACACAAAACACAGACTAATTGTCAGGCATGAGGCTGTGAGCAGTTTTCCCCAGCGAGAAAATAACCAAAGGTGGGAACATTTATTTCATATTGGTGGGATTAAGTTGTAATTGGATCATGTGATCAAAACCAAGAGCCAGACAAATTATTTGTGACTAATTTCAGGCAATGGGAACCTTTTTGCTGCCTTCCGTACACTCTGAATTAGGCCCCTTCTCAACAGAAGTGGTCGGCATGTGCATCGTCTGCAAACAACCTTTTCAAGTGTGCAAGTCCAAAATTACTTGCTCAAGAGTTTCCAAGCACACATATCTGTTGCAGATTGTTTGCAAACAGTTGTGAGCGTTTTGCATTAAAAAATACAAGTAGCAATTAGTTTGGACATGCGAGTCGTACAAAGAATCCCTTTCCCTACTTAAATAATCTAAATCTGTAAGGGTATGCTCATTTAAAGATTAAAAAAAATAAGGCGTTGGGAGTATTTTTTCTCAGAACCTGTTGTCTCTGGGACTGTCTTTTCCTGCAGGAGTCCCAGGCTCAGTCCCAGCAATCTCTTTGGGATAACTCCACAAAAAGATAAATGTAGAAATGCACAGAACTGTATCCAAATAAAAGAAAAGTGCTATAATGCAGGTGTTTCAATACTTGATTTCAGGTGCTGGTGCTCAGGTTGAAATCTGGAGCCCTAAACACCACCCAAGCTGTGGGTGGGCCTTCCTTGCCAGCTGGAGCAGCAAACTCCAGCGTTCAGCCCTTCCAAACCTCTGCTCAGCTGCAACCTCCCTTACAACGGGAGGCCTTTGGCACGTAAGCTTTTTTCCAGTTAAAACACAAGTTCCCTGGGTACCTAAATGTCTGCTGTGAGGCAAATGCAGATCTGCTGAGACCCTGACAGCACTGAGCAGCTATGCGCTGTGTCCATGCCTAAACCACAACAGGCCTCACCAGCAAAGCGTTCTCTGTCAAGCTCGCCTGTGGAGCCAGGCTGGAAGATGTGTGCGCAAGATGTTTTTGGATCAGGTCTCGCACAAAAACAGCTGTGGGAGGAAATGGGCCCAGTAGTCAGACCACATTCACCATTAATATTCATTTATGCACAAATACTAACACAATCATAGATGACTTCTAAAGGAATGGGCTTAAATACCTCCAGGAAGAGACACTTCTGTGCTCTGGACAAATGATTGAGAGGCCACTGAAAGGAAACCCAAACCCTCTTCCTCTATTTCATGAAAAGGGCCTCTCTTGCAAAGAGTTCCTGCCCATGCATCCTGACAGGGAGGAGATGTCTCCTTCTAAGACAGAATTAAGCACAGCACCTGAACGGCTTCGAGGGGCCGCAGCAGTGTCCTCAGCCTCTTGTATTTGTCAGAGTTTGGCAGCTTCTCGCACACAGGTGACCAACTCCCGGGGACCCTCTGCACACCCTCCTACATGCACTGGCATGAAACGGGGTACCTGACAGCCCCTGGCACTGGCAGCTCACTTCGGCTGCAGGAGACCCACATCCTTGCATAAGTTCAGTTTTCCAACTCTCTGTAGCTCCCGTGGGAGAGATGATCCTCCCCTCCTGCAGCACAGGGGCACTAAGCAGGTATCGGACATAGCATATATGTTGCAGAAGGCTCAGATATAGGAGCAAAGCAGGCTGTATTTGTAGTTAGGTGGATGTGTTTGAGGAGGCGTATTTGTAGTTCAGTTATAAAAGATGAAAGAGGTGCAAAACAGAATCAGAGTGGCGTTAACTACGTATTTTTCATTTTCAATGTGGTTAACTGGAAGCTCCAAAATCGCATCCGTGGAGAAGGCAGGATTAAGCAGGGCAACACCTCAAAGAATGATAGAGTCCTACAGCCCCAAAGTTAGAGCTGCGAGTAAAGTTATCAGCTCATGGCAAGACAAAATGGAATAAGGAAAATGCAACTCAAGAAAAGAAAAACAAACAGAATGGGAGAGAGACAGAGAGAGGGAAAGAGGGACAACAGAGAGGACCAGGGTAGGCGGGAGGAAGGCAATGAGATGGATGCCACTGGCTTACTATCCATGGTTACACAGTCAAGACCACTGTCACAGACACATTTGCTGGCCCTTGCTGGTGACCAGGCAATCAAGCATAGCCTGAGGATGCCCGTTAGAGAATGTGGTCTGTCCCCTCAGAGTTTGCGCAAAGTGACAACGGCCAGTATGCAAACACATGGCACTTTTTCACTGTTCAGAGCAAAGCTGGTGCTCACCCCTAGCTAGACTCCTTTTGCAGACAATGAAATAAGACCTGGATGGGATGAGAGATGTTGAACAGTGCTTTAGGGGTCCAAGGAAAATTTTTACTTAGCATTGCATTTTTATTTAAAGTACTTGATGCATCAAGGATTACACCCTACTGGAACCATCTGTTTCACAGGAAGCACAGCAAAGATGGAGGTCTGAGTTTTCCTCAAAGAGACAGCTCCACTTGGAGGGGCAAAGCCTAGAAAAGTGCACAAGCACGAGGAGACACAGAAACCTTTCTCCCCAAAGTTTGCTCAAGTTCCCCGCTCATGCTAGAGAAGTTATTAAAAGGGTAGGGAGTGTAAATCCACTAACACCAGGAATCCATTTTCTTTCAAACCAAATTCCTCTGTGAATCACTGTGAAGGAGCAAACACACAAGACCAAAGCCAAAAGATCATGTCGCTGCCTCCTTAGGAGCCTCAGGTGGTTAAGCATCACCTTACACTGATGGTCCATCTGACTTCCAGTATCTCCATGCACAAGACAACGCCTGCCAACTTCAAGGGAGATATTCATGTGCACAACAGGCAGGATGAAGCCTTAAAACCACTAGTAGTTACACTTTTACTGCCAGAAGCAACATTTTAATCTAAGTATTGGCTCCTGACAGAGGCAGTGTTCTGAGGCACTCCAACATCTTTGCTCCATCTGAATAATTGCAAATGCCTGTCTTTAATCTATTTTCAAAAATTGTTGGGTTTGGGTTTTGGGTTTTTTTTTTAAGTACAAAAGAAAATGTTTCTGTGTATACATTCATGGCAACAGAGCTACACAGAGACATAAACTAATGGAAGGTCCATATGCCGAGAGAATATCATATGTAATGAGAACTGCTGCATTTTTGTAAAATGTAATGGGACAGATACGCAGCAGCTGTGGGTTACTCAAGAAGCAGCTAATTTAGCAAGCTGAATTCAAGGATATTTCCCAGATCTCCCAAACAATGAATAGCAGTGTTGTTTAAGATTACCATTATGCCTTACATCCTCCTTTGACTGGAAGCAGGGGGAGGAAGCCTCTATCTGTGCTTCTGGGGCAGAAGTACATGATTAGTGCCTAGCTATCATAGGAAGCCCCAGGGGAGCAAGGGGGTCTGGACTTGAAGGAAGGAAGGAAATTGTATAGGATAAACAAAAAAGAGCCTCAGGAAAGCGGTTGAGATGGGCAAGACTTGGTGAAAAACAGAAAAGAGAAAGAAGAAAGGAAATGCTGAAGGGATCTATTTGAGTTCTAGCTACCATTAAACTTTAAAACAAAGACATCCTCTTCTAAAACAGCATTAGAAATTTAGCAGGTTCATATTTCTATAAATTTAGTTTTTTTCTAAGGCAAGGTATTACTCATTTCAAATATACAAATAGCAGAATTTTTAAGGCTTCATTACCCTTAGATTTTACTTTTCCAGGGATTTCACTCCCCCCCACCCCCCAAAAAAAAGGAAGATACACACAACCTGGATGTAACAGATGCAACCACAGTTCCATTTCACCATTCACTACTAGGTTCAGTGAGACGATGGGGCCGATGTGATCTGTTCTCCCAAGGTGGCTAGTCTGCCTGCAGCTCAGGTACCCCACAGCCACCCCAGAGAGCCAGAAACTCATTGCAGCTGTGGCTGCCCTGGCCCAGAGTACAGCCCACTAGCCCCAGCTACCCTGAATTCCCACTGCAGCTGGAGCCAAGTGCCTTGTATTGGAAAGCTAGATACACCAGGGGACCCACACCAAGATCTGCTAATTCATATGTTAAAACAGATTATATATCCTGCTTAAAAAAAAAAAAAAAAAAGGAAAAATGGGGCTAGTTTGAACTCTGGCTCCCTGCAAAATCTCCAAACTCTATTTTTTGTGGGGAAGGTCTCTGCAGTGCCAGTGCTGCCAAGAGCAAACTGCTGCACTTTGCAGCCACCCTTCTGCATCTGGGAGGTGGAGTGGGAGGATAGGGACCAGCTAATCTGGAATCCAAACTTGTTGCAGGTTTTACACATGTAAACAAAAGCAGCCAAGCCCTCAGCAAATTAAGAGATTACTTGAGTAAATAGAGTTTGCAAAGGATTTTCAGATATAGTAACTTGGTATTAGTAACTGAAAAGGAGATTGTTGCATTAAAACAGATTGCATTTATCTGGTTCCCAGATCATGGATCATGATGTTAGAATTTCCTCTTGCTGTACCACTGAGATAACTGAAGGCTCTATCTCCCTATAAAAGAAAAACGCTTGATTTCCACACAAACGGAATGAGTTTACCCAAGAGAAGTACCAGGAAAATCCACCTCTCCTGGCCAAGCTCTTCTCTCTGGTCTGCTGGTAGAAATCAGGAGTAAATGCCTAAAGCTCCAAGACTCTCTGTGCACTCCTGGGGTTAGAGGCTGCTGCTTTGTTTACAGAGTCATTCCCACAAGCCCAGCTTTAGAAATTCCTTACAGCAACATGCTCAAGCCAAACCTTTTGCTTACTTACACAGAGAAGGGATCGCTCCTTCTGTTGAAATCAGTGTTAAAACCACTGAGTGGCTTATGTAATGTAGCATCAGGCCTCCAAAGTGTTTTTATGGCAGAGCACATCTGGAGTCAGCAAAAGGCTATCTCGGGCCAAGGACTTTGCTCTTTGCCATATATGATCTACACATGCAAGTCTGGGGTGTAATTCTGCTCCTTGAGTCACAGCTGAAGCAAGATAACAGAGCTAAAAGAAATAATAATGGAACTACCTGATGTAATTACATTTTAAAATAGACATCTTTTTCTTCTTAAAACTTTTTGAGCTGACCCTTTATGTCTAATGATAAACAAATACCACTCTGCTCTTATATCAGAACAAGCTTCCCAGAGCAGTTCATTCCTTTGCACAAGGACAAAAGCAGAGCCCCTCAGCAAGAGGAGCCTGAATTTATTCAGGAGTCCATAGGAAACAGCTGTTGCTTTCAACCCAGCCTCTCCTTTATCTCCTTTATTGTTTATTCATGTCTCAGCTAATACTAGCCACTGTGAGCAGGTCAGGACTCTGCACTCCAAAAAGCTCCTCAGAAGCTAATGGAACTCAGCCCAGTGCCAGTAGGATGGAGGAGCTGGGTTTTACATTATTCAATTCCCAGGTGGTGACAGAGGTAAATTCCTGACTTCACTAGCTAATAGTGCAGACAAGAGCCAGGCCTTTGCCCCAGATATTTGCAGAGCGGGGCAAACATTCAGGGAGTTGCATGAAGGAAACCAAATGCAACAAACCAAAAATGGAGCATGCCTTTGGACATTTCTCCCCTTCTTTTCTGAGTTTGTTGACAACTCCTTTATATTGCAAAAGTTGTTTACTTCCCTTCTGTAACAATATAGTGAGCAGTATTATGCTCAAAAACCTGCAAATGTTTATCTGTAAAGACTGTGCTGTGGTGTCATGGCATGCAGAAGTGGTCCAGAGCCCAAACAGACCAGGGATATTCCTACAGAGAAGCAGGGAGAAGGCACAGAGTGGTGACCACAACAGGTATTTGCTGGAGATTTGCTACCAGGCAGGGGGAAAGACCGCAGTAATGATCCCAGTGTGAAGAACAGGAAAATGGAAGGCAGGGCACCCATGTCCTCCTTCTAAATGCCTTCGTTTCTCTCTGTTTCCCAGCCAAAATGTGGGTGTAATTGTTCAGGCATAGCATGAAGCTTTAAAGACTGACAGTGGATACAGCATAGCGGGAGGACAGCATGATGTCAGCAAGAAGTGAGTTGTTTTCCTCAGCAGTGGAAGCATTAGCAGGCTAGAAATCCAGGGATGTCAGGACTTTAGTCCAAATTGCAAAGAGCATTTGAGCTCACCAGATAGATTGGCAGGGGACAGAGGGATAACCCTATGTCTCCCCTTGCAGAAAGGCTTGTTGATTTTCCTGAGTTACAAACCATCAAGGGCTGTACATATCACTCGCACTCTTTAAAGCGCTGCAAAACCCCAAGCGGCATCCCCATGGGGAGAGAAGCAACATGAGTTTGCCACGGAGAAGGGGAGAGGAGAGGTGAATGCCTGCTCGTAGAGCAGACCTCTTTTCATTTAACAGCAGATGACAGTGTCACTTATTTTCACAGACAGCTATTTAACTGTCAACATAAGGAAGCATCATGAATAGAGAACAGCAGACAAGGCATAAATTATACAGCTAACTAAAGAATATGGTTCCTACTCTACTTTAAAAGGCAGGCCAGATGTCTTCAGATACAGTCGACCGTTAGTCGGCGTGGCGAAACCCTTTCAAGACCAGCTAACTCAAGTCAAAATGTGCGCTTGATTCGCTTGGCTGAACGGGGATCTTCCTGAGCTGTGAGCAGGATCTATGCACAGCTGAAAATACGGTGGGAATGAGTCAGTTCCTTGGAGCTTGTGTGGGAGGCAAAGACAGAACTGTGGGTGGCTTCAAAGTGTTAAACAGCCTTTTAAATTCAGGCCCAGTTTCTCAGGGGAATAAGGAAACAGAGATATTCACCCAGTCTGGATTTAGTTTCATGCCTTGGGTCAGCCTTGAGAAAATTGCTCTCTGATAGTAACAGCCACTTCCCAGGCGTGCAGGTCTGCTTGCTCCCAAGCCAGTTCAGCTTCAGATGTAATTCTGTGGAGTTTAACAACAACCCAGTCAGTCCCTCATCCATAGCAAGGCAGCAGCAGCTGGCCCTTCTCTCCTGACATCTGCAGGCTGCCTCCAAGGCAAGGCAGAGCCTCATCAGCTCCAGGTCAGGCGTTTGTCTGTCCACCTCTGCTCCCTGCACCTCACTCCTTTTGCCCAAGCTGCCTGGGATAATAACTCTGCCAACACAGGCACCTCAGGTATCCATTCCCTGCGATAACAGAGAGCTGCTTCAACCTTTCCAGCTCTGTACTGGCAGGGAGTTTCCCTGCCCCGCAGCCTATCATTCCACCTCTGGCGCCAAGAGCTTTGGGATGTGGTCCTACCCACAACCAGTCTGCACATATGGGGAAAAGGGGATGCTGTGGGTTAAATTACCTGGCACACTGGAAATTCAGGCCCTGTCCAGTTACCTTCTGCCAACTGTTTGCCATTCAGCTCGGTTCTCCTATAGTGCAGCCGGAGTCTGGTCAGCTCTAAAGAGGATTTATTGCTTTTACTGGATCAGGCTCACCCTTCCATTTAAGTGGATTAATGTGGGTTAGCTCTGACTTAGCCCCACACAGCATTAGCCAAGTCAACATAAAGTTCCCTACTACTGGCAATGTTGTTGTTTTTACCCTATCACGATGAATTTTTAATGGTCTTTATGTGCAAAAGCAGCTTTGCAAAATCTTAGGCTCCTGCTTTCCAATTTAGATGATTTGGCATGTGAAGAATGCAATGAATATTTAAACCTGTAGTTTGGCATGGCCTGCAAGGAGCAGCTAGAAACCTAGCCCTGGTCTTTCAGGAACTGGCCAGCAACCATGCAAAACCCCCAGCCTGGAGGAACAGCATAGGCAGCTTCTGAGGATACATCAATCTTCAGCGCTCAACCAAAATCACCCTAACCCCATCATTCTTTAGATTCTTTTAATTAACCTCAGGATTCATATGGAGGAGCTGTATGCGGGTGGAGCTGTGGGTTATTTGATAGATGACTCGGATCACTCTGCCGGTCATATTTTATTCACGTGAGACTAACTGTTGAAGGCTGTTATTTACCACTGGGACCAGGGTCCCCATCCCAGTAGACAATGTGCAACCATGTGGTAACAATCTCTGCCTGCAAGATCTTACAATCAAACCAGATTAGACAAAAGCGTCAAAAAGGAAGGGACCCCTCTTTTGCCCTCATCGTACAGATGGGTGAACTAAGGGCTCACACACACATTCAAGCAGCCACCAATTAAGAGTTTACTGTAACCCCTTTGTACACAACTTAGCCCACAGCAAAATCAAGGCAAATCGACTTAGCTTTATCGGCTGTAAAAGAACACCCGGTTCAGGAGCCATCACAAGAAAACCTCCATCATCCGCTTGAACACACAAGGATAGATGCTGGAATTCAGCCAAGACAATGTGGCTTTCATCTTTTACATGAAAGGGGGCTCCCTTTGACATTTTGAGGCCCACTTTTTTAAAAGCTGTTATGCAAACTTCGGCTCACATGAGTTTGAACAATACGGAGACACGTACTACCGAAACTTCCAAAGTAAGCAACAAGTCTGTACGCCGGACCCCGTTCTGCAAAGACATATGCAGGAACAGTCCCATCGACTTTGGCTGAACAACTCTGGCAGGTATCAGTTTGCAACCACCATCCATAAAGGACTGCAGCTGAAATATGTTTATTTATTTCTTGTATCAGTATCCTGTGAGCCATGGTTTCGGTTTAGATATTAGCATGGAAAGACGCACGTTTCTTCAGAAATTGCTGTTGCTCTCTATCTCAGTGTGGCTTTCTGGAAATCCCAGATCTAAATATTGGCAGTTCTGTGCTTTTTAATTTGTGAAGCCATCAGACCTTCTGTAGCCAGTGGCTGTCTTCACACGTCGTATTTAGGAGGCTCCATAAGCTGGTATGTAATTATCTCAATGTGTTAATTGATTAAGTCTGGCCTACATACAGTCAGCTGGACTATTCCCTTTGGGTTATTATTAGCAAGACCCAGACATTTTAAGCCTTTTGGAGCCCAGGAATCTCTCTCATCATGCAAGTAGAAGCCCAAGGAAATCTATTGGAATCATTGACTTCCCAGCTACAATAATTTAATTTCATAGATGGAAAGATACTCATATTGATGCACAAGCAAGTGAGAAAAAAAAAGGTGAAAGCAGACTTCAATCTGGCAACAAAAAAACCCCAAATCATCCACCTACACCCCTTCAAAGATACAGCCAACACTCTCAGCTGAATTAACAAATTGTGAAGCAGACCCTTTAGCAGCTAGAGGCAGACTGAAAAAAACCAGGGCATTACTTGACACATTTCTTTGCCCTGATTGGGAAAACATGTCACTTCCCTCCTAGATATCACTGGTATATGTTAAAACAAGTATTCCACAAGTGATGAAAACAACAGCACTTGGTTTCCAAAGGATGTGTCTGAACATGACTGGCTGTTTAAGAGAGAAGTATGGTATGAAAGCAAAGTTGCTCTTGTGGGGTGGATGTTTAGCGTCCAGTAGGGCATGACTGCCAGCTGAGTTTATCCACAGGTAGGGCATTCATAACAAGGCTTTTCCCACATTGTTTTCCTGGTGTCTAATCAGGGATGAGCTCAGCAAGAGTACTAACAGCTCTCTGTTTTACCCAGCTGCCTATTTTTATGAAGCCTGTAGGAAATTAATTTCTTCAATACCTCAGTTTGGTTTTCACTGGCCATGTGGCTCAAGAACCATTACAGGAGTAGGACAAGAAGAAGATTAATGGTGCAAATGCAAATCTGTTAGAAATCAAGCCAAAGTAGAATTTGTGAGTGTCTTTTTACTCCAAGCTGTGATTAAATTCAATGAGGCACAGAGCCTTAGGACCCACATCTAAAAAAACCCCATACCTACTATTTTCTGCTATCTACAGCTTGCTTTCCAAAGATGCTGATCATCTGTAGTTCATGTTGAAGCAATCAACAGTTACTAAACAATCAAATTAGAAGTCTCAAATTAGGAGCCAAACATCAGCCAATGAGTTTCTGCATCACAGAATCACTAAGTTTCTACTATTTGGCTGAATTGCTCATCTGGCCAGGCCTCGTTTGAAGCAAAGCAGGTCTTTCACTTGTGTTGCTTGTGACTAAGACCAAATAGATGACCCTTAAATAGATAGTGATGGCAAATCAGGCTGCAGGATTTTTCTGTGTTTCTTTATAGGTAATGGGAAAATGCAAAGAGCTTTGCACAAAGAAATAAACAGGAATAGACATTTTGGTATTGTCCTATGTATTAGCCAGACTCTTAGAAAGATAACTGACAATAATTAGTCTCTTAACTCTGTATTTTGAGGTTGAATATATATTACTGAAGCCAATGGGAAATTTGCCATTGACCTCAGCAGGGCCAATGTTTTACACCCACCCAGCTAGGAAATCTTATGGGTTTCAGGAAGAAATTAAGACATTCAACATATCTCAGAGCAAATCCACTTGTACATAAGAGCCTAAATACGGACTTTACACCTTCATCTCAGACACCCAGTTCATCCTAGTTTATATTCACAGCTACAGCACAGCCGTCTTTGAAAGTATCTGAGTCCCAGAAAACAAATATTATAAATCCAGCTCAATGTCGGCAATCTGACAAATAAATTTGCTGTCTTTTCACTACCTGCCGCATATTCTCACTCTGTTTTGTGTCTTTTGACACATAGGAGGCTTCAGATAAACTATACAACAATAAGAACGCAATACCATCCTGACAATAAGAAAATTAAGGTTAAAGGATCCATAAAAGGGGATTAAAAATATTTGCCAGGAGAAGGATTCAGAGGAAGAGACACTGGCATTTGCAAAATGGCTGCCTATAGGGCTGCAGCTCCTGAACATCATCACACTTGCAGGGCTATCATCTGTATAAAAAACTGGCTAGGAAAAAATCCTCAAACTACCACTTCAGTACCAGAAAAATCTCCAGAGAAAACGGTAGAAGGGTTGTTATGGTGTTTCAGAGAAATCAAATACATTTCAAACAAAAATTTGTTAGGCTTAATGAATAAACTCACATTGCTGTTACATTCAATTGGATTTTTTTTTAAGAGGCACATAAACTTTCCTGTTTGAGGGGATAAATCAATGACAAATTGTCTGATGTTGGGAAGAAATTTCCTCTGCTAGCAGATGATTCCAATACAGAGTTTCTTGTATTCTCTCCCTTTGAAGTTCTGGTACAGACTGTGGTTAGAGACAGGATATCAGCCTGACGAACCCCAAAGACATTTTCTTGTAGCTCAAAGTTCAGATGGTCACAAACAGCAGTTGTTCCGGTTAGAAAAAAGTATCATGCATTTGCTGTAAGTTCAAAAGCTCTCTGCTCAGCACCTGGATTTTCTGCTCTTCGTGCCACATCTTTACAACCACTTCCTTCAGGAACCGGCCATAAAATGTGCTCTGATGGTGACAGCTCTTAAAACGTTATGTATGAGAGTGGGTTTGAAAAGACAGTCCTTTCAGGGGTGCTTCTTTGTTACAGGACCTTTTTCTCATGTCTGTTAGTACATAAGCACCCTTTCAGCCTCTGAATCTTTGATTGGAAATTCAGTCTAATATTGGAAAGAATCGCTGCCAGCTCAAAACCCTACAAGCTGTCAAAAACAAGTGAAAGATTGCTGAGGGAATGCCCCTGCCAATTTGTCACTTTTTCAGTCAAAACTGCTTACTCCTCCTAGATATGTATTTTTCTTTTCCATGCTGATTTGTGAAGGTCCAAGTGAATGAAACAACCTGGCAATTGGGCACAGGAAAAAAGGTGACAAGCTAAGGTGCTAAGGTTAAAACCTGTGAACCTGGGGTCCCACAAAGCCCCACCTTGGCTGTCAGCAGGATGCTCTCACTCCTTTCTCACCCACTTGTAACTTTGCAGGAGCAGAAAGCAGCTCCCATTTCAAATGCAGCCCTTTAAAGACAGAATTGGGGAGCTGGTACACTGCGTAGGATAAGAAATCCCTTTTTATGGACTTAGGCTGTCATTGTTCCTGGTGTCCCTTAGGAGAATGAGGGAGGGAGAAGACCATGGAAAGTTCACCTCAGTGGCTTCAATTAAATGTATGGGATTTTTGCCGCTGACTTAACTGGAGTCAGGATTTTACCCAAGAGAACTGGGGAATGCAATCTCCTGCCATCAAATGGTCTGTTCTTCCCCAGTCTTCTCCTACCTGATGCTGGAAGGAGTCCATTTGTTCAAACTCTAGGGAAGCACAAATGCAGCAAATAGCATTGCATCTGCGATGGGTGCTAGAGTTTTGAAATTAAATTTATGTGGTATTTCTTGCTACCTCTGTGACACATTACAGCCCTTTGAATCTCTCTGCAAAGATGGGGGTAAGTGTGAGGACTTTGCTCACCCAGCAGCCTGCTCCAGGCCTGTGGCACTTCTGGCCACACGTAGGAGTACAGTTATGTCTCAGACTTGCGGCAGATGGCAGAAACCACATCTAAACTGTGGTACTGGCAGAGTTGCAAAGGCTGCCTTGCTCTGGCCAAATGATTTGCACCAAACCCCTCCATTTCAGGCAGATGAATGAATGCACAGGCTTTCCTACTCTCCAAAGTGCCCATGGTTTCCCCACAGCCCAGTCATTGGCCTCAGAGAAACAGAGCCACTGACCATTCAGCACATGACCCTCAAGTCACAGCAAAGCAGATGATAGATAACTCCTCTGAGCAGAATACATCTCTCTGCTTCATCCTATTGCTATTTCGCCTTCTACTTTGGAAGCCTTCCCATTTCTGTGGCTGGCTCAACCACTTAATGGGGTTCTGGGGTTTTCCCCAAGATGAGGACGTTCACTGAGGTCTATTCTCTAAGCGAACAGAGAAATTCTGTAGCGATACTCAATACTTGGGGCCACTGCACAGAAAACCCCATTCATTGTTGCCAAGCCACCAGGGTCAGCCAAGCAGCTGGAATTTTACCTGTTTATTTATTTATTTAAAGGGTAACTATCACTTGGGTTTTTAGCTCATGTTGGTAATTTCAGATTTCTGCTCCAAAAGGATACACGCACACACACACAGACACATATATATATGTGTATATACATTTCCTGCTTGGCAGCCTGAGCCGCAGTGTTGGTCTGAACACTCCTCTCAGAGGCACAGACCATCTGCCCTTCCCAGCAGGAAACTGCTGGGGTACTTTAGCTTAAAGCTCAGGCCCCGTACCAATACATTACTGGGACACTGGGAGCTTCACTTTAGGTACTCCTCCAAAAAAAAAAGACTGTATTTTTACTTGTATTTCCTATCATCTGGGATGAACTATATATCCTGCATCTGCATTCAGTCCTAGTTTCTACTCGGTCATTTTTAGCCACTCAGCGTTTTCTGAAAGAAATGTATTGAGATTTGAATTTTGTGATGTTCAGACCAGTGGAGTCCTGCTTCTTTTGGCTGCGCACATCAAAATGCTCTCTGTTTTAAGTTGTGGCCAGCACTTTGGCAAAATGTGGTTGCAAATACTTTCTAACCTGGCTTTTATCATTGTTCTCAGGAAGTTGTAAAGAGTAAGCACTTTTAAAGTGAAATCACTTGAGTTTAGTGGTTCTGGAATTGGGCTTTTAAGGTTGGAAATGGCCCTCCACAGCACAAGGACATTAATGTTTCAAATTTTAGAAGTGTCTGAACTTTTAGTTTCTGAATCAGGTTGGAGCTAAACATAATCTGAATGCCAAAAACCTCAGATTAGAAAATAGGGTACATTTGGGAACATGGCAGACTTGATACTTCAACATCAAGGATCTCACTGTTTGCACTGACAAGTTCCCTATCCCCGTTCTTTTTTCATAAGGTTGAAATCTCACATCAAGAGTTTGAACAGTTAATAAAACTAACATTGGCACAACACTGAAACAGAGAAATTGAGAGTGTGAAAATCAGAAAAATGCTTGTTTAGAGTGGTAAGCCTGGTAGTAGTCCTGTCAGTTCCCTTAAAACAGATGTTGGCCAATTCTGCAGTTCATCGTGACATAACCTTAGAAAATGCAGAAAAAGAAATGTCAGTTCATATTACACTCTCTATATAATTAAGAATAATTAAGTATTCTAGATAAGAATTAAGTTTAAGGCTGTGTAATGACTTGGTAATGTCTTAGCCATCCCAAAGTACTCATTAATTCTAGCACCCCCATGCAATGGTAGTTATTCTTAACATCAGTGACTCCTTAGGTCATTACATGAATTACATTAAGTCTGGAAATGACTTTGTACTTTCCTTGCCACCTGAGAGTACACATCAGTGCATGGAACTGTGATTGCTCGTGCAGAGACATAGGGTCTGTTACAGTCCTCGGAAACCTTTCTCTTTACAACCACCCAGAGATCCTGTCCCACACAACATTAGGCATCAGGCTTGAAATCTAGCAGAAGCCAAACCAAAGTCTGTCAACTCTTCCTAAATGAATTTACAAGTGGGGAATGGGGGAATGAGATGAATGGCATGGGATGGTTGTGCATGAGCGCAGGGAAGCAACTAAAAATATTTGTAGAGATCTAAGTACACCACCCCCAAAATACACACATATTTTCCACCATTTAAATATCTTGTCCCTGGGTGGAAGCCAAACATTTTTCTATTTATTTCCATGTATGCCACCAAGTTACTAAGGAATTTAATTGCCTAATTAAAAATGTTAAGAAAATACCAGAAGGTTGAACATCCTGGAAAAGGACAAGGCGTTAGGAGGATGTTAACTCATCCTGCATCGTGTGCTGAAGAAAGGAAAGCGTTTCCGGTTGCTAGTGCTGCAAGCTCGCGCTCAAACTATTTGTGAAAAAGGCTGCATTTGGTCTGTAAGAGAAGCCAAGTTCTGCCTGTGATAAGCGTTGGGAACACATGCAATGATACCTCTTGTTTCCAGGCATCCTGACAGCTAGTTCCAATTTGCATTTCTAAATGGAATTAGCAGAGAAAGGAGATTTACACATTCCTTGCTGATTGGGCCAATTGATTTGGTTTGTGCTCCACACAGCAAGGCTTTGGTAGAAGCCCAAACCTCCCAGTTAATCTTCAGACAGAGTGACAGGAGAGATGACCTTTGGATGAAGATGGGGGTGGACTTGTGCTCAGGATACTTGTGCCACAAATTCCCCATGTGACATTACATCAAGTCATTCAAACTCTTGACTTACTCATTTTCACAACAGGGATAAGTCAGTTTTGCCAATTTAAATTACAGCGCTCTGAGCAGAGTAAGAAAAACTTTTTATTACTGAGTGATTAAAGGAGACTGGGTGAACCCTCCGCACACAAAAATTCTGCCCCTGAAGGCAACACTGGGCAGCTACAGTCGCTCCTGAGAAATGCTTGAAACTGTTATCTTGGTACCTTGCCAGGAAAAGAGAGCTGGTCTAATGGGAGGGACACACACTGGTTATCCCTCGCAGTTGCGCTCCATTCCCCTTGCAATTCCCAGTCTGATACTGCTTTTCTGAGGAGAGGCTTGTATTTGTAGCATTTGCAGGTTTCCTGAGTGAGCACAGACAAGAAAATCCTATCCTTGCTCTCTGTCTCTTCAGTTTCACAGGCTATGAGGAGAAAAGTTCACGCAGGTGGGACTGCTATGATAACATTTGTCTGAACCCAAAGATGCCTCCCCAGGAGAAAGGCCTGGGGGTGAACTGGGTCAGCACTGCTCTTGCTGCCCGTGTGGGGAGTGGAGAGACTGGGAGAACAGTTCTGATCCAGGCAATAGTAGCAGCATGTTTGGTGTCAAGTCTTTTTGCTATGAAATGCCAAGCTGCATTTGGCAATACCTAAAACTCAGCCCAGGTCAAAGGAGATTATTCTAAAATATAATTTGTAGCTAAATAGTATTGTTTTAAATCCATAAAATACTCAACCTTGTTTCAAAAGGTTGCAAGCTTGCATGCCTGTGATTGCCTCCTGCCAAGAGGCTAGTTCCTGTCCCAAATGAACAGCAGGACTAAGCCTGGGACCCCAGCACTGATTAGGTGCAGAAAGCTGGTTGCTTTCCATAAAGCCTCATATCTTGGTGGTGTTTGAATTTTCCACAGATCTGGGGTCCAAATGTATCATTTACTGGTTCCGTTTAGAAATCTCTAGGCATAAGTGACCCCTTTGATTCACGGACAAAAGCGAGAGGACATTGCAAGCTGCAAGAAGATATGTGGCTTAACCAGGCTTTCTGCAGGACAAGCTGAATCCAAGCGGCCAGGGAACAGGCCTGAAGTCTTCCTGACGTAATTAATCAAGCGAGTATGATGAACCGTAAGAGTCTGGTGGAGTGACTTTGCCCTCAGCTTAGCTGCAGATGGAGCCAACACCAACGCAGACTGAAGGATTTTATGTGCAATGAGTCCTCCTGAACACACTACCTGACCCACAGTGCCCGCGTTTCTCGTAAGGTCTGCAAAGTCTTTTTAAATTTATAACAAATACACTCTTGTATAATAAATGTAAACAGAAATCTATGTTTATATGAACATATAATATTTCTAGAAATACATGAATACAAATATAAACCAGTAAAAAGTGAAACTGGAGTCGGGATCTCAGCAAAGCTGTGGCAAATTAAACCATCGGATTACTTATGCAGCTGGCACATCACCCCGTGTGCTGGGGGTGTGCTGATGCTGCTGCTGCTCCACCATTGCGTGGAGCAAACCTTTTATCCGAGAAGGACACGTATCGTTTGGCACGTGCGCTCTTTGCCTCCTCTCTTACGCATCGCTCCAGGCACCTTCATTATTCAGCAGCAAAACAAGCAGCAGCACATTAAAAAAAAAAAAGAAGGAACAACGGCTTTGGTGGTGTTGCCACCTTGGTTGTGTTATCACTTACCTGCAGAAAAATAAAACTGGGCTCTTCAGAAGCGCCTGGTTAGCTTCCATTGGAAATAACTGTAAAAATTCAGATATACTCACTGGTTTTCCCCTGGTTTCCTCAGCCCATCGGCCGCGGCCCGGTGTCTGTTTTAGCTGCTTTATTCCTCTTCCATCTTCAACCTCTCCGAGCGGGGATGGCAGTGCCAGCCGGCCCCCGTGTCTCTCCTCAGCAGCGGCGGCATCCAGCCCACCCTGCAAACTCCCACCGTGTGCCCTCAACGAGCAAGGCGGCCCTTGCTCCGCAGCCATGCCTGCCGGCCTTTCTCTCTGCTTTCCCCTTTTCTTCGGGGCCGCTCTGCTTGAGTGAAACAAAATAAAACGTCCCCCCAGCATATTTAGCCTAGCCCAAAGCAGCCCAAGGGGATGAGGGCCCAGGGAGAAGAGAAGGGCGAACAGGAGGGAACCTTGGCTGCTGTCATGGCTGCCGGGGCCTCCGGGGCAGAGACCAGGCCGGGCCGCCCCACGCGGCTCCCTCCCCCAAAACGTGTGAAAGAACGGAAAACCACCTAAAAACCTCTTGAACACACACCTGCCCCCATGCTGCCCGCTGCATTTGGGCAAATATGGCCCACGCCCAGGGCTAGCAGCATTCGCCACTGGAAAACGTAAAATAAAGCCGTTTTTTTTTTTCCTCAGAAACTCCAAGGTCTTGGGGAGGCGGCTCTGGCGATGGCCCCGTGTTTCCCAGTACCATTTCATTTTCCCCTCATTTTCCAGCCAGCTGAACAACAATAAACAGTGTCGTTTTGATATGATGTATTTATATTTACATGGTACATTTGAAAGCAATAGCTACACTGATCATACATATTAGAAACAATAAAAAAAGAAGTTAAGAACTAAAATGTACATCATACACTTGTATATATATTTTTGTTTTTTTTACACAGAGGTAAAAAGGCTTATAAAAATCAATACAACAGGGTTTTAACTTTTAGTATATAGATACAATAATGATGAGGCTTCAGGCACTTTAATTTGTTAACGTGAGCGATAGCTTGGAAAACAAACAAACAAAAAAAACAACTTTCCACAACAGAAAAAAAAAATTTGGTTAATGTTTTGTTACCACAGATACAAAAATAAAATCTGAATAATTTCTCTCAAATGATTGATGTCAGTATTGCAAAGCTGACTGGGAGAACGCTACACACTGTTCAGCGGCAGTGTGGAAATTAAGGAGAAATATTTACAAAAAAACACCCATTTCTATCATTGTGCCCTTACACCACTGCCTTCACAAACCAAATAACACACGCAGCAAAATCTACAAGTATTACAGAAACCCAAAAGAAGAGGGAGGAAGGAAAAGGGGAAGATAAAAATATTAAAAAAAGAGGGATTTTTTTCTTTTTTAAACTTTTATTTCCAGACATATAGAAAGGCTTGGAGTATGTCTACTTTACTTAAATAAATAGGGGCACTTCAAGACCGGACAAAAAGCTGTAAGATCTTTTTGTAGTGTTGTGCTTTATAGAGAGAAGATCTTACAGATGTTTGTTTACATGAAACAACTTTGAGAACAGAAATAAAAGGAAAAGGTTGTTCCACTGATTTTTTTTTTTTCTTTTTTTGAGGCTGGCTTGATGTTTACTAGACACCATTGAGAGATTTGTCAACTGCTATTAGGCACAAAATATTTATATTTCATTCAGCAAACCCAGACACATCACCCAGAGTGTAACACTCCATCCCTTTTCCATTATCATTCTTTTTTTTTTCCCAACCGAAAAAATCCCCAACAACTGCTACGAATTAAGCCTACCAAATTCTACAGTGTATAAGCACGTTGCATACTTAATTCATGGTTGACTAAAAAGCTGTGATTAACTCTTAGAGGAACCGTTGGGACATTCCACCAAGAAAGAATGGCAAGCATTCCTTTTACATTTATTTGGCAAATTAATTCATTAAAAAAAAAAAATTCCTCTCTTTTAAGACTGATGTCAATGTGCAATAGAGGGAGGGAAAGGACATGCGCCCACTGGCAATTTACTGCAGAAAGAAATTATGGCAGGAACAGCAGTGCCAGCTTTGACAAGCCAATCCCTAGCTGCCTCAAAGTATTCAGATTGTACTATGCTAGTTAGAGCTCACTGCGCTAAATCTTTTTTTTTTTTTTAATAAAAATTATTTGGCTATTCCTTGTAATATATTAGAAAAATACTCTTTTTCCAAGCTAATTACAAGCCTTGTACACAAGACAACATGACATTAAAAAAAAAATTAAAAAAAACCAAAAATTAAAGTAATCTTATCCTGTTGTATGCACCTTATGCATCCACTTGAAAAATCTGGGTGGTGAACTGGGGAAGGGAAAGCCAGGGAGGCGCTTCGGTCTGGCTCCTGCAAAGACTCACGTGCTTAATCCTACGCATAGACTCACAGAAATGCCGGCTGCACACACAATACATCGAGACGTGTAAGCATCTGGAGGATTGGGACCACAGGTCAGGAAATGGAAGTGGTGATTAATATCCTGGCTTTTGATTTTAAATACCTGTTTAGACTGCTTCTACCGTGGATGCGTATGTTCTCATGCTCATGTATTATACAGAAAACAAACAAACAAATACGATTTTTCCATATAATCCACCACTTAATGCAGCATTTCCCCAGAATTGCCATAATAGTGCTTTTGACATTGCATTGTTAGTAATTCTTTGCATAACAACAATTTTCCTCATCTGGAACCTTAGTGTTTTATTCACAGATCATTACATGGCTGGCTAATGAAGAAGTTCCCTTTCTTTTGGGCAGAACTCTGAAAACACAGTTTTATTTTTCCAATGTTATTTAGGGAAAAAAGAAAACCCTAAAATTTAAGTTTCCCTTTCAAGTAGTGGTCTGAAATGATTACAGGTAAGGAGAACTACCAGATTCTCAATGGTTATGTGACTGAGTCTTGCTTTCTGTTCACAGAACTTTATGAACAGAGAAATAGTTTAAGATGTTTGCTGAAGGAAATGACGATGGACCCTAGAAGAGAAACTGCAGCTTAGATGGCTATTTTGGCTTTGGAAAATGGAACAAAATACCCAAAGAAAACCAGTGACAGAAATACTGTGTTGTGGTACAAGTTTGTTACTAGCACACCTTCTATACACACACAATAACTTGACAGCAAGTTAAAATATCTTTCAAGTTGAGATTTCATTCACTACACCCCGTTTCTAGAAATGCCAAAGCTTGCTAATGCGCTGATGGTACCACACAAGCAGAGGCAAGACGGACACAACCTGGAGATGTTCTACAATCCACCACCATTTAAAGCATTTCTTTTCTCAATCTCATTTTAACTGGAAAAAAAAAAAAATTAATATAAACATGTACAAGACAGTCTGTTTTGATTACATATTAATAATACAAAAGTCTATGCTGCAGGTTAGTTAGTTAGAACACTTGATGAGCAAATCAATGCAGTGTGAGCCCCAGACGACCGAATGTGAAGTGATCCGAACTGGTGGTTTCTGGATGCTGTTGGGCACAGTGGCTGCATCAAAATGAGTGATCTCAATGCTCCAAAACCAACGTGTTCCTTCAACTACAGGAAAAACATAACACTTTGAATGCATCTGTAGTCATCCAGCAGCTTTGTGTTTTCCACCACAGCACCTGCACATGACCCCACAGTGGTAACAAGCCCGAAGCGGCAAGTAACAGCACATACATGGAGCAATGAAAGACAAGGCGATAAGGGCCATCCACCGGAGGCAAAACATTTCATCACTGGTGTCACACGAGCAAGGATCTGTATAGTCTCCTTCTGGATCAGACATACAGTGATAGAGCATAGTGTCTGCACACCACATACAGCTCACTCGATGGATGCAAGTCTTGACACGGTCTGGAGCATCCTGGCATTGACCCCGTTTGTTCTCCTCGTGGTTGAACATGTCCCTGCAGTACACGCACCGCGACCTCTCACCATCTTCCTTCCGCCTGGGCTTGAATTTGACAGGTTGAGTCTTTATCACAGCACCCTTGATATCTTCACCCAGGTCAAAGTCCGAGTTGTCTACGTAAGGATAAGTGTATTCATGTTTTGAGGCCTCGCTTTTGGCAAAACGTACGTAGGAGTCCATGTCATCAGGATCAAAGTTCTTTCCTCGTGCTGGGGCATGGCGATAGTCCTCGTATCCAGTCATCCAAATCTTTTCCCGAGGATTGATGCGCACGATCTCCTCATCATCGTCTGGAAAGTTGACGTGTCGGTAGGATCGCGGTACTGACTGTGGAAGTAGGGATGAAGATGAAGAGGGAGAAAACGTAAATAAGCTCACTTTGCTATCAGCAATCACTGTGTCCTTGCTTAGTGAAAAGCCAATATTTAACAATTTTGTCTTCCCTTCTTTGTATGCTCTTCACTGTGACCCATCACAGAGTTTCAGCCTTTGGCTCAGGAACGAGCACAACTGTCATAGACCTACAACAGTCTGTGTGCACATGGTACAACGTAACGTACTAAATCACACTGTAAACCCCCTTTTATTTTTTTTTCTTTTAAATAATTGGAAGCCATTTAAAGCTAACAGAACAAAATGGGGAGAAAGGAAGGGAGGGTCTTTCAGGGATGTGGGGGGAAAACCAAACACCAGTCTCAGCTATGGCAGACAGAGCCCTTTAGGTGGCAACACTGGGAAGAAACCTTACTTGTTCTAGATGGTAGTGGTCAGAGCTATAATGGTCGTGAAGGTGTCCACGAGTGCAAATTCTTCGATGTTCGCAGGATGCAGGAGAAGCCAGCGTTCGCACAGGCTGTTCCCTTTTTTGAGAGGAGTTAGAGGAGCTATCTGTAGCATTCTGTTTTAAATGGAAAG
The DNA here is from genome assembly GCF_964289735.1 of Phaethon aethereus. Lineage (NCBI taxonomy): Eukaryota > Metazoa > Chordata > Aves > Phaethontiformes > Phaethontidae > Phaethon > Phaethon aethereus. The sequence continues at coordinate 119,558,602 of NC_138576.1, forward strand.
GGGGAAAAAAGGTCGTCATACATTCAGCTGTTGCTGCATGCTGTATTAAAAGAGATGTTTTGCCACTGACTTCGTACACACCTGCAATATTGGCAACACCTGACAGCGGGCAGCTTCATAAAGTTTCACATAAAATACTTGAAAGAGGCAGATCTGTTGCCAGGCAATAAAAGCTGTCGCCACATGCATGGAAAAATAACGTGCCATAGCCTACCCGTGACATATTCACCTACACCACTCGTATTCGCTTGGCATGTTATTTGTTGTACTGAGCATTGTCGGATGGTGAGCATTTACACTAGAAGCTACCTCTGAAGAGCAAAGTTACTCCATCAAACGATGCGATTGTGCAAGTCCTGCAGGCACACTCAAGACAGAGCATCTGTGTATCCAGGCTGTAACCAACGAGTTTCCCACGCTACAAAAATACTGGCAATTTTGTTAACCTGCAGGCATCCCATTAAGCCAAAAACTCCTTTACACGTTCTTCTCCAAACACTCACTGAATTCCAGTCCATCATAGGCTACTTGAATAATCAGCTTTCCTTTAAAAACTTCAGTGGGGTTTTTTTTTTTTTTTCCTCGTTTTGTCACTAATCTCTAATGTGCCATGACTGTTACTTGTGTTTTCATACATTTCTGGCTCACAGTGAGCACTTTCTTTAGGTTAATTAGTTACATCATTACACAACAATGATCACGAAAGGGTGAAGTATCACGCAATAACATGCTGTTGCCAATACCCACAGTTTCTTAATGTACGTATTCCTGCTCCTGGAGAAATAAACAGTGAGGTACCAGTCTTAGCCATCCTTTCTCCATAGAGCTGGTTAAAATTGTTTCCATACAATATCTAGACATTCAGGATTTTGCCTCTTAATTCTTTTCATAGATTGGTCAGGCTTTTTCATATTACCATGCATATCAGAGGACAGCCGTTAAACGCATTAATAGATCAGGAGCAGCAAAAAAAGCCTCCACAATCAGAAGAGCTGTAACATTGCACGTGCCTAAAATATTGGTGCTTTGACCTAAGAAAAAACTCCATCCCTGTCCATCTAACAGGTTGTGCTGCAGCTGTGATGAGTCTGAGGTAAAGGTTTCCGTTTGCCACAACAGTTAACTAGAGACATAACCTCAAGAGCAGAGGAAAGTTGTATCAGTAGTGGGAGAAGACTGGTTTTACCTGAAAAACCTTCCCTCCTTGTCAAGAATGTACTCCCCAAATACTGTTTTCCAATTAATCGTACTAGACATGTCTCTTACTCCAAGAATACAAGAGCACTCATTGTGGATATTTGTTTATTCTGAAAACAACGCTCTACAAGACTCTGTCCAAAGGTGAGCACACCTTAAAGCATTACAACACAAAATAGACGCTGATCTTCTTTAACTGGTTTAGCACTTAAAAGCACCGAACTCCCAACTTGCTTTGTTGAAAGTAAATATACATATCTGTTTGCAGTGTGATGTAAAGCTAGGCTGGGTGATCTGAGAGGTACAACAAGCAGGATGAGTTTTGAATGGCTGACCCACCCATTAGGAACAGATTTTTAATACATGTGTTTGTTTTGGTTGGACTTTTTTAAACAAGTACCTAGAAGCAGATCAACTCTTAAGATAGCTAACACCACCTCTAAAATGTAACTGCACTGATATTCCGACTCTTTTTAAGAAGTGGTTTCATCAGCCCAGTCTTCATACCTTATTAGACAAAGGAACTTCAAATCTGCGGTTTAAACCCTTCAAAGCTGATTCTTGTGCCTGTAACTTTAGGTCCTACAGTATCTATCACATTTTAGGGACATTTCAAAAGAAAACGAGCAGCTTCTACATGCAAGTACTTCATAATAACATTAAGCTTACAACCTATTTGGAAAAACCCGAGAAGAGTGGGGATTTAGGTACAACAGCCACCTCATACAAGTACCTTTTTGCAGTGCTGTATGCAGTGCAGACCCAGATGCCGAACTGTAATTTAAGCTGCTCAGAACAACAACAGAGAGGCACACGCCCCATAGTCCGGGGGCAGCCTCAGTCTGCAGCATGCTCGCAAAGTTAAACTTTGACTGGCATGAACCGAAAAGGAGGCAGGGCCTTAACACGGTGCCATGCCAGCCAGCAGGACCCTTCACCTTCACCGGAACGGCGGCCGAGCCCTGCTGGGACAAGCCTTTCGTAGATACTCTCCGACAACATCATGGGTGATCACGGTCAAAATAACAAAGCCTGGGAAAATTACCCAACTGGAGGAGGTTGCACATACTGGCCTGAATCCCCCTCACCCTCCTAGATGAAAATAAAAATCCCAAACTGGATATAACTGCTCGATAATCTCAGCGGGGCAGCTGGGAGCTATAACCAGCCCCCCAAGCAGCAGCATGCTATTTGCTGCCTCTCGGGGAAGGCAGTATTTCTGCAACAGGCAATTGGAAAAGAGGCTGCAAGTGATTTTTATCTTGCCTGATTCTTATCTACCCTTGCTTTCCTCCACACCTTATTCTCCTTCAGACCCGGCAGAGCAACTGAGCCTCTCCTCCACATGTGTTGACACAGCTACAAAACCTGTTTGCAGCATACCACAGAGGCTGCAGCTCTGGCCTCCGCTTTCACCTTATTAAAAATTGCTGCATTTCCACGTTCAACGTCCTCAGATTAGAGGGGCAGTTTGCCAACACAAGCACTTACTCTAAGCGCACAGAAAGGCAAGCTATCCGAGACCAGGTCTCTGCTCACTCGTCCGTAAAAAAGTTCACGCTGCCTCCTGGTTGGTGACACTAAAGGCAACTGGTTGACAAACACAGTGTCTACAGGGTTACCTTGCTAACCGTCGGCTGGGATAAGCACTTGTTGCTTTCCAACAAGGTACCTCACCAAGGCTTCAAACTTCTGTAGGAGAAGAGGTGGCTCTCAACACAGGAATGAGTGGTTTGAAGACTGGGAAAATGGGGTAGAAAATACCCCCTTCCCAAGAAAAAAGTCACCGATGAACCCTACATGTCTATATGTGTGCTGGTGAGCATACTCATGAATGATCTGAAGAGGAGGTGAACAGCAAGATGACACAGATTTTTGATAAGCAGCTATTCAAGGAAGTAAAAATGAAAGCTGCCCCTGCCAACTTGCTTAAGAATCTAATAACGTCTAGAGACTGGATGTTAAAAGACATTTACTTACCACTAAAGAGCAAAGTGACAGAAACACCATGACCTGACATGTACAACGATGCACTCTGAGCCAGCTATCACTGCTCAGGAAAGAGGTCTTGGAGTTAAAACAGGCAGCCCTGTAACACTGCCAGCTTGGTGGCTCAGCAACAGGTGGAAAAAAAAGCAGCAAGCAGCAAAGATCATCATCAAGGCATTGCAGGTATCTGCTGTGCTTCCCCAAGCTCTCTGCAGTTCTGACCTCCCCTCCATGCTGTGTCAATAAGAGTATTCCCACTATGGCAAGCTCCCAGAGCCATGGTCAGGACAATTGAGGACATGGGACGGCTTCTCAACAGCAGCTAACTAAATAGCCTAGCTCTCTCTAGCCTCAAAAGAGATCATGGAAGGGACCATGACGACGGGAAGAGAAGAAGTCTACTGAATCATGAGTCCCATGGGAACGTGAGTAGGAAGAGATTATTCTTGTGGTATCCTTCAGAAGAGAAAATCGCGAGGCATTCACTGGAACAGGCTCAGATAAGGTTCAAACAGAAGGAGGTACTTCTGACAGAGCCTATAGTTAAAAAGTGGTTCAAGAAGCCATACAGAAACCCTCAGAAGAAAATAAATGACTGAGGATCAAACGCATGATGGTGCTCAGGCCTTCAAAAAGCATACTGTTCTCTCAGTACCACTCCACTGGGACTGAACCTGGTCTTGGTGACTAGCGAAAATCAGGCACATTCTCAAAGTAAAGGCACTCTCATCTTCAGCCAAGTGCCAGTACGAACAAATGATGGCAAGACTTTGTCAGTGACGGAAGCAGGGTCCACTGTGACAAGACTGGGTCTTGGCTGTGATTTTCTACCACCAGCATAGCAGTGAAAATTTTGGGGAGGATGGTGGAATGGGGAGACACAAGAGGTGTGCTGCAAGTCACCCAAATACAACACACTCACCTACAGGAATACATCTAGAAAGGACATGGTCTCCAGAGCCAGGCTATTTCACCGACGGAAAAAATGTCCCAAACCATCGAGCCACCAGACTGCCAGAGAAACAGTCTTCCCCTAAAGCCCGTTGAAACCAATCCAGCTCCAGTATTTGTTTTTGAGGGGAAACTATTGAAAACATGCCCAGTAGCCGCGTAAGAGAAATGAACCCAAAAGTAAAGTTGTTGGAACAGGGAGTCCAGTAAGAAACTCCGTTTCAACACGCCCTCAATGCTCAATTAGAGAAATCTGTGCTGCACGTACTAGAGCTTTGCGATTGCTATGGCGGTCACGAAGTCTTGTGGTTTCACTGCTTGGATAACAAAATCATTAATCATGACCATAATAGTAATTTTATAAAACCCATGCTACACATTTCCTTTTGCAAGTGAGCTGTACATATCTGAGTGAGCACACATACTGCATGTTTGATATGGCTGCTTTGAGAAACAACACTGGGCTTCTACATGCAAATGATTGTAAATGATTGTACTGTGATCATTTTAAAAAAAAGTGTCCCTGTTTCCCCCTCAGACTTTCAGAAGTGACTCATTAAATTAAAAAACCCTAGTCATTAGTAAAGAAGATTATGTTAATCATTTACTGCAGTTTACTTCTCATTGAAATGGATTTGTTACACAAGAACGGCCGGCTAATCAGGTGCCTAAGTAATATTCTGAGATAAGCATCTATCTCAAAAATCAGTGAGAAAAAGAAGCCTTCTCCTGCTCCTAAGCTGGACTTACCACCTTGCCTCTAATGGTTTTATAGAATAGGTTCACCCCATGTGATACAACATCTAAGGATGACTACAAAAAAGAAGACTTAAGATTCATCTCAAAATTATGAAGCAACACAATATGTGGCAGCTTGTCAGAAGTCGGTTGCCAGAGGGAAATTATGGAGCTCTGTCACTTTTAACTTCCAAAGTGCTCTCAGCCAGATAAAGCATTCACAAGTTTGCTGCCAAAAATAATAGTGGGCCAAGCAAGACAAGATGTTTCTTTTTCACCCTCCAGGATTTTAAGGGTTACACAAGGTGGGGAGGGCAAGGGAGAATAGAAGTATCATGACGTTGAACAAGTAGTTTTGCAAGTCCTAAAGGAATCAAAACCCCTGTGCCAGCCTGGCCTTTGCAAAGCACAAGCCCCCTACAAGCCAGTCTGCTCCCTATGGCCATGCTCCACTTGGTTCACCTCCCACTGCTGTGCAAGCCCACTCACTGCATCACCCGTATCTGAGGGAGAGTGCCAACATCCAGCATGGAAATGCAAAAGTTGGTGGGGGCTCAAGACCTCATCTTCACCAAGGCAGCCTTCTGCAACAGCCAGACCTCCTTGCGGCGGCTCCTGTGTTCGCTTCGGGAAGCCTGGACATGTTAAAGAGGAGCCCATTGCCATCTTGTCATGCGAAAAGACATCCCCACCGTCCCCAGGACAAGAAACCCATCTCCGTCACCAATTCACAGATTGAGGACCAGCCTGGAAAACTGACAGCCAGCAAGTTATATCCTCCCCGCAGCCGTAGCCCCACTGCCTCCGTCTGAGACCCGCACGATATGGTCCCCGCAGGCAGCCAGAGCCCTTTGTTTGTGTGCTCTGCCCAGGTGCAGTCCCTTGGGAGCCCTGGCACAAGCCAGCTTTTCTTTGCTTGGCCATTTTCATTCGCTGGAATAAGGGAAAACACAGCTGTGCTATCAATACAGAAAGGAAAAATGATAAAGTCGGCAAAAACAGCAAGCGAGCAATACAGAGCTAAGTGCCAATCTGAAGTTTATCTGAGGAGCCTCCTGTTTATGAACTTCACAAAGAGGAAGTCCGAGAGCTATTTTGGATGCATGGCAAAGAAACGTCCACCTTTCCAAAGAAATTAAGATAAAATAGAGTCTCCCAGAACTCCCTCATCTTAATCTTGCCAGAACAAGTCTTTTCTTTCCTCTCCAGTGGTTTTTTTAAGCCTAAAGAGATACAGCACTTCTAAATTTCACAGAAAGAAGAGCAAAAATCCTGTTTTTTGTCTCAAAACACCTTTTTCTCTCTATTAAAGAAAATTAGAAAAAAAAATAGTTGACATTTTCCATCCACCTCTAAGCATGCCCTGTATACTCAGGACAGCCCACTTCAAAGGGGGCTTGGATTATCTAAGTGTTAAGAAAAAGGTTCAGTGTGAAAAATCTTTTAAGATTTGAGACTCCGTCTCCTCAGCACAAGCTTTTAATTTGTCATGGCAAGGTAAAGCCATGGAAGAAAATGCTTTTGTCAAATTTCTGTTCTTTTTCTATCACTGAAGACAAGACAGAAATTGCACTGAAGAAAATCCTTTCCATACATTTTTTGAAACGTTTTGATATTCTCATCACTGAGGACCGCTGGAGCTGAACCTAGTTCTACTCCCTAGCAGAGAGTCTGAAGGAAAAGCTTCATGTTAGTTCCTATTCCAGTACAGTTCAAAAACAAATTGGCTGTACACAACCATTACAATAGGCATGGATTCAGATTTTTCTAAAACCAGAACAGGACTATAATTTCTAAAATGTTTGGACTGTTTCCTAGTCACCACTTACAGAAATACCAGTATGAAGTGCGGAAAGCTAGCTAGTTTTACTGCTACCTTTTTTATTTTTATTTTTAAGTTTTGTGGTTATAGCTTTCAGTGCCAGAAAGATGCTGGTGGCTGTGCTGTCTTAAGTCAGCAAAACTTCAGGAACATTTCCAAGGACCCAGTGCACAAGATCATCTCCGTTAAGCAAATGCTAAACCTGATTCTGGCATCATCGGTCAGTTCCGCATGGACCATAGATGTGGCTTAACGGCCCATTTCAAGGAGTAAAAAGAATATACGAGAATCAGACACAGTTAAGCGACACACCAAACACCGAGATGTCGTAAGGGGGAAACCTCGGTGAGATATTCCTGTTTCACTACTTGTCACTGATACAAGGCGTCAGACACGTCTCTGCAAAAGCAGGCACTTGAACAGATACAAAAAGAAATGCCTGCAAAAGTCAGCAGAGGACTGAAGTAAGACGGGACCCCATTTTGCTCGGACTCAGCCCAGGACCAGAGGCTGTGAGCGGGTCTATGTGACATTTCCTTCCCATATGATAACCCCTTGTCTTGCCCTTACCACACCACTGGACTAGCACACTGCTTCAATGGAAGGAAAAGTCTTTGCATCAGGTACTTCTAAGGGAAAACCAGAGTGTTTTAAGAGGAAAAAACCCAAGCCCCAGTTACTGGGGCTGCTCCCCAGGCAGCACAGCGGTCCCACGGGTACAGTGGTGAGTGGGATGGCTCTGCCTACCGACGCGGCACTCATGTCCTCGTCAATCTGCAGAGCTTCTCCTTACCACGACTCCTATGTTTCCTCCTTCATTCCTGTAACTCCTCCTTGCTGTGGCCTGACTGGATTTCTCCATGCTGAGATGAGCTACGTTGCTTCAACAGGATCTTTTTACCTAAACCTGGGAACTGTTTAAACCACCCAGTTGTTTAAATCCACCTAGGGACAGAGGCAGGCTTTTCATTTTTGCACGAAGGGCTCTGTTAATCTGTTTATGCCTTGGAAATGACATCCTGGTGCAGACCACAGCATTGTCGGGATGATCAGCTGCCCAATATTTGTGTTTGTACAGCTCCGTGAAAATTAGCAGAGCCTCCCTCCTCTAACAAGTAATATTAGCCACGTTACCACAGCTGTCCTCTGCTAAGGCCAAGAGCGACGGCCACCGAGGTCTGTACCATCACTGGGAGGTGACAGTCCCTGCTTCTCCCTCCCACCGGTCCCATCACCTGCTCTGTGCACATGTTTGGGTGGAGAACCGCAGGAATCCAGCCCAAAAGTCATTTTGGTATCAGCTCCCTGACCCCAGCTGACCACCCATAGAGCCTTGTGCCCTAATGGCACAAGAGGGTCTCCAGGCAGAGCAGGGAGCAGAGCCGGGGGGTCTGGAGAGGGAGGTGGGTGCCAGCTCCTCTTTAAAGTCTTCCATCATTGACCTGCTTGTCATTAGCATAGCTGCAATTAATTTGGAAAGCGCTAGCTCTCAATTTTAAGATGCTAACGGGGAACTTAGCGCATGCAACGCTGCCAAAGAGCTTTCCTTTTCGAAGACGGGTAGGGATGCTAGGAAATAAAGGAGCGAAGCTCAGCCGGGGAGGGGGTGTTAAACACCGGCCGCGCGCAGGGGATGGCGAGAGCCCGCGCTGCTGCTGAGCGCAGCCGGGAACAGATGGCTACGCGTAAGTCGGCACTGAATGTCAGCTCTTCTACACAGACATTTCAAAGGGGCGGGGGGGGAGGGGGGGGGAGGAAGAAAATAAGGTGGAGGAGGGGAAGAAAAAATGCTAACAAAAATTAGATTAGCTAAGCTAAAAGAATCCGTGTACCTAGCCCATCATTAATGTCTTTGCTATGTACAAATTCAACATTTCAGCCTCTAAATTCAGCGGCGCACTCCTCCTGTGTAATACAACAAGTTAGAAACGGAGGGGGAAAAAACCAGTTAAACGCAAACTTCCCACAGCAGACTGATACGATATTTTAAGCAGTTAGTTAGGGGTCATTTATTCATACAGTTATGAGCATCCACGTTATTTTAGCTGGAATCCATCACCAAAATAGAACCCAACAGCTGATGCAAACTTCTAAAATACCCTCTTCACATGCACTGCAAATATGTCAGGCTCCACTTAAAAATGCAACAATACTTACTTCCTTCTGCCTTTCCTCCTCCTTTTGCAGACAGAACCAGAGACAGATTAACTGCTCCCTATAATCACTTCTGATTTAATTTTCGTAAAATATTTACAAGATACAGGGTGAGCAGACCCTTGGCAAAACACATTAGGCAGGTGAGGGAAGGAAACAGGGCTATTTAGATGCAGTTGTTTATAATGCATTTCTGTACTGGGCAGAAGTCCATTTTGAGCTCCCTGGACTCATGTATTCTGTTGTTAGCCCTCAGTTACTACCAAACACATGCCTGGGGTGGGGGAGGAATACCGTCCTGCAGTATTTTGTTAGTCAGAGGGTTGTTTTGTGGGTTTATTTTTTTCTTTAAAGCCTCATGTAAAAGCACATTTCATTCTTTAGCTTTTCCAAACTCCTCCTTTTCCTTTCCAAACTCTCCAAAAAAAGAAACCCCAAACAAAAAAACCCACCATTTGAAAGGATGCAACCAAGTTATGGTTAGACTAGCAAAAACTCAGGCAAGCACTCCAAGCAGCCTGAACTCTTGTGTTTTGGTTTTTTTTCTCTTCTACCTGTTACATGAGCCAACAGATTCAAACCAGATCTGCCAGTGTTTAAACAGTACGTGGAAATTATAGGCTCCCTCCCGAAGAGCAGGGCAACGTAGTCATTTGCCCCGCAGTTCCGATTCAGCCCCCTTCACATCACTGCCAAGACGGGTGCTCCAGCCCAGCCCCAGGAGCCAAATGCTTTCTCCCCTCTAAATTACGCAGAGGCTTTGCCCGCTCACTCCAGACCTGCATCCCTCCCGGCCCCACCAGCGTCGCCGGGTTATGTGCCGGGCGGCGATTCCCTAATCCTTTCTGCCGCGGCGCGGGAAGTTGTCAGTCATCGCTCTGTCCCCCGGCCAAGGCTGCCTCTTTCCAACCGTGTTTACACCCCAGGCGAGGTCCGCTCCGCCTGTCAGCTTCGGAGGCGGTGCCCGGGGACCGGCGAGACGCCCCGAATCTGGCTGGCGTCCCCGGTGCTTCCTACCACGAGCGCCCCGGGACAAACCTTTTCGTTCGAACACAGCAGCAGGAGAGATTGCAGCTTATAAATACAGCTGCTTGCTGAAAGCGACTTCCTTAGGTTGTATATTAAAGTAAGAGAAAGGCCATTTTCTGTTTTTGCAAAATTTTCAAGCACCCCAGGGCTGAAAAAAGGGACCATACAACTCAAAGGCTAACTGCGTAGCCTGGATTAAAGCAGGAATCTTAATGGAAAACTGTAGTAATATCAGCTATGTATTTTCAAGGTAAGAGCTTAACATTTGGCCGCAACACACCCCAGTCAACACCCACCTCAGCTACCCTGTCGCCTCCTTCTTGTCTCAGCTGAAGGATGAATTTGGCAGCGGCAACATGAAGGAGGAAAATGCCACAAATACTAAGCCAGGCTCAGCCACCTGTGAAAGAACCACCTTACTTGTACCGCTGGCACAAGCGCAACAAAGGTCTGCAGTGAAGCTGTCTTGCAGAAAGCAAAATTTCTTTACCGACACAGTGGTCAAACATCGGAACTGGCTGCCCAGGGAGGTGGTGGAGTCACCACCACTGGAAGTTTTCAAAAAACGTGTAAACGTGGCACTTCACGACATGGTTTAGGGAGCCTGGTGGTGTTGGGCTGATGGTTGGACTTGATCATCTTAAAGGTCTTTTCCAACCTTAATGATTCTGCGTGTATCCACGGCCAGGGGGTACGCGACAGATTTCAGGCAACACGCTGAATATTAGCAGGGTGGCAGAGGTTTTTTGCCGCCCGCTTAGCCGATTGCTCTTACAGTTTCCCTTGAGCCAGCACTTCTGCTTCTCTGGCCCTACAGTGAGCTGGCTTGAGGAGCTAAACCACCGGAAAAGTATTCGCTTTCTTTCACAGGGCTAGTTTTTGGTTCACTTCCCCGGACTGGCTCAGCGCGGGGTCAGCCGTACTGGTAGAAGGGGGATGGCAGGAGCCCTTCTCCGCTCCGCTGGCTCTCAGCGGCGCTGAGGATGCATCAATCAAGCTGCACCCCTCGGCTGTGGTTTCACATAGAGCACCAAAATAACCCCTGCAACCTCATTCCAGCTCCCCCATGCCGACTCTGCTCTTGGCATGCAAAAGCAAGGTGGGGGGAACCAAGCTGGCTGGAAAATAACTTGCTTTTCACGGGCGTCTTGCCTCAAATCAGGTCCCCCTTACATAATGCTGAAGAAATGCCTGGGCAACCACAGCTGAACAAAAGCAAGGCCAAAACGAAAAGGCCACAAACCCAGCCTGCAGAGCTCCGTCGACAAGCCGAGGTGGGCAAAAGCACCACGCTGCAAACACGGAAAAGACGAGCTGCGCTTGCACGTGCTCCTCCTGGCTGAGGGCAAGGGATCAGAGCTATCCAAGGGAAACAGCGAGGGCCACGGTAGCTGCTCTTGGGGAGGAACAGCAAAGCCCACCTTCAGCAAAGGGTCCCAGGGATGGCTTTGTCAGCAGCAAGCAATTCGGGCTCCACCTCCGGATGCTCACCCTCCTGCATCTCCCCTTTATCTGGGCTGCTGCTGTTGCCTGCGGGGCCATGCACGAAGTCCAACTAGTAAGCTGATCCAAGTTAAAAAATAATCCTTTCCAAAAAAGTCAAAGAAGAAGAAAAAAAAAAAAAATCCCTTCCCCTCTCCATTTTACTGTACATTAAGGAAGGGCAATTTCATCTTGGCTATGTTTTGTTTCTGACACGTTTGTGCCTTAAGCACACAAACACACTAAAGCATTCAACTCCAGGTGAAGTAAAAGGGAACACGCTCATAAACAGCTTCACACTTTAACTCATCACATAGTTTAAGTACATTACTACACAGCCAAATTATTTTTTCGGAAGACAAACCATGCAGCTAGCTGATTGCAAGTGTGACACGGTGTTACAAGGCACTCGGATCACGAATTCATCAGGTAGAAACTACAGCCAGGGAGGCACCAGTCAATTCACCTTTGGACAAGGAATCCTACAGGCAGGTTTGCTGGTGACCCTTCTCGTCCCAAAGCCTCAGGCGACTGCGTATTACAAGAAGAAACAGGATTTCAGTAATCTGAAGATTACTTACATGAATGCAAGTCTGGTTATACACAACAAAATAATTAGAATACAAAACCAAAACAGCCAGCACACTAAAATATGCCACCATATCATCATTTAAGCACAGGGAAAGGGGAAAGCGAGTCTTAAAGAAAGAAACGAAAAACCTAACAAAAAAAAATCTCCTTTGAACTGCTGGGGCAAACCGAAAAAACCTCAATACTTAACTGGTGCACAAATTACAACACTCACAAGTTCTGGCAAGATACAGCTATAAGGAAACTTCCATCACAGCAGAAGATCATATTTCAGTTTCCTGCAGGATATATCCCAATCCCAGTGCAGGATCAACTGTGTACGTATGCAGGAACAGTACAGCGCCAGAAAATACACTGCAAAAACGGTCTTGAGAGGAAGAATTGTGACAAGAGAAATTGCTTACTCTCAGCAAAGTAGCTCAACACATCCAAGTCGCTGCTATAATGAGCTACATAAAAACAACACGACAACGAGACTTGAAATATCCGAAAGCAATACAGGTATTTTCTGCTTAATAATTTGTTACCGAACAAGAGATGCTCCTTGCCTTGTCTTCACAACAGACACCCAAACGCCCCAAGCTCTCAATAGGCTGATATTTGCAGGATGGGAACACTTCCCGTATTTGGACTAACATGGGGGGAAAAAAAATTAAAAAAAAAAAAAATCTCGTATCGTTTCTTTTGGGTCTGGTTTTGTGACAGGGAACACTTTTCTGCCTCCTCCACAAAGCGCACGCAGGTGCCCATGACCAACCAAATTTCCAACCGCGCTCCCATCATCTCCCCCGCCGGCAGAGCGGTGACTGCCCGACCCTTGGGAAGCACTCCAGTACTGGTTGGGTGATCCCGTCCTTGCCAGGGACTCAGGAGTTTGAAGATCGTGTATGGTAAAAGGACCAGACTGACAGTTTGGTTTAGAAAAGGGGAGGGGGGGGAAGTTTTCACTGTTTTAAAGCCTTAGACTGAAACAGGGACAAAGCAACTGAAGTTCAGTGCATTTGGGAATTGTGTAAAACTGCATATTCCTGATTCGCAGCAGAAAAGCCTGCTTTGCCCACCAGAGATTCACCCAAAAGCAAAAAAGTAGTATGATAAATACAATAAAGCAATACCTAAATTGTGCAAGACCTCTGCTTCTGCCACCTTTCTTTTAACGAAAGCAAATAAAGCTTCAAATCTACCCCACAGTTCTCTCTCCTATCAGTTCCCCGTAGCTCTTCACTTCATTTACATCTCACGAATCTGTTATACACAAAAGAATAAACAAATTTTATGTTCCGCGTACCTCCACACCACAGTGATTTTTGTATTTCCTTCTGACCAGAACAACAGGCTGCGAGCGAGCAAGGAGAATCTATAGGCTGAAGTAGGTAGTAATTGCCCCTACAGTTTTGAAGGACTTAAAGAAAAGAGCAGCTGCCATTCCAGATGACAGCAGCGATAATACCTCTGTCTCAGCGGCAATCGTATTAAACTATCGGCAAGTATAGCTTGCTTGTATTGGCAGAAAGAGTAAAAATATAAACAGGTTAATTTCCAGCATCACTTAAAAGAAACAGGAGGTCCTGAAGGAAAGGGAGAAACACAACGCTATAAAAAACCTGACAGCCAGAGAAAAACTTTCCACTTGACTTTCCCTACTGAAAAATCTCTTTGAGCATCGTTTTCCATTCACATTGAGTGATGTGAAAATTTCTTGTGGGCGAAGTTAGCCTGAAGCAAGACACTAAAAAACCAAAAAGGAATAAAAAGAAGCTGGCCTTAAAATAGGTGGATATTCAGGACCTTTTCACTATTTCAGTGGCATCTCTCCTGCCTCCTGATCCCTGGCAGAAAAGCAGGAAGAATTCCACCGAGAGGCTGATACACCCTGGTATCAATGGGAGGAAGACAAAAAAAACCCCAATTAAACTACAGCTAAACCAATGACTTCAGACTCTGGGACTACCTCGGTCGTCAGTCTGCTGGCACAAATCAAGGCGGATGTCACAGCGCTGAAGTGCGAAGAGCGGCAGTTGTGTTCAGGCATGACAGGCGATTGTTAGAAGTTGGTGTTGCACTGACTGTTCAGGTGTAGGACGGGGATGCCCAGAGCACTGCGTATAACTTGAGAGACCCAGCTATAAAAAATATGAATAAATCTTAGTCCAGTTCATTGCTCAAATCCAGAAAAGGTTTTTTTGGGGTCTTTTTTGGGTTTTTTGTTTTGTTTTGTTTTGGGGGGGAGGGATTTGAGCCTGTTTGTTTCTGTATGTGAATTTCTCTCTTCTTGGCAAGTACTTTTTTTTTTCCTCTTAAAATCTGAATTAGAATAGCTGTGGTTTACAATGCAAGCCCAAAATCCAGACATCAGAGGATGTGGCTAGCAGCAATGAGCCCTTCGGCCGTACATGCACCGCACAGCTGGCTGCTCAGCAGGAAGAATAACACAGGTAAGGCCATCTAGTCCTGTTGCTGTTATGATCTCCTAATCGCTTTTCTCAGCCTTACAGAGCAAACAAGGTGGATTTGCTCATGGTGACAACCTAAGCATTGCACCCCACCATTCCCATACAGAGCTCTGCTCTTCCAAAAGGCATTTTTTCCCTTTCTGTTACTTTCTCTTAGCCTTAAGAAAAAGGAAATTGCAAGCTCTTGCTGCTCCGTAATCCCCAAGCACAACTCGTGAAAGAAATAAATCTTGCAACTCAATGCTCCTCTACTCTCAACAACATTGTTTTCCATGGAGGGGTCGGACAAGGGATGCTCCAGCATCACACAGAACTTACAAATATATTCCAAAGGAATTGGACTGGGTTTCTACAAGTCTACTTTAAAGAAAAAGAGCTACAGTGTTCTTTAAAAGAACCATCTGAACGTGAAATGACCAAGCCAGCAAGAAAAATTAGATTTAGTGTTTATCTAACTAACATAAATCTTATAAATTTTAATAGTGAGGCTGTAACACGCTTGAGGCCCACATGGGAGATGAAAGTAGGGAAAAGGTTTCATGGAAAGGCAGCAGGGAGAAATCTGTTTTTTTAATTAAGAAACCAGAAGAGATGCAAGGAGAACTGTAACGTTAACATCTGCCACAATCTGCACCGCTACGGCGGAGAATGGGTAATTGTGTCTGTCTCTTAAACAACTGTCAGCAGCGTCCAAGCCACATGACAAACTTCCTAACTCGAACATCCCCGAGCACAGGAGTGCACATTCATGACGAGAAAAAGGCAGGAGGGGTGCAGGATTGCTCCAAACATGCAGCTTTGTGGTGAAAACACGAGCCTGAAGACTTCTGCAGGAAGCCTGGTGTTGAGTCCCAGCACCAGGACACTGTGCAGAGAAGAGTAGCGGTGGTGGTGGCAGCAGGATCTGTCCACATCACCTTAGTGAAGCAGGAGAGTATTTTCCCTGTCTTGTAGTCAGGGAATGAAGGTAAACAAGCTTTTAGCCAGGAGTCAGCAAGAGAAGCAATGGATCCAGCCCAGGTGTCTCCAAACCCAAGCCTGTAGCTCAGCCACGTTCCTCTAGATCACACCTGCTCTACCTGCAAAATTCTGCAAGTCTCACTTTGAATAACAATTAGGATTTTTTCCATTGTTATTGATTACATGAAACTGCTATCATTGTAACATGCATATCAAAATTAGTAGGTTTGGGGTTTTTTGTTTTCTCCCTCACGTTTCCATTAACCTAGAAGGGGACTGCAGTCATTTTTAGGCTCACAAAGCAGAACTGTTGCTCCTCCTGCCAGTGGGTGTCTTGTCTTTAGCACTAAAACAGGCATGAGACTGAGGATTTATCTGAAAAAAACATGAGTGGTGTTTCAGTTGAACTGTTTATAGGGTTTCAGAATGAACACCTCTGCTTTTTCAGATCGGTTGCTAAAAGAGACCATTTCAGGCACTCTGCAGACTCTGGAAGATAGTGACCTTTCTTTCCTTGGACTCAATTCATTTTTCACTTCATGGTCATGTGGGATTATTATCTGCAATTGAAAGTAAAAGTGTAGATTAAGTAAAATATTTTGCACAAGAACTCAATTATATGGCAAATTCTGTGGCTGAGGAACTACAGAATATATTCGATCCTTATTAAATGTTATTTTTGAAATGAATGTTAATTAAAGAAGGCTGAAGATGCAGGCTGGATGGATGAAGACAAAAAGAACAATCTCAGACCGTTGCAAAGACAATGTTTCCCCCAATGGAGACAGAACGGATGGCTAGTCTTACTCAGATTGCATCTCTTGAGAGGACGATTTATAATGTACAAGACAGGAGAAATTTATTTGCTAACATATGGAAAACATTTATGGGCTCTACTGAGGACCTGGAATTAAAGAAACACAACTACACATTGTTAAAACCTCTAAATGGAGATTTCATTTTAGAAATAAGCATTTTCCCCTCAAGTCAGTGCCATTTATTTCTACATACTTTTGCTTTCTGCCCTGTTAGGTATGAATTTCAGAACAGAGGTTTGTATCGATTCATCTAGTTGCTGTAGGTCTAATCCACAGGAAAATTTTTAGATGGCAAAGTCCTGTTTTTAAAGATACAACCCATGCTTCAGAACGATGGATGGGGAGCATATGCCGTAGGGATGGGGCAAGGTACTGCTGCCCAAGTTACGGTCTTGGCACTGGAAGTTACAGTGATGGGAGGAGATAAGGCTACCGACACCAGTGATGCTTCCCAAGCAAATGCTCATGTATCCACAGCTGCAGATAATTCACCTCCTTAAAAACAAACCAAAACACCTTCTGGTACAAGAAAATGATCCTCCATTAAGCCACACAAGATCACAGCCTGAGGGAGAGCTCTACCTCTGGGGCAAACCTGCTCTTCCTCCTGTAAATAATTTGCTGGTTGCCTGGAAGGGTTGCGTGCTGACTGACGAATGAATGAAATGGATGATGTACGAGTTGCACGCACAAAAATACGCACAAAGTCATCACAAGCACTAAGTACACGGAGCGCTGCTGAAGCTAACAGGATCAGGGACAGTATAAAAGCCCTGTGTCAATCAATATCCAACAGCCATATCAGGGTCAGTGCCTATATGCAATGAGGGTGGTTGTTTTAAAGCCAGTGCCATTACATTGGTGCAAACATCAGTGCTGACATGCAAGATAAAGCTGGGGTGGCCATCTGTAAAGCGGCGTAAGAAATGTGAAGTTTTGGACTGCAGTGGTTGAACAGATTGAAACATCTTCAAGGAGGGGCAGGACCTCGGGCCAAATATTTGAGGCAGCAGCGACGGCTGGGATTTTCAGAGATGGGTAAATGACTGATTAAATGACTCAATCATGCAGATGCTTTTGAAAATTCTGCCGCACACAGTTAAGTTTATTCATGCATGTGTGGGAGAGGGGGAGGACTGTGAAGATTTTAATAACTACCTTAGGAAATAAAGAAGAACAAGTGTACTTTCTCTTTAAAACAGAGAAAAAAAACCCTAAACCCAAAAAACCCACTGCTGTGGCTGGGGAAAAGAAGTTTACAGAAAAACTGTAAAGAAGTTTTGTATGCACTGGTGACCAAATGGACTATGATATGCAAGTCAAAAAGAAGTGCAAAGAAAGAATGAAACAGAAGGGTAAAAATAGAACATATCACAGCCCTATGAACTTCTTTCAGTCTAAAACCCCTATATGCTTATGCAGACTTCATAACCCACCATCACCTACCAGGATTCCCAGATAAATGGGAAATCAAGAACTTCAAATAGCTTAAAGACTGCAGCAAAAGCAGAGACTTCATCCAGAGAAGGCAAAGAAATATCAGGGAAAAAGATGCTCCTAAAGCCTTGTTTTTGGAGTACCTGCCCCGATGTGACAGCTTGACCAACAGCACCACGCGAGCCACTACCATCGGTGAAGTCCCTCTCACACTCTGGAGATCACGCAACATGCAGAGAGAGCTGCCAGGCAGGGCACAATCTGAGGTGTGAATGTCCTCCTGGATCTCAACCAGGTGCTGACCGCAGCTATGTCTTCCGTCCTTCCTAATGCTATCAAGTAGCTTGTTCCTCCTCCATCGAGCATCCTACCCATAAATATCTGCACAACAGGGGGTTATCTGTCACCTCCCTGGGGTCAAGTAGGGGGGAAAATCTCTTGTAGTTTTGGCTCTTTACTTCGAATGCAGGAGTTTGATATTGATGCATCTGGAGCACCATTCATCCAACTTTCCCAATGTAAAGCAACACCTACTTAAAGGCAACAACTTCTTCCTCCCAGTAAAAAGCACCCTACGAATTTGAAAATCAATACTCAACCACAAGACTGAGCTTGTGGAGCAATACAGGAGCATGCCCAGATCCCTAAACATCAGCTGGTTGGACTGTGGCAGGAATATCCTCTTCTATTTCCACAGGCTACTTTTCACTGCTTTAATACCAAGTATTTCCATGTCTAACCCAGTGAGAGTTGGCACACGCCCGCCCAAGGCACATTTTGACAGTCATTCCCTTTCCGATAAGGGCCGAAGAGCTGCAAGCAAGTTCAGTGTGACCACCCAGCCCCAGCAGAGAGCACGGCCCGCCTGGCAAATCCGGGGACAAAACAGCACAAATTGGTAAACGGCTCTGGCTCCAACAGGGCATCCGTCCCAGCCCAGTGCCTATAAATCACTTCTGGCAGGTATCTGGGAAGCAGCTGCTAATGACAGCTTTGCTGCGGAGCGCAGGAAGTCACCTTTTAACCCTGCCCGCTGTTGTTTGTCTCCCGGAGCCGTGACAAAAGGACAGATAGGGACAACATGCCGGCCATCAGGAGGGTCTAGTCAAAATGCGGCACCTGGTCCCATACTGGCAAAACATCACCCTCAGAAATGCCTTTCGGCTCTGAGTGCTTCCTGGTGCCCGTTTTCAAACAGCTTGATGCCTGTTCTCTATTTTCCCTCATTCACCCTAAAGATGCAGGGAAGCATCCCAAAGGTGACTGCTGCTGCGCTGAGGATGTCCTACCTTCCACCCTCCTGCCATCCGGTCCCCACTTGTGCCACAGGACAAGCAGGGCATTTATAACATAACTGACGCACGTATGCCTGTGCGTGGGGTTTGCGATCAGAGCCAAGCAAATAAATTTAACAAGACAAAGTATTCATTGTGAGCATCTTGTTTTCAAGATCACAATTTCATCTGATGTGTTTTTTTTTGTCTTTTAAAGTGTGCAAGTGTAGTGGGGACAGCAGCTGCTTCTGTTTCAGAAAAGCTCCAAAACACGTTTTAGACATTAACACGAATTAAATACGAGCAACTCACTTGTGGTTAGGTAGATGGCATGCTACCGTGCCTTCTTCCAGCTGAAAAACACTTGGTTGAACTTTCTACATTTCATGCATAGGCGAAACACCTTTAAAGTTGGCTGATGTTAACAATTGCAACTCAAAATCTCCTTTCCTTGCGTGAGTTGCTGCAACCTAAGTTGCAGCCATCCACTCTAGCTTGTGGGAAGCTTCTTAAGAACAGAGGGGGGCATTAAGAGGTGTGTGCACCACTCAGACCAAGCCATAGGAAATTTGAGGGTTACTATTCGCTCACTTCTAGCCCTGGTAACATCTGCTCTGCCATGCTTTTCACGTGGCGATGGGAGGCCAACAGAAAGTCAAGGCTTTACCTTCTGGAGAGGATATACTTCAATCAAATAAAACACGCCCACTGGCCAAACACGATGACGGCTGGAAGCCAACCCCGAGGCATAAAACGAAAAACCCTTTCCAACCTGACCATATAAACTGGAGTGTAAAGGAGAACGACCTCAGATGGGATGTACTTACAGTGAAGACATCATCATCGCCAACCTCGGCCTCGTTGTGAAGCGTTGACGAGGAAGTCGTAGACCCTAGAAAAAAAATAAACAGCTTTTTAAACACACGATATTTCTATGCAACTTTTTTTACTAGGCTGGTAAGCATCTGAATTCTCACAAGTTTGTATGTTGTAGATGTGTAAAGGAGCAGCTCAAATTAAGGAAGAAAAACACATCTACTGGTAGGTGTGTTGGAAAGGTAAAATCTGAAAGTGTTTCTTGACACGCAACTGCATGGCTGCCAGTGCTAATTAACTATGTTAAAAATAGCAGTTACCATTTCCAATTACAGAAGACACTCATTTCTGAAGAACGGCAAAGCTATGTACTAATCAGTGCTCCAGACTAGATCCTCAGCTGTCAAGAAACCATATACAAATTATTCGTCACATATTCCTTAAGTCTGGGGGGAAAATTACTTTCTATTTAAAAAAAAAAACAAACCTCACTTTGACAAACAAGAGTTAGATTGCGTTTTTTTCTTCTTCTAATTTTGGAAGTCGTTATATATTGTAAAGCTCTTCTCTGTTATCAGCTATTTCTCAGAGAACTACCTTGCCCCACATAAGCAGAGTATTTGAAAGGAGCTGATATGTGTAAAACCACAGACAAGAGCTGAATACTGGGGTGCAGTTCTCATTGTTTACATGGAAATCATCTGGAAAGTGGGAAATCACATAAAACACCCTTCCTCCTACCTCTTTCCCCAGCCCGTGGGTGACCACCCCCAGAGAGTCACTCAAGAGCCTTGTCAGCAGCCACATCGCAGAAGGGCAGCGGGGAGGGTGGCACACGCCGTCGCTGGACCTGGCAGTAACTTGATGCTGGCTCAAAGGGGGTGACCCCTCTCCCCATGCCTGGCCAAGGGTCCTGGACCCCCTTCCTGGCTGGCTTCACCCCCCAAGAGGCTGCCACGGAGGGTGGGCGCAGCAAGACGCTCTGATGGGGGGAGAAATCTCAACTCAAAGGCAATTTTTTTTTGATGTAAGCCCACCGTTACACTGAATTAAGGCCACATCGCATCCCTAACTGAAATAGTTGAACGGTTCGTACCACCTTCATTCTGGAAATTTTTTAAAATAATGTGCTTTATATAATGCTATTGGCATCAGCCTTGGCCGCTCTCAGTTGCATCATCACGAAGATGTGCAGAGCTAAGTGCGAAAGCCCACTTAAAACACTAAGTAATGTGAAAACATTTGTGCCATTTGCTACGTTAGCTTTAAAAGTAAAAAATCCAGACGCTCTACAGAGCTGCGTAGGATTCCTGTACTTGGGCACAGAACTTCTACACTTCTGATGCTACAGGGAACAAACCGTCAGTTAAATATTAATAACAAAGCAACGATTTTGTGAAGTTTCGAATGCACATCATTTGTTGTGCTTAATATTACCTGCTAAATTTGACCAACTACATGAAGAAAAAATGAACAGTAAGTGAAATCCACTGCCCGACGCTGTGTGTGCACAAGCCAGTTATTGTTTTTCGTTCAGAAAGCCTTATTTGGAAGTTAAGGAGGAACACATTCATGAGGATCAGCCTGTGCTGTTAATGGGATAAATATAGATTTGCTGATTTTGAAGTATCTGAGATACAGCAGAACTAGATTTTAAATACCTCCACTGTAAAATGGGTCAGAAAGAGCAGAACAGGAGTTGCCACATACCGGCATCTCCAAAACACTATTCGATACAGCTGAGTTGCCATCTCCCTGAAACTTTGCACAATCCCATGCCACTTAGATAAAACACCACTTTTATGACTCAAAATGCTTCCTGGTTTTAGCAACAAGAAGAAGAAAGCGGAAGGCCTAGCTGTAACTTCTTCACGTTAATGGCACAGGAAAAAGAAAATTAGTAACTAGTTGAGAAGATCTTTCCTCTAACTGATGAGGTATTTACCAGGGAAGAGCCCTGGGGGATTAATTCTCTCCCAATATCTACCACTTCCATGTTAAAGCAAGGACAGGGCATACAGAACGTTAAGGAAAGGCTCTGGACCGCTAAGTCCCTACATAAAGTGGTATGGCTTAAAAAAAAAAAAAAAAAAGAAAAAATCAAAGCAAAAAACCCCATGAAGAATCAAATTTCATTAAAATAAAGTACTATTGAATTATAGCTGTATTATGATTGCCTGATTGCAATGAAATGTGAAAAGGAAAAATTTATGACAACTTCAAAGCACAGGCAATTCAAACGCATTTGTTACACAATTAAAAAAAAAAACCCAAACACACAACAAAGTCTTCAAGAACTACCATCCAACTAAGCAGACGCAGAGAAAACTAATTACTGCAAAAAAACCAAAAGCAAAACAAAATTTTATTCAACTCCAGGCAGGAATTCGTACTATGATTTAACAAAGATTCAGTAAGATGAGATTTGGCTGCGTATAAAGACGAGCTTGGGCTGATTGAGTTGCCATCGCGCGCGTGAAACCCAAGCTTATCAAAAAAGCAGTAATAACAGACTTGATGATAATTCAGGGGGGAAATTTGGACAGACCAGGCCAGGTAGGGTTGTAAAATACTTGGGACTGAAATCGCTCTTCTCTTTAACAGATGAGAAAACTCTGTTCTTAAAAGTAAGCTGGGGTTTGCTCAGCGCAGAGTAAGCACCCGGCCACACTTGGACACATGCACGAGAGACGTCCAAGCCCAAGAACTGATTTTAAACCCATCCCTCTTCCCAGTTCCGTCACTCAAACCCTTTTCCCCGCTCTTCCAAGGGTCGAAGTGGCCGCTGCCACATGCCGCGGTACCTTCAATGAGGTCCTCGATGGCTTTCCTCACTCCTCTGTCAAAGGCTCGAGCATCGGCGGGGCTTTGAAAAGTGAGCCCAAACTTTCTGTTGTCGACTTTCCAGTGGTGGAAGGTGGGGTTCGCCTTCGTGTACACCAGGTCCTTCTTCACAAAGCATTCCAACACCACCTGGGAGGGCACGAGCCCCAAAAGAGGAGCAAAGTCACTTTTCCCACCCCAAGGACACAGCCGGCACCATCTCAGCCCGGACTCAAAAGCAAGCCAAGTCATGCCTCACGCAGGGGAACATCCTTCCCTACCAAACGATGACTAATAAACACCAGACACTGTGATTGTTCTCATAACCATTGCGCATTCATCTTTTGCTTGTGCTTTGAGTAGGTGCTTGCTCCCTACCCCAGGAGCCTATTTTGGACACAGATCCAGCGTGGCACAGGTTACAGCTAGCGGGGGCTCAGGTGGAGGGGGAACCTCTTGCCTCAATAATTTTGCTCAACAGACATTTTATCTGCCAGCAGCAGATTTAGGAGGTGCTGTAACACTCCCCTCACCTCCCTCACTCCCAGCCAGGCACTCATCTCAAGCTCTGCTGTGCCAAAAACCATCTCTGGGGTGATGCTCAGGGAGAACAGGAATGGCTTGTTAGTCTTACTTCGTCCCCCAAAACCATAAGCATGGCTCCCAAATAGGTGTCAAAAAAAGCATCCTAAGAAAAATAGTACTGCAAAAGACAAACTATACTTGGAACAGCTTTAAAACACCAGTCTTTTTGAAAGCAAGATAATGTCCAACTCAAATAGTAAATTTTTTTCACCCGAACACTTCAAAAAGTTCACAAAGCCTGTGCCTGTACAGGGAGCATTACTTTTAAGCTAGCCCATCTCTTCACAGGAGAGAGTTTCAGAAGAATCAAATATATAAAAACGAGATAACAAAATGTAACATCTAAAACCCACCCTGGAAATAGGGAAAAGGCTTTTTTAATTTGATTTGTGCAGGGAAAGAAGAGAGCTCCTTTTTAGATAAACAGCTACCAGGAGAAACCGAGTGCGTCAATTCGTAAGAGACAACTTGTCTTCATATTCTCACTCTGCTCGTTCAAACCTTGAACGGCACGCAGCATAAATAATTCATGGCCGTTTTAAAGGCTGGCACTGCATTACTCAGTGCAATGTGACTGGCTTCATGGGTCCTTTACACTTCAATTCACTTCTCACTTACCCTGCTAGGTCTTAGAAAAAAACCCACAGGGCCTTCTTCAATCATCAAAGAGGATCTTTGCGCATGGATGTCGAAAATTTACCTGCTCCTTCCAGGTGGCAGCACGCCAGCCTAGATAGCAAAAGATGGCAATTCTAGATGAGGATGGGTTTGTTTTGTCCAATCTGGTACTATTTGCACATGCCTGTTTTTTACGTTTCAAAAAAACTTGCACAAGAGTACAATAGCAATAGATTTGGGATAATTCTCATTATAAGAACAGACAAAAGTTGAATTAGGGTCTATTACCAGTTTGTCTTTCTGCCTTTCACCATGGATTAGAAATCCACTTCTTCCATTGCCCTCCGGGTACGTGACCTTGCAGACGCCAACTCTACTGAGACCGCCTCCTTCTTGCGGCAACCATCCCCCACTGGAGTCATCTCGGGTCATAACCACAGCTTTGACTCGCACAATATAGCTGTCACTGCAATGGTAACAAAACAAAAACAAAACCTTTTGTGAGCATCACACAGTCTCATCAGAGCCTTTTTCTTGAGGGCGGTATTTAGGCAGCACTGGTCTGGCCCCAAGACAGAGTTTCTGCCCAGGATGGAAGTCCGCCTCTGTGACAGATGGCCTTGACCAGTCAAGCCACCATAGAAAAGAGACCCATCAAACAGCAAGGAATCAACCTGCTGGGTTTCCAGATGTCAACACACAGATCAAACAACCCATTGTCCCACACACTCTTTTCTTCATGCAGCTGGGGACAGGGATGAAGAGAGCCGGGTGAGCCAGGCAGCACCCAAAGCCGCCATCACCACAGGTGATGCACTGGAGCATCAGGTCTCCAAAGTGTTGGAAGAACATGTGGAGCTCAAATAACCCACGAACAAAGTTTTTTAAGGTTTTTGTGATCAAATTAGTGAAGTGGGTTTTGGAAAACAATACTCAAATTCCTCTGCAACTGGGACAACCTTTATAGGAAAAAAGCCACAAGTGTGGCTTCCAGCTGGCACCTCAGGCAAAAGGAGGTGGGAACATCTCAGCTCAGGTTATCAGGACCACGCCATGTCCCTAAAACAGCTCCACCAGCATTTCAAGGGGCTTTCAAGGGCGGCACATCATAACCTCACAAGAAGCTATTCTGGAAGCCCCTGAGATCTGGGGATAATCCATCGCAAGGGGCCAAGAGAGTGGGAGGCTCTGCTCCCCCAGGCCTCCTCCCATACCCTTTCCACAGAGCTGTTGTTCCAGCATCTGCTGGGGACATCACCAGGCAGGGGGTCATTTGAGAGCAGAAAGGCCACTACAGAACGTAAGCAAAAGCCGTGCACCTTGCATGGGACACGCAACAAACTCCAAGCCAGAACAGGCTGTCCCCACCCCACAGCTGCTGGGAAAATACCTAAATTAGCTTTTCTGTCCTCACACTGCTGCCCGGTCCTGGCTCAGCGCAACCCATCACATGCTAGACATCGATTGACCCAATGACTGCTCAGGAACAGCGCTGACAGCTGTGATGCCCTCACAGCGAGGTCACCACAGCATGGTTAGATGTCAGCCACGCACAACCATGGCACTGTTGGCTGCAGAGCTGCCGAGACACCCATGAGTGCCCGCAAAGGTGCGTCAGGGCACTCAAATCTGAGCAAAAACAGGAATACCAACAGGGGCTGAGAAAAAGGACGTGCAAAGAAAATTGGCCAGGAATTGTCCATCTTCAGGCCAGCAGGTGAGCTCACCAGAAGACAGCTCAACCTGCAGAGGTCTCCAAGAGGAGGCCTTTAATAACGACAGGTATCATCCTTTAGGGAAAAAAAAATTCCTCCTCGAGGAAAGCTCTGTATCCGGACGGACATTTTCACAGCATCCTATATAACACAAGAGAACGGGCCCTTTCCATCTGAAATTAAAAGCAGAGGTAGTTTTCCTCATCCTGCACCAGGTAAACAAGTGCCTCTTGTTTTCAGACATTATTTTTGCATCACTTTTGTAATCTCAGTGCTAATGCCTAAAGTCTGAGTTCCCCTTTCTCCGTTGTGTTTAACACCTAAGCAAGCAGCCTCACGGACCCTCCTTGAAGGCACTTTTGAGGACAGACCAAGGAGGCAGCAAGCATCTCCTGGCCAGAGGCACCTGGGATCGGTTAATCCCTTCTGCAGCTGGACAGATCTCGCAAAACACACACTGCAATTTTCCCTTCACCGGCTTTATTTGACGGATATACCAACTTTCTCACCAGACCTACACGATGAAGGCAGTACAAGAGATGCTGAAGGTTCATCCCTTATTGCTCTGAGGACTTTGCAGCGGCTGATAAAAAGCTTTTCAGCGCACTCAGATACACAGCCTGTACCGCAGCTGACGCGCAAGGCATTCACCGAACTGAGAAACAACATTTTAAAGAGTATTTTTGCTTTTGAGTCCTTAAAGCAGCATCCTGGTACGGGAACTAGTGGCAACTTTAATCTCTTGGCGTCCTGATACTCAAAATTAAGCAAAATACTTCAGCTGATTTCCTACTGTGCAAAAATCGAGCCGCTTCCATCCATGACCATTTTTGTTTTCTTCTCTGTACCTTTCCCATGTGGTCTATAAGGATTAGCAATTAACAGATAAAGAAAAAAGAAAGCCAACTATACGTTTCTATATAGTTCTCCTGGTCCCCAAGAATCCTTTCTGGACTTAATTTTTAACTCTTTTAACTCTTCTCACTTCTGGGGAACTCCCATTAAATTTCAAGCTCTCTTCCGAAGTCGGAGCCGTTCAACACAACCTTCCTTCCCATCTTCCCACCAAAGCCATCCACACAAACTGCCGCTTCTCCTTCTACACTTGAAAATTGCCACTGGCCATATAGCTTCCTGTGGGATTTACCGTTCACTTTTACGGCAGCAGCCGGAACTTTTGGTCGTCCCAAAAGTAATGTCATCTTCAGTTACTTTGCTGCAGGAATCGTCCATTTAGAGGAAAATTAAGAAACCAGCAGTTACGCAGCACTTTCAGCACTCAGTGATTTTTCCCAATTATCTGCGTGCTTCCATCACCTCCCAGTGATTTCTCTAGACTCGTAATTACGTTTGAACACTAGTGGATGAGTACACGTTAAATTTACGTCCTCTGGCTACCGTCCCTGCCCATTATATTCACAAGCTGGTGGGGCACAGAGCCATACGGTTGTCCTCTTCGTATCTACACCGATACAGTGACCTGTGGCTCTTAGCCTCTGCCACCAAGGCCACTGATTTCACCCAAGAGAACACCACATCAACTGCATTCCTCCCATCTTGAAGAGCTACTTCCTTAAACGTACCAAGCCAGAAGCCCTAGTTTCCACCCCCCTACCACGGCAAGAAGACCTCTGCTCCTCTATCAGAAGAGGACCTTGTGCAGCAGAAGGGCTCACCTTTGGCAAGGTAAGCAGAGCTCTGGCTCCGTTAACGTAACCCCTTGGCACACCTTCCCGCACGATCAAAAGTCGCCGGTGACGCCGCGCTCCCTGGAGAGCCCCGTCCCTACTCCCACCGGGCTCCAGCCACGGGCGCATGCTTCCCAACGTGCCACCTATGCCAAGGGACTTAGGAAAAAGAGAGAAAGGAAATAAGGAAAGAAGGCGGTTAAAGCTCCTTAGGGCTTGACATCTCAAGTGTCGGACAAGGACTCAGAAGCTGCACGTTGAATTTTCAAGGCTACGCGCTGCTTCCTTATCTTGCCTGCCGTTTCCATCCACAAGCCTAGAATAGGCAATGCTTCTTTCCCTCATGCCAGTGTTGATAAATACTTGGGAGGTACTCAATATTTCAGGTCCATATAAGGACCTTGCTTCCTTAGTATAAAAGCTGTTTATTTTCTTTGCTATTTAATTTTACACGACTGCACAGAGGCTCCAGCTGGTTGCAAGCATTCAAAATCCTCGGGAGCAAAGGAGAGATCTGCAAATGCCATGTGCGCGTCGCTGCTGAAACCTTGGTGCACCGAAGCAGCAAAACAACCATGTCCAAGTCATCCACCTGCACTTTTATCGTGGCAACTGTGCAATTTGACTATTCCAGGAGAAACAGTTAATGAGGTATGTGAAAATATTTGGTCCGTTACCATTAATGAGATACTGAGATTAGATAACGCAAGCCTTTCGTATAGTTAAAAATGAAACTGCTAAAAAAAGCCCCTGCAGTAGCCTTAGTTCCCCTCATTTTACCGGCTTCTTAAAACTTTAAGACTGTTCTAACAGTCCAGTTTATGGCCTACGCACTTCGCGTTTCATGCAAACTATTCTTAATTATGCTCTTAAATGGAATACTTTGCTATCTTAACCCTACAGATTTGTCTCCAACAGCCTTAAAAGCTCGGGGAGAAAGTATCTGCAGGGATTACCCAGCTGCATGGCAGCCGGCCAGCATGTTCCAGGGCTGCTTCAGGTTGTTTGCTCGCCCCACCCAGAGCAAAAAAACCATAATGAACTTGGGGAGTAAAGGTAGCGCGGAAAACCGCGTGCTGTTTTTATTGGAAGGAAAAGAGCTTTAAAAATTATAGCTCGTGGATGTGCACCTATATATATATAAAAATGTGTGTGTAAGAGTGCGTGCATAATTGCTACTCTGAAGTATATTGAGAATTTTCCTAAATAAGCAGTAACTGAATGATTATGTTTGCAATAACTGAGCCCTGGCTGCATTACGCAGAGCCTAACTTTTACAGAGGATTTGTGTCTAAGAGACAGGCGACATTTAAGGCGGATAAAAAAGCGCTTTCCTCCAGCATGCACGAGCCGCACCAACGCACGGCCGACACCGTCCAGCGCTCTCCGACATGAGCCACATCACTTCCAGCAACCGCACCGCAGCAAAACCCACGGGGGGAAAAAGCGCCGAGCCTTGTTATACGCCTTGCGTGGGCTTACAGCTGCAGTCCTGCACCCGAGGCTAACGGCAAACAGTTCCTTCGTCAGCTAAGGCTTTAATTTTGCCAGCGTCTTCGTAAAAGAAGGGTCAAAGTATGCAGCTCCCTTCCACCAGCCGCTCTCTTCCACTTTGTTTGCTTCCAACGCAGCAACTGAGATGTCTAAAAACCAGCTGAGATGTCTAAAAAATCCCGAGGAGGTGCGGGGAAGCATCCAAGCCGCCACATTTACTACTTCCCTTTGAGTCACATTTAGCATCTAAAACATTTCCCGGACACCTTCTATAATTCAGTAATATTTCTTCTTCTAGCCAGGCTAGTTGACCAAAATATAAACTTAATAAACTTTCACCCTAATGCAGCCACACGGCGCTTCAGCATTTCCCTCCCTTCTCAACCTTCCAGCTTACAAGGCCAGGAGAGATTCAGGTCTCGGACAGAAAGGTAATTGCTTTTAACTGGTTTCAAAAACACGGACTACTGTCTTCAGCGCATCGACATTCCCATTTTCAGGGCAGAGCCAAAATGACAGCAGGAGGCTGCTAATGCAACAGTGGAAGGGGTCGGGCTGTTCAGCTGTACCGAACCACGGACACCGGTCGCTTAAAACACAATTTGAACTATTTGGATCCATGCAAATTTAACTTTACAAATACAAGGGCATAGCCTGTCTTCAGCTGAACTGGATGTGTTTCACGGTGCTCTTGCTTTGCCCTCTGTCCTCACCCCAGTAACTCCGACTGCTGGAGTTAAAGCCATCCCGTTCTGTCCAGGCGATTGCTGGAAATTACGTTGCAAGGATCCTCTCCGGAGTTCACCCCGCAGCCAGAAAGCGGTGGCGTTTTGATGGAAGTCGTGACAAACCACTATTTTTGGAGTCCCACTTTCTTGATCTGATGCTTGGTTCGTGAACCTTCTAGCAAGGGTGAAATGTCTAAGATTATAAACAGCATTTTCTTCTTCTTCTACCACTTTGTTAGAAAAAAGATTTCTGAGTGCATGGGGCCACAGCAGAATAAGGTTGGTATTTCGATACCGTTTAGATTTCCAGCAACTTTGAAGCTTTTTCATTAAGCATCAGCAAGAAGAAAAAGCCATCTGCACAACTCTGGTCAGACCCAGGGTTAAAATGAAGCCTCTATAAAAACCATGGAAAACCTGCCAAAAGTTTTCCTTGCCCTCATCTCTGCATCCCACCAGGCACACAGAACCACCGTATCCGCAACCCATCTCTAGTACGGTAGATTTGCAGCCTATATTTTTCTGTCTTTCAAATCCAATACTGACAGAATAAGAAGGTGTTCTGGGAAATTTTGGTTTCCACCTGGTCAGAGTAAATACAAGATGGTACAATCTCCACACGCCTTGCTCCAGCGATGCTGGCCGGGTCCTGCAGCACATCTGTCCTGGGGCACTTCACCTTAAACCAATATTAACCTCACAAGCTCAGTTTCAGGACATTTCTCTCTCTCAAGAAAATGAGAAAAGCGTGTTGGCATCTAGCATTTCCCCACAGCTTCCCTCTGAAAACGGAAAGGAGTTTTCTCTTCCAACTCCTCGGTTCACACCTGGCCGCCGAACCGAGTTCGGCAACACGTGTTCAGCTTGAGCATTTCACAAAAAAAAGGGGGGAAAAATTATATTAATTCCAAGAGCACTGTTACCTGCAGCCGCGCAGAAGGCGGAAGAGGCAAATCCTGCCCCGAAGGAAGCGCTCGTGCGGGATTTGGAAATCATCGCCACTAAGTTGTAAGACACGCGAAGCCCTACCTGCACATCCCATACAGCACCCCGGAGGAGCAGTTTTGCACGCAGGTTGCTCAATGCTGCGGGTTTTCCTGGTGGCTGAGTGCTGCCCAAAATCTTGTCTGCAGAAAAAAAACCCGACCCAGCGGGGGGAATCGCCCCGATGGATGGTGAGGGGCCTGGATGCGGCAAGGATGCTCGAAGGCACAGGTGCCTTCAGCCTGCAAAAGCTTGTCTTCCTGCATGACACATGGCCTCATGCAAGAAACACAGCTCCAGCAGGCTTGAGCAAACCCAAAGTACCACTTTTTGATTTTATTTTTCAGTCCTTGATGCCCTTCTGGGTCTAGAGCAGCCCCAAAGGCAGAATAAAGAGGCGCCAGGTCAGTGCCCAGCAAGCCTGGGTTTGCGCCCAGCGCCGCAGCCCGTCTGAAAACCCTCTGTAGGAAAGTTTAATAGGAGTTTCGTTTTTTGGTTTTGTTTTGGTTTTTTTTGGTTTTTGTTTTTGTTTGTTTGTTTGTTTGTTTTCCGGAAGGAAAAGGACTTTGCAAAACACCAAGACACCTGCAACAATCCAGCCGCCCGCCTCCGCATCTCCCTTAAATGCCGAGGCAAGGACGAACAAAGGAACCCTTTCACCAAAACATTTGTTAAATATTCCAGGCTCATTTTATTGAGTTTACGAGAAACACCCCTATCCTAACTTGCTTGAATGGGATTTCATACTCCCATACTTTCCATTTTCCCATGGAAAACTCATTTTAAAAACATAACTTTATATATATATATATGTATCAATATACATATGCAATGTATATAATGTAGATATGAAAAGTTTCTTTTATATATTCATTTCATACATAATTTCTTCTCCTGTTTTTTATATATATGTGTTTACAATTTTTTAAAATGACACACACAGAAGCATCAGCTTCCGCCGTAAGAGTAAGTCTCGCAGCGCATTTTTACAATGCGACGTCCCCGCTAATTCAGATACACGGAACCGGGGGCTGGTGTTCAACACCAGGAGGGTTTGGCATGACTGCCGTTCCCCCGGCTGCAGGGTTGGGTGTTGCAGCCTTTTCATGGGCTAAAGCCGTTTTTTCGGCCAGCATGACCTCTCCTCCCGCACCGGGCTGGCCCAGCAATTCCCACAAAGCGCTGCACACGTGGGCGAAACCTCAAATGAACCGGCAAGAGGCTTTTTAGGGAAAAAAGCTGGCTTGCAAACATACTGATGGGCAAGTGACGACCCACCGACACAGTTCAAGCGCACGGATTTCAAGGGCTTTCCCCAGAAATTAGCTCACTATGCAAACAGTATTGAATTAAAATTAAAGTCTAACTGCATCAGGGGCAGATTAATTTACTACTCGTGGCCGTATTGAAGCATCTACGTAACATACTGTTGAAATTGTGTTAGAGTTATTGAAAGCCACAGCAAACCTTGCTACAAAAATACACAAAAATTCTGGTTGGGTTTTTTTCCCCCCCCCTTTTTTTCCTAAAAGACAGTCACGACGCCACTGGGATGCACACAAATGACAACACTTTTAATGAGCAACCATGTCATGAAACCTCTAAAAAAAAAAAAAAAGAAAAATCACAGCAAACCTCCGTCTCAGTGGAGAATTGAGTTACCTCAGGACCAGCCTCCTCACAGCTTTGCCGGGCAGATGCTTTGTCAGTGATTGCAAATTACAGGTCTGGGGTTTATTTAAAAAACAAAACAAAACAAAAGACGCCCAACTTTTCTTCAAATTCGTTTAATGGATCAATTTTGCAATAAATCCTTATAGCTGCACATGATGCTATGTCTTGGAAAGTTCTAAGAAGCAGCAAAACAAACAAAAAAATCAGTTCAATAACATAATGCATTTGACTTAATTTGCCCTGCAGCTCATCAAGCCGGCATGCGGTACAGGCAGGAGTTGCACACTCAAGTCTTCTACTATTTTCGTGCAAGAGTACAAAACATTAACAAATTTCAAGGAAAGCTAATTAGTATTATCATTTACTGTAATGAGAAAGGAAGTTGTAATTGCATGACAGATGGTATTTGTTTTATATCATATGCAAGATAAGCAAAAAGCACATAAATTTTAGCCAGCCAAACAGGTAGCTGCACGAGATCTGCATCCTGAATTGATTCCCCACCCCAAAAAAAAGCCACAGACAAGTTCTACCCTATTTTTTTTTTTTTAAGTATACTGACCGTAAACACTTTCTTACTGTTATGCTACGTTAACTAATGAATAGTGATATTTAGCAAAAGTAAGAGATAAAACTAACGAGCACAGCAACTGTATTCCAGCTTTAGAAGTTTTATCACCCTCCTTATTTTGTAAAATGAAACCAGTGATCTGACACCGTTCGCCAGAAATTACAGAGGAATGTAATGGAGAAACCTATTCGATTCACAAGATGATGCTATCTCCTCGTGACCCTCTTCCCCGTCCCATGGGTTTGTGCTGCCACGCTGTAGACGGCCACGGCGCCCGTGACGCCGCCGAAGGCGCTGCCCAGGTGAGGAGTCCCATTGCTCCCGTGTAACACCGCGCTTTGCAGATTAAGCGCTACCCGTCCTAACGCAGCCGGGTTACAGCGCAAGTGAAAATAATGCCGGGGGTACTCATCTTCAGCTACAGCATCAGTGATACTCCGGAACGCAAAATAATTATGTAGGCACACACACATAGTATTTCTGAAAAACTCAAAAAAAAAAAAAAAAGGGAAAAAAAGCCCAACAGAAATTGCTCACCCTAAGCAATTTGCATTTCCCCCGCTCTGCTCCATTTTGATGACTGCAGAATGCAACTATATTTATCCCCCCGTAAACATCCGCTGTGACACGTATGATACAACTACAAAGGGTAGACCATATTTTGCAAATATAAAAAAAATTTCTGTGACTCAATTCCAGCTGAATCTGTATCAAAGAGGGGAGGCAGTAAGCAGGGTAACTGCGGCCTAAATCTAAAGGGTTTTTATCTTTTGCCAGGTGAATGCATTAAAAAAAAAATAATAAAATAAAGCAAGGCATTCTTAACTACATCAAAACCAGCACGCACATTGATTTTGCCTTCCAAAAGGTAGGAACACCTTAAGGTGTCCGTGGAGGGGGGCATCAAGGGAAGCAGCTTCCCAGGCAGCATCTATTTGCCTCTCCGTCTGTAAGAGAGGGAGCATGTTAAACCATTACTTCTGAAAAAAATGTATATGCAACCATGAAAGCAAGCCTGTGCCTCACAGAAGCCACACCTATTCACTGATAAATTATACGCTGATTCAGAAAAGATTCAGAAGGGCTATGGGGGGAGGAGAAGGGGGAAAAAAAAAAAAAAAAGGATTAAAAAATATGAAGTAATACACGGCGAGAGCACGCACACATACCTGCCGGGGGATGCCATCGCCTCTACATCTTACACCCCGACTGCTGTGTTTTACCACCATTGCCACCGCCAGCCTCCCGACCAGCGTCGGCTGCCCCGCGCCAGCGGTCTCCCCCCGGGCGCGATTCAGTCTCCTTGAGGGATGTGCTGCATCGTACGGGTGAGTCATCCCGGAGGTATTCTGCGTATTACAGCCCCGGCCGGACCATTACTCATTTGCAACATCCTCCCGGCTCAGAGAGCAGAAGCGCGCGCGCCGACCAAAGAGTCTTGCTTCCCCGCCCCGGTTACAGGCTGGGGAGGGGGGGGGAA
The DNA here is from genome assembly GCF_964289735.1 of Phaethon aethereus. NCBI lineage: Eukaryota > Metazoa > Chordata > Aves > Phaethontiformes > Phaethontidae > Phaethon > Phaethon aethereus. The sequence goes on from NC_138576.1 coordinate 119,592,673, forward strand.
GAAAAAAAAAAAAAAAAGAAAAAAAATTACGATACAACTGCCATAAACTAATAACGGGGGCGTAGCGGCAGCTGACGGAGCAAACGTGCTGCCGAGAGGTTGCACCAGAGCGGCGGGCACGTCACCCACTCAGCTGGGACTGCAAACGGGTCCAAAGTTGAAAGCGGGCGTCAGCTCCTCCGGTAACCCCGGCTGCACTTTATTCCCCAAAAGCTGCTAACGCAGCGCTAGGCCCAAGGGTCCAAACAACCCAACAGGCTCAGCCTCCCCGCGTGCCCGTCTCCGTTGCAGCTTTTAACAGGATTTTAAACACTTCCGGTTTGCAGCAAGTTTATATATATATAAAAAAATAAATAAAGTTTATATTTATATAAATATATAAAGATCAGCTATAGGTCTTCGTATACTGCACCTCTGCAGGCAGCCCACGCAACCGAAGTGCCAACACGGCAACATCCCTGCGCACGAGTTTCATTTTGGGTAGTTGGTCCCAAGTGCTCCCTTGCTGCTCAAAAACTTTCAGAACCACTTTAACTCCTTGCTCGGTCAGCACGCGTGCCCCCCAAAGTGATAGCATCATCCCTAAATGCCCTCTCATTTTTTTTAAAGCAGAAAAAGTTGCTCAAGAACTGCCTCAGCAACTGAAGACAAGAATAAGAATTGTGACACTGGGGCTCTGAAAGCAGCTTCTAAAAATACTTGCCCTGTTTCTGAACTAATCTATGCTGATGATTAGGAGGAGCGGCGAAGAAAGCCAATTGAAGTGTCTCCAGGCTCAGCCGCTTCTGCCTTCCTTAAATCCAAACTGTTTTAACCTTGATTTGGGGCAAAAATCCCTTTTTCCCAGGATGGAGAACAATGGCCAGGGTGATGCTGCCTGAAGGCGTCCTTCAGGAAAGCCGCATCCCCATTTTACAGACATGACAACTTAAAATCACAGATGCTCTTGAAAACTTCCCAGTTTGGACCACGGAAACACTGAGCTCGAGACCACCGAGGCTTAAACTCGGTTCCAGTGGACACCAAGCTGCGGGGAGGATGCTGAGGACGTCCCGGGTGGCCAGGACGGAAGCATTTGTGCGCTGCTTCTCTCCAGCATCCCGCGAGCGCGTGCGCAGGTGGAGCTGCCGGCACCTATTCGCAGCTCGGCTGGATTTTGTCACAACAACAGAATCAAGTCCAAAGCCACGCTGAAGGCAACAGGCAGCATCTGGAGCTTGTTACAGTGGGATCAAGCGACGGCTGCATTTACCCTATTTCAATATACAATATAAAAAGATCCTGAATTTAACGCATAAAGAGCACGCCGTTTTGGCAGAAGTGCATTTGCGACCACTGAGTAACTCATTAGCCAGCCAGAGCATCATGCTAGCCAAATAATTAAAACAACAAAAAAGTTGTGGTTTTGTTTTTTTTTTTTTACCTTTTAATTGCACATCCCCAGTCCACAACTCGTCCTACCCAGATGCGCCAGGATTTGCTGCCTTGCCTTCCTCCTCAAGCTCTGCAGCAGCACGAGCAGTTTCACCCTCAAATGCTTAACGCAGAGCCCGTCAGCTCTGTCCTCAGCTGTCTCCAGCGAGAAGTCAGCACCCAAGTCCAAAGCAACGTCAGCCACAAGAATTAAGGAAAGACGCCTGGTCCTTTTTGCTGCAAATCCACTTTCTAAAGTTTTTCTCCCGAGGAACGGGGGAAGACGAAATTAACCTCCCAGTCTAAGACAAACCTATCTTTGAATAAGCCGTGTTGTAATCATGTTTTTGAAACAACAGCTTCAGCGGTTGCTTCTCCCCAAAGCTTCCCCTGTTTTCTTCCCTTGCCACTGCTCCTCCTCTTAGAAACTCAAAGCAACGGGCACGGCGAGACTCGGGACCGAGCACCGACCTAAGGCGGCTTACGGAGCAGCGGCATTAACAAATGCGATTGCAGCGTTACACATCAAAAGACGGGTTTGCAGGGAAAAGCCATCGCGCCATAAAGCCGACGGGGTGTAAAATGCAGAGGCGATGGGATCCCCTGGCAGATATGTGTGCGTGCTCTCGTCGTGTATAATTTCGTATTTTTTACTCTCGTTTTTTTCCCCCCTCGTTCTCCCCCCCTAGCCCTTCTGAATCTTTTCTGAATCAGCGTATAATTTACCAGTGAATAGGTGTGGCTTCTGTGAGGCAGGGAGAAGCATGCTGCGCGTGAAAATGCGAGAGAGAGGAAAAGGTCTCTGTTAGAAGCGTTAAGGCGTGCTCAATCCATAGGGATGCAAATAAAGCCCTGGCCTTCTGTCTACATGGAGAAGTTGTTGCGTCAGTCAAGAAGAACCACCACCACCACCACCTAACTCAGTTGGCTTCAAGCCCTGCTCGCAAGGGTCTTCTCCTAAGGGAAGCAGATATTAAGTCACCGGATAGTTGTGAGCATCAACTGAATCACTGGTTGGGTTCTCGCTTTTGCAAATGTTCTTTAAACTTAAGGCTAAGCTAACAAACCTCAAGCTCCAGCGTTGGCAACGCTGACGCACTTTTTTTTTTTTTTTAATTATTATTATTATTATTTTTCCCCTTCAATACTGCCCTGTCCAGCACACCTTAGCACACCCATCCCTACTAGCTTGGTGCTACAGCGAAATATCCTCCAAAGCTTTTGTGCCTTTCCCTAGCTTGGACTGGTGAGCGGCTGCTCTGAGTAACACAGGAACATTTTCCCCAGTTTCTAGTGGGATGGACACTGCTACAGGCTTTTGCTATTAGCAAATGAAAGTAAACATTGCAACTGGAGAGCCAACAAGGTGGTGGATCTGCCTTCCGCTGCCTGCCGGCCAACGGCAAGCACGGTTTAAAGAGCTGTGGTAGGAGCAAGAGGAGTCCATTTTCACCATCGGTGCTGGAGTATTTGTGATTAAGAGAATGAAACTCAGTCACCTCGTTAATGCCGGTCATATTAACGGGTTGAACTTCTGCAGCACAACATTAACACAGCGCACAGAACCGAGCCCTGACGGCTTGTGAACCAGGCAAAAAGATGTTTCAGCACGTAATTTCAGTGCAGCGTAGGCTTCCGAGTATCTGCAGCCCCAGGTCCCTATAGGACACTCCAAAACTCGTAATGTCTCATCACATGGGAACACCAGGCAACCTACCTCAGGTGTAGCATTCAAGATTTGCCACAGCAGTATTGCCTAAACATTGCTGACTGTGCCTTGTGAGGGGTGAAAAAGGGTGCTTTGCTCTGTTTTTGTTTTAATTAAAAAAAAACCCAAAACCCACAAAAAAGAAAAAAACTACCCCCAAAAACCCAAACAAAAGACTTTATAGACACGGTCAGTATAGCTTTTTGTCCAGCACTTCAGACACCCATTGCATTCATGCTCTCCTTGTTGCCCACAGAGTTTTCTTCAATACAGCACTCTTTCAAAGGCTGGATGTAGAGCAGAAATAGGAAAAAAGGGCAGAAAAGCTGATCCTTCGGAATGACTTCAAACATTTTACGATGTGCTTTGGGGCTGCTAAATATTCAGGAGCACTGAAATGCTCCTCCCTACCATTACCATGCTTTCCCTATTTTCCATGAAACTGGAGCAAGGCTCTCCCACGCTGCACACCCGTGCCAGCGCAAAAGCAAGGTATTATTAAAAGTACAGCTGAACAGTGCTTCAGCAGTTGAGGAGTCTGCCGGGGGATAGGTGGTCCATAAGAGCCCGTACGGGAGCAGTTCTGGTCACGGCACAGCTCGAGTCTACTTACGCATCTCTCCACACAGACCTCACCCAACTGTTAAGCATCACTGAGCACGAGGCTTTCCCGACACAAACGCACCCCCCAGTGCTCCAGTCAAACTAAGGAGGAGAGCTGCAGTGTCTCAGCCTCTGGTAGACATCACCTGATCCGAAACAGAAAGGATACATCCCTTTTTCTTCCCACCATTGGCTCCGGCAAGCTGCAAGCCGCCGGCACGGTGGGAGCCTCTTGCCGTTAGCGGCCGGCAGCCACGGCGCTGCAGCCGAGGGCCGGGAGCCCATCGCCCCAGATCCTTGCAGATGGCACAATCTCAGGCCCTAGAAAAATCACCACCTCTTTATAAATTACGGAGACGCTAAATGAGCACGGCAAGTTGGAGGCAGCCTTTCTTCGCCGTTTCCAACTGCACAAACCAAGGCAACTCTTATATACACGGGTTTAAAAAGTCCATCTCCAGGTGACCGGCAGCTTGCAACAACCATTTTTCTTTTCTGGGTGTTTTACAGCTTAAGCCTCGGACAGACGCATCATTCCCATTGATGAACAGACCTTTGTACGTACGGATTACAATAAAAATGACCCCAGCATAGATGGGCATTTCCATCCAGGATGCAGGAAGGTTCTGGGTGGAGGCCATGTGGATTTAATTTCCCTGCAGACAGATCAAAGGAAAGCGGTCGAGAGTGTCTTACTCGACTCCAAATAAACATTCACGACCAGAAAAGAGGTTACACAAATGACATGCACCAAGCTCCTCTGTGCCAGGAAAGACTCTTATGCTTTTCTTCTAATTAAACCCTTCCTCCATAGCTCCTAATTGATACCTGGACAAACAGCTGTAATACACTCCAGGAAATCTAACCCTGTGCTTTCCTTTACTCACGTGACACGGACTCAATCATCACAGGGCAGGCTGAAAAGTTTCATTTTCTGGTTAAAAAAAAAAAAAAGCTAGTACAAAATCAAGACATTCCTCCTCCCTTTTTTTGCGCTTAAACATTTAGCTCAAAGGAGAGGTGCTTTTGGTGTCCTGCCTCTCCACAGTTTGCATCCGAATTTGCGTTCTTCTTGCACCACTATGGGCATCTCCTAGACTGACCAGACAGCAAAGCTCAACCGCTTCTTTCAAGCCGCCTGCTCAAAGAGCTCCTTGCCTCTACGAGCCAAGACGAATCACTGCCATGAATGGGCTCACACCTCTGACCCCCCGAGAAAACCCATCGCTCACCACGCAGGTAGAAGAGCTTGAGTTGGCTGATGGTTCCTAAATCAAACTTTTGTTTCATTTCAGCTTTAATCCAGACTGCTTAGTCTAACAGACGCTTTACTCCAGTTTATCTGCAAACGATCTCAAATGATGACAAATCCACAACATCCCTAAAAAAACTACACATTTTTTTAAAGCATCAATCTTCTTTTAACTTCTAACCTCTGCATCTTTGCTTTCCTTTTCTGCAGGATAAAAGTTTTTCCCCATGCGAGTACTCTCAGACTGACTGTGTGTACCCCAGACAGCATATTTCCAGTTTCTTGTCTTCTCCAATTTTTTTCTTTCCAGATCTCAAATCACCCTTGCTGCTCTTTCTGAGCATTGGCGCTATCTTTTGCGAAGCCCTCGTGCCAGGACTCAGTAGGCCATGTTATAAGCACCTAGAAAGGCAGCAAGGTACAGCAGACCAAGAGGTAAAAAGCACGATACGATAACCCTTATCCACCTACACTGCTAAATCCACTGAAAACGTCCATAACCGTGTTGACCAGCTCCGAGTTCATACACTCAAGCTGATGTTGACCGCACCTCGTTTCAGCCAGCTCCCCGTTTTGCTGGGGACTGACTTGAGCTAACCAGCTTAAATTTTCAAGATCACTCTGCTTCTCCCGTAAGTTTTAGTAAAACATTATCTTGCCCATAAAATGTACCTTGTCCAGCTCTTTCCACTGCTCTTGGGAACAATCTGCTCTTTTATAGACTTAAAGGAAGATGGCCAATACTTATGATTTCTGCTTTCATTTTCAGTAGCATGGGAATTATTTTATTGTTCATTTAGGATAGTGATTCACAGCGTCTGCCTCTTTCGCGAGCACAGAAACGATACGGGGCAGGTCCCCCCTCCTGCACAGAGTACTGCCAGCTTTGCCACGCCTGCCCTGCAGCAGGGCATCCAACATTAACTATTATTCAGCCTTCTGATGCTATTCTTTAAGTCCTACAGCAGCCGGAGGTTGCTCACCAAATACCTTTGGTTTCCTCCGGCCAACTGCGCGCATCTCCCAACCTCCACTTTGTTCTCCCTGCGGCCGGCTTTCCTGTTTACATCTCCGCCGTCGCTTCCCTTGCAAAGCCGAAGGGCTTTGGAAAAAGCACAAAGAAAGAAGCGCTTCCTCAAGCCGCAGGCAGCTGCGTGCCGGTCTCCCTACCGCCGTCCCTCGCTCAGTCGCAAGCATCACTTGCCTTTAGCGGCTCATACTTCCCGCGCCCTGTCTTAATTGGGACAGCCGGGGTCCTGTGGCATGTCGGAAGGTGACTGAAGCCTCCCATGGTCTTTCCTTTGAGCAGCATAGATGGCGAAGGAGCTTCCCATCCCGTTCCCGTCACGGTTTTTGGTGCAGCTGGGAGCTGCAATCTCAGCCATCTCCGGTTGCTGGGGAATGCCAGAACGCCGATGCCCCACACAAGCCAAAAAAAACCTGCTAAGCTTAGAAAACATCTAGTAACAGCTTACGCAAGTCTATTGATTTAACAGGCCACAACACTATGTTTAAGCACGCTTTTAACCTAAAAAAGTTGAGCAAACCGTCAAAAACCAAATACTGAAGAGAAGCGACATTATCTTCTTGCTGAAGATCTGTGAGAAGAAAGCATTTACCTTTCATCTTTGGGCGAAGCCCCGTCTATACTATACCTTGCCCACCCCCAATTAATTATTAACGTAGCATCTAGAAGGGAGGAAAAAGACATACCCTGATTTTTTTCTTCCAGCTTCCCACTTGTTTTTCGCTGTCTCAAGCTGTGTTACAACCACTCTATGAGTGTTCAGCGGATGATAATGGAACCGCAAGCGTTTATCTCAACCCAAAACAGCCTATTTTTTTTTTCCCCCTGAAACTCAGATTTGACTAGGGTTTTAATTCCCGTTTACCAAGGATGCAAAATCGGCAGGAGGCGCACGCTTATCCTTCCATGCCCCATCTACGAACGCGGTTTTCTTTTTCCTTAAGGTGGTTTTATCCAGTTATATTATGAGCCCCTGGCTTCCTTGCTCAGGGGGTTTACCTGCCTCTGCCGCTAACGTCCACTAGGATCTTGGAGCAAGAGAAATTTTAGAAAGCAAGTGGCTTGGTCTGAAGATGTGTCTCCACTGCATTCGCGCAAAGGGAGGGCAGCTCCGCGCCCAGCGCTCCAGCGGGATGTCCCAGCTCCCAGACAAGACGGCAGCGGAAGCACAACGTGCCAAGACTGCCCTGCAAGGCTTGGTTGTCGGCTAGAAATTAACATTCAGGGAAAACAGTGACGGCGTTTCAGTGTGCCAAGGGAGAGAAATACGCACACATTGCCCAAAAGCAAGCTGAACAGGAGCTTCGCTAAACAACTCACACCGTGATGGGAAACCGCAAGTTGTCAAGCACTTCCCGTATTAATTTGCAAGGTGGAACAAGGGGCGTTCAAAAGGTTACGCCATGGAGGACCCGCTGCTTCTTTGTCCGGCGATGCCTTTTTATCAACGTCAGCGCCGTGACGAGGCAGATGCCCAACCCGTGTTTCCTCCGCCGTGGGGACAGCCCTGGAGGAGCCACCAGGCTGACGCTGTGAAGACGCCGCGTGCAGCGATGCAATCCGGCACCTGCCGCAGAAATCCGAGGCGGAACCGGCGCGAGCGGCGAGTTACAGGTGACGTAACGCCCAGCTTCAGCGGATTCAGTCTCGGAGTTGGGTGACGACGGCTCCATCCGAAACAGAAAGCCGAGGTGGAAAGCCAGCTACTCGTCCCAATCCCGCACTCTGCCTTGGAGAGGCAAGGACGATGCATACCGTCGGTTTTGAGGTAAAAGGGTGAGAGCACATCCTTGCTTCAGCCTGTCCATGAGCCCATGGAGAACCGGGGAGTTGAGTCCCCATCCACCACACACATGGGCGCCCCTTTTCAGAGGAATATATTTAAATGCACATATCCAGTGCGTGTATTTAAAAACTGGGCTGAGATTAGCCAAAAGTAACAGAAGTTAGTAGCGTAGTGGCTGAAAAGATTGCCTTCACCCCATTACAGCAAGGCAATGCAAGGAAAACGGGCCCCTCTCTGTTAGCTGATGGGCAACACTCACCTTGCTAATAAATTAGGTGAAAATCCGTGGCTGTCTCGAAACAAGCTCTAGACGTAGCAGCACCCCTCTTCTAGGAGTCTAGGTAACACTTGGACAGGAGACCTCCAGATGCACTTACAGCCAAGGCTGGACAGTGATTCTGTGATTCTGTGAAATGAAGTTTAGCTGAAACGATGCTTCGCCAAAACCAACACAAAGACAGTGACCTCTGGAATTTGGGGCTACTTGCAGATGTCCTAAAGGATGCCATCAACTAAGTCATACAAAAGGTACTTTAACCCCTGGCAGTGATTCATCTAGATATTTTTTCTAGCAAAAAGCCTTATTACTGAGGAAGAGTTTCTTATTATTCGCAGGAAAATTCAGAAGAGAACAAGCAGATACTAATTTGTTAAAGAGACAGATAAACATGTACAGGAAACACTTCTATGAAGGTCCTGATCCTCTGAAGGTTAATAATCTACAGCACTGGAGACAAAACCATGACACTGAGGAAATAAGCAAACTATAAAAACAGGATGAAGTGGAAGTTTATTTTTTTTATGTTATTTTGAGAGAGTATTTGTTTTTCTGGAGCTTAAGATACTGGCAAAAGCCTCCATCTGCAGGTCACACTATTCTTTATACAAAAGCAGCTGCAGAGAGTTTCCTCACCCAGGTCCCCAGAGCTGTCAGTCCGGGGAGGCCATCCTGCACACTACCGATCAGCTGCCTCCCTAGCCAACATTGTTATTCAGTTTTCACTTCATTTAAAGTCATTACAAGTCACTTGAAAGGGCTGTCACTGTGTGGACAATGTTCTGTAGGTGATACCAATAAATCAAGTTATTTTGCTGTTGCATTTTCCCCCACAGCCACAGGACAAAGGCGCTCCCTCCAGATATGTATTTCAGTATATTTACTGTAATACTCAATATTAAGGTACTACTTGATGGAAACGAAGGGTTTTGCCACAAACAGAAACTGTCAAAAAAAATCTGTTCTGGACTCTCCTGCCTCATTTGTTGGGTTTTTCTTTTTGTTCAAATGAAAATAAAACTACCACGGCCACGAATCACAGTCCCTCTAAGGATGCAGCAGGGATGTGCTGAGGCCAACCACCGCTTCCGTGGCGACGTGGTGGCATAAACTATTTTTGGACCATCGCAAGTCGAAGCTGAACAGACATCAGCGCTTCATCTGGAGGCACTAACCTTTTACTTTCACCTCAGAAACGTCTCGTGCTAGCTCATGGTGGCGTCACAAGGAGCCCTCAGACTCGTGTCATGTCTTACACATACGTTATTTTACTTGAGTCACGCTGAGGCACAGCGCTGCTCAGTGGTCTTCTGCTACTAAAGGAGGTGGGGAGAGTAGGGGCCAGGGACACCACATCCATTGGTCCTCATCCAGGAACTTTGTGAAGTACCTTCTCCACCTCTTTCTTGCAAAAGCCTGCAAGAAATTTAGATCATTCCCACTGCAACCGATGCTACACACATGTACTGAATGCCACCCTAAGAGCTGAATTAAGCTCACATCCGTCTGCAGAATTCCCAGAGCACGGAAGCCATCAGTACAGAAATTAAGTTTAACTTAACCTGAAAAAAAGGTTTAAATATTTATGTTTCCAATAATATGTTCTTGTCATTTCGCTCTTTACTACCATATGTAGTTGAATGATTTTTGTCCACTGGAAGCGATCCCTTTGAACTCGGGCATTCATTGCTTAGGAAATATATTAGGAATTTCAACGTTAGTTGGCAGATGTTAGTTAATTGAGGGGGGAATGATCCACATTTAAAAAAAAGCAAGCGCAGTACTATCAAGCCAGCCTTCCACTCGGATTTGACCTCTACCACAACAGCGATGGAGACTTAGATGCTATTTGCATGCTTAACTGCATGGGACATTTGTATAAATATATAAATATCTATATATTGTATCAAATATTAAGCATTTGCTATTTGTCTGACACAGAATGTACCGAGCCAGCAAGTTGTGCGCATCAACTAGGGCAGCGACCGACTGTAGCGACAGCACGGTCGATTAAATTTGCAGTAAAATCAGAGAAGCAAAGATCTGACTATGAAACAATTTAAAATTTCAGTTCACACAAATTATTCCTGTCTAGAGAAACACCAATGCTGCTGCCGTGGCGTCGAGCGCATCGACACACGCCCTGATGACGAGGGATAAGCAAAGGTCTGTGCTCCAACGTCCACCTGAGCCAGCCGGGCCAGCTAGTGCGTACCTGCCTCATGCCAATTCACATTCCCTTTTCAAGTGATTACTTACATGAAAATCCTGCCCAACTGCTGCACGTCCAAGCAGACCAGCCGTTAATCTTTTCTAATTTTTGGCTTTGTCTCCCTGAGCGTTCGCGCGACGAAATGTTTTACACCACCTCGTAGCTCCTCGTGTTAACTGGTGGCATTGGTAATTAAACAACTGGCATCAATTACAAGCAGAAATTGGAATAATAATAACAGACACAGATGGAGCCCTTGAGCACCGGCTTCTAGGAAATCGCTATCGAGAGCGCTGTTAAAGTTCACGCTCTCCGGCTAATGAAGTGTTTGAGGTGGCAGTGAGAAGCTGCACCCGTATACGCTGCTCACCAAGGGTCCCCATGCTTTGCGTCCTGAAGCGTCACCCAGAAATGTCATTTCAACCCTGGAATGACACCCAGATATTCTGGCTTCACCCTTTCTTTGCTCTAGATGAAGATGAAGGAACAAGCTACCAAAAAACCCTGGACAATACTTCCACAAAAATACCAAACTTTGACTCTTGCTGTTAAGGCAGTTCATCAAGTGTGAGCCAGTCAGCAAAATACAACAGTCTATTTTTCTCCATCATCTGCCAATACCCAAGAGATACTTTCAGAAGTCCTAGATTGGCTCGTCAAGTCCCTTTCTTCAAAGCATATAAAAATAGCATGAAGTAACAAAAAAGCACAATAAAATGAGAGACGCCCTCTCCAAAGCAGCCTTCCGAGCTTTGGCAGCCCTGGCTACAGAGCACGCGGTGCACAAGGCCAGCTGTAAGCCAGCTGATGCCGAAAGGATCAGACATCTCTTCTTCTGGGGCACCTCATGGCTTCTCAGCTTTGCACAGCCCTGCCTGCACAGGGACTTTTTGCCTTATCCGTTAAATCAACCAGTGTTTGAGGTCCATGGGTACTTCAGCAAGTCAGAGATGTATGCCAATGACATCAGAAATAAAATAAAAATTAACAATTAAAAAGATCAAGCAGCTTAAGAAAAAAAAAAATCCCATGGCACTTACAGACTGTGGACTCTCCTGCCAACCAAGCTAGCAATGGGGAAGGCTGGGCTCTGGTGCCAGGGACCCCAGACGCCCATCATGCCTATGATGACCAGCTGTTGCCACTATGGAGGATGGTACGGGGACTATTCCAAAAATCCCGCTCCTGGATAGCGCTCAGGACTTCCTCGTGACCCTCTGCCAAGCAAGCGGCACTGCAAGCTCCAAGTGGCTCCTCGCTCGCTTTCCTGAAACGCTGCTGTGAAATGGGCACAGACAGCTCTTAGGAGCCTGGTGGTGCCCACGCCATTTCCGAAGAGCAGATTTTATTGACTTCAACCTGCTAACAGCTGGCAATGCAATAACCCGCGTCCACGGGCTGCTGAAGGTGCTACACCCCATTTAGGCTTGTAGGTTTAAAATTAAACTTTTCCATTGATAAGAAGCCATTTTTGCCCAGTGCCCAATGCTTGTTCAGGCAGGCTTTCTCTTCACCTGGGACAAGCGTGCTCTTCAAGCTTAATTAGGTCATATCCCAGGCTAAAGAATTTAATAGTTAACTGAAACATCGTGCCAACCTATGGTGTGCTCTGCATGTCTTTCATGCCTCACGTAGTGGAAGTCCAAGGGTGGGAGAGCAGCGTGGGGTGGGGAGAAGTTTAATTTTAGCCAAAAGGAAGAACGTGTTCAGCACGCTGCCTAGCTAAAGAAATAAAAATGAAATAAAAATCCGCTCTGCCACAACCCCACTCCATGGCATGCGCAGACTAATTTATGCATGATCCATAATGCAGAGGAGCGCTAAATGGCAGAAAGTGTTCACAAAACTAGAGCTACACCCATCAGACAACGTAAGCCAAGAGTGCCGTGCTACACAACGTGGGGAGAAAGCCTATGCAACGCTTGGAGCTACCAAAACCCTGGAGCTACCAAAACCCTGGAGCTACCAAAACCCTGGAGCTACCAAAACCCTGGAGCTACCGGGCACGTCTGCACGGACACGCTAAGGGAGGCCATCGCAAACCTCCTTCCCACACTGCCGCAACCACTGGGCGCAACCAAGGACATGGCCTCCCAGAAGCTGCCACCCGCACTTGGGCAGCAGACTGGCTCTGCAAGCCACCTCCTGGTAACCAAACACATTGGAAATAACTTCTTATATAAACAGGTTTCTTTCAAGCTTTTATATCCCTGTGCCAGGTTGTTGTGTGTTTTTGTACAAAAAGCCACAAAGACCAATCTCAGAGAGACTTTTTCCATTTCTGCCTGCATACGTTTGATCGGAGGGAAGATGGTAACCGCTTTCTGACCTTTACAACAAGCCACTCTTGACCAAATCAAGGCTATCCTGGAGAGGGAAGTCACTACATGCAGAAGCAAATATCTTCCTTAAGCACAAGAGGTTAGTATATTCAGTATTTTAATTAGATCATGAACGACAAAGTCACGTTCCTGCAAAAATGTTCCAGTATTTAAGATGTTCCAAAATAAAATGAATATACAGAGACTGGATTTTAGCCTTTAAGTATCTCCTTCCCCATATTTAAGGTGTACAGTTTTCTGAAGTGAAATATAAAATAGCAAGAACGTGCACAAGCTGTGAACATGCACAACCTTTCAACTTCTTTATTCAATTAAGCAAAGAAGTCCTTGCACAGCAGCGTTCGTGTTCCCTGCAACGCAGCACCTTCCAGCAAACCACATTTTCCCCTCTCGAGTTTTCTATGGGTTTTAAAACTTTCACCGTTGCTGTCAAGGGAGTTTCTAAATCCCCTTATACGTATAATTCATAATTACGCAGCAAGGGATGCCTGAACCAGGTGCTCAACCAGGCACGTTCCTATTGGAGCCACCCAAGGAAAACCCTGCCTGTTCTGCCATGTCACCAACCTAGGGCATCTCGGGCAATCTGTAGGTAGGACTTTCCTGGACCTTGTATTACGCATCCTCTAGAAAAAGATTTTAAACTTCCTGAGGTTTTTTTCTGTCCGGAATTTGAAGCTAAACATCACATCAGCAAAAGATCCCAACAGACAACTTCCTTTCATTGACAAAGGGTTATAATTTCCAAGTGTCTTGAAACGCATGACCTAACAGGAAAGTTTACTTGTGGATTGAAGAAAACCTTTCTGCGTTTTCTGTACTTGTTGCAAGAGACCTTGAGCACAGCTTTAGACCCCGGACAGTTTTCTCCTAATAGAGCACCACTTCTGTAAAACGTGGCACGGTCCCCTTTATCGATAATTTGCTTTGCACCATAGACTTCCACGCCGCGTGCCTCTCCTCGCCAACCACAGCCACCCGTCACGCTTCAGTCACCTCTCCCTGGCTATTTACTGAAGGCTGGGTACGGCCAGGAATTCCTTTGAGTAACAAAATGTACAAACGTGCTTTTATACAGTGCATTTCAGCCCTGGAGAGTGCTCTCAAGGAGTTTCCCCTCTTCTATCCTATGGAGCTCATTTTGCCCAGAAGCTCAGGGAGCAGCAGAAGTCTCTTGCCGAAAAAAGTCAAGCGCAGAAGTAGAGGAACGGGGTTGTGTATTTATTCCTTCCATCTCAGGGAACAACAGCTAAAAAGAGCAGTTGGTTATGAGTTGTTGGGAGCCTCTTTCAGTTAAAGAACCAGCTAAAAGCACCCAAAGCATCCCTCTCACTCGGGCCGTTTTGCAAACGGGGCTCGGCGTGATCGCGTGCCCCCCGCTGCTCCAGGGAAGAAAGCAGAATTGGGCTTTCCTCTGCAAACGTTAAAGCAGTTCGGCGCTGCCAAGCACATGGGTAAAACCGCTGCCATTGTACCTCGGGAGTCACCCGAAGCCGCCCCGGCACCAGGCTTCCGGGTGACATTGAGCACGCAGGGCAGCAAGGAAGGACGAACCTGAACGAGCAGTTGGGGTTGAAGCCAACAGCACGTCCCCCGATACCCTGCCACGCCGCTGGGCGTCTGCGCTCTGCCAGGAGCCGGAGAAGACGACATGGTCTACTAGGCTTAACGGGGAAGAAAAAAGCCAGGTGCTCTGTGCCCGATAACAAACAAAGCTCTGAACGACAACCCAAGGAAGACACACACCACCTGAAGAAGCTAGAAGACACTGCCAGCAGACAACCTGAAGAAGATTCACTTCTGCTGGGTCTAAGGAAAATACAGTCACCACCTTGCTGTGCCCCTTGTAGCGAGGGGTGACCCAGCTGGCCCAGGCTGGCTTTGTGGAAAGTTTATAAAACCAGAAACCGGAATGAATCAGTACAAAAAAACGTTAGTACTTTTCCTGCTGACCCATCACCAATTAAGTCAACAAGCTGCTCTGCCATCCCATCCTTCCCTTCTCTGCCCGCCACCCCGTTACACACAGGGATGCTTATTTCCATATATACTGCAAAAAAAAAAAAAAAAAAAATCCGGTGTTAACTGCATGCAAAAGCAACATCGGTGGCTTTTCACCAAGTATTTTTTTTAACACACCCTAATATTTGGGCCATCACTTGCATAAAAAGATGAGGGGATGTGAAGGACCTCTCTCTGATGCTCGGTTCATAGCCGAAGGCCACCTGACACAAAGAGACCACCTCTTCCAGGCAGAGGCATGCTCCCTGCCACCCGCAGTAGCAGTTTTCAGCTAGATCCCGGTAAGTCCACCGACCGAGTCTGCGATAGCCTTAATCGCAACTAACCGCCTACGTTCCTTCTCATCTCCAGCCGTTCCACCGGTGACCGGTCAGGGACAACGGAGCCAGAAGCCCCTGCAAAGCAGCCGGGGGTTTTTTCGTGTCCCCCCCCTGGGCTTACGGGGCAGAGGTTGCCGTACCGTCGGACAAACGCGGCACCGTAAGCCCCCGCTCCACGAGCGGGCAGCCGGGGCTCACCACCGCTCACCCACGGTGGATGATCGTCTGGGGAAGGTCCGACTGGGGAAGCGCGTCTCTAGTCCCACCTCTACCATTCGTGCCCCGAGCACATAGATCCGAGCAACTGTTCTGTTCTTGAAACAGGGAAGGACCAGCTTTAGCTATCTGACTTGCAGTCGAGTATTTCCAGAACAGTACCGGGCCCCCACAGAACCACAACCTGCCAAGCGGTCTCGTGAAAAATTACTCCTCCTACTCCCGCAGCAGAGAGGAAGCAGAAGAGGGAAACAGTCTAGTGATATTTAACTGTTCTTTCTTAATACGGAATCTGCAACAAAAGCTACGTGTTTTACTGAAATCTCAAAATTTTCCTCTGTATCATCTTACCCCAAATCAACAGGCAAGCTCCAGATACATTTGTAATCCAAAAAGAAGTGATTTGCAAAAGCACCTAGTGACTTTACTGCGTAAAAATCACTGCAGAACTTGGGAGTGCATTTTATCTGACAGAGGCAAATCCAAAGCAGCAAGCGCTCCCCGGCTCGCTGCTATTCCCCTTTGGTTTTGTTTCTTTAAGTCAGCGCTGAGAAAGCAAATTAAGCTTCCGACTCTCAGCTCCTATAATCGCATGAGCTATGACTCCAAAAGTTTATATATTTTCTTTTTAGAACATGAATGGGAAAGTGTACACAAACACCCTTCTTTCCCCATCCCTTCCTTCCCATAAGAAGGAGTATTTGGGTTTTTTATTCGACCTTATGAAAGGTTGGGGAAGCTATTCCACCAATACTCTGATAAAGGTAGCCCACACTTCCTTAGAGATATAGTAAAGGGAAGGAGGGGGGAAGGAAAAAAAAAAAACAACCCACCCCCACCAGCAGCAAAGATGCTAGAAATATTTTTTTAAGGACTTGTACAGAATGGCAAATTATATTAAAAAATTAACCCAGTTTACAATTCACCTAGAGCTTTCCTAAACAAGAAAATATAGAGGTACACTGATGCAGACGACGCAGAACTCTGGCACTCCGTAGCCAAACCCTCGTGTCCAAGATAAAAATACCTCAGACAGGGCTTTTTGCGTTTCAATTAATAGATCTTTATGATCACCGTTTCTAAAACAATCCACGCGGCTGCCAACTTTAGGGAACAGCCTTTTCGTTGCTTATGGGGGCTTGGGGTGGAGGGGGTGCTTTTCTGCAGGCCCTGGGAATTTATTTCGGGGACCTTGTTTGAAGGCGTGCGCGCAGGACCAAACCGAATGAGCGGTTGGTGGCAGGCTTTGCTCGGCCATAATTTGTTTTCATTCGTAGGCTGTGATTTTGAAGGGCTCCTTAACCGCTCGCTGGGGGAGGACCGGCACGGCTGAGGTCAGCAGGCGCACCACCCGCGAGCTGTCCGCCCAAAAACCGGGAGACCCCGGCGAGATCTTGGCCTCCGGGTGCACGAGCATTTCTGGGACCTACTAACAAAACCGGGAGGGAAGCAAGGAGATTTTGAACGTGCAGAGACAGGAGAGAAGCTGGGTAAAAACTTCACCGTACCGCAAGCACGCGGATTTTAACATCGTCCAGCGTCATGCAAGACGGCCACGGCAATGCCAGGAGCGAGAAACTCTTTTTGGAGGTCAACCCAAGGCATCAAAATATGCCTATTTCTGCCTCCCCTTTACCTGCTGACTGTTAATCATTTCTATACATACTACACACATACAAGCACAACTTTTAGGTGGAGGAAGAACCCCCCACGCGCACACACATCAAGCCCAATGGATAAAATCACACCCCCTCCTCCTGCCTCTGCCCGTCCACACCAAGCCACGCGGCTCTGCCTTGGGAAGCGTTTTACCCAAAACCTGTTACTTATCCAGATGACCTGAAAAAAAACCAAAAAACCCCAAAACAACCAGGAAGTTTTTCTCTTAAGCAGCTTTAATTGTACTGCAGCCTTTTATTTTTGTTTTTAAACACAGAAAACAAGCTCTGCACTAAGTTTTTCCTCTAGTTAAACTAAACTAAAAACACAAGGTCATTCAAGTAACACAAGTATCGGAATTACTATTTTACAAAATTTTACACCATTTCCTAACCTTTCTATCTTTACAGCCACAAAACTGCATACATCTAGTAACAACACGTAAAGCAATGACGGGCTGCAACCAGCTTAACACCTCCCAGGCCAAGTTTCAGTCAAGGATGAATTATGTTGGCAGTGCTATAAATCTCCAGCGATAAAGTTTTTGCTCTAATTTCACCACTACTTTAAGGAAAAAAAAAAAAAAAAAAAGGCAAGCACAAGTGTGCTCCACTGAAGTATCACTGGCTTTTCGGTAATTTATACACAGGCACTTTAAATACATGGAGGGTAACAAGCTCTGAGACACAGGGATTTATGCTGTGGTCTAAGAGGGGTGGCTGTACCCCGGCTCTCCATCCCCACCGAGGCAGCGGGGGTTTTATTAAAAGTTTTAAAAAAAAAAAAAAAAAGCAACAAACACACACCAAAAAACAGCGTTAAGGAATCGGGCACCTTGGGTTTTCAGAAACGTGATCAAATAAGGCGGCTGCATTGCCAAACCCACGGAGAAGGTGGTAGAAGGCAGGTCTAGCCCCCGCTTTCGGCGACGTGCTCTCCGGTGCAGCTCTTCGACGGCCAGCCTGGCGGCAGGGGAGGGTGAATTTCGCAGCTCGCCGGCATCGTGAGGACCCAACTGCGTTGGGCATCTAAGGCAAAATTAGGCACTCGTCTCCCTATCGAGCCGCTGGGCTTCTGCCCTGGCACCCCCAGCCACGCCGCATGGACAAACGACGGAGCGATGCGAAGGTCCAAGCGTTACAGGAATTGCGCTACCGAACAAAAACGAAGTTAAACAGCTGAAAAAACTCCGAGCGTGCTTTGAGTTAGCCTGGGTGACACTTTCAGATATCTATGTAATTTTTTAAGAACCAGACTGTTCGTAAATAACCTGCAACCCCAGACCCAGAGGCCCTGCAGCCGCGGCCGAGTCCACTCCCCAGCTCTGCTGCCGCCTTCCAGCAGCTCTTTACGGCATCCCTTCGGCTTCCGGAAAACAACAGGAAAAAAAAAAAAGCAGCTCTCCAGTGGTAACACCTGGATACTCTTCCTCTTCTTAGCCCTCAGAGGTCTTACAAAGACCCCCACGAACAGCCATCCCTGGTGGTGACCCTCCTGGCACCCCAGCCCAGAGGCGGGGTGATGGGCCGCAGGGGAGGAAGGATGTGGGCGACGAGCCACCCGGGCTGCCGCTGGGGGAGAGCCTTCTTCCACCTCATGTTGCCACCCGGGAAGATGCTTTCTGCCAGCGGGAGGTGACTTAACGAACGAACAAAAAGCAGGAACGGTCTAGAGACTCAAAAAGAAGAGAACGTATTACACCGGTGCGCCTTAAACTCAGATGCCAATTGCTGCTCGTGGCATCAGCTCATCCTAAGCGCGGACTGCATTTCTACAAAACCGCATCATTTAAGAAACGTTGTCTTTCCGCAGGCGAGGGGAGGACGAGGAAGGAGCTGGTAGGTGAGAGCGTGGTGCTGCAACAGGCTGGGGCGTTTAGGGAGGAAGCTTTGCTATTTCCCACCGCGTTTTGAGACCCTGACTGCTGTGCAAGCACCTTCGGCGTAGCTCAGCTACGGCAGAGGAAGCTAGCCCTGCTCCTAGCCGCTCGCCCAACAGGCGAGCAGCCCTGAACGTTTTAACATACGGCACAGGGAGGGAAGCTGCCTAACCTTCAGAGCCACTTTCAACCAGCAAGAAAAGAAGTCATCCGAAATGTACGTATAACGCAATTAAAAAAACAAACAAACAAAAAAACCTAAGCATTTCCAGACCTCCTCGGGACTTGAGCGCACGTGCAGAACATGCTCCTGTCCCTGCACGGCCGCGCAGGTCCTTACAAGCAGAGAGACGTGTTTCCCGTACGCCAGATCAAAAGACACTATCAGGTTTTACAACACATCTCCCAGCGCCATCAAACGCGAGTAAGTCTCACAAAGAGCAACAGCAGAGGTGTAACAGCACCAACGCAACTTTCCCATTAAAAAAAAAAAAAGGGGGGGAGGGAAAGCGGCTGCACTCACCAAGAGACAGACGCTCCTGTTCCTAGAAAGACGTACACAGGTAGCAAGTCCTAACATTGCTTTCGAAAGGCCATTTAATACAGACGCGAACAAAAAAATGCATTTAATTGTTTAGGTAGCTCACTAAAGGCTCTGTTTTTGGCTTGCGTTTCGCCTAGTTCTGTAGCTCCTCGGCCAGCGACGGGCTCCGCTACCGCGTTGGCCTTCAGGACATGAAACGTCTTTCTCCTTGCGGGGCACCGCTGCCGAAGTCCAAGCACTTTGTGCAGGTGGGCATCTCACTTTTGAAAACAGCACAGACGGGGAAATAAAGGAATTTTGTTAGAAAGCCCTGTAACGCAGACCCCTCCCCACCCCTGCCAGTAGGAAGAAGTTTCCTTGCGGGCTGCCATCAGCTATTGGGCTCAGCTGATAGACTCGAGATCTCTCCTCCGGTTACAGCACATGTAGGAGTTGAGAACGATGGAGGGGAGGAAAAAAAAACCCCAAAACATAGTCCTTGAAGTGTGAGTTGCAAGCAAGAAAAGTCAAAGAAGAAAGTTATTCAAAAAGCCTAACAAAAAACAGGCTGGAGACAAAAATATTAATTTGGGTTAAATCTCACTTAGACCTCCTGCTACAGGTAGAACTTGCCGGCAGAAAGGTTTTTACCAGCCTTTGGATGCACACTTTGTAACGCTGTTTTTGATAAAACACAGCTTACTTTTAAGGTGAAGCATCTACTCCTACTGCATGAAGCAGCCAGCGTTTCACTCCAATGGCTACGTCAGGTGTACGTTACCGGAGACCACCTTCCCCCAAAATACTGCCAGTGGAGACAGCGGGGTTTGGCTTGCACCAGGAGTTGCGGCGACGGCAGAAGTCCTTGCATCCAGACAAGAGTGACACATGAAACAACAGAAACAAAATGAGCAAGCGGGGGGAAAAAAAAAAACCCAAACCAAAAAAAACCCAACAACCACCCCACAAGCGCCGGGGAAAGGAAACGAAAGAGCACAAAACAAGAAGCGAAACGGGGAAAAGCGAGCAGGAAAGCACAGAAACCCAGCGGAAGGAGGGAGCAGACCCTCGTCGCCCACGCCGAAAAGCCGGCCAGCGGGCGCCGGGGCAAGCGGCGGGTCCCTGGGTGCGACGGGTACAGGGCAGGGGAGGGAGGAACCACCGGCGACTTTGCTAGAGGAGGGACAGCGACCAGAGGGAGAAGACGTCCTCCTGGACTTCAGGCAGGTGTTCTTCCTCTACCCACGCAACGCTGGGCTGACATCGAGCCTGACTACGACAAGAGGCGAGAGGCACCGCTACGATATTCGGGGGGTACCAGCCCCGACGGTCACGCCGACAGGATAAAAACCTTGACAGCAACCGCGCCAGCGGGCGGAAGCGCAGTATTCGGGCATCGCTTTGCTACGCTCGCCGCACCAGCGGGGCTGGCTCCCACGCCCCAGGTTTGTTTCTGCAACCCGCCGCCCTCGACTCGCCCAACGTTTGCTCCGAAAAGCCGATGCAAAACCGAAGGCGAGGGTTAGGCGCAAAGGGAAGGCATCAAGGGGGAGGCCGGCACAGCCTCGCTGCGTTCCTCCGCAGCTGCAGTGGGTCAGGTTTTCACTTACCGAGCGAGCACCAGAAAAATAAATTATTAAAGGAAATTTGACAAGGAAAGGGGGTAGGGAAAAGGGAAGGAAGGGAAAGAAAACTCGCAAAATCTTGGCAGAAAACCAATAGGGAGGAAAAGAAACAAACAAAGAGCATTAGAAACCATCAGGTAAGTTTGACCCATGGCCAAGGTGGGAAGAAAGGGTCAGTGCAATCAAGGTGCTGGGGGATGCTGCAGCGCGCCGCTTGCTGGCGGGCTTGGAGAAGACCTCTCTTCTCAGCACCAGGGTTTATGTGACACTGGTCACATAAAGCTTCTCACTTGCTTTCTGTCGTCCACAGAAACGGGGACCGCTGTGGCTCGCATCTGCTGTCAACCAACTCTGCAGTCTATTCGTGCCTTTTTTAGTCAGATAACCTTTTTTATTTTATTTCTTTTAAAATTTCTGCACTGCTTCAGAAGTGCGAGTCCTCCAAAAATCAAATGCTCCGTTTCGCAAACAGGGCATATATCGAAAACAGCGTCTCCAGAGCTGTACTTTTAGTTTTACTGATCTCTGTGCCCTCTCCGCTCCTGCGCATCTCTTCTTGCAAGAAAGATTACCTTCTTCTGTTAAAAAAAGGGGGGGGGGGGGAAGAGAAGCCAAAGGAAAATAATTCAAAAGTGTGTTTTGTTTTATATTTGTTGAAGGGAGCAGTTCCTACGGCCAGAGCTGGTCCCACCAGCGGAGGAAGCAAGAGGCACACCTTTGCCAACGAGCAACAAGATCTCGGCTTCTGCAGAAACAGGGCGCTGCCACTCAACGGGCTGGATCAAGAGGCAGCGCCGCTCGCGTCGGGATGCGGCCAACGGCCCGCACCCTTTAGGTACTCAAACTTTCCGTGTACGTCTCTCCCAGGTTCAACACCTCCGGAGGATCTTTTATTCTTATTCTGTCGGAGGGAAGAAAATTGAATTGACCGATTTCTCACGCGTGCCAGAATGCGTAAGAAAGCAAAAGGAGAGATTGAAACCGATAGTTAAGTTGTGTCATGTTCCTGAGCTCCTACTCTCCAACCTGAGAGAGAGAGGAGGACAATTACCATCATCTCCCTGCGGTTCGGGTGGCCAACAGGAAGCAATTTCGTGGTTTAAATCCGGCTACCAGCAAATCGAGTCCACATTCAGAGCAAGCCTCACCACGCAACGTACTTTTGTTTGCAGCCTCGGGATTTAATTAAACGGGCAGATAAAGCCTACCTTTTAACCCACGCTCGAGGGTGCGCCCCGGCGATATAAACACCGGGCTAAAAAAACAGGTTGAAGATGCTCCCATTGATGGTGCGGTGTCTGCACCACGGTCGGACACCATCCACCACTGCTTTTCGACGAAAAAACTCACTTTCTGGCCTAAAGGTGGTTTGTTGAGGTTTCTCCTCTTCAATACAGGATGGGGGTTATCCGAGGGCTCCCCACGGACATAGCGTGGACTAACGTGCTGAGAAATTCAAGTCTGGCTCCCTGCCGCTTGTGGCAACTCTCTTCCCACAGGTCTCCCTTCCAGGTGACCAACCAAAACCACCCTCCCCATACGTCTTCCACCTACAGCTCCTTTCCAGGCCATTTCCAAGACAGAAGTAGAAAAGGTAAATACCTTTTTTTTTTTTTTTTTAATCCTTCATCCAACACAGTTTTTATGCCCTTGTAAACAGCAACTTCTCCCAGTAACCGAACAAAGCAGCTACTTACATGTCGTATTTTAAACAGTCACGTTTTCAGCCCAAGAAATAGAGAGTTATATTTTGGCAATCCTTCATTTCCTGTCCTATTTGCGAGCAGTAATGTCATGACACACAGCATGGCCCATGCCTTCCTCCCCGGCTTAAGCTTGCAGCAAAAAAAAAAAAAAAGTTAGCTGAAGGAGAAAAATCATCAGTATTGAGCAAAAACATGGTGAAAATGAAGGAAAAAAAATAAATATGTTAGTTTTTTCAGCGTAAAGGGCAAACTGCAGTATTGAGAGACAAGGTATTCAGGGCAAGCATCCATGGTTCCAGCCCAGCAATGGAGGGAAGCGGGATTTTGGGACCAGGGAAAGGACAAATGAGCGTGAGTCAAGTTTAATCCTCCTTCCCCAGAATGGGAAAAATGCATCACCCCAAAGCACGGGCACGATCTCACGCTGCAGTTTCTGTCCCAGACGGCACCACAGCAACCCCCTACGCCGCCCGAGACGTATCCCACTTAATCCAGCTCGTTAAAAACCTCCGGGGGACCGGCCCCGCTCGCAAACACTCAGCACGCGCGCTCTGGGCTCCCCGGGACAAGTCACGCGCGCGTTCGCCAAGGGGCCGGGACGCCGCGGGACGCGGCCGCCGCCTGGCTCGGGCAGGGCGTCGCGGCTCCGTCCCAAGCAGCGAAAGGCTGCGGACCAACACTTCCTCGTTCCCTGACCTTTTCCATTTAATTACTTCCTGTGACTTTCTTGGAACCGTGCATCGGAACGAGCAGGCGGCAGCCTCCGGGCGTAACCGAATTGCTTTACGGGTTCGGCTCCATCCTCCTACTTTGCAAGTGGAAAGATGCCAGCAGCCCACCCGGGAGCTGCCGGCTGCGCAAGAGGGTCACCGCTCGCAGCGGGCAGCTGCCCCAAACTCCCCCACCGCTCACGCTCCGCAGCTCCGCGCCTCTGATTTATTAGCGGGCGTCCCCGTTTTCCACCCCCTGCAATGTGCAAAGGAGAAGCGCAACGGCGGGGAGGGGGGAGAAGGAGCGAAACGGAATTCAAGGCTGAGATGCAGAAAGAGGCGCTGGCTTTACAATGACAAACTGACCTCTAAGTATCGATCTGAAATGGTGCAGTCGCGAAGGGAGCGATGGGTTTCCAGCATCGCAAGCCCTATTTTTTCCCCCTCCTCGGCTTTATAAATTGTTTCAAAACTCAAAATCTTATCAAGCTGTTCTCAAGGGATTTTAAAAAAAAGAAAAAAAAGCTGCAAAAAACAAGGGGAAAATCCCCCATAATTTACTTGAAGAAGGTTATTTTGAAACGCATCCGGACAGCGGTCCTTTTTTTGTAATCTGGCTGTTAACATTTGCTCACAGTGCACTCAGTGAAATGAGAATAGCTATGCAAATTAAAGCCAGATATCTAGGGCAAATAGCACACTACACTACCATTGTTCTGACAGCTTGAGAAAACTTATCAGAAGAGCCTGTCCTTATTTCTTTTAGCACCATATATATTGGAAAAAAGGGGGGGGGGGGAAATCACTTCACCCACCACCGAAATGAAAAACAACCCATGAGTCACCGGCTTCAGCAACGCTATCAATCAATGCAAGACTGGAAGCAAAGAGCTCATGGAGGAAACCATGGCTTACCTAAAAGACCTAACCGTGCCCTGCAAGGCGAAGGCCTGGATCATATGGCGCCGAACCCAGCTGCAGCCTCCAAAACAGCTGCTCGGGACGTGCACCCCTTACCGCGGGGTAAGGTCCACAGCGCATCGTTTTCCCCGAAAGCCAAAACGTCCAGCCACCACGAAAACAGCTAACTCTGGCCCGGGAAGCGGTGGGTACCAGCTCCCCGCGGGCACCGGCGCTCCCCATCTCCCGGGGACCGAAGCACGACGCTGCTGGGTTGACCGGTGACCACAGGAGAGGCGGCGTGACCCGAGAGCCTCCCTCCCCAGCCCAGGTAGGACGCACACGAAAACCATTAGCCAATGCCTCCCTCAGCACAGCGGCGCGGGGCGGCACGTGCAGGAAGAATTTACTCCAAAGAAAACTGCAGCCTACAATTAAGGGAAAAAACCCCAAAACCATCAGAGCCGGGCGCTCGCTGTGTTACGCCAACGCTCGCCTCCGCACGGAGCCCTGCAGGAAAACGCGCTCGGAGCCGCCTTCCCGCAAGACGAAGGCTGGCGAGCCCCAGCTTTTGCCCGCTGAGTTGGGTTATGGTTGTCCCTGCGCTCTCAAACACAGAGAGGGACCCACCTCCGCTCCTTTCGTCCCATTTGAGAAGCGAAACTCAAGGAAAAAAAAAAAAACAACCCACGTATCAAGAACCGGCGGGTTTTTATTGGAAACGAGGGGGCCACACTTTTCCAGCCTGCTAGGTCATGGCAATCCGCGCGCGAAAAACTCAACCTTTTTTTTTTGTTTGTTTGTTTGGAAGAACCATACCAACTTCAAAATAACCACAATTTCAGAAGCTACACGTAAACACGTATTTGTAGTCTCTTCATTAAGAAGTGCCAAAATAACAATTCCTCTTAACACACGTGTTGCAGGCAGAAGCCATTTCCTTCACCAGTCACATTTCTCCAGTAAATCGCCTTAAAATGAGTTTGACGTCACAAAGGTGTAAGCGCAGCACATGCCGCCAATTACGATTTTTTCGGGACTCCAAAAACCGAGCCGAAAAGTTGCACAATTTTGACGCCGCTTTATAAGCCCTGAGAGGAGTCATTTTAAAGCGCGGTACATCCTATGGCGCTTGGCACGAAACCAGTCCTGCACGCAAGTGAGTCATTTTTCTCGACTGTCAAAACCCAGAAAGAGATAGCCAGGAACAACGTCTGGGCCAGCACCGCTTGTAAAAGCCTTTCCTGTAATTTCGCTGTAATATCATTAAGTTGTATTCTGGGGAAGAAAAATTTTGGGGGGAAAAAAAAGGGGGAAAAAAAGAGCCCCGTCAGGCATTTTGAGCGCCTCGGTGCGGCCTCTCGGGGGGGGTGGGGGGGGTGGGGGGGTGTTACTTGCGGGGAGGTCGCGGGGGTGCGCGGTGCCTTTGCGGGGGTGGGTGCAGCGGGGTGGGGGGGTGCCCGTGAATGGGGAGGCCGCCGGTGACCGGATTTATGAATGCGGCGTCATGTGACGGCGGCGGCGGCCGCCCTCCTATTCACAAAACGGCGGCGGCCGGGGCGGGGATCCGCGACGTCGTGTCTGTGTGTCTGCGTGTGTGTGCGTCCCGCTCCGCTTCCCAATCGCCCCCCCCAACCTCGGGGCCGCGGGGCGGGGGAAGGGAAGCGCCCCTACACACACACACCCTCCCCCCCCCCCCCGCGCCGCCGTAGGCCGCCCCCGCCGGGCGCCCTGACCCCCCCCGGCCGGGGCGGGGAGAGGTGGCGGCGGGGGCGCGGGGGGGTGTCCGGGGGGCGCGGCAGCCCCCCTCCCCCCGCACCCCGGCGTCCCCGCGCCTCCCGGGGCTTTTTTTATGAATGAAAAGGCGGTATGCAAATGAGCGCGGCCCGGGGGGGAGCGCGAAATGGCGGATGCGCGGGCGGGCAGCGCGCACACGTACGCGCGTGTCCGTGTCCCTCTGTCCGCCCGCGGTCTGCGTGTGCGGGGGGGTGGGTGGGGGGGTGGGGAGCGCGAGGGATCCGCACCGGCTCCCGCCGGGGCAACAAAGGGTGGCCCCCGCCCGCCCGCCGCCCCCGGCCCCGCTCACTCGTCAGGGTAGGCTTCCTCGGTCATCTTCTCCCCGTCTAGGCTCATCCCTCGCCGCGGGCGGCCGGGCTGCGCCTCCGCATCTTCCTGCGCTTCACATGGCGGGGGAGGCCGCGCCGCGGCGGGCCGGGGCTGGCGGCCGCGCCGGGCCCGACGGCGCGGGAGCGCGGGCGGCGGCGGGGGAGGGGGCGGAATGGGGGGGGGGGCTACGGCCGCGCTCGTCGCCGGGCGGCAGCGGCCGGGGGCGGAGGAGGAGAGGCGGCGGTCAGCGCGCCGCGGGGGCGCGGCGGGGCGCGGCGGCGGCGGCGGCGGCGCGGGGTCCGGGCCCGGGGGAGCGGCGCAGCGCCCGGGGGCAGGCGGCGGCGCCGGGCCAGCCCCATGGCCGCGCTCACGCCATGGCGGGGCGCCGCGGGGGGCGGCGGAGCGGAGAGGGAGGGGGGAGCCCCGGCAGGAAGCGGCGGCGCTGCCGAGCGGCCGCGGCCGCCGGGAGCGGGCAGGGCAGCGCCGGACCCGGGCGGGAGGGAGGGAGGGAGCCGCGGCGGCGGCGAGGAAGGAGGAGACGCGCCTGCCAGTGGCACCTCCCCCGCGGCGGCGCGGCCCGCCCCGGCCCGGCCCACCGAGCCCCCGGCGGCGCAGCGCCCGGGGTGCGGCCGCCGCCGCCGCGCTCGCCTCCGCCCGCCGGCGCCGCCCCCCGCGCCGCAGCCCCCGCGCCCCGCCCTCGGCTCGGCTCGGCTCGGCTCGGTCCGATTCGGCTGCGTCCGCTTCGGATCGGCCCGATTCGGCTCGGCTCTCGGCTCACCTCAGCTTGTCCCGGCTGGGTTCAGCTTCACCCAGCCCCGCTCAGTCCTCTTCAGCCTGGCCTAGTGAGGCCCGGCTCGGCCCGATCTAGCCCGTCGCAGTCCCGCCAGGCCTAGCTCGCCTCAGCCTGACCTTGCCCGTTCAGCCCAACCCAACCTATGCGCGGCTCGGTTTGCTTTGGCCCAAGGCAGCCCGGCTCGGCGCGGCTCCTTGCCGTGGCTGACAAGGCCCGCAGGACGGATTTACGTTCCTGTGGGCGATTAGCGCGATGCCGTGTGCGCAGCGAGGGGTTTAACAGCGCGTTGGTAGAAGAGGAGCTCGGGGAGGCGGCGTTGCCCCAACGGAGCTGCATCCTGAGGTGACGGGGCTCCTCTGCCCGTGCAGCTGGGTTTCTCACCACCCTGGCGTTCTTCTCGTCCCATCTCGCGCTCTACAAGTCAACCCGCGGAGCCATGCTCGGCTACGCTATGGGGTGAGCGCAGGCATGCTGGTAGCATCACGCAGCTTTTTTTTTGTAGGTCAGTTTAAATGTTTTCTGCTACAATGAACAGCGCCGTAATCGTCAACACTCTCCCAGCTTGTGGTGTGTCCACAGCTACGCCGTGACACCTTCTCCTGCCCTGGAAAGTTGCTTGGTCCACAGAGGAGGGGGTGACAGGACCTGAGTTTTGAAAAGAAAATTTGGCCCATGAAGTTGAATAACTAGCTAGAAGTGAGTTTTGGTTTTGCTGTCTCCGTTGGGTCCTTTGTGACCTGGGGCAATCCTGGAAGAAGAAATCTGTCTCTCCTACCCAAGTAGATCACCTTGCCCTTCCGGCCTCCGCAGGCTCCTCAGCTGCAGCATCCCTTTCCCACCGTGGGTAGGGAGACGCCCCGTCTCTGTTCTCCCTGCATAGGGATATTCAGACCCCCTATGGCTGCGGTTCCTAAGGAAGCCACTTAGTGATTTATCTTTCAGGTCTACTCTATGGCATTTAGTCCTGAAGGTGCCTTCAGATTTTGGGGGGGAAATTGTGTTTCTGCTCTGCTGGGTTTCAGTTTCTAAGTGCTGTAAATTTTCTTTTCAGGAACAGAAGTGGAAACTTGGAGAAAAATCTGTGGACTGCTAGTAATGCGATGGAGGCAAGGGCTGATGGAAGCTTTGAGGTCTTCTTTATGGGAGGTTACCCCCAGGGAGAAGCAGCATGTCCTTTGGAGGTGGTACCGGATCTGTAATTGTGGCATTACAATATTTTAGTAACACACTTGTTATTGCTAGAGGTTCGGCCATAACACCAGATAACATGTGAGAGTGCAAGCCCGCTTCCCTCCCCTTGGCAGCCTGTGGCGTGCTCATTCGGGTGGCAATGCTGCCTCTCTCCCCATCCCCTTCCCACCCATTCATTCCTCTGCAAAGCACAGCTTGACACCCCCTCGGCTGTGCTAATGCATCCCTCCGTTGGGGGGTTCTGCTGCTGGATCTGCTAAATGGTCCCAGCTAATAATACCCCCCAATACCTCTTTATTTTTGAAAGTTATTCAAGGATCCAGCTTGCAGAATGGCATGATAAACATCTTGGCAAAGCAGAGCTGGCTGCGAAAGGAAGCGTCAGGGCAGGAGTAAGCGGTTGGGGGCAAGGAAATGGCAGGAACGTCTTCAGCTGCTGTACCATAAAAGACCAGATGTAATGATTTGACACACTTCCACCCATCCTATGTCTCTCTTTTTTTTTTTCCCCCCCTCCCAAATGATGCTGAGATTGCACAGACATCTAACATCCTTAAAATCTTTCATGCCAAGAATTTCCATGGTCAGCAGCAGCATCGATGCCCACGAAGGAGGGGAGCATGGCATTTAGCAGTTGGCTACTACAAAATAAGGGGAGAGTTATGGCGACCTGAAAAGCCCAGGGCACAATCATGTAATTAAAAGGCCATTATAATGCATGTAGTGCTGAGGAGAACCGGGTATTAGTCACTGTCCGATTAACGCGTGACAGCTTGACTGTATTATCTGGATGTATTTTTATGTATTCGTGTTGTGTATGCATATATTTGCCCCATTGGTGAGAAGCAAACGTGTCTGAGGCTTGGAAGCTGAAGTTCTACTCGATCTAGTTTCTTGAGTCATTTCCTGTGGATTTGCAAGATCTCGCATTTGATCTCTGCTTTCACTGTCCTGCAAATTTGAAAGCTGCTAAGTTATTTATTCTCCAAATGATTTCTCTCACTGCACAACCCTCTTGCTTTCATACTGATAAATATTGAATTTTATGTTTCTAATATTCAGGTTACCATGCTGGTTCTTGCAAGTAGCGCTTTCAAGATGACTGACTTTTCTGAATGAAAAGGCTCTTGGAGGTGTGATTTCTGTTTGTGCATTGTACTGTTTGTATACAGAGCTTCTGCTTACAGAATAGCGCTTCCCTGTGATGCGATTGTTACGGTACCTAGAATTAATTAGCCATTGGTGGCAGAGCTTCAAGACAGCAGCTTCTGCGTACTAACGATTCGCATGCTATGACTATTCTGCATTTTATATGCAAAAGGAATGTTTACTTTGCAGCGTAATGTTTCAGTCATTGCAGAGAACCTGGTATACGGACCTCGTTTCTTTTTGGACTGAAAATGGACTTCCCAAAGTGCTGTTACACATTTAGCTGGCACTTTTTTGGAGTGAGAAGTGCTGGAATTTGAAGCGGCAGAGTTTAGGATGGCATTTACTGCGGGCTTGCAATGTAGCCTGCTCCCTTCACCCACTCTTGCTTTTAAAACCCATACCTTTGAGCTGAAATCTTCCACACTGTTG
The DNA here is from genome assembly GCF_964289735.1 of Phaethon aethereus. Classification (NCBI taxonomy): domain Eukaryota; kingdom Metazoa; phylum Chordata; class Aves; order Phaethontiformes; family Phaethontidae; genus Phaethon; species Phaethon aethereus. Next base: position 119,622,524 of record NC_138576.1, read on the forward strand.
ATTTAGGAACCTAAATATGAATGTTGGTACCTTGTTGACTGTGCTAGTTTCAATGACTTTTCCACTGACTCACGCAGTGACTTTGAATGAGTGAGGAGTAGAAGTCAGCAGTCTTGAATCACACCATCCTCCAGACAATTACCCCCCTCCCCGATAATTCTTTCTAGCAGCAATCATATTTTAAAAGCAATGATTACATCTGTGTTTCCCCCCATTATAATCGCTCAGAATTTGAGAGCTACAGAAACGATCTGCAACATTTGCCATCAGCTTGAAAGCCTTCAGGGTCGACACATTTTGGGAGGTCACAGAGTTTGGAAATACAAAGCTTTTTTTTCAGCGGGAGTGGGATTTCGGCACGAGGTTTGGAGAATTGTCGTGAGGATTTTGGGTACCCGCCAGGGGAAGAGGAGGTGGAGGGCTCCTCGCAGTCTTCCCAGGATGTCCTTCTGAAGGTCTTAACCAGAGCAGGAAAGCAGAAAGGGACCCTCGCTGCCAGATAGGCTGCTTTGCCCAAGATTTGACTATCCCACTGTTTTCTCCATTTCTTGGTTTTTGTAACCATGTGTTTTACTAAGGCAGAAAATGGCCATTTCTTCTAGCGAAGAAAAATCTCTTTGCTACTGCATGCATGCACCTCTGTAGAACTTTGAGATGCTGGAGCTGGTGGCTGGGGGGAAGAAGGGGAAGGGAGGAATGAGAAAGGAGAGTAGAGATCCCCAAAATAACCCAGTGCTCACCTGTTCAAATAAAATAAATGTCTGGTTAGAGGAGCAGCTCAGTGCTTTCAGCTGAAAGCAGAGGTAGAGCAGGAGCTCAGCCCTTTCTGGACACCGTGGATCCACCTGGGCAACAGCAATGCTCTGACAGGCGGGAAGGTATTGACCGACGCTTGCCGTCAGCCATGAGTCACATGTATGGGACAAACCTGTTTTTATTCGTAGCTGTATTCATGAAACCATGAGTTCTCCTTCACCCTCCCTCAAAATAAAAGCAAAGTTTACTGAAATGAAGGGATTGTGGGGAAAAGTGGGCTTTTCAAAACCCTTGCTTTTCTACTGGGCACTCTAATGTCCCCTTAATATTCAGCAGTAAGTGATTTATAGCCCTCCTGACATGATGGTTTGGTGTTTCCTTTGTGTGCATAACTTCCTTTTGATTTAAAGGGATGATAACAAACCCAAATTGTAATCTCACAAGCACATGACACATTGTCTTTGCGGTGCAGATAGCAGGAAAATGCTCTGATCTTGAGTTCAGTGCTTCAGCCTCACACCCCCCCGCAAATTTCACCGTGGTGACAGGATGGCATTAGCAGGTTTAGTGAGACAGCAACACTGGTGAGGGCGATTCGTTCAGACATAGTGATGCAGGATGACGTTTTTTGGGAGTCCCCAGCATGGACTCAACAAGAGATGGGTGCACAGCTGCTTCTTGAACTTCTTGCATACTTTTTTTTGCTGAATGCTTGGAAGGAAAAACTGCTAAAAAACCTTCACATATCACCATCTGTTCCCCAGCAGTGCTTTGCTTCTGTGCATTGCCGGCTCGGAGCGTGCCCTGGCCCATCGGATCGAAACATAAGTGTGCATGAACTCTGATGGCGTCATGGATGCATTGGCAACCTCAGGATTAGTCCTAAAGCTGGGCTTCTTTTGGCATGAGGGAAGGGTTGCTCTCCTCTCAAGATGCCTTTTTCCACCCTTGAGAGGTTTCTGCATTTATGATACAGCTGTTTCCAAGGCCTCGTGGGAGCTGAATAAACAGATGCCAAATAATCTGTTTTTACTTCAGGGAGCACAAAACTGGATGGATCTGGGAAAAACACTGGAGCTGTGCACACCTTTTCCTCCCCTTCTTGGGGTTTATTTGAATTAGGCTTGAACCCTTATGTGTATTTTAAGAAAGTCACCTTCCAATACCCAAACTTCACTCAATAACCGCCGTTCCTCCCTTTCTCGCACAGCTAATGGGAGACCATCCCACCTGAACACCCCTGTCGCCTTTATTGCAAAGCATTTTGGCCAGCCTCCGCAGGTGACAGGATGAATTGTTGACTACTTGCTTTGGCAAAACCAGTTTTCGTGGCTTGACCTGCTTTTCTCTCGTAGCGTCTTGCTGTGAGTAGAGGGTCCTTGTTCAGTTTCTGAGCAGTTAGAATCGCGGGTTTACCCAGACTGGGCCCAGCCGTGGCAGAAACCCCCCCACAGGTATTGATCAGGAAAAGCTTCTGGAGCTGAATGAAGCTTTTGAAATATGGAAATGAGGACATGGCTGGCTCGCGCGTTTAGTGGCGTATGGTACGCAGGGGAGACGAGTGGAACGAGCCTTGTGTGTACCCTGCCTGTATCCTCCTTGACCGAGCCCTCGGCTTCAGGGCTGCTCAGGGACACTGGCCCAGGCAGTCCTTTACAGATGCTCAACAATATTTAATTTCAAAGTGGTCCACCCTTTTCTCCAGGCGGATATTTTCCCTTGTGTCAACGTCCTCATAACAACTCCAGCTAGGCCAATATAGCACATGGCTTACGAGTGTCCTGGAAGGACTCGGAAGCGGAGAGTCGGAGCTAAAGAAAGTTCATGGTTAACCCCGTGCACCCACTACTGGATGGCTTTGCTGGGGATAAGTCGAAGCACACGATGAAGAAGCTGGGAGAGCTTAATGGTCCTGCAGAGAGCACCACCTTAGACAGCCACCCTCCAGGATGCTTGCATCGCTGTTCCCAAGGATTCCCATGAAAATAATCATATGCTCCTTTTATGTCCTTGTAATCACAAACATATTATGCTTCCCTGCCCACTTCTAAGGAGAAAAGTAATTAGTCACCCCACACAAATCTTTTGGAACTGTACATATACTCCGGTATGTATTCCAGCCAAGGGAACGAAGACGCACAGCTCTGCTCTGTGCCTGGTTATTAACAGACGCTGCCATTTGCAGAAACTGGGTGCAAGGCCTTTCAGATGCGTACTGCCAGCCACATCCCCAGCAGCGTTTGCTGCAGGGTTAACGAAGCCCAGAAATGCAAGCCCAGGTTACGAGAGCTTCACCCCTGCAAAGCTAAACGTGTGGGCCTGCCTCCCCGGAGCGTGCAGCCTGCTCACAAAACTCCCTTGTTTGAGATAGGAACCTCTCCGGTCCCTTAGCAAAAAAAAAAAAACCCAGGGCTGGTTATTGCTGGGTGCATGTTCTGACCTTAAAAGCCGAGAGTAAAAACAATCCAAGATACAGGGCATACTGAAGAGGCAGCTGAAGGGCTTTTTTTTGTGTTCATTCTACAGTTAATACCATCGTGCTAAAATTGCAAGCGGGAAGGAGGGGGGGTTAATTTAAGGGTTATTGTGACAAAGAAGAATTATTTATAAAGTGCTGGAAAACAGCAAATAGAAGGCACTCTGGAAAATAAGCTTTGTTTCCATAGTCAGGAGTACTCGACTTATGTTGCAGGACTGCGAAGGAAACCTCCTAGATCCACGCAGGTAAACATTTGCCTTTGATTCTGTTTTTCTCTTCGAGTCTATAAACCCCAGCATTTACACTTAAATGGATGTGCTGAAAGCTGTGTTTAGGAAGAGAATTTCATCCCCTCCTGCACGTACTTTGAACACGTGATAATTGTTTAAGTGCAGCTTTACAAAGTATGGCTGGAGGGGTGGTTTGTACGGGAGGAGTTACGTGGCACTGATGATAACTGCCGGATTCGGCCCCACTGAAGGCAGCGGCAACAGGATCAGAAGAGATTTTTTTTTTTTATTTTAAATACCCTTCAGGGGCTTATGGCAAATTCCTGCCTTCCTGTTTCACACATCGGAGAGGTCCCACTGACGACGTGAGGTACACACGCGTGTGCTAGCACCACGTGTGGCTTCAGTGTCACACACACCCAATGTGGGCATGAATCTCTGCAAAATTATGGCATGAGAAAGAAAGTTTCAGAAAGTTTCAGAAATTTTTTCAATTTCAGAATTGAAAAAAAGTGTTTCAGAAAGTTTTTCAATTGCCCCAGTTTTCTTGGGGAACAAAGAACAAGATCCCCAACAGTGTCCAGACACCTAGCTTGTCACACATCCCCAACTCGGCAGCACTGTCTGGCATTTTATAACTTTTTTTTTTTTTTTTTAAAGCAGGCAGCTAGAGAGCTTAGGAAGAAGACATTTATCGTCAGAAGGTGAACGATGTTTTTTTTTTTAATGCCATCGGGTTTGTCTTCACTAGACCTATCACAGTGTCTGGGCTCTTCCTTTATTTTTTGCTTTCTGCTTCTTCTCTCCCACAAGATCTGTTCCTCCCATACAGTGTAGTCCAAACTGATTGAGGGGTGACAGAATTACCCTAACCACATGGCCCGTATGCTTTACATTGCTTATAACTGCTGCTCCTTGTACCAAAGCCATTGCCACACTACCAGTATTTAATTTATTCCGCATAAAATGCTCTGGATAGCTGTGACATTGAAAAGCTGCTTATAAATCAGTTCCTGCTTAGCTCTAAAGAGATTTGGGTCTTCTCTTTGACCTTACTGTGTCTAAGGAAGCAACAAATGTGAAAGCTCTCCTACAACACTTGCTCAAAGGCCTGGGAGATGGCAGACCCAATTTTGGCCCTTCTCCTCTCTCAGGGTCACAGACAAACCGGGATAAGTCTTTGTCTTCTTGAAAGAAAGATGGATAGCTGTCTTGCTTTAAAATCCTGGGAGGGTGCAAAGCAGAGATGATTTTTACCTTGCTGTAGCCAGTCAAGGTCAACTCTATCCCCTCTGCAGATGGACTTTACCTCTGACAGTAAATGAGCAAAGCACCCTTTGAGAAAGGGCACCAGAGCCTGCTGCCTTCTGCTTTCTGAAGAATACCAGCAGTGGAAAGGACATCGTGCCACTACCGTACAGCCGTCACCAAAATCATGGCCAGAGCTTTATTTGACCATAAAACCTGCTATACCAGAAAGCAGTGGAAGCTTTGCAGTAACTTAACTTTGCTGCACACAATTGCCCCAAAAGGGGCTTTGACCTTTTAACGATGGCACTTCATTATACAGCATTTCCTCATATGCGTTTTCCAAGTATCGGGGGGAGATAATCACTGAGGAACATGAGATTTTCAAAAAAGTTAATCACCCAGGTGATAAATGATATATTGCAACTTTTGATACAGTTAATGCATCTGTGTAATCAAGTCTGGTCTTATATACTAATTTTCATTAGCATCTTTCACAGTTGTTTGTAAGGGCAGAGAAGAGCGTTGGTCTTCCCTTAGAGCAGAAGAAATCACAGCCCAAGGAGATACTCAGGTGTCAGGGGGAGAACTCAGACTCAGGAGCACTTGGGAGTCATCTAGGACAGGAAAACAACATCCTCTCGAGCTTAATTCTCTGTGCTTATTTACGTGTGTCTAATTGCTTGGCTGTAAGTGGTATTTAAATCACCTAAGCCCCTCTGTTCGCCTGTAATTTACTATCAGAAAGGACAGAAATCAATTCTAACAAGTTTGTGAGACATACCAGAATTACTCCAAACTTAGGAGAATTTTGGAGCAGAGTTAAATGCTTCAAGCTTAAATACCACCCTGCTTATTCTTTTCTCATAGTTTATATCAGCGTGGATTAAAATGAAATGCTGCTGTGAAGCTGCTCCATCTAACTGAACGTGATTGTAATCATTTGCCCAGCGTGGCCTGAGTAAAAGTGCTCCAGTGTGCATTTCCACCCTAGGAAAATTCTTTACGCCCTTATTTCTAAGTTTGAAAGTAAGTCTTCACAGATGAAACACATTTTTCACCCTCCAAAGAAGTGTTTTCACCTACAAATACTTTTTGCTGCCTAAACAAGAGCCCTTTCCTTTGCACTTGTGCCAACATGTAACTTGGATAAAGAATTAAACTTAGATTCTTAGTTATAATGCTTCCCCCAACTTTTTTTTTTTAATAATGACTGTAAGACATATGCTGTCTCTCTTCTGCATTTTAATCTTTCTAATGAAGGTGTGTTTGAAGAAGGCACACCCTTCAGAAAATGTTTTGTGGTATCATATTTGTGCCTTTAGTGTTGAGGACCAGCTGCCTTTTCAATTTTAAATGCACTTTTCAGGGTCTTACATCACAGAGGCCTAAATTAAAACACACTTACCATAAAGGGGTGCAGCATATGCATTCATCCTGGAAATTGCACTGCGACATGAAAGATATCCAAACACTATATGTAATTTCGAAGATGAGCAAGGCTTGGCCCTTCAGATGTCCCACGCAAGGGAAGCACCCACATCCCGCAAAATTGCAAGCTTCTGAATCATGGAAGTCAGATCATAAAGCCTCTAATTCCCACTGGTTTGAAGACGTGTGCGACTGCGAAAATTGAGCCCAGCGCTAAATCGGGGACGGCTGACTGCCTGGAGGATGTGAACCTGTGCAGGAACCCCTGTGGCCAGGCACGACCCAGGCAGCTGCAGAGCTCAGGGATGGGGTAACTCTCCCTTTCTGCCTCCCAGCTCCTCCTCCACATGGTTTTCAGGCTCGGGGGTCAGGGTCTGGTGTGAAGATTTTGCTTGGTGGCTTGCAGGCCGAGAAGGGCTGGTCATGCCCAGTGTAAAGAATTATTTGTTTAGCTCTAGGTGTCTTTCTCTTAATTAAGACTATTGGAGAAAATTTTTCCTCTCCAGTATGGTGGTATAGACCAGGAGCAATACCACTGGTGTCTTTATTTTGGATACATACACCATGGTGAGACCAGCAGCTGGCCTTTAACATAGCTCGCTGAAGGTATGCAGCTATGGAAGCCTTGCTACAGGGATGCACATCCCTGCAGAACCCGAGTCCTCCTTTCTGGGTTCATATGGGATTGATGCCGAATTTGTTCTCCACGTTCTCCATGGCTTTCCAGGAGCCAAACGAGTAGCTTCAGAGACCCATTGGCTCCATCAGCCTGCGGGTGTACACAGGGACCCCCCCAAACTCCAGCTGGAGTCAGACTTCCTCTTCTGCCTCTGTTCGACGACAGTCTTTACTCGTAACTCGCTGTTGGGGGAAAAAAATTTGTGATCCGTTTCAAGTATCGGACATTGGCAACCTCCCTCCCAGAGCACTGTGGCTGGAGAGTGTCCTGGGCTAATTTAGGAGGCGCGGGGCTCTCCTGTGTCTAGACGTCGCAGTAAATGTTATTCAGCTGCCTGTGGGGTTAACTGGGCTCGACACAAATGTGCTAGCCAAGCTCAAAAGGAAGAGGAAATATGGGAATATTCACCACCAGAAGACACTGCCTCCCTCGACATTTTCATCGGCAAAACAATGGCTTACAGTGAGTTTTGAACTGGAAGGTGTTGTCAACCTTTTTCCTTTTCCTCTTTTGACTTTTGTTTCCTGTAGGAGAGACTCTGGAATTACTTAACGTTGTCATCGAGTCCCAGGGATTCCCCTCCCTGTCCTCTTCCGGTTGTGCTACATCTCCCAAGTTCCCTACTATGTGAAATTGCTGAGGGAAGACATTTCTCTTTAGACTGGAAGCCACGAACACAAGAGCTGCACCTCCTAAAGGAAACATTGTTCTTTTTATTTCCAAATAAAGATTTCCAAATCTTAAATCTTTGTTCTGTACTTGGGTAGGTCCACTTGGGACTTCCCAGTTTCCTATAAATTCTGATTTACTCTCTTGCTGGGTCTGTGGAACCAGATACTAAATCTGTCTTACTGAAAAAAAAAAAAGAACAATAAAACACTAATTGAAATATTTTGCTGAAAAATGTCACAGCGTAGTGATTTTTGAAACAAAAGCCCAAGAAATATTTTTTGCTTTTCTAAACTAGAAAAAATGCATGTGTATACCCCTTTGGTTGGAGTGGAACTAGAAAGGTCTGATCTGTGGTATGCAGTGCCAGTTTCAGGGAAAGGAGAGCCTGGCTTTGTCTTTTTATGCGTATTTGTGTGTCTTTGTGATGAATATCGTAGGGTCTGTCTCGGGAAGTTTTGTCGTGATGTTGAGGAGAAGGCGGCTGTCTCTGGCACTCGGGTGGCTCCTTTGGAAAGGTTGAAATTGGGCTGCCCGCCCTCAGGTGCCCCTGAACTCCTCTATAACCTCAGTCAAATCGTGGGGGCTCTGCACCCCACTTCCCTCTGACTCAGGGCAACCAGATGCCCAAGACTTGTGTCCGTCCTGGCATCCTAACGAGCATTTTTGGGATATTGTTTTGTCCTGATTTTCTTTTCTGGGTATGTTTTTTCTCCCTTGCTTCTTAATATGCAAGGAACTGACCTTATTCCGTGCTAAGAAGACGGGCTCCTCCTGCGCAGGAGACCCGTACCTGACCCACCTCACCACCCTCCCCAACTCTTCCTCCCTTCACTGCTCCTTTCCCACTTCAGAGTCCTCACTCAGCAGCACCTCATAACTTCGGTGCATTTATACCTCTGCTCTCCCAGATCTCAAGGGAAAAATTCCCTGCCGATCCCATGCAGAGGGATCATCCTCACATGTGCAGTGGCTTTAGGGTGCAGCATGCAGGACCTCAGTGCAGGATTCCCTGGCTGAAACCCAGACACCACGTTCGCCTCCACGACGTGAAAATGAAAATAAAGTTGGCCACAGTGAAACCACAGAGCAGCAGTGGAGGCTTGTGTGTTTGGGGAGACGGCGTAAGGTGCCCAAAGCTTTACTTCAGATTTTCAGGCGGTGCAAAATGCATGGCTGTGTCCATCAGCAGGCCCTCCAGAAGGACAAAATGTCACTGGGATCCCTGCTACAAAGAGCTGCCCTAAGGTCGGTGTCACAGGATTTCCGCAAGCTTGTGCTTATCTTCTAGAGAAATCTCCTGGGGAGGAAAAGTCAGACACACACACACAGGTACAGTGAGCACAGCTGTCTGTTGTGGGGCTGTAAGGAACCGCCGGAAACCCGCGGAGGAAGATGCAAAAAAAAAAAACAAAAAAAAAAAGTGAAAAGGGGAAAGGGGGGGAAGGAAGGAGCTGTTTTTCTCAAAGCTTGGCTGCCCTTGTAAGCAGAGTAACATCCCAAGAGAGACACACGCATTAGGCGGGTTTAGACCATTACAACCTTTCCGTGTTCTGTAGATGCTGAAACGGAGGGAAAGAAACTTCACTGCACAAGGGCGCAGTGGTTAACGTGCTGTTTTCAGGAGAGTGCACCCATGAGCCAGCACAGCAGCTTGCTGTGCTGATAAAGCTCGTTCCTGCTCTGGAGTCGGGGAAACTGAGCCAGGGGAGCAAATGAACTTGCCAAAGCTGCCCAGCAAGTGTGAGAGCGTTAGAACGAAGATTAAATATGAACAGATTCCCCTTACCCTGCCCGCTTCACACACTTATGAAAAGACTGTATCTGCACTGAGCATTTTAGATGCTCCTGAAATTCATGAGTCAGACAGGCTGGATAATACCGACTCACTTCTTATGTAGAAGTTAAGATTGAGTAAAAACAAGGCACCTGAGGGCTTGGTTTGCCCCAAAGGAGCAGAGCTTTGTTGCTTGCTCTGTGTTTGCCCATGGACTGCGTGGCAGAGAGGCACAAAGCAGACAATATGCCCTCTGGAAAGACCTGCGAAAATGATAGCTGCCTCAGTTTCAGGGGCTGAGCTGGAAAATGGAGAGAAAAAGAACTGGATTGGGTCAAAGTGAAAGAAATGGCCTTTTTTTCTTCTTTTTTTTTTTTTTTTTTTTGTCTGGGGGAAATGAGAAAAAACCCAACGTGTTATTTTGGGTCAACCCAAATCGCATTTTGAATGTTATGTTTTGTTTTGAGGTTAGTTACCCCTCTTGCTTCTCACACTTTCTTTTATTTCAGGTCTCTTTTGAGTGGAAAATGCCACTTTAAAATAGCAAATCAAAGGGTTGTGTTTAAGAGGCATTGAAATAAAATGCTGTGGCATTTTCCAAACAAACTGTTTCTTTCAAGAAATGCAGATCTGTATGTCTTCTCCCCCTATATTTTGGGTGAAGTTGAAAATGTTTGCCATGTTTCATTCATTTTGGAAGCTCCAAAATTGCATGGTCTGGGTTTGTCTTTTTTTTTTTTCTAGACATTTTTGGGGTTTTTTTTGGCCTCATTCAATGCCTGCTGAGCAATTGCTTCTACAGAAACAAGAAAAGGGAGGCACGTACCCTTGGGGAGTAGGGGATCACAGCTCATATTAGCAAAAGGCCCCGGGAGTGCTTGCAGCTCCTGGTCATGTCTTCAGGGTACAGGACGAGGCTCCCAACGGCGCCTGGGGCAGAGCCCAGGCTATGGCTGGAAGGCAAGAGCACTACCCAGTGCCCTCCTCTATCCCCGCAAAGATACTGAAGATGCAGCAGTGAGGACAGAGTTGAGGCAACAGAGGATGGATGCGTGCAGCTTTACGGCGCTTGGTTTTACATGGCTATGCTGCTGGATGGTTGGTTTTCTAACAATCAGATCGACAGCACCAGCCTTTCATGCCAATAAACTCCAGGTTTTCTCAGTTTGCTGGCAGGTCGTATAGATGTGTAGGGTCACGCGAGAGATGTCAGGGGCTAGTTTTATTAGCGTGCACCCCATCGCCCGTGGGGCTCGGCAGGGCTCTCTCCGTCAGTGGGTTTGCCCTGTTAGGGCTATGGGTGCGGAGGTGCACTCGGAGCTACCTCCTCGCTCAAGCCGGGGGCTTGCTCGCTCACCAGCGGGCGGGCTAGGGACATACGGAAGAGCAAAATGCCTTGTGCTCACTCCAGATAAGAGAGGTGATGCTGATAGGCATGAGAGAAACATCCCAAGCAACTGACTGAAGCAGAAATGTGGTTTGCAGCTCGAATGTTTGCCTGACTTGGCAGTCTCGGGCAGGGGCAGGCGGGAGCTGGTCCAGGGGGACGGTGGCTGCACGACGATGTCCAGTGGACAGTCAAGCCCCAGAGCTTCTCTTTCCAGCTGTAACATCTCACATGGAGGCAGCAGTCCTTTAAAACCATTTGTATGGTAACTGGCAGCTTAGGTGACGGACATTTCCTTCCAGACCAACAAATAATGCTGTGTGCTCCTACTAGCAGGGGACAGAAATTCTGAATTCAAGCCATTTTGAGTTAGCAAACTCCTTTTCTGCTTTTCCCAGAGCTGGCCAGCTGTGGCCTTCTGTGTTTGCTCCAGCATGCGGTTTTGTAATGAAGTGGTGGGGTCTCAGCAGGCCTTATTCTGTCACTGGAACAATGGAGCACGGACTTTCTTTATATCCTGAAGGGCATCAAATAATAAGAATAAGAAAAGTTGTCCAGCTGTGCTTCAGATGGACATGTTTTCTCTTTTCTTTTTTTCGGTCAGCCTTAGTGGAGAGCGCGGCTGCCTAATTCACTTATCTTTCAAGGAGGGTACTTAAAATGTAAACAGAACACTGGATTTAAGAAGTGGTGTCTGTCTAGCATGAAGAAGTAAGAATTACCCCCGCTGGAATAACCTGCCTTTCGTTGGGATCGTAGGAGGCAGGAATTTGGTCTGCTACTTGGCAGCTCTGTGCGCAAGCTGACTGGTGGCATCGTTGGCAGTTGCTATTGACATGGAAAAATTCATTCCTAACCTTAGTCACCTCAGGTGATTTACGCTTGAAAAGATCACATAGCCTGGTAAATTTGGGAAGGATAAGTAAGGGAATACCAACCCAAACTGCCTTCTGTCTGGCAAGGACTAGGGTTACTCAGGTTTCTTGCCAGCGCTGGGCTATTCGCTACTTTGGTTTAACCTCCTGCAAAGTCCATGTAGAGGTGAAGAAGTGCGGGCAAAACCCGCTGGCTGGTCCCCCGGCTCAGGGGAGTGCCCAGAGGCGGCTGTCACGGCTTGCTGGGGCTGAAGGTGTTACAGAGGAGGAAGCCAAAGCGTCCGGCAGGGCCCGCCGGCCTGTGGGAGATACGCCCGTGAAGGTGCGGGCGGGTGTTTGCCTCCAGTTGTTCGTCACAGCAAGATGAAAATGAGCCCGTTAATCGGCTTAAAGAGCAGATTTTGAAAGGAGCAGGTCAAGGGACCTGCAGGGACTGTGGCGGCGGGAGCGACGTGGCCAGGACAGCCGCAACCGGAGGGGGACGTGTCTCTCCACCCATACCCTCCCGCTGGGAAAGGGTGGCCTGGGAGGCAAAGCCTCAGGTCTCAGCAGGGACCTGGGGAAATAGGTGGTGGCAAAACGCTTCCCCTGCACCCGTTGAAGCGCTTCAAGTGGGCTGCATGGGGAACAGCTCATATGTTAAGCCCATCATACTTGCTATCGGGGTTTTTTTTGTTGTTGTTGTTGAAACCACTACAGAGAGCAGCACGTTTCCAGGAGCCTGGCTCCAGCAAGAAAACTTCCCTGTGGCTTCCTGCCGGCCTGGGGAGGATTCATGGCTGGGGATGCTTTACCTCTTCTGTGCCAACTCGACTGGAGCCATGTCTCAAGATGGCTCTTTGATATCCTATACAAAGGATTGTTCCTCCTGGCGTTTTTGTCATGAAATAATATGTTTCTACAAAGTTTAATCTGATTAAAATACAAAGAATTGGGATGGGGGACTGGGTACGTGCAAAGTAGTATTTATGTATCTGTTTCTTTTGTTAATAGATAGGCCTGCCAGTCCCACAAAAACTTAAGCATGCACTTAATGTTCCCGGTGGCTAATCCCATGAAAGTCTACTCCCAGCAAATAGTCAAGCACACACGTACATCTGTATAAGGCACGGACTGCACAGCCCTAATACTGATGTGCTGACTTAGGGCTGTTGCGTTGTGAATGTTTGCATGTCTGGAGCGTCTCATCAGACTCAAGGATGCATAAACCCTCGCTGTCTGGATCTACAGGGTATTAAGTAGGACTTGGAAAATGGAGGGCTGGCAGGGAGAGGCAAGACGTTACATTTAACGATGTGAAATAATGGTAGAAGCCAGGCACAGGATCAGTAAGTAATGGCTTTGGTTGTCCATTATTTACTTCAGCCTTCCTTCTGTCTCTGCGAAACGCCGACTCCTGCGCCGTCTGTCTAGCAATGGCACAGTTGCCATCACGTTTTTCAAATGGACACTTTTGTTTAATATTTCGAAAGCAGGCCTAAAACGTACACAAGTATCAGTGTTAGGCAGAGGGAGGGAAAGCTCAGAGATAATGCAGTATATGCATGCGCCTTATCTCTCAGTAAAATTGGTGAATTACTATCAGTGCCACAACAGCATTCTCAATTACTGCAACAACTCACGGCCTTTGATACAAGACCACCAGAATTTTTGCCTGCAATCTGATAAAAAGCCAACTGTACCAAAGCAGCAAAGAGATTAAAAGCAAAACAAACAATTAAATAAGGAACAACCCCCCCCTCCCAACAAATGAAGAATTACAGGCTAGAATGATATGATGTATTTTATACTGAAAGCTCTCAAGTGTATACTACAGTACTGTCTTGAAGGCAGATCTGTTGCCCATGTGAGACTGGAGCGACTTACACCGCTGTATAGGTACTGCTGTGCAATTATGGCATCTCTAGAGCATCTGTGATCGTGAATCCTTCCTTCTTGCAAGGACCCCATAGACCTGGATACCTGGGGACATGTGCAGGATTTGGCTTTCAATTTAACCTGAAGCAAAAGTCAGCTTCAGGCTGCCAGATTGTGCCTGGTTTCAGATCAAACTCCTGTGAAAGTAGTGAATTGAGTATGGTTTCCACTCAAAACCATAAATTGGTCTTGATTTGCTTGAAACTTTGCCCAGGTTTCTTTTTTTTTTTTTTTTTTCCTTTTTTCAAACTTGGCCTGTATTCTAGGTTTGTAACAAAACCTAAAACAAACATCACTGGGTTTCAGGTTTAGTTGTGAAAGTTTAACACAGAAACCATTTTCCTCGGGGGGGGGGGGGAAGGGGGGATGCTGGCCTGCGCACTAAAGCTGAGGTTTGTTTTTTATTCTTTTGAGAATGACGGTGACAGTTTGTAATTTCTGCCTTGAAAGCAGCTGGAGAAGAGGCTTCGGCTCAACATCTAATCTGAAGGACAGAACAGAGGAGGGTGACCATCATGTCCCTGCTTGGATCTCCAGCCTGGTTTTCACATCGCTGTTAGCAACAGGGAGCGCATTAGCGCAGAGAAGCCCCACTGTCTCGCTGCTATGCCACTTAACTCAGACCAGCGCAGCTCTGAATCAGGGTCAGCACTTGATAGCGTGGAGGCCAAAGATAGCAGGAGGACAGATTTTTGCCTGGCACATGGTAAGATCAGCAACTGGGAACCATGCCACCACAAGAGAAGGAGCTGTAAGAAATTGCAGCTTCCAGCTCATGCTGAATTCCTGTCTCACCAGGAGTGAGGCTTGTCATGTAAGAAAGCAAGATACCAGCCATTAATTGCTGGCAGCATTTTGTCTTTCTGTGAGATAGGAGCTTCCAATTCCTCTTGTGTTTCTCCCAGCAAGCTGAGCCTCACATTTCGGAAAGAAAGTCCAAGCTGGCATGCTACCCTTGCTCTGGTCTGCACGCCTTGGAAACCAGGACTCCAGCGTTTTCCCATTAGCCTAGTGCTCCATGTGCCATGTTGTACAGTGTGAAACAGATTTTTTTTTTTTTTAAACAAGATTACTACTGTGCACTAGGTTAAAGACTACAGGAGTTACTGTTTGCCGTGCTAAAGCGTTGCTGCTGTCTCTGATGAGCACAGATATGCTGTGTGGTCCTTACAGCTTTTGACCCAGAGGTGTGAATGCTAACACCAGAGCCCTCTTGGTGTGCCTGGCTATAATCACAGGAAGCTCATTCATTACTCAGGTCCTGAAGATATGGAAGTCTTGGTAATCAATTTGGATGGGAGGGGTAAATTAATCATTTCCTTTTACACTTGTTGATAGAGCAATTCATTTTGTCATGAGAAAATTTGAAAGTTTCAGTAAACTGTGAGTAAAACCTGAGATTTCAATCAGATGCTGTGGTCCAGCTTTGCTGCTGCTTTTCTCTTTAATCTTACTTCCCCTGTCTCCTCACAACAGGGCGTTTTTCAGGGCTAAGCCATGCTTCCCAGAGCCATCCTTTTGAGATAACTGGGATGGTAGATAACTTTTCGTCCAGGGAATGAACTGGGAACCTAGGGAAGTGCATCTGCTGTCCCCATTCAGGGGACCGGATGAGATCCTGGAGAAAAATGCGCAAGGCAGTACGGCTACTTTTATCTCCAGCCACCAGCAGCAAAAGCAGATTAGAGACCTCTTAAGGAAAGCAGGAAAGGAGTGTACTGGGCAGTTGGGATAAATCCTTGCTGCTTCTACCCAGCCCGTTGGGCACTGCTGGACTATCCTGACTTGCTGTTACAAAAGGATCTGAAAAAACAAACCACTCCTTTGGCTGCTGCCCTGGGCTACCTTCGCGGGACAGGGGAAGTAGTGCCCATCTCCAGCACTCTGTGTCCTTCTCCTGGCAGTGCCTGACACTTGCAGGGATATTTTAGCTTCTCCAGAGGCAGCTGCTGAAATATTGTTGAGCGTAGAGTTGGAAAATAAGGAGAACTGAAGTTGGGGCTGGGTGTTTTGGTTTGGTTTGGTTTTTTTTGCTACCTCAGGCTTTAAACTGCTAATTCTAAGAATAACGTTTCAAATCATAGTCCAATAATACCACCATGTATTTTAAGGACATTGCTATCGTGGTGGTTTTAGACGCTTGTCTAGGTCCTACCAATTTTGGTGGGGTACAAACATAAGGGACTTCCGCACTACTCCGTAACACTGAGGTCTGAAACCAGACATCATTAGCAAAATGTTATGTGTCAAATCCATTTAAACATCCTACCTCATTCAGATACAGCAATTGTCACAGGGAATGAACAGTAACTTTGCATGGCTGTTGTATTAGAAGAACTTGCTGCTTATTTTGCCTAACTGCTTACCTGTCTGCTGCAATCTCACTGTGCTAAGTACATACCTTTTTAAAGATCCTTATAGTGGCTATTTGGTAGGGAGGGACTGGATGTTATTTAAATTACAACAGGGAAAAAAAGAGCCATTAGTGTTTCCTGAGATCACAGAATCACCTTTCAGTTGCACCAGTGGGAGATAAAAGCTTGTTAGTTAATTGGAGGGGCCGAAACCCCAAGGCACCAGATGCCATTGCATTTAGAGGCTGAAAAAGAAGACAGAACTCTGTGCTACAGCAGTTTTTAGTCTGCCAGGGTTGCATGAGTGCGGCTGCACTTTCCATTTACAAAACTCAGCTATTACTGGTTTTATTAAGTCAACACAGGTGTGAAATGGTCTTTTTTAGACCTTTTCTCCTCAAAGGACTGGTGCTGCTTTATCTGTATTGAGGTAGTGAAAATGTTATATGCTACCAACCCAGCTGTGCACCATGTTACTTTATGGAGCTGACAAAGGGGTTTTAAGTTAATCCAGCTGATGTGGGAGTGCTCTGATACAGAGCTGACCTCTAGCTTCATGTCGATGACAGGCAGCAGAGAGTAGTCCTATCAGAGGAACTTGGTACTTAGGTGTCTTTAAGCTGATGTAAGTGCTCCTTCTCACTCAGGTTGTATTGGTATGATGCTTTGGATATTTATAGTTAAAGCTGTCAGTGGGCAAAACACCGCCCTGGGGTTGCAGAGACCTTGCCAAATCAGGTAGCACCAGCTGGACCGAGCTTGGAGCGAAGTGACGAAATGTGGGCTATGCAAACACCTGTCGGCTGGGCGTTGGTAGCCCCACTGCTTGCCAGGAGCTATTGCTGTAAGGCAGTAGCCGCAGCTGCTCCTTTGTCAGTCGATGGCCAAAACCTGTATTGATTGTGCCAAACCTTTTGGTTTCTGCTCTTGCTCTGGCTCCTCACGTCTTGGGTGTAGCTTCTGCTCTTCAGCTCCTCCTCTCTGCCTTGTATTCCTGAGTGCTGGTGGCTATCAGTGCAAGCGGCAGACTTGTCAGCAGTTCATGTACAGAGACTGCAATACAGGGGCACTGGAGTGGGGAGGATTTCGCTGCTCTGCCTTGATGGGTCCTGGGGCCTTTCAGTGTGCTGGGGAGCACCGTGTCCAAAAGGGTTTTTGAGAGTCTCCTTCCTGGGAAGCTCGTGTTGTACAGATAGACCTTACTCTGGGCATACAATGCTTCTGCCTGTGGGATTTTGGCCCTGAAATGAAGTGATTCTTTGCTGCTATAATTGCACCTATGCAACAAAATTGCTGACAAAATGATGTAGTTCAACCTTCCCTACCTCCTCATAGCGTTGTAATCCAGATTGCTGCGTTGGCAAAACAAATGGCAAAGTTGCAGAAGAGAGCTTGAGCTTATTTAATAGCAGATTACTGCCTGAGGAGAGGAGCATATCCCCCCTTTCCCTGTCTACCCCCTTTCTCCCCTTCATTGTGACTATTCTGCTTTCCCCTTTGTGCCAGTCTTCAGCCTGTTCGGGATCCTTCAGTTGAATGCACTAAACCGCAGGCTTGAAAAATGAAACCTAAAGTGAAAAAGTAAAAACCTAAATCCACACACACACAAAAAAAGAGATTTTTTGACCACACTAGTCAGCAGAGGGTGGAGTCCAGCACATGGGCAGGGAAGGGACAGAATGTAGAGTGAAAATGAGAGCTGCAGTGAGGATGGAAATGGGATAAGGAAGAAAAGAGAAAGGAAGTAGGAAGAGGAGAGCAATGAGCTGTTATTTAAACCCAGCCATTTGTTGGAATTTCACCTTCTTCCTGTAGCCCAAATCTCTCTTGTAGCTCAGAAGAGACCTGTCCTCTACCTTGCACCGTTCGGAGACCTTTGCCACTCGTTTGCAAATGTGCCCGGCAGTAGCAATGACAGCCACAGCACCCGACTGCGTGCAGGAATGCGGGAGGCACATGACGGTTCAGGACTCCCTGCCCTGGACATCTGGATTAAGCTGTTGGCCTCAGCCTACCGAGCACTGCTGCTGGACACGTTCGTGCACAAACACCTGGGAAGAAGCAGAGAGTTCAGCTCTGAGGCAGGGAGGAAATGAGCTGAAATGAATGTAAGAAGGACTGTTTTCAGGCTGCAAGACATGTAATAACTAACCCGAACAAAAGCTCTCTATCCCAGCAAGGTGTTAATTATATACCTTGTCTTTCTGGATACGTGTGAACAGGGTCTCTTTGCCCACTGGGAACAATAGGAGTAATTATTATTTAGCTGGAAAGAGAGGAAGCCCAGCTGCCTTTAATGCACAGGATCAAATGAAAGCCAATAAAATGTATGCGCACGTGGCCTGCACTCTGTGGCTTAGTGTAACCTACAGAGTTTGCCAGTGTAATTCTAGGGTGTGGAAAGAAACCAACTCCCGCACTGTTGGCAAGGCACTGGTGTAGACAGAGCTGTGCTGACAGATGAGTGTTTCTGACAGTTTAGCGTGTCTGGGTACGTAGGTAGCGTTGCCGTAGGCTGAAGTTCCCTTTGGTGGCACAGGCCGTGTCTCTGCTCTGCGGCAGTAGCTCTCGCAGGACAGGCAAGGACAATTACACTTTTTTTTTGCCGCTGTTGTTACTGCAAGGTATCTCCTAGCCCGGGACAATGTTTTTCATGCGTCAGTTTGCTGATGTTCCAGACGTATTACAGGGTACGGCATATGTTTGTAACTGTTGAGCTCTGTGTTTCAGTCTCTGGCTGAGGAGTGCTGTAGGGGAATAAAATCTCTGAGGCTGAAGCAGGAAAGTGTTTATGCCAGAAAGTGATGCAGAACTGCTCAGGTCTGCTGGAGAGAGGCAGGGGACTGCATCATGAGGACCTTGTAGAGACAGTGTCACCTGTGTATGTGACACCCTCTCTCCTACCATTCCAGAGCTAAATCAGAAGATAAATCTCAAAAGCCATGATAAGACTGCCCAGGTAGGGACTGATACCGCTCTGTCTCCAGCAGTATCTGTTCGATTCTCCCTATGTAGGACATCCTTTATGCAGAACAATCTCATGACACAAAGCTGCCTATCCCTGGTCCCTGCAACAAACCCTAAGATGCTGCTCACCACCTCTTCATCACACTCCATTGTAGTGTATTCCTCCAGCCTGCTCATTTGCTCCTTCACTTTGGGTACCAGAGGATTTTCTCCCTCCTGGCTGAGCACACGAAGTGTGGACAATTATGTCAACATCCATGCTGGCTCTGATTTCAAGAGTTGACTGTCATCAAGCATCAATGTCACCAGGGAGCTTTCTGCTAGGTATGGTCCAGACAACTGCTTGGACCGATGTTGTTAATGACTTATGTGCAGCTGTAGAAGAACATGGAAACCTTCTCTGCCAGAATGCTAGAGGAATTTCTAGGTTTAACCCTCCATGGAGTATCCTAGACTTTGAATGTGAATGAAAAGGCGTCTTCTGGTAAATAAGATTAATTTTATTAGGAGGGAAAATATAAGAAAGTTAGCATTAAATTTGTTCACAAGTACAGTAAGTGTTGGTTGGAAAAAAGCATAGAGACCACCTTATGGGTAGCTTAAACAACCATGGCTAACCGAAATCTGAGAGTGCAGATGTAGAGCACAGATCTTTCTGCTACCTCCTCAAAGCATAAGGACTGGGCAAAGAGGTGCTTTGATGAAAGTTTCTTTCCCTCTGCTAAATGCATGCTTTTCCTGAAGAGGTGCCACGTATAAAGAAATCATGCTAAAGGCATAATTTTGTTTTCCAAGTCAATATTTCATTTGCCTCCTCTTAGAATATACATTTCTTTGCTTATGATCTTGGCATGGCTGTACATATTTTCTATTCTCTTCAGGGGTGGTTTGCTTTGTTGTCATAGCAATGCCTTCTAACTCCTGCACTCACCAGTTTCTTTTCAGGTTCCTGCAGGCTGCAACCAGTCTTCATTGTGATGATCACATCTCCTAGCAGCTTTAACGCCTCTTTTTTTTTTTTTATCTCCTAACTATAGGCACATTCAGTAGCACGATTCCAAAGAATTCTGGCCCAAACAGGTTTTCAGCTTGAAGTTAAAAAAGAAAAAAAAAGAAAAAAGGCAAGAACATTGTTTGTATCTCTTTGGGGTTTTCATTGTTCTACTGATGATCTAATATTTTAACATTCTTATTCATTAATCTTTTTAGCTTCTCTTGGACATAAGTTATAATTGCTCTGGTGATGTGACTATCAGAGATGAGGTGCACCAGGCTCATCAATGTTGCTTGAAGACTGTTTTTCCCTAGGTCATGACTGCAATGGCAATGTGAGGCTGAGACGAGGCCAACTCAAACAAAATTGTCCCTTTTTCCTGTGCAGTCTCACTCAACAGCTTTCCTTCTGCAAAGTTCCACTATCAGAGGCTTACTGCCTCCCCTTGTGTCCAGCTCCACCTTGAATGGCTGGTGAGGCAGAGCTCTTCAGCTCTTCACTGCTAAGCCAGGCAAGAAAGACTTAAAGCTAGATGGGAGGCTAGACTAAAGGGAGGCTAGATGCATTTCTTAAACTCCTCTCATCCAGAGCACTCTTTTAGTACGAAGTAGATCATCCCAGCCATGGTATATCGCTGGACATAGGCAAAGTGGTATGGGGTAAGAACTGAACTTTGCACTCAACCTTTGGGCCCAGCTTTGCTGTGGGCTTCCATGTCCTTGAGCAAGTCAGTCCCTCCATTCTGCACATCAGCACACCCAGGGCAAAAGGGAGAAATCACTCTTTCTGCCTCATGTGGGAGGGCAAGATCCTTCCAAGCCCACCTAGGCTTTGGTACCCCCGTGAAAGGGACAATGGCAGATGCTATGTAGGGAGAGCACAGACTTTCTTTGTCATTTCCGCTGTCCATGTTGGACCACAGCAGGGAGAACTGTGGGTTTGGAGGCCCCTTAATTTCAGCTGCCCCTGAATTAAGGCAGGGGTGCTACTTTGAGCAACATCCCTACATTTAAGTTGAAGGCGAGCATGGTCTGACCTCCTTGTATTACACCTCCTGTGTGTTCTGCCACTGCTGCTTTTATATGTATATGGGAAACGCTTTCATATAATGGGGTGATTCTACCATCTTGCACCACACAGCTCTCCCTCATTTTGTCGATGTAAGCTGCGTATCTGAGAGGATACATGAAGCTTCCAAAGCAGCGAGCCAAAGGAGCCGTAGCCTATATGCTCGTCCCCAAATATTTTCTTGAGACAGATTATTACAGGCTTGCATTCCACCCCTACCACACAAAACACAAATCACAGAACAGAGATGGCTCCTGCTCCAAAGAGCTTTGTTCATCGCACAGTGGCTGTATGAGGTTGCTGGCTAATATTTTGTTGCTGTTGGAATTAGTTTCAATATGAATCAATACCATTTTTTTTAGCACAGTAGGCGCATATGCTATACAATTGAAAGCAATTTTAAAGGAACTTGTGCTTTAATGAAGCTCTCGGGTTTCAGTTCCAAAGTGACTACCAGGCAGGATCATTAGTTATTTGCTGTCTTTGTAAACATTACATTCATTTTGGATTGTTGTTGTTGTTGTTGTTCTTAAATCAAAGTTGTTTGATTTTTTTTTTAATTTTTCCCCAAAGTAGGAATATTTATCTTTGAATCCTCCAACAGCTTTGGAATGCAGCCTCCACACAGACTTTAATAGCAAAACCCACTTCTTCTGACTCAGGGACCATTTGATGAAATGTCTAGAGAAGCAAAAAGCAGCAACAAAAAAAGCTTTGCACAGATGCTTCCTTGTGACTAACAGAACGTCCACCCGAAGTGGAGAGAGTATAAGTACGTTTGTCATATGTGGGTGTATTTTTCCCATACATTCACTTTTAAAGTTATGCAGTAGAGCAGTATAAAATTATAGTTTTACAAATAAGCATTATTTGACCGTCACTGGGCTGAGCTGATGACTCACTCTGTGACCTCCATGCAAGTCATTTGATTTTCTTGTTCCTTAGTAAGACTAGCTGGGAAACAGGCTGAAAAAAAATAAAAGACAAACACAGAAGACATTCCTGACAATATGTTCCCTACCTAAGCTTTATGTGTTGACTGGAAACACAACATTGGAAATAAGAGCTTTACAGCTGTTGGCTTGATGTCTGTGCCCAGCCCTGTAGGAATTGTGGGTGGCCAGTGTCTCTGAAAAGCATGCTCTAAATATGGGTTGTGGTATCTGACCTATTCTAAAACATCAGCAGTGGAAGACTTGCAGTCAGCTGCCAATATCATTATAGTGTCCCATTGTCATTGTGGTGTGAGTTGGGTCTTTTAGCAATATAAATGTACCATCTCCAAATGCACTTGGAAACATTAGCCTTATAATACAGAGCTTACAGGCTTCAGCATGTCCTTGTTGTTTACTTTCTGATACCAGGTTTCTCTTTGACCTGAAAGCTACATATTTGCACATAAACACCTTTTTTTATGAAAATAGTCTCATTATGTCCAGAAAGCAGCATAGTTGTATAGTGTTCCCAGGGCCCAAACTATTCATCCTACCCATGCAGTAATACTTCTGTTTTGAACACTTCCTTACTATTCAAAAATTGTGGGGCAAATCTCAAAGAATTGCCAGGTCACTCTGGTTTTGAAGACCCAGTGTTTGCTAGCCAAATCTGGGTGCCTTTTCTGGCTTTTCTTTAAAGCGCATCCGCGCTATGTTTTCAAAGTCTTCTTTGCAGAGTATAGCAAGAAGGAGAAAATAAATTTCTTTAATGACACTGGGGACTGTATGCAATCTCCTGACTCCAGGAGTGGGGGCTTAAGGGGTGAGGCTTGGAAAGGCCTGTGTGTTTTGCCTCTGGTTTTGTTTTACGTATGTTTCCAGTTTATTTCCCTGTTGCTATTCATTGCTTTTTTGTTTTGCTTTCACTATGCTTTTCCCTCAGTTTCCACCTAAGGGGCCTTGACCTATTTTGAGGAGGACACAGCAGTTATCTTAAAAAGAAATCTCATTAACTTTGACTCCTCCTTTCTGGTTCCCAGTTACATGAACCCTTCCTTCCAACCTGCCATCTACTGTAATTGCTACTTAGGAACAGCAATGTTAAGCTTTCCATACAGAGTGACTTACTAGGTGTCAGCTGTGAAGCATCTATGCCATACCTTGAAGGCACAAGCTTGCTTCAGAGCTGACTTATGACTGACAAACAAAATCTACTGGATTTAAGTGCCACAGCCAAAGAAATAATTGCCCTTCTTAGTCTGTACTGCCTGTCCATCAGGTGCTGGCGTTTCTGCAGCAGGGTTGGAGAGCGGGGCTTGTTTCTCTCTGTCTTTAGGCCCAGTTCATGCTCTGTTATGTAGATTATGCATCTGATGAGCAAAGCCAGTGTTTCCCTACGCAGCTGTCCCACTAGCAGGATTATCTTGCTGGCCCCTGATGCTGTAGCTGTCCTTGTCCTTGTCCATTGTGGTTGGCTGCCTGGGACAAGACAGGCATTCAGGATGTGGGATGGGTGAGACCTGCAGAAGGATCCGTGGGATGGACAAGCCTGCCAAGCAATGGAGCTTACGAAGTGATAGTGAAATCAGCCCCAGGAGGGTGACTCCTCTCTCTTCTGAGCATGTAAACTGCTGAAGCTGAGTCACAATCCCAGCCGTTTGGAAGAATTGGATGGATGGAGTGAAATATAGCAACAATTAACAAAAGAGAAATGTACTGAATAAGAGGCTCCTCCATTTCATTTTCCTTATGGATGTTATTGATTCATCAGTCTAGCAGTCCTGGCTCCCACCCAGAATGAAAAGGGCATAACATAAGTTGTCTGGAGGCAGTGGCTACCGAAGATAAGGAATACTCCTGTTCAGTGTTTTGTACCGGAAATCTTCTCATACGTGTCCTACCCAAATTGCTTAAGTAGAATGGCAAAATGTATCATGGGGAAATAATCGTGCCAGTTTGGATTACTGTGCTATTTGAAGGTGGCTATTACCACATGGGTAGTATCAGTCACTGCGAGTAGCTGTTCTGGGAGCAGCTGATGCAGTGAAAGCTGCTTCTGACGTGTCTTTATCCCATGCCTCTCTATACACAACCCTGTAACTTACAGCTTCACCCAACACCTTGCGCAGCCCTGCACCACCTCCGTTTCCCTCCAGTCATCATGTAAGTCTCACCTCTTTCCTATACCGCAGTGACAGCCAGCCAAACAGCAGACACGCGGTGTGGGAGAGCTGAAGTAATCATTATATAGACAGGCTGTCCGGTGTGTGCATGCTGCTGCGTCACCGTGTAAGCTGAACAGGTGACTGTGGAACTACATGGTCTTTCCTAAACCAAGGGCATTCATTTGGGTATCTCCTCTCAGCCCCGTGCTGACTTTCATTAAGCTTGGTGAGGTTGCAAAGATATTATTTCCCTATCTCTCTGCCAAATTTAGCTGGAATTGGCCAACAGGTTTAAAAGCATTTGAATGGGGGAGGAGGGTGGGAAAGGAGAGGAAAACAGACAGCAAGATCACATAAGCCTCATTTCATTAGGAAGCTAGGATAAAAAAAGCAAGTTTAACTTCAAGCTATTAATTTTTGGGGGTTTGTCTTTAATACTTCGCTATACAAGGGGAGCTGGTTTTTATCCAGACCAGTTAATAAACAGGTATCATCACTGGATATGTTTGAGAGATCGTTTTTCTGTTACCTATGTGAGTGAAAGGAAGAAGGAAAAAATCTTGATGCTTATATATTTGGAAGGGGAAAGTGGAGGAGTAGAAGAGATTATGAACAGAGGGGGCAATGCTGATCATATACAGTTAAAATAATTTTTACCATGGTAACAAAAAATAACCTCCCCTAGAATGCACTTGAATTTACAGAACCAATGTCAGCAAAGATAGCGATGAAGTATGTCTTCTTTAGAACATAATTCATGGCTGCTCCAATGAAATTCTTAATGAAGTGTGATGTTTTCCTTTTAAAAATCACTTTTTGAAAATGGAAGCTGTTAAACTCTTTTAATCTTCACTTCCAATGGTTGCCAGCAAAAATCTGATCCAGGGGGTCAATTAGAAAGGATTCTCCTGTGCACCAGGTTTAATTATCTCCTCATTGTGCATTGAATCGCTACGTAACTCTTCTCTCTAGCTTCCTGTACAGAGTTTGGGATTGTTAAATCTTCCTTTCCAGTGGTACCAAACAAACATTGGATTGTACAAAGCTAGTACCATTGTGTCTGCCATGTAATAATAAGCACAGTCTTGACAAGGAAGGGGAATGTTGGATTTAAACGCAGTCTTAGGGAAAACTTTCCCCCCAGCAGTTACGGTTTGCTTGTGAATACAATTATGCATAAGTGGAAGAAGTTATGTATGAAAAAAAAGTGAATCTAAACCCTAGAGTCTATGTCTTACTACTCTAAGCCAGCTGTCTGAAAGGAAATCGTCAAAATCTTGTCAATCGTTAAGAAAGAATTTGTTTTCCAGATGTTCATAATAACCCTGTGAATATTAAAAAAAAAAGGGAAATCTGACTCCTTGCTGTGGACCAGGGCTTGCCACTCCTGTTTCATTGACATCAGCAGGACTCCTCGTGTCACAGAGGGCAAATATTTTCTGAGAGCAGATTCCTGTTCTGAACCCTCCTACGTCATTTTACATACACGCCATCGTTACAGAATTGCTCAGAGGCTGCTGCGGGTGACCTCTTTCATCCCATCTCCCCCACACTTATGGTCACATGTGTGTGAGCCTCTCAGACTCAGGACTGGAGTACTAACGCATGTGGTCTGGGTCTGGGTGTTATGTATGGCAGGGATAGGAGGCCTCCTCCAGGATCACCAAAACACCTTTACTGAAAGGGTAGTGGTACGTTTGAAAAGGATGATTCAGCTGGGGAAGCTACCGAGTGACAACCCGGAAGGACACTCATTCTCTTCTCCACTTGGCTGGACCTATGGAAAGAGAATACTGCTGTCACTTTGATGGAGTTGTCCCTGTAGCATCCATCATGGGCTTCAAGGAAAATCTGCTGGCTGAGCTCAGCCCACCAGTTCACTGTTTGAACCAGCCTGTCTGATTGTGCCTGAAGTGGATTAGGGAGCACTTAGATAAGGTGATCTCACCAACAGAGTTGGGAAGGTGGTAACCCTCTAGCAGGCAGAAGCTGACAAGTAAGTGGGAGGTGGATACATCTTCCAGCAGAGCAGCTGTTTGCATCCCGCTCAGGTCCTTTAGTCCTAACTTGTGACTGCCTTCCGGGAGTCAAGTGAACAGCAGTGGAGGCTGCTGAGCCTTGCAAGAGACCCACTTGAGGATCAAGTTGTTGCATTTAGCATTTTTGGAGGGATACTTGGTCCAGATGGGGGAATTTAGTAAAGATGGTGGTTTTACCTTAACACCAAGTCACTGCAAGTTGCTACTGCGCACTCCTAGCAAGAGGAAATAGCAGGCATCCTCTTAGACTGCTGGATTTGGGTTTTTTTCACTGCTCGGAAGACACGGTGAAAAGTAAGTTGGGCTAAAGGACAGTGGCATCAAAGGAGCAGTGCAGAATGAACTGGCCACGGAAAAGGAAGAGTTTTGTAAAGCAGAGGACCGAGGTCCCTAAACAGCCTCCCAGGGCTGGAGCCTCCCATGCCCTGGGTGCAAAGAGGGCAGCTGGTTTGAAGCCAGCGCTTGGTGGCTCTGCAGGAGGACCCACCGCCGCAGAGGGGCGGCCGCCTGCACCCCAGGAACCCGTTTTGGTCCTCAAACCAAGTGCTTAAACTCTCCCTTTTTTCAGCGAGTGGGACTGACGTCTTGGATCTGCGCGGGGGACGCCAGGAACGAGGCAGCAGAGCCGCGGGGCAGAGTGCGGGCCGCCAGCGGGCCCCGAAGGCCGTCTCCCCCCGACCTTGGCAGGGCGCGGCGGAGAGGCCCTCGAGCGGCTCCGCGACATGGCGGCCGCTCGCCCGCCGGCGCATTTCCGCGCCAGCCAGGCGCCGCCGCCGACAGGTGGAGGCCGGCAGGTTTCGGGCGGCTCCGGGAGCCACCACCCCGCCGCCTCCCCCAGAGGGAGCGGGAGCGTCAGTGGGGCTGGCCCTGCGGGGGCCACCGGCCGCCCAGCCGGCCCCGGCCCTGCCTGAGGGGAGGGCGACATCTCGTGGCGAGGCGCGCGCCGGGCGCGGCTGTCGGGGCCGCGTTTAACTCGAGCCGCTCACGGCGAGGTGTTGAGGACTACGGGGATCTGTCCCCCTAACTCCCGTCCTTGTCCGTCACGGCACCCTCCCTGCCTCTTCCTGAAGGGTTTTCTGCGGTGGAAGAGGTTAATTCTGAGCTGCTGGTGGAAATGATTGCCTCAGGCGGGTCATCCTTACCTGGAGGGCGGCTGAGCTTCAGTTGAGGCTGCCTGCTCCGGCCTGCAGGAGAGGCCCCGGCAGCTGGCATGTGTCGCTGTGGCTTGTGCTGGGCCTGCCACACGGTTTAATTTTTTTGAAAGTGGAGGCACCTGTAAAGGGAATAGGAGAGGGAATGTGGTGGGGGTTCGCACAGCAGCACAGGCATGCAGAACTATACCCTCAGGAGTGGGAGCTCAGACATCTTCTTGTTCCACTTGCGATGCAGTAGGAGACAAGAAAGAGGTGGCAAATTAATGAGTGACTGCAATGAGGCTACCGTTAGGGAGGAAGAAGCAGCGCTCTGAAGATACTCAGTTGGGGGCAAGTTGTTCAAAGCCTTTCCCCAGCATTTCCCACACAAAGTCATTTCACTCAAGTCTAGTATGAAATTGCACTAGCTTTTCTTCATGCAGAAGTGGGACCCTGTTGCTAGTGTCTTTAGTTGCATAAGGAAGAATGATTTGTGGCAGAGTGTCCTCCAGTGTTGTTACATCCCACCAGGTTTCCACATGGGTTCTCGTGAAACCGCAATGTGAGGGCTCACGAGTAAACAGTTATCAACTGCTGTTTCAGTCCTACCTGTGATAGAGGTAAGGCTAAGGGAATCTGGCGGTGGTCTGGGGATTAAGAAACTTGGTTTATATTCCTGTTTCCACTACTGAGTTGTAAAATGACCTTGGATGAATCATATGACCTGGTAAAGTCTTGGCTTTCCCATCTATAAAGTTAATAGCAGTCCCTTACAAAGCACTTCAAGACCTTTCTAAGAGAATAATAGGATTTCTCATTACTGAATTGTTCCACAGCCTAAGAAGCCTTATTTTTTAACAACTATTTCTGATTGGTTCTTTAAGAATTTCAATAAATTAATTAATTTGCAAAGATGATTGCTTTTCTTTTTGTTTCAGTGCTGAGATAGCAACATGTATTTTCTTTCAGGGGCGAGGGCAGTTTGTGCAGTTTTGCTGTTCTATATATTTTCAGTTTACTAAGATGGATAAATAAGCAGATGGCTCATTCTGCTATAAGATTGCAGTCAGAGTTTTACAGGCTATGAATTAATCCTGCACGTAAATATTTTAAACATTTCTGCTTTTTTTTTTGTGTACATAGAAATAGCTGCTTTACAAACAGTATTTTGTATTGGAGTCTACCTCCATTCCAAATAGCACTACTTCCTGTAGTGCTTCCTCATCTATATATTGTTATATAATAAAATGCATGCCTAAGGAGGGAGATCTGTCCTGCACAGGTGCTGTAAGCACCAGGACTTCCCACTGAAAACAATAGGAGCAAGGCTGACGGTCCTGGGCAGCCTGCTCTAGGTGACCCAACTTTTGAGCAGGGGGGTTGGACAAGATGACCTCCACCATTACGTGATTCTGTGACACCTCTGAAGGTCAGGTCATCGATTTGCCTGGCTTTTCCACACCGGGGCTGAGGATATTCTGGGAATACAGGACTATCTTTTTGCTCTATCCAGGCACATTACGCTCAGGGGAATTTGAGAATACCTGTTGACTGACAGGATGCGAGTCATCAGCTTTGCTCCTGTCTTTGTCCCCAAAAGAGGCATATAGGCACAAAAGTACTTGACACAAGTGCTGAGGTCATGCAGTGCATTCAGCTTGTCTAGTCCTCATGTACCAGAAGGAAGTCACTGCTATAGAACAGATTTATTTGCCTTACAAGGATCAAGGTGATGGGATGTGATAAAGTTCCCCAAATATGGAATAGTGTAGGAATGATGGCAGGAATTTTCTCCTTGTTCCATCATCTGTGGAATAGAACTTGCTGGTACATCCTCTGCAGTAGCAATGGGACTCATATCTTTGGGTCCCTGCACTTTGTGCCCTCCTTTCATATATCTCTGTATCACACTTTCATGACTCAGTCCCCCATTCACTCCTGCTTTGTGAGAGTGCTGATTAGCCTGATCTGTAACCTGCCCTCACTCCAGCTTGAAACGTGTGTCCAGTTGGGTCTCTGATCTTTAAGGAGACCTGCTCCTTGCTGATCATTTAATAGTTTTAATAAACTGATTTTCAGGGGGACTATTTTTGTATTGTGATCATCATCCTGTGACACAGGTCCAGCCAGGAACATGCCCTTGTCCTCTGAGGTCCCATAGGAAAAAGAGCGCAGAGATGGCCACAGAGGCCATATTCACTGTAACAGAAAAACTTCAAAGCTGCTGATTCCTACAAGGGATTACAGCTGCTCCGTGGGAATGCATCTTCACATAATGTGGAACTAGTCTGCAAAACTCATTGCCGCTAGATTACATTGGGACCAAAACTTGGCAAGAGATGGAGAGAAGAAATCCTCTTTGTCTGCCTAATTAAGATAACCAGTTTCATAATAGTTTATGCTAAACGTGTTTCTTGAAAAAGGTACAAAACCTGATGGAGTCAAGGTGAAGTCCAAATACAAGGATGGGGAACAGATTATTGTTAATTTCTAGTGTCCTTTATCTTTCTCTGAGATGACTACTGCTGTCTGCTTCCGGAGCTGGAGTTTGGTAAGATTCACTAAGAAAGATCCTAGGTGAGACTGGGGGTTGTTTGGGTGTCTGCATAAAAGGAGCTGGTAATGTCAGTCAATCAGCCAGGTCAATCATGCATCTCTCAATCAATAGTCATTGCTAATCATTAGCACTGTCAATAGAGTAATCAAAGAACTAACGGGTTTGGGGATGGATTCTTACCTTTTGCCTTGTGGACAGCTTTCTCTAGCAGCATAGTGCAGCTTCTGGTCAGATATGGGTTGAGTGGAGAGACTGGCCACTAGCGCAGGAGCACTTTGCTATTTGAAGTTTTGCATAGCTAGGCAGTAATGGACAACTATTGTGAATGACTCCCAAAACAAGGAGCCAGCGTCTGTCTAGTTTGCACTGGGGTGAAACCTGCTCTAGAAGCACTGTTACCATCATTAGCACAATGTGATAGGGAGATAATGCTGGGGAAGACTTTCCATTCTCCTTTTGAGGGGTTTTGGTGTTGCCCTTCAAGAGATTATGAATGGTCCAGTCTGCTGGTCTTTTAGTCCCTTCTGTATACTATGCTAATGCGGATTTCCAGGGACCTCACAACTTCAGAAAGATGCTCTGTTCTCCCCTTTACAGAGAATGGAATGATTTTCCTTAATTGTTCCCAGTCAGTCCGTCTCATTCTTCTTGGGGGTTCTGGATCTATTCCCTTGACAGCTTCTTGCCAGACTGCTGTTTCTGAGAATGCTCCGCCTTCCTTGGGCTGTAGTCTTTTATCCTAACCACTGCTAATCAGTATATACATAGCTGCAGAACATGAAGTAGCTGCTCAACACATTAACTCCTTGGTGGCTGGGTAGGTAAGGGGCTTGAACTCTGCATTCTGCTCCTCAAAGAATATGAAACTATGGAACTTCCTATTTTCTGCTGGGTGGTCTCTCTGGAAAGGAAGCACTTTGATAAAGTCTAAAAAAACCCCTGATTTTAAGGAATTGCCTGAGGAATACAAATCCCCATAGGAGAGAATAGAACAAAATTTCAGTCTGTAGACTCAGCTAGTGAGTTATTTGGGAGAAAAATTAATTGACTACATGAATAATCATATATAGCATAATAGAGCAAAAATAGCAATCCCGCACATGGCCATCCTTCATTGTGCTTCATGTCTTTTTTCTTTGTGCTTAAAGGAAAAGTTGATCAAATCTCATGGGAGTGGCAAAGGTTAGCTTCATCAGCTAGTGCATTTTGGTGGAAAAGGTTTTAAGAAATGTGATTCCCTTATTTCCCAGGCAGGGATGTATGTAGCTGCCTGCCTCCATATTCCACTGGAACTATCCCATCCTAAACCCTAGAGCATCACCACAGTGGAGGAAGATCTTCAGCTATTTCACACTAGCATACCTACATCATGATTGATTTATGGCTGTTCAGGATAAGGGCCATGGTGCTTGGTAATCTGCATCTGACATAGTTTATGCATTTAATTTTTATGAAGGCTTTTGAAAGCCATCCTTCAGTCCCTTAGGTATTTCAGTGTGATCATGATTTTCTCTCCAGTGCAATTGTATATCCTCATGTTGTTTCTTTTCCTCTTGCCTTTTGGTTTTGTAAGTGATCTAAAAGTTCCACTGCCAAAAAGAGCAAGAAAGATGAGGCCTATTTTCCCCATTCTTTGATCTCTAATAAATTGGAGCCAGCAAATTATATCTGCTAGCAATTCTTGTGTGTATCATATCTCTTAGGAAACCACACTGAGACTTCTATAACTGTTTAAGGAGAAAAGTATGCTGAAATTAGCCTTTCATTGTCTGTATTTGATCAGGGAATATATGGCCTAAAATTTATTTATATTTTAGTAAAAACAAATCAGTGGCTTTTCAGATCCCAAAGCAAAAGAAAGAGATAATACAGAGAATAAT
Source organism: Phaethon aethereus (assembly GCF_964289735.1). Classification (NCBI taxonomy): domain Eukaryota; kingdom Metazoa; phylum Chordata; class Aves; order Phaethontiformes; family Phaethontidae; genus Phaethon; species Phaethon aethereus. The sequence goes on from NC_138576.1 coordinate 119,654,064, forward strand.
AGGAAGAAAACACATGAGCTGTTTTTATTACTCTGTGTGTGTGTGTTTATAGACAAAACCAACAAGATGATACTGATCCAGATTGACGTGTGACTCTGTGAAGGCAGAAACAGAGACTTTCTTTCAACAAGGAGAAAAACAAAGATAAATTCCACAAAACCTAATACTGTGGGGAGAAGTCATTTTCAGGATACAGAGACTTTGGGGTGGTAATGTCTGGTGCTTAGGCAGGGTGAAAAACTTGCAAGAGATACTGCAGAAAGTCACATATAAGTGCATCTTTATATCTTTGGCCAGTTGTCTACAACTGACTTTGTAGCAATGCATTTATAGGAAAAAAAAAAGATTGGACCTTGGAGAGGATGCTCTGTTTGTGTGCATATATGTATTTATACACACACACACACACACACGCATATGCACGCATGCACACACACACGCATACAGTTATCTACATACAAATGGACTGAGCCCATACACGTTTATGAAAGAAAGTTTGCCTTCTCAAGTTGCCAAAAAAGAAGTGCGCCGCCGTAATTGTAAGTTTGAAAAACACTCAAACAACTTTGATGGAGATTGAGTGTCTTGTGTCAGGATTGGTAAAAGGTGCCTAAAGAGCAGTGAGAGTTGGATTTCTGAAGTGCCTGTATGTGGAATCCCCAAATTTTATTTGCCTATGTATCTTGATCATATAAAAAAGAGTGCTGGGTACCTACACCCTTTGGGCTATAGAAGACAACTGCATTTTCCTTCTGTCCCAGGAAGTCAGCCACTGAATCCAGGTGCAACAGGCAGTAGAGGAGGCCTTGCGCTGCTCAGTACCTATGCTGGGATGTTTTGTTGTTCTTTGTGCTTAACAGGAAAAGTTGAGCAAATCGCACAGGAATGGCAGAGACCAGCTGGCCATGACTGACTGTCGTGGTTGGTCTTGCCAACTCTTGATGTGAATTCAGGAAAGGGAACTGCCGTGTTGGCCCTAAAGTTGACGGATGGCACAAAAATGATACAGCAAGAGCTACAACCTCTATGAGCTTTCAGTTCCTTATCAACCTACTCAAGGAACTTGCTGTTTCTGTGTAAGTGAGACTTGTAACTTTAGGAGAAATAATCCCGTATGTCTTGGCAACAGCTTAGACTTCCCCTGAGGTCTCAGTTACACAAGACCCTGTTGCTTCACGCACAGCATTGTCTGTGCTTGTGTAGGAGTGTTAGGGCTTGCGTATTCTCTAGATTGCGGTCACTAGATGGCAACATGATCACACACAGAGGCAGGTTCCCTATTCCCTTCCTTGGAAGACACTCTCTGTGGAAGGACCGAGAGGACCGGAAGATTGCATTCAACTTCCTTGATGCTTCGAAGCTTTCTAAGATGGCAGTCAGTGAATACAGCTTTGTAGGACATGCGCTGTGTCTGTGCTAGCATCTGCAAGTTACTTCATATTGCCAAATTTGTACTGTGTTCAAAGAGTCCCATCATCTGCCTTTAGGGATTTGTAGCGGAAAGAAACTAAAGTCAAATATTTTTTTTTGGTGGTGATTCTCAGCACAATATTGTTAAAATAGAATTTTCAACTTTCTGTTTGATTGTATGCATGTCTTTGTGCACATGAGTGCATTTACACAACAATTTTTGTCCTGTGACCCGCTATTTAGAAGAGCAGTCCCTCTGGGCTTCAAGACAAATATAATTCAAGTCTTCCTGTAGGCTGTTGACTCTGCATTGCTGAGTTCTAGTGTAGCTCAGTGGGAAGGTGGCCAGCAACACTGGCACAACTCATTTTCACTTGCATTTCTCCCAGAGTCAGGGCATCTTGTTTGCCAGAAGAGCTGTACAGTCTCAGATCCTGCTAAGTGGACATTGTGGGTTAGCAATGGCCATTGCTGATGGTGGAAATACATAATCCACAGACTGACACAAAACTAGCATCACAATTATTCAAAGGTTTCCATAACAACTAACAATTTTCCTCTGCCTTAGTCTTGTTCCCGTCCTTCCCCAAGCTATGGGGTCAGAATATTTAACTGCGATGTTCAGTGATAATGAAACTAATACATTGAGGCTCCTGAGATAACTCATGTCTTTATACAACATTAGAATTATTTATTTGGCTGAAGTCATTGGTGCCTCTGTTTTAAGATGTGTTAGAACATTTATCAGTTTTTTGGAGTACTACATACCTCTTAAACACTCTTAGACATGTCTCCACTTTCCAAAAGAATCATCAAGGGAATGAACATTCATTAGCTATGTGTTTACAGTAAGTGGATCACAAAATATTGGCAGGGTCTGGACATTTGTGTGCCAGCTGACTTGGGAACCTTTGGTGGCTGAGCCTTTCACAGTGATTGAGATTGATGGGAAATGATTTCAGGGGCAGGACTCCTGTCTGTATCTGTTATCAGCTGTAGAAGCAATATCTTCCAAGGGTGAATTAGTCACCAAGTACAGATATAACTTCTCTGTGCTGATACCCTGCCATCAACCTGCAGTGTTTTGTAAAGAAAAATGCCATCCATATTGTGCAATGGAACACACTTTTCTCTCTGCTAAGTTGTTTGCCTGAGACTTTTCTGCAACTTCAGTGCAGGCAAAAGACATACTTCGTTGCCTGGCCTTCAGTGGGAAGTGCAGGTAAAAAACAGTTACTACTCTCAAACTTAAGCAGGTGTATTTTTCCAGGTATGTGAGAAATCTTACACTTAACAAGCCAACCTTTCTCTTTCACAGCTGCACATTAGCTTCTCATTCAGCAAAGCACTTTTTTCTGCATCTAATTAAAAGCATCTGCATACATTCTCTTGAAACCACGTCCTTAAGCATTTGGTCCTTAAAGACCTGTGAAATTGAATCAGTTTGGTTGGAAGTAATTTTATACTGCAGATCATTTGTTTCATAGTTTACTGTGACGAGGTCACAAGAACCTGCTTAGGAGATGAAGGGATCTGACAGAGGCAGTACATCTGTTTTAGTATGCTCCACCGGTGGGCCACAACTGCAAAAGGTCAGGAAAAAACAGCCACCTAGATGAAGCCTCTGCTGCCTGAGCTAGTGGCAGTGAGTGAATTTCTATTGTTATTCCTGGTTACACCATTTCGAACTACTGAAATGCACAAACATTTCCTGGTGCACTGGTCTCAACCAAAGACATCATCTTCATGTGTAGCCTGACAGAAAGACCCTTTGCAGGGTATAGATCCCCAGCCATATCACTCACTCACCTTCCAGTAATACACTTATCCTCAGCTGACACTTCTTCCACAGTGACTGAGAAACATAAGGGAGCATAAGGAAACATAAAAGCATGTGAAAAAATACAGTCTATCTTACTCCTCCTAGGATAATATGTTATGTTAGGGTTGCTGCAATGGAGAATTCATTCAAAACTGTATCTTCTCTTATTCTGCTGAGCAATGTCCCTGAAAATTGTTTCCTATGCCAGCCATTCTTTGGGAAGAAGGACTACCACCTGTAATCCAGCTGCTATAGCTAGTCAGTGTGCTGTTATTGCCTGTTCAAGTTATTTGATCTTTTTTCTGACATCTTCATTCTGAATCTCCTTATTCTTGACTCCAGCTAACGATAATAGGAATTAGTAATGGAGAAATGAGCTCTTTACCCCTCATACTTTCCTGTGCCTCCCAGGCACCACACTAACTTGGTAAATCAGTTGGAACCTTGTGCAGGGGGGCAGAGTTAAAACCTGAGCCAGAAGTCCCTATTTTTATTTTACTTTATTTATTTAACGTTCCATTATAGCCCCTTAGGGGTATGTGCCTGATAGAAAGCATAAATGCACAGAGCCAAATTCTCCTTGGAGGGCTCTATTCTGCATGAGGTGTTCAACAGCTGCATGACCACAATATCTGCCTGGAGTAATCCCACTGCAATAAATGGAATTACCTGGATGGTGTAAGTAAGAGCAGAATCTAGCCCCAAGGCTACTTGCAGTTATTTTGATTTTTATTGCTGGCCAACAGATGAATCCTCTTTTTTTCCTGGTAGTCTGCCAATAAAATAGCACTGTTGTTATGATTCTGGTATTTCCCTGTCTTAATTAATTGAAATTGTTATTAAAATTCAGTGGTCATCTGGACAATGCCAAAGTATTTGGGAAGCCTTTTTACCCCATTTTAATTGTTGTCAGCGCTGTCCAAGGTATGCACTATAACTGGGGGGAAAGTGTGGTCTCTTTTGTTTAAATCTCAAACTGAAAAAGCTTGCCTGATGCTCCAAATAATAATAATAAAAAATCATGGCTATTTATTTATATCATGTAGCGGTCTAAGAATTCATCATGTGTACTGGTCAGACCTCCTTCAAAAGGACATAGTAATGCGTTGTCTGCATTTACTAATGCATTGCTTTTTAGCTGGATTGAAAGCCTGAAAATGATTCTCAGCTGTAAGGATGTATCTCTGTGACACGAACTCAATCTTTCTGGGTGTTGCATTTATTAGAGCAATTGCTCAGTAGACTGCAAGAATGACTGCAGGAGCTTTTCCAAAGTAACTTAAGGGAAAATCTTCAGTATTTTCTGTATTTATTCAGAAGAACACAAGTGAATGCAGCAAAACATCACATTTTGTCATACTCTTGTGCCATCAGGTACATGCAATGTAAAGGATGAAGGAGGAATACATGTATTTTAAAGCTGAATGTTCCAGAAGTATTTTACCAGGAATAGTTTAGATTTTGCTCATGTTTTTGGTGATATGAAAGCAGAGGAACAACCTGGCCCCAAACTGAAATGTGAACAGGAAGAAAACTGGGCCCTAGGTTTCAGCTAACTGTTCTTAACCTGTACTTCAATGTTTGCACGCTTATGTGTCTTTCCATTAAACTAGCAGGGATGCTCCAAGGTAAGCTAAATTCGAAATGCTGTCGTTTTTTGTATTTTTTTGGTAAAACTGTGTTTCATGGATCATAAGCTTTCCTCAGGCTTTCATTTTTGGCTGTGAAAGTGCTTCATCCAAAAGGGAGCCCTGCTAGGACTGTGTGGGAATCAGCTTCAGAGCTCAACGGTGCTGGGCACTTCAGACAGGCTTTTTGTGTGTGAGGAGCTAATCTGCTTATGGCCTACACAGCTACCCCTGACTTACTGTGCCAAAGTAAGAAAGGCACAGGTTTGATGCTGACAGTCAGCAGGGGTGATGCTCAAGCTGCTTGCCGCAGTTTCCCCACTGGGAACATGACAGTTTCTCTCTCCTGCAGAGGCTATGTGAAGTTGCTCAGTATTTGTAAAGCAGTGTGGGAAGGCATGTTCCCACCCTCACCAGGCAGAAGAGTGTTTAAAAGGTGCTCAGTCAGCCTAGGAGTCCTATGCAGCATGAGGAGGCTGGGCTATAGAAAGATGCTAGGTTGGAGCGGAATGGGAGAGCTGTGCCCTTGTGGGAAGGAGTGTGCTGGAGATGGGGCCCTGTGTTTGAGGTGCAGCAGGATCCTGAGGTTAACAGGCAGCAAAGTGGCTCTCTGAAGGGTGAATGATCTGTTGTTAAACTGCACTGGCTGTGTTGGGAGCTGATGACGATGGGCTTGGTGGTGGGCAGGAGTAGTGTGTGAAGAAGAAGCAGTGGGTGTTATCCCCACAGGTGCTCCAGGTGAAGTGGTGGTGCATTTTGGGCAGATTGAAGCTATGTGCAGGATGTTAGAGTTCTGTGTGTGTCTGTCTGGGTTGTGGGTTATACCTGGGCTGTCCATAGATGTGGGGCGACCTGAACTTGCTCTATACAGAGACATGGGGTGTGTTGGCTCAGATGCAGGAGTGAGAAAAGTTACATGTCATTCAGGAGTAGCTTGATGCCAGAAGTGGTGGCATTGCTGTTAAGCAGCCCTTGAACAGTTAGCCAATAGATCTGTGTGCCTCTAGATGTGTGAAAACAGGCAGAGACAGCCTGCCCCTGTGTCAGTGGGGCTGAAAATTCTGATTCAGCATTGACTGTGCTGGACCTCATCTGTGTATAGGTACTTGAACTTTACTTGAGCTAGTGTAGCCCCACCTGCACAGTGCATTTTCAATGATTCATGTAGCTGGCTTGGGACTGGTGTTGTTGACGGAGTCAGGAGGCCTGATGGATCTGAGCTGAATCTGTGTGGTCAGTTGGTTTGCTGTGTGCACCCTGGTGTACCCCTTATTTCTCATGGGATCTGGAGGTCGCCGTTGCTGGGTGTTTGTTAGGGGAGATATCCTTGTCCTTTGTTACTCTAGCTATGTAAATTATACCGTATATTGCAATATGTAACTATAAAGATAGATAATTACACAATCTTTCTTCCTACTTTAAAATAGTAATCCTCTACCATTAAGCTGATTAGAAAAAACATAATTTTTGATGGCAGATCTTTTCCTAAAGAAACCTCAGTTATTTCTAAGACGTGTTCTTTTAAAGTTGTCAAGAGCTAGGGTAATATTAAATAAATACAAACAAATGTATGCTCTATTTAATACTTGGGTGTCTGGTTGTATACTTAAGTAACCTTATGAAATATACATGTGGAAAGGCAAATTGACTTTGACATGTTAAACATCTTGGGTAAAAGCTTATCAGGGGCTGTAAAGAGTTGTGGTAATAGCAGTGGGTAGTATTATGAATAATCAGTCTTGTTTCTAGATAGCAGCTTCATTGTTAGGCAGAATAAATGATTTTGCTCTGAAATTTAATACCGTTGCTGCACTTTCTTCATATATGTCTCTCTCTCTATCAATATATATCTCACATTGATTGAAAGCTCTGATGAATTTTACTTGATTCCCCCACATGGTAAAAATTTACAATGGTATGAAAGTTATGAGAGAACACTCTTACCTAAAGGAAAGGTCTGAATGATAAATGTATTAATTGACAGGCAGATGAAAATAAGTCTTCTGGTCATCTGAAAAATGATATGCTATAAATACAACTGTAGTGGCTTTTAGCAAATGCCAAACTAATGTGAAAAAATGTCTGTGGGCTAACTTCTTGCAGTTCTACAAATAGAGAATGCAGGCTCCAGCATTTTGCTGCTTCTTAGCTGAAGGGTAAGAGTGTATTCCATCCAGAAAGAAGGTACCGGAGTTTGCAGTCCTTCTTTTAGTTTTCAGTGCAAGTTTAGGCTCTTGTCCTGCAATCCCATAGGAGCTTCCATGCTCTTGTGAACACATGCAAAGTCATATATGCCTGTAGGAGACTCTAAAACCCAGGAGTACTTTGGTGCCATCCACTTTTTCCACTGCCTATTGGTGGCAGTCACATGCTGGTCCCAGGCTCTGATTGCTTGAGCAAGGAAGGAATTTCCCAGATGTCATGACAAAGCTGGGAAAAGTAGTTTATCTTGCCTCTGTCACAAGCCCCAGCCTGTAACAGGAGCTGGGATGACTGAAGTCCACAGTCCACAGACCTGGAGATGGCAAAGCTGGAACAGCCTCAGGGAAGAGGTTGGCAGACAGAGGGGAGGTGGGAAGGGGGCTTTTAACTGGTGCCATTGCTGCTGCTAGGGTTTTTTTTAGAAGACATAGTAGTTTTACAGAAACCTTCTACCTCTGTCTTTCTTCCTGGAGACAGTATCCCACTCTTATTGCTCTGTATGATGCTGTGATACTGTTTCTACTATTGCTGTGTGCATATTTTGGATCATCTGCAGATTTTTTTAACTCTTTGGACAGAAGGTGTCGAGAATATTGTCTCTGTTCCAGCTGAGAGGAAGAAGATAGAAATTTCTTTCTTCCTTTCCATTATAACTCTTCCTCTCTTTCTGTCTACCAAGTTTCAAACATTTCTAGGTACTCTGTTTTCCTAGCTCCTCTCATGTCTGTTTTCAACCATCTACAAACTCTGGCTTGTTTTTAGTTCTTCTTTCCTCATCGTTTGAGGACAAGACTGGACACAGCCAAAATTCCCTGTGGCATCCCCTGAGACACATCCTCCCCCCTCTCTGCTTGTAATCTTTTGTTTATGGCATTTCAGCCAATTCTCAATTAAGGATCATGTGACAGTGTTTATATTCAAACTGAATGCAATTAATAAGTGTCAAGATGTCATGAAATGCTGTGTGAGTTGTGTGCTAAAAGACAAATGTTCTATATCTAGGCCTTTCCCTTCAGGCACTAATTAGATAATACATGTTCGAAAGGGTTGAGTCTGTCAGTCAAGCCATAGATCTGTAAATCCATGTTGAAATTCATATGGCAACACTCATCAAAACACTTAAACATGTGCTTAAGTCCTTTCTGTGTTCAATCAAGTACATAAGCATGTGCTTAAGATTCGGGTCTCCAGGCAGACCCATTGAAATTACTGAGAAATGTTTTTCATCTCTCTGCACCAGATCTCCATCTTGTTACCAGGAAAACTGAAGCCCTCATTTACCAAAAGCAGAGTCATTCTGAATCTGACACTTCAAAATAGATATTTACTGCACTTATTTAAAGCACTGGAGTTATATAATAATTATTATTATACCGTTATTACTATATTATAGTAGTAAAATAATGCTTGGGAATGTAGTTTCTTTCCTCTCTTTTAGAAGTAGTTAAGCTCCTTTAGTGCGAGTAATAGGACTCACCTATAAACGTTTATCAGTGGCTGTTTCACATCCATGAATATTTGTGGGAGTCTTTTCCATTGGCCCCACGTAGTTCATGGTGAGGTCAGTGTGGTCTCTACTAAAAGTATGTGGCCTTTTGGATCCTGTGAGACAGAAAATGGGAAGCCCTGAGCAATAGCATGCCCTTTGTTACCGATACTTCTGACATTGCAAATTTGCAGAGGAATCCTCAGTTCCCAGAGGTATTTGGGCACTTACCTGGGAGCAGAGTATCAAAGGTCCTTTGGATATTGCCTGTATTGCAAACAAAGAGCAGCATTGAGGCACACAAGACCAAGTCTATCTCCTCTATGGGTAGTTAGGCCTGCTAGTGCACCTGGCCAAGACTATGGTTCTTGCTTAGATAGGCTGCCTCTGACACAGCTGTGTAGGTGGTGGGCAGTTTGGTGGCAGTGTCCAGAACATCCTGCACTTTTGCAGAGACTGCCCTTTCATTGTTCACAGAAGAACAACGGTTTCCTGGCTATAATGTCTACAAACTGACTTACATGCTTTTTTTGGCCTGAAACTAATGTTTAATTTCCTCCAAAAAAACTGCAGGCTAGAAACAGCCAACATTTTCCTGGGAGAAACAAGTAAGAAGTACAATAGGTTAAAATGGGTAGAAATAAATTTATCTGTTCTAGAGGGAAGAAATAGAAAAGGGAGCTTGACCGGGACAAAAGCTCAGGTTTCCAGTGAAGTCAACTAATCACAACTGTTGAAGAAAGGTGGAGCTACAAGTCTTGAGCAGTTCTGGGAATTGATATTAAGAATACCAGTTTGAACATTGCGGCCCACGTTTGGAGTAACTGTAATTCTTTAAGCTAAACTACTATTGTAGGACGACCACTCTGAAATCTTAACTCCTGTTCTGCCAAGACTCACTTTCATGCTTCTTCAAACAGCAGAATTAATCCATTTAAAGGCAATGGGCACTACTTGGCCTGCCAACACAGCCTTGGCTACTATTAGAATGAAGCTGCAGGAATTTGCCTCTGTTTTCCGGTAGTTTAGTACTTCTGCCAAAGGGTAGAGGGCAGCGAATATGTGTAACAGGTAGAAATGAAAGCACGTTCCAGATCCTCTTGCTAGTCCTTTCCAGGGACTGTCCATATTGCCTTCAGGATGCTGGTATTATAGTGCTAAAAGAACGAATGGTTTAAAGCCTGAGGGAGTGCAGGTTTGCATCCTGCAGAAGTCCTTTACTAAAACTGAGAGGAGAATGTATTCATGTGGTACAGTGCTACGCTGTGACCAGATGGGAGTGAAAGTGCTCCATGAGAGTTCAAGAACCCATCAATCGAGACCAAAATGTGATTGTGAAACAAGAAGACAAAACCCATAGCCAACATTTCAGAATGAGATGACAGGGCTTGTTTAGATTGGAGAGACCTCTAACATAAATTAAGAGTAAACCAACTGTGATCAGTGGTATAAAATCTAGTGGGTGAGTCCACATCGTGGTTCCTTGCCCCACTGCTGGCTGTTGTTCCCTGATACGGTGTGGAGTTTGACCCAAGGCCTATGTTAGCCAACGTAAGCCTTTCTAAGAGCTCTGAGCAAGCCCTCAGGGGCATACCTGGCTTTGCAGCGCCTGCTGGTGCCCCAGCATGCTCAGAAGACATGTTGTTATGTTCAGTTGAGTGCTGTTAGGCTGGAGGGCAAACTACCAAAACCCTTATAGCTGAGAAATAGGCAGTCAATTGGCAAAGGCTTATGAATACGTGCAATTTTCAGCATTGGTTGAATCTGCACTGTTTGGAGGCAGGCCCATCTCATGCGATGGTGAGTAACCCAATATGATTTTCCCGGCAAGGGGTGACTTGATGCCAGCATTATGAATTATCCAGGCCAAAGCAAGGTCAAGTGTTCAGGTAACACAGGTGTTCTTAAATAATCCGTGGACCATGAATAGCTTTTGTGATTTCTCACCTTGTTCCCTCCCCCTTATTTTTCTGTTGTTTTCATACTTCACACAAGATCTCCCAGCTTCCAGGCCTAGCTCTGGGAAACTGGAAACAGCCTTCTCTATCATGCACCAGTGAACTTGTCAATGGACTTTCAAAACGGATCAGGAAATTGCATTCTCATCCTCCTTAATCATAAGGACTGACTATTTCACAGCTTTTCATTCTTGAACATTTGTAACCATCCTAACAGAAGATAGTACAATTACCAAGCAACGCACAGGTGGCTTCCTTTTTTTTGGTGCAGCAGCAAACAATATATGCAATCTAGTGTCTAGATCAGTACAACCTCCACCAAGGACAGGACACATGCAAGGAAACTCAGCCATGTGGCAGAATTCCTGAAGCAACCATGTTGCAACAAGTTGTGTCTTACTTAATGCCAATGGGCCAACTCTTTTGTTCTGAGGAGATGGCATATTCTTGCATTCAGTTGTTGACCTGTCTGACTTTTATCAAACAGTTTCTCTTCAGACTCTGGAATGAACAGTATTCAAATAATTTGAAATCAATTTACTGTCAAGATAAATGAAAAATAACTATGCTAATAAACTCATGGGGGATGTGAGGTGATCATCTTAAGCCCTGGATAAAACTCTGTCCACACTTAGTTGCTGAAATGAGATTGTGTGGAAGTTATTGCTCCCAAAAAGAGGAAAAGCATGTTGACGTAATGCCTGACAGGAGGCATGTCAGAGGCCACCATTCTGTCCAAAACGCGGTGAAATATTCTGGGTTCAGGACCTAACACTTGCTCTGAGAAGGGGGACTGAATGTTGTGGCAATGCATTCAAAGAAGAAATGCTTCTTCCATATCCCCACACTCAATTTCAAGATCAGTTGTAAAGTTAATCCTATGAGCCTTATGTTTTTCTACTGCAAAACCTCTGCTCCATGTGGTCTACCTTTGTCTCCTGAGCCCTCCCACGTCTTCATATTCTTGCCTCAAGGAGTGCTTGGGCTAATTCCATCATTAGGCAAAAATCAGGATTTGGGCAGAATGAAAGTCTGTAAAATCATCTGTGGGAACATGGGGTGAAATGACAGCCAGAGAGATGCTTCCACTGCCTTCATGTTTGTTTTGAATAATGTGTTGTTCAGCCTTTATAGAGTTTGTCAGACCCAAAACCAATTACTGAGTTCTGAGAAAGAACTATTAGTTTTGATTGGATCGTAATGGGAAATGGAGCTGCTGTACAGGCTAGGAAGAGGAGCTGGGGCAGGTAGAGAAAGAGGGGTAATATCTTGTTTTTAATAAATTCTTGGAATCCAAAATTTGCAGAACCTTTCTATTCCATAGGGAAGAGTGAAAAGTGTGAAACTTTCCTTTGTTCTTTAGATGAGTTAAGGACTTACCATGCTTAGTCTTCCTGTTTCTCTTCATCTTCTTCCCCTTCCTCCCTCCCTGTCCTTTTGTGCTATCGCATGAATCAGAGTGGGTGTATCACATGTAATTACTCTAGATTGCTGTTCATGTTGGAACAGCTACCTTGCAGAACTATCTTTCATCAAGAAAAATCCGCCAACTGAATGACCTGCAGCAGATAGCTAGGTGACCTATTCCACTTGAGAGACTACTGTGCGGTTTGATGCTTGTTGGATTAGGAAGTGTGACCACAGTAATTAGCAGGAAGTTTCTGGATCTGGATACAGCACATTAAATGCAGGCTGGGACTTAGAAAAGTCTGACCTTGGTAAATGAGAGTGGGCAGGCTGGGCTGGGGTGCAGAGATGAGATGGGCAGGAGAGGATGCGAGAGAAATGGATTTGATGTCGCAGAGCTTGTCACAGGCTAAGGCTGGGCATGCTTTTTTCAGAGGCTGTGGAAAGAATTGCTTGCAGCTCTGTGAGAGAGAAGGGTATGAGTTAAAACAGACTGACTTTCCTCCTCCAGCACACACGTGCTCCTTAAATACCAGGGGAGTACAAAGGGAGCAAGTCTTTAAAAAAAATTTGTTCTATAGACTGCAAAGATGTGCGATTGCTAGCAGTCGTACAATTTATGGGAGGCAAATGTGCATGTGGGGCTTTTATGAAGTGCAAGTAAAGCAAAAAGATAGAGGTAAGGAAAAGGCATGCTCTCCAAATGCCCATCTTTTCTATCAACAAATGTTGCCTTAGGGGCAAAAGCTTGGGTGTTTTCTTTTTCCCTCGGTGTTCTGTGTGCTTGTATTAGTCACACCCATTTATTTTTGGCATAATTCATGCACTATTTGAAACTTGGCAAGAGTAGGGATGTTATGGCCAACAGTCAGTCTTGCTTCAGGAGTTTCTATGAATATGAATGCCTGAAGTTCACATAAGCTTACTCTGTTGCTATAGCAACAGATTTGTTGTGAAATCCTTCTATTTTAAAGGCTAGATTCTGTAAATTAACTTCATCTTCAGTAGGATGTGTGATGCTAGTGATTTCTACACGTATTGTTTTCAGTGAAGTTGCAAATGTTAGAGGAATGGGTAAATTTGAGGATTTGATGGAATTAGATTTAATCACAAACAATTCCAGCACTTAAGATCAAAGTAAACTAGTTTTGTGTCCCATCCGGAGAAGGGCTGAGTGCCCTCAACTCTAGCAGGGTTCAGAAAGAGTTGAAGGTGCTGAGTAACACAGCTCAAGATGCTGCAGGATGGTGCCTTACAGATAAATAGTGCAGACCCTGCAGAGCATCCAGCACCAACAGGGTTGTGTTCAGTTGTAAAACAACAGGATAGGAAGTGTCTCATAGAAACAGAACATTCGAAATCTGCTAGACTTATTTTTTTTTTCAAGGGGAATATTAAAACATGTTTTTGTTCTTCTGCTTGCTCAGGGATGTTTGAGTCTCAGTTGACAATGAGCCCTGTCCAGGCAAACCCCTGCACTGAAGTCCATATGTTCTTTGTGGAAACAGGGGTCATTGCAGGTTCAGGGTCTTACTGCCTCTTCGTGAAGGGCCATCAAATGCACATAATAAACTAACTTGGGAGTGGAGAGGAAATAGAAGCTATTTTTTTTTCTTCCTGCTGTTTTCTTTCAGTTGGACTAATCATGGTGTAATGTAACTGTAATAGGTTAACAACCCCAACCCCCCCAGATGCAAATGGGCTTTCCAGATATTTGGGATCCTTTTTAAAGAGATAGTGGAGTCTGATTTTCAGTTTGTCTGTAAGTCCCTGGGCCTCCCAGTGTTTGCAATTGTTGCAGTAAATGGAACCCCATGCAGTGTGTAAAGCTAAACCTGTGTTTGAGCCTTTGCAGGATCCAGGTCCAGAAACGGCTCATACCAAGCATCTAAAAAGGGAAATGAACGCCAAATTAATGGCTTTTCTTACTCTTTGACTTGGGTGCCTCTGGTATTTCAAGGGCTTAGAGGTTTATGGGATGCTGGGTCATTCGCATTCTGCTAACGGTAGTGTACGAGAGAACGGGGCAAGTCCCTGCAGGCCAAATGACCTTTTAGCAGTAGCTTAAGGGGATAGTTCTCTTTATGGAAGTGGGCTGACTTGCAAAATTGTATTTTTATACAAAGCTGTTTTCGGTTAGACCAGTACATAAAAGTACCCGAAACACAAAACTTTGATTTTGTGGTTGCAGTCTTTAAATATTTAAAAATGACTAAAATCCTTTTAAGCTTTGTTTTGCCTTTACTTAAAAACTGCTCCCCCAATTCCCATCAGGTTTCACTTTTTATGCTGATTTTGCAGCCAGGGATAAAATAAATCTGTGAGATTTTGGGGTGGGGAAAAAAGAGGATGCTGGGGGCAAGAGGATAGGCTTAAGAGTCTCTGAAAGCATTTTTATAAAAATGTATCTTTGCTGGAGGTTTTGCAATAACCATGTACAATAAGTAATGTGCAGTCTTGCCAAAGCAATTATCTGATTTCCCTTTTAGAGTACAAAACAAACCTATTGGCATATTCAACAATAGTCCAAATTAGCAATGACTTTTTTTCATTGGTACAGTCTAAAACAGGATGGTGGATTGGAATAATCTGTCTTGTGTAAGGATTGCTGCTTTTGTTATAGTAAAGGGTGGATACGAACTAAATTTTAAGGGCAGTCAGAAGCTTTCTAACTACAAGATGGGCACCTGATATTTAAAGAAATAGATGAATGAAGCAAAGTATGTGCATTTCCTAATTCATATGAAGAAAGACTCTTGAACAGTTTCACAGGGCATATTTGGAGCCAGAAAGGGAAATTACATATCAATCAGAATCACTGCTGATGCTTTTGCTTGCCATCTCTGAGATCAGTGGGTATGTATGTCTGTACTGCAGAGCTGCAGTGTAGTGCAGAGCTCAGAGCTGGCCTTAGGTATGCACAGCTTGCTGGAGCCACCCCAAGACTCTCCTGCTTTCTTTCTGTCCATCTGCCCCCATCTTGTTAAGCCAGGACCCGTCAGCTAACACAAGCATACTTGCTGGCCTTAGCAAGTATCACCTGCCCACTGCCTGCAGGCACAGTTCTACTGTACTAGGCCCATACTGCTTTGTTACATCTTTCCCATGGAAAGCTATTTTCTTCCTTTTCCATTCATATGCAGTGAATCTGTTCAGGAGACTGATCTGTCTGAAACTTAATCACTTCTTTTTTCTCTGTTTGGTGCGGGTTATTTTCAGCTGTGCTGGTTCCTTAAACTCGTCAACATGTATGACAGCCAATAACTGTGCAAGGAAGGAGGCTGGATTATGTGACTTGCGTTACAGAGATGAAGATGGATTCAGAACGGGCTTGAGCTACTGTGGAACCTTACCCTCAGGCTTCAATGCTTGGAAAGGAAGGGGACTTCGAAAAGGAAGGATAGGGTTGCAAGTAGAGTTGAGTTCTGCATGTAGAGGCACCGGGAATTTAAGTCATAGGGTAGAGAGACAACCCACACCTTGCTGGGGTCTTAGCTCAAGATAGGTAGCTTATGGTTTAGAAGCAGGAGGGAGGAGTGAGGGTTTGGGAGGGCAACCTTGTTTCAGGCCAACGCTGGCTGAGATAATGAGCTGACTTCTCTTTAGGGTTATATTAGCTTGCACAGAGACCTGAGCTATCATAGCGAGCATGCCTTGACATCCAACCTGTCAAAGTCACAGTTCCTGGCCAGAAACGTCCCTCGGAGTGCCAGAGAGTTGGCAAACGAGAGGATTTCAGCGCTGTTCTTTTTTAAGTGGTGTCCAGTTGCTGTGTTCTTGGTGCACAAACAAAATTGGAGGTCAAGATGAGTCTAACATAGAAGATCTTACACAAGCCTGTCCTTAGTCTGCCTGATGTGTGGCTACCTGCCTCTGGGTGCAGGTAGAAGGCAGGTGCTGAAACTTGGGGAGGCGTCCCAAGGCATCCTTTGCAGGCTGAGTGCTTGCGTGAGTTGGCTGAGACCTATACCTGGCTGTGCTTCCAGAGCAGGAGCATTTGCTGCTGTTAACCAGTACCAGAGAAGATTAGTAGCTCTGCTCTTTGCTGGGACAGACTGTTCCACATTATGTAGTGTCCATTAGGTTTCCGCACAGACAGAGAAACTCTTGGCTTTCCAAGGCACAGATCTTGGCCTTCCCTTGAAATATCTTGATAGGCAGCCTGACCACATTCACTCAAAGATGGGGGGATGGCGTATGAAACTTCTGGCTCCCTTAAAGGAAACAAATACAATGAGGCTTCAGTGTAATGACAAATTACTATCAGGTTCAGGAGGCAGGCAATGCTCTGCATATTATAATGTGGTGTAAATAGCTCTACTGGCTCCTATCTCTGGCTTATTTTGACATTTTCTGGCAAAGCAACACTGTGATCCCCCCGCTCCTTCCCCTTCCCCATTATTTGCTTTGCATGTTTAATTGGCAAATTGGAGCAAGTGTGGAAGCTTGGAAGGTTGTTTTAGCTGAAGGTTGGCTTTCTAACAAACAGCTGGCCCCAGCTCCAGGTCCAGAGTTTGTTCTGGACACTTGAAGGAAATGCGTACTTTGCAAGTGGTCCATTGAATGTCACTATGATGCTCTGCAGAAATTCAGCTCTAATGAGGTTTGTCTGGTTGCAAACAAGATGAACAGAAAGCAGTTTGGAATTGTCAGTTTTGTTTTTTTCTTTCGAGTTTGGGATGCTGAGCTCATCTCTGATTCTAATTTAATTTCTTAAACACAGAGGTATCTTGTCCTCACTCACTCCTCTGGATGACCAGGGAAATAATATCAGTTTAAGTGGCTTGCTAGATATAGCTTGTTGGTTTCTTTCTTTTTTTGGGGGGACAGAGAATGCTCCACAGAAAAATACTGCTGGCTTACCTGTTTTAGAATATGCTATGTCTGTAAAGGGTAGTATTACACAGGACTTGCTGTCGTTGGACTTCCTGTATTAACCCTCACTATACCTAATTATCCTCTGGGAGAGAGGTGAAAAGGCCTCACTAAGGTTATGCAAAAAAAGAAGCAGCTGAGCAGTAAGAGGTACTGGATCCCCTTGTGCTGCTGTCCTACCTGCTGAGCAAGATATAGCAGCAATACAAGGAGTAACTGAAAAGAAGTGGTGATCAAGAGCAAATGGTCTGTGAACACCATACCTGTAATTAGTGAGACAAGTATTTTTTTCACGTGACTCTCATTGCTACTGAGAAGAGTTCTTTTTCTCCACTTCTCAAATTGTAAGTTTTAAGGAGGAGTAGAAGCAGCTAAAAAGTACTAAGCGGTGAGCAAAGGGAGAGAGATGTTGTCTCTCTTTGGTGGTACAGACTTGTTTTCTTTCTGGGTTCAGAGTTCCTGAATGAAATTCTGGGCTGATACTGCCAGGGTAGAAGAGGCATGCAAGCAAAACCAGAGTCAGCAGCTGAAGGAGCACAGGGCAGGAGCTGGTTACCCATACTTGGCTTCTAAACACTGCAGGGAGGTGGCAGCAAGAGTTGTGAGGCAAGGAGTGTGACCTGTGGAGATTCCAGGTAGAGCCACTGTTACTCTCAGTTAAGGTGCTATTCCAGATGTCCCTTTCCAAGGTAGGTAGTTACGCTGGCTGAAGGAGTCTTCCTTCTTAGCTTCCCATCAATTTAATACCTGTGGGCCCAATGATAGGGGTCTAATTCCTTTCCTTCCCTTCCCATCTGCTGTCTAAGCTGTATGTGTGGTCACTGTCAGAACTGGTGTAAGTCCAGACAAGCCCACTTAAGTTCAATAGTCTTCACTGTTCAGTTAAGTGATTGTTAACAAGACTTGCCCTTTTAACTTGGGTCATTTTTGCTCGGACTTGCTGCTGGTTTATTTAGCCCGACTTGTTTAGACCAGAACTTAACTGTTGCATGACCTGCCCACTCTTTACTGTCTTCTAGCAGAGGTGGAAGGGTGGGAAATGACTGAGGTAGGTCCTCTGTGATGAGAAGAGAATATATGAAAGTACTAGAAGTTATACCATTGCTTTTCTATAAAAGCGTCAGCATTAAGGGTATGTATGGATTTACTTTTGTTCATTTACGAAATAAGTACCACATCTAAAATAATTAAATCAGGACAAAGAGTATCAACCAGTTTTGGGAATAATATATTTAATCATGTCGTCTGACCTGTGGTCAATATGCATGCACAAGCACTTAGTCCCTGAGCCGGTAATGTACTTTGAACACAGCTGATTTCTGTTGTTGAAAGTTAAGCTAATTCAGATGAGTCAAAATCCTCCTTTAGACTCTGTGTCCATGCGTGGCAATTACCACAGCTCAGCTGATGCTCAATGTCTTGAAAGTGGGTCTGATGCCTGAGACTCTCTCATCATACAAAAATGGGGAAAAATCTGTGGCAGGCAAGCTGTCTTTTTGCTGTGATTAATAGTAGGCCTCAGTCCTAATGGATAGTGGTTGGTATCACTGGAGTACGGAGATAGCACACTACATCCCTTTGAAGTTCCATTTACTGTCCTCCTGGAAGCATGGGGAACCGTGGGCATGAGTAACATCTGGTCCATGGTGCATTTTGCAGAGCAAGGGTGTATTTCTTCTCATCCTTCTTGAACACTCCACTGTGCAAGGAGACACGAGTCCTGGTTTTACTGTCCTCCCCCAGCCTATCCAATAATGCAGAAACCTGTTTCTAACCTGGAAGGATGGCTAGAAGATTTTCCATCATGGGGTTTCAATTTTCCCATTTGCCCGAGGGCAGGATCTCTCCAGATTCTCCACTGGTGAAACGTAAACCACAATATGAACATGGAACTGTATCACTTGGAAATCTGATGCTGAAGAAGTCCATCTTGACCAACAGACCTGGTAAGGAGTGGCCTGTGTTGTCATGTTCTGCACACAACTTTACAAAATAGCACTTAAAATTCTTTCCAACCTCCAGAGCACTTTGCAAGCATCCACTAATCCTGGTAGTGCCTTCCCCATTGTGAGATACTAAAATAGGTGGTATTACTCTCAATTTAAAACTAGGAAGATGACCTTAAGGTAATTAAGGGGGTTAACCCCAGGCCACCCAATGCAGATACAAACCTCGGCTCCTGCCCTGGTATTTGACCACACCCTTAAAACTGGTATTTCAGCCTGCAGCTTGGAGCATGTAAGTACTGCAGGTGAGAGACCATGACTGCATTGAAAGTCAAAGCTCTGCAGGGGACATTTTGCAATACAAAAAGAGTCACAGTCCCATTAAATACCATCGTGTCCCGGTTAGGTCACAGAAAGCAATGGTCTCCAGCCAAGTGTGTGCCTGTGTGCATGACTGCTTTGAAGAAGTAAAAGCCCACTTTATCCCACTCTACATTAATCCTTCAGCTGGACTCTAATTAGGCAAATGCTATTCCATGTCAGCCTAGAAATTCGGGCTCAGTGTGAATTCAGTCCTTTTCCCGTAGAAGCTAGATGAAGTGAAATCTCTGGCTTCAGGTTGGCTCAATGTCTTTTGAGGCTGAATCCCAGCTTCAGTCATTAGAAAAACTCTTTTTGACTGAAGTGTTCCAGTGACACCATCTCTTTCTGGAATCAGTGTAAAAATATAAGAGAAAACACAACAACATTGGCTCCTGATTTTGGTTGCATGATTTTTCCCCCAGAGAATGGAGGAATCTGGGCACATGAATCTGGCCTGGAAGCAGCTGGCGATGTTTCAAATACATGGACATCTTTCCAGTTTTTGAAGAAGCTGTGTGTGGGTTGGTAAGAAGGCTCACTGCCTCTGACTGATAGATGAGCTTCGGAAATTCAGCACTTGTTTTTAGATACTTTCAAATATTTGGAGAACAATATTAAAGTAAATGACTGACAAAATGATGATTACACTTTTCAGTATTTCCATGGTTGCACAGTGAGGACAGCACAGGAAGAAAGAGCTGAAAGTTACATTAGCGTTGTAGGAGCAGCAAAAGTGTCAACACTGATTTAAGAACAAAGTCACACAGATGATTTTACTTGTTCCTGATCCTCCTCTGTGATACTTCAGTCTGTTTACACAGCATTACCCAGACTGACATTTCCTATGTGTGCCCAAATTAGTTTAATTTAAAATTGCAATGCATATTGAAGACAGAGAATTACAGCTCATATGCAGTAATCTTCCAGAAATTCACCATTGCTACTGATTAGCTTTTATTAACACCACTAACAATGGAACTCAAACAGAATGTTATTTCAGATCACATTAAACTGATGATGAGTGCAACATTTCTATTGTTTGGAGCTGACACAGATCCACTGGAAAAATGATTCCCTGCAAGGTACAGATGGATTTTTCAGCAAATCAGAACACGAAATGTGTTTGTTTTAGGCTCAATATTCTAGACCAAGAAAATACTCTGAACTGTGTCCCATTGTCTTTTAAAAAGGTATGTTTCCAAAATCAGTGGGGAGAAGTATTCTGGATAATAAATAAATCCTTTCAGCTTCAAAGAGTCCACTGTGGTAAGGATGAATGAAAACACAAGAGTTTAGGAATATGAGGAAAGTGGTTTAAGTAACAAGACTGAATAGCAAAGCCCATCAAAGCCATTAAGGCATAAACCAACAGATTTTAAAAAGTGAGAGTTGAAGATTATTTAGCATGGTGTGGAGGCTTTGCAGAACCCATTTCAAATGAGGATGGAACAAAAGAATGAGCAATTGCAGCTTTAGGGGAGATTTATTTCAGTGGAAGGGAAAACACTTGCTCTCTGATACCAATTAACCAACAAGAGGACGGCGTCACAAGCCCCCAGTATTAAAAATGTAAATCCCAAGCCCAAGGGTGCCTGCAATGCAGGTCATACAATTTGAGGAGAGAATGCATAAAGAGATAACGAGACTTGTATTCAGACCACATCGGCTGCCTGATTATCTCCTTGCCTTCTGCCTATTCTGCTATCTTACAATAGGAGAGTGTCAGGAGAGAGGAGCAGGAGGCTCCACGGGTGAACAGGATCACCTTGGGAAGTGGGCTGAAGTTGATCAACTGTGTGCCACAAAGGTTAGGAAAACAGAAGATTAAAACCTGATATGGTACTAGGAGGCAAACAGGTGAGGGAGAAGCAACATAAAGGAATTGTGGCATGGTTTTTGTACCCTACGACCCTGGGGCTTTGTGTGGAGCTTTAAATCAGTGATTCCTAACAGAGGGCGTGACAGGAATCTTTTGGAGCCTCTTGGAGAGTTAGGATGCATTTGCTTACTCTCACAAGGGGTCATGACCTCAGCTGAGACCACAACATCCAGAAGGAGGGTTTCAAGGTTTCGGGAGCAGCATGGGAATCCCATTGCAGATGTGCAGTTTGCAACTCAAAAGACAGCGTGAGCCAGATGGAGCACAAAGATTCTGGCTGGGAAACTTTGGACCTACTGCTTGCCACGTTCAAGGGTGCTGTCGACTTGAGTGGGACAGCTGAAGCTAAGCATCTTTATTAGTCCTGATGCAATTAGGGCGCATGTTGTCCCCCTGAGGATCTGCCTGAACTGAAAAGTCAGATCTGGAATCTCTCAGGCCTTGGGCTTGAGTCCAAGTGAGGCAACGTGGGCTATTTTGATAATACCAGCTCATTTCCATGCTGTCATGGCAAGAGGTGAATGGTGATGGGTAGATGAGCTGAGGTTCTAGCACTAGGAGAATCATATCCTTATTCACCACAGGTTACCTGGGTTTAGTGTTAAAGGTAAAAGGCTTTTAATGTCATTTCCGTGTAATTACTATGCTTTATAGTAACAATCTGATGCTAGAGAAGAAGGCATAATATTGCAAACTCCAGAATATAGCCTCAAACACAAGGCTGTGCTGCTATGAAAGAACCTTGGATCACGGAAATGCGATTTTTAATGACTGTAGGTGTTTCTTCGTTATATTAAATAGACATGTTGCCTCAAGACAGGGCTGCCTTTGATTTACAGTAAAGAGACTGTGGTTGGAATTAAATGAAAATTCATAGGAAAATGAATCTAAATAAGAATAATTGAAGAGATTCATGGTTCATTTGTGCTTATATTCATCATGCCTATTGTCTGAAGAAATACACTTATTTAAAGCCAAATGACAGATTATGATTTACTAACTTTGCATTCATGACATCACTGTATTGTCTATTCCATAACCAGAAATATTAAGCCTGAGCAGTAATTTTTGCAAAATACTATTATAGAGTTATAAATGTCATTAAACAATAGACTGAGGTAGTGCCTTGTAACTTCAATCTCTGGGTTAAAAAAATTACCCAGAATGTAAGTATTCTATTTAAAACCAAAACCTTGGCACCATCTTTTCCATTGCTGTTATGCAGTAAGTCCTTGCTTAATTTACATCTATTTTCCACTGGGTTTAGACTGCCATCTATAACTTGTAGTTCTTCTTTATGTTTTAAATGTCTTCTTCTCCAGTTCTAGTAGAATGTAATTCAAAGGTCCACAGCCCTTTCTTGGGAAATGTTAGAAGCGGATTTACAGTGTTGCTGGGCAAACTGAAGTTTCTAAGAGCAGAAGCTACAGTGGAATATGAAGCAGATACATTGGTTCAGAAGGCCTGGCTGATAAGACTGTGTTGGGTTATAATAATTACATTTACCTTTCAAAAAAGAATTGGATTTTTTTTTTTTTTTTGAGAGCCCAGAGCAATTCAGTTTGTAGGAGCATAATTTTTACTGCTCTTGGACTTTGAGCAGATTCTATTCCAAGTTATAACATACCATGTAAAGGTAACCAGAACTGGGATCTTCACTGTTTGAATCATACCCCTCCCGCATCTAAAGTCATTCTGTGCATTAGCAGTGTGCCTCAAGGACACTTCGACCGTGTCGAAAACTGAAGCAGGGAGTTCAGTTAACAGCTCAAGGAGGTTTGTTAGAGGAAAATCGGGTACTTCTGTCCTGTTTCCTACATTTTCCCCGGCGTGATGGTGAGATGATAAAACTCTGAGTGGCAGATCAAGTGTTTAATGAGCTCCGTTTAAAGCTTGTAGTTTGTCTTTCTTTTCTAAAAGTGCTTATCCTTTAGAAACATTTAAAACGTCCTACATGCTGTTGAAGGCTTATGTTATTCTCCGTACTGGCCACTAGAGAGAGCAAGTGGCCAAGGTAATGCTTTGCTTAAGTACTGTGAAATGTTTCTGAGTTGAAAAGAATACCGCCACCCCCCCGGCCCAATCTATCAAATGCAGTTTGATGCCCTGTCCGTTTTTACATCTTTTCTCTTTCTTAATACAGAGGTGTGGCTGCATCCCAAATAATTAAATCTTCCTATTTCACCGATCAAAGCTGAGCAATTGATACCGATACATACTTTTTCCTCTGACGGAGCAGTAAATTTCAGTTGTCGCAATGCTCTCAGTACAGCCCATTGTTCCTGTGGGCAGAGCTCACATTAGGTCTTAGCAGTCTGGCTGGAGAGATGTGAGGATTTTGCTAGTGGTCAGCAATATTTCCCAAAACGAAGTAGAAGGAATGTCAACGTTCCTGCCAGTGCTGAGGTAACATGCACAGGTTTTTAAAGATGCCTGTAGTAGTTTCACTCGCTCATGTTATCACATAGTAAGTTATTATTATTACATACACACATACATCACATATTACATGATCAGCTTCTGTTGTTCACACTCAATACTGGACAAGGGTTAAAGGGGACTCCTTTCAGTAGGGCTAATAGGCTTCAGAGGTGGATGTCCTTGACAGACTCCTAATCAAGAAGCTGAAGAAATGGGGTGAGAAGTTTAATGGAAACCCGCACTCATTGAAATCTTAACACACACTTCAATATCCAGCTGGGATCTCTTCTTATCACAGAAACCACATTTTACAAATTATTTGCCCTAGCAAATAACCAGACAGGCTGTAGTGCCACAAAAAAGTGGGTTGTGAAACAAAGGAACTTGCCAGTGTCCGAGATCCTGTCTCAAATTGTAATTGCTTAGGGAAAGTGATTCTCTACTTCATAAAATGTTATATACTGCAAAGTGAGTGACTCATCAATATGGGGATATTACCACTAACTCTTAATGCAACTCTCCCCTCTGAGGGCAGAAAAGCTGGGGCCTGATTCTGTTCCCATTAGAAATTATGGGATTTTTGTAGATTATTTCAATGGAGACTGGATCAGACCTTGGTTATTTTTATGGGCTAAACGTCCTATGCATTCAGGGCTTATGCCATTACAAAGACTTATGTTTGTAATAAGAGACATATTGCTTTGGATATAAATACAGCCACGAGTATCAAATACAAAAAAATATTTAACTACATTGAGCCAAATTTGTCCCTGTGGCAACTCCAAAAACTTAATACAATTACACCAGGGATAGCATAGAGGTGGCATAGCGATATGAGTAATTGGTAATGGAATAAGCTTTTAATTGTCCTAATCTAACCCCTTGTCCCTCACTCCCAAATTTACTGATAGCAAACATGAGTATTCAGAAAACCAGCCACCCCAGTTGCTGCAAAGGGAACACAGTGGTATGACTATGACTAATACAATGTGACATGACAGAAGATTCCTTATGGGTCCTCATGCATGGGGAACCAAAAAATCAGTTGTTATTAAATATGTGCATATGTTTTAGAAGACGATCCTGTTACGTGTTTTGCAGTGTCCCACTTTATGACTTCCATTCCTACAGTCTCTGAAGCAGCCCTTTTTGCCCTCACAAATACCCTTTGATTCTTATTGTGGTTCTTATTGTGCAAGTGAGGAATTTAAGCACAAAGAAAAGAAACCCAAGGATGAGATTCACAGAAGACCTCATCCTAAAGATGTAAGTCCAGGGACGGAAAGTCCCAAAGCTTACATGAGCTCCTGAATGGAAAGTCTCTTAGAGCCCATGTTGCAGGAAAAGCAAGGCATGGAGATGTAGTAGAATCCAGGTCAGCTGAATATGGTCTATGTGAATCCAGGCAGAGAGCTGAGGGAACAGGGGGACTGATCCTGCCTGATGTTTTGCAGACTCTAGAGCACAGCTCTCTCCAGTCCAACAGTGAAATGGTCTCAAATTTTTTGTCCTTGAACCTGAGCTGGCCATGGATTTCAGAATACAGGTGGGTCTCTGTTCATCTGCTTTAATTTTGAACAGACCTCAGCATCGTCTGTGTGAAGGAATTGTTTTTAAAGCCAATTGCCTATGGTTTTTGCTGATCTATAAAGAGAGTGTGTGCCAGGAATTTAAAGCTATATATACAGAAATGGTAAATCCTCACACGGGTCATGAAAGTTAAGGTGCAGAGGGCAGTTCTGAAATTTTAAAAAAGCCAGTCTATCTTATTTTGAGGGCTCTGTGGAGTTTGGGTATGACATCAATTTTGTTAAGCTGCTGTCTGCTCTCCCTGGAGGAGAATGTTATGTCTCCATCCAGATACTGGCATATACCTATCTTTATGCCAGCTATGCCAGAGCTACAAAGTTTTAGTCAAGCATGATGAGACATGACAGGGCACACTTTATTGAATAATAATGCCTGCCTAAGTGCATTTTCCAACTGCATTTAAATGCAGAACATTTGAAGTAAAGCAGCAATTCCAAAACATGTTTTTGTGTGTATACAGCAATGGGTACCTCATTACGGTTTATATGTTATGCAAATTAAGGAACAGGAAGCAAAAGTATTACTATTAAAAAAACACCCAACTACTGCAGAAATCAATCTTCAGCAAAAACTGTGATAACTTTATACTTGGAGGGAATTTTTTTCTTAGCCTTTTCCCTCCCTTCTGTATTTTTAAAGCATTTATATTATTTAAAATGGATTTTTATACACTAGAGGTCTTTAGGAACCTGCGGGAGACGAAAGCCTGTAGCAGTGCTTCCGATGCTGACAGTTTAAACCTAAGAAGCTCTGACATTAACTGGGAATCCTTTTGAAGTGACTGCAGCTTGAGGAAAATCCAGCTGTTCCAGAAAAGGAGACTTTTCAATTAAACAACATCTTCCTTTCGATCAAAGATAGATTTTTAAACACTTTTAAATTGGCTTTAGACTGTTGGTATTAAGCGAGGACTGGATTTCACCTCTTGCCTTTCAGGGCTGGAGAGCCAAGCCCCACTTGGGCTTTATGCTGGATGGTTAGCAGACTGGAACCAGAGGGATGGGTTATTTCTTTTAAAGGAGGAAAAGGAATTGGCAGCAGGAGTGAGCTTATTAAATTGTCTCGGTCTGCTTTTATTAATGTGTTTGCAGAGTCGTTAGGTAGACTCACAACTGAGACAATTTCACCAGCAAAACAGCCTGTTTCTAGCGTGGGCTTTCTCGTGGTGTTTCCAAGCTTCTCGCTGAGCTTAATGCTCCCTTCTTCCTGCCAGGTACAGAGGAGCTTTTATTTTCTGACCCAAAATTTGGTTTCTGTCTTCCAACTTACTTTCAGCTCCATGTGTGTTTTACCATGTTGCAAAACCATTAATGTTTCTACTGTAGGCAGCTGAGCCAGCTCCTTTCCTACACATCCACTGTCTATTAAGGAACCATTTTAAGAAGCGGTAGTGTACCTCTGGGACACCTTTTTGTTGATATTTCCGTATCTGCCTTGAAGGTGTCTACGTAAATGTAGCCATATCGGAGCATTTAAATTGTGCTGCTTCTTCCTTGTAACGAAGGACAGAAAGATTTTTCCTTGCATTTTCTCCCCACTCTTTACCCCCTATTTTGCGTACGCTCATTTGTCTCCTTCCTTCTCTACTGTGATACTCTGGACTGTATTTCCCACCAAGTCTCTGAAAGAGACAATACCAGCAGTCCTTTTCTACAGCCTCTGTCCCAAAAGACAGAGTTCATATGCAATATACAGCCAGAAAGGGAGGGCGTAGGAGGAAGATGGGTTCCCCCTACAGCTTAGGACACTGGAATTAATAAACATCTTTTTCTTTGCTGTTGTCCATCTCTGACATAGCTTGAGGATATTTGGCTTTGAATGTGCTATGCAATGTTTTAGCAGTTAGTTGTTGAATTGGATGTAGTGAGATTTAATAGTGACTGGGTGAGTAGTAGTAGTAACTAAATGATTCACTGAGCCCGAGTACTGACATAGGCTACTCAAAAGGTCAGCCCTTTGTCTGAAGTCTCTTCTAACAGCAACGCATAACAGGATTTTCTGGGAAGATCAGATTATGTTTCTCCTGTGCTTGGTGCTTGGTTTCTTATCTCTGTGTCTCCTCAGGGAGAGCTCATCCCACAAATGCTCCACAGCTGAAGTATTGCTCCTGAACTGAATATGGAAGGCTGTTTCCTGCCATGTAACAGAGGAACAGGGTCCTTCTTCCCTTCTGCCTTGCAGACCCCTAGACCCACCAAAGGAGAAGCTATCACTTTACAGGCAGATATAGCATCTTCCTTTTCAGACAGTGGCACAACCACTGGGTCCATTTTATAGCTGAATCAGGGCTAGTGGCCCTTTTAATTTGCAATGAAGTTTACTGAACAGTTTGCTTAGGTACTGAGTTCTATCTCTTAAACTGAGACTTAAGCCATGTTAGTCTTTCACTTAGGTCTTGGCAAGAAAGTTTGTCAGAAGTCTGGGCATCTCAGAGAAGTTTATGTGCCATGTACTTCAGATTTTTTGCTAGCTCCAATTTACTACGGAGTCTGGAGTGGGGAAAGCTGGTCTGAATTTGCCGGGATCCACAGGAGTGCTTAGGGAGATCCTTCTCTGCTGTGGTCCAAGATGGTACAAGCAGTTCCTTCAGCATTATGTCAGTTTTGTAGTCTTATGTGTAGCTTTGTGATCCTTGTATGAGCCATCAATAAATCATCTCAGCCTCAGGGTTCTTGGGGCCTTTCATTAGCATGTATCCACCATAGTTTCCCAATTGTCCTCGGTGTTTTGCCTTCCTTCCTATTGAATCACCATTTTCCTAGCCTTTGGCTATGAGGACCTCACCTTCCTAAGCTTTGGTTCCCACACAGCAGCAGACACAGAAGAAAAAGATCTTGGGGAAATTCTGGAAAGTTACCTGTCCAAAACTGAGTCAGGATCTTTTTGATTTGAGAAAGACTTTTTGCCTCCTGTTAGAAGGAGATCAGGATCTCAGTTTTGCACCAGATCTCAGTTTGCACCGGTGGAAGCATCTGGTAGCACTGCTGTATGCCCAGGGTACATCAGCAATGGAACAGGACAGTCCACAGTGCTCTTGCAGAAACTAAGAATATGCTGAATTAAGAACATTTAATCCCTGTTTTGCCTTAGCTGCAGACGTTGGCAGGATGGTTTGTCAATGCACAGTTGCCGATGATATTTATTGCATCTGACTGCACTTCAATGCGCAGAGAACTTCCTGCTGTCCCCCTGCCTCCCCCCCCTTTTCTCCCCATCCTCTGCCTTGATGATCCCATGGGTTTGAAGCTCATCTGTGGAAGTAATTTTTTCTAGTGGGATGCTTGTCAGATCCTGTCAGCTACAAATTGCTCTACTGAAGGTGCAGAAATAGAAATCCTTACCTGTTACTTGTGGTAGTGGGCTTTTTTCCCCTCTGAATCTCAGGAGAATCATTTGCAGCAATTCTCCCAACAACTCTCAGTGCGGTTTAACATGCTGGGGTATTTTTTAGATCTTTTATCTGTACCATCAGCTGGCACCAGCTGATTTGGAAGCTGTGTTACTGCCCAATGCATTGGTAGCAATGGGGTATGATGTTGAAGATGGAAGAGGTCAGAGTGAAGTGAGGAGAAAGACACAGAAACTTCATTATCATGGTAGGAGGGTTAATATTTTAAACAGATTTCCACACAATTTTTCTTCTTGTTCTGTGTCTCAAATATATCTGGTCTTAGGAAAAGGACAGAAAGAACTGTGATATCTACTCATTTATTTTTCCTTGCGGTGAGTTTCAGCAGAGGTATAACCTGGTGCAGCATATGCATGAAAGATAGTTTGGTCAACTCGCATGGAGAAGTGACTGGCACAAAGCCCCTGCGAGCATGGAGGAATCCAGAAGAAATGTATTGCTTATGGGCAATAAACAAAAATTCAAAGCCTTCACTGGGGATTTGTAGCAGTCCATGAAGTGTCTGATACACCAAATGCATATGCTAGAAATCCCCAGACTTTTCTTCTTGCCCACAATCCTGGCAGCATAACTGACAATGCAGCTGATACTTGTCTTACACGTGTAGAAAGGTGAGGAGGTAGAGAGAGAAGACTCCACTGAGGGCAAAAAAAAAGGCTTTGGAAAAAAGTTACGTTTATTCTTGTGTTGGACATTAAAAAAGACAGGCAAAAAATGTCTTCAGTTAGACTTATTCACAAGGACATATTCCTTTTTTTGGGCTCGTATGACAAGTAGGAAATATAAAAAACAAAGATGTAAAAACTGTCCTAAAGCCTTAAATTGCTCTCAGGTACTTCTGTAGGTCTTCCTCCGAACAGCTCTGCTCTGGATTTGGCTTTGCTTCTTTTCAGTTCTCAGGTAACAGAGGCGCATCTGATCCAGATGTTAAGGCCTGGAAACCCATTCATAGGTAAAAATGATTGCTTATTAGAAAGGGACCAACTCCAGCCCTTGTAGTGAGAGTGTTGCTCACTTCATACTGCTGCCGTCATGTCCAAGGCTTTGCAAGCATCTGTGAGAGCTGAAAACAATCCAGATGTTTTTTCCCAGTGTTATAATTCTGCCTGCAAAATGTGCATTGTCCCTAATCTGTTAAAGGTAAAGCCAGAGGGGTTGGTTTAAACTGGGGTTGTTAACCAATGACCAGTTTATTGATTATTGGGTTAGCAAATGATGCTTGAAAAGAAATCAAACTTCTCTGAAAGTGTGTGAGGGGGCCACTTTCAGGCAAGGTGATGTCGTCCCTTGAGGACGCACAGAAAATTCCTTGGGGAAGGAGACAGTTTGCAGTTAATGTCTTTCCTCCTTTTGTGCCCAGGAGAGTTTCATGGCTGTTTTTGCCCAGAAACTCCTTGGATGGAAAAGGGTTAGTGAGGTGAATTTTGAAGCTTGCCTTGCCAAGATGTTTTCAGGCTTGGAGTGCTGCTGAATTGATATAGCTGCCGAGTAGGGTAGGCCGAATATATATATGTGTTTATGTGCTAATACTGGGGCTAGGGTTTGGAGCCAAGGTGGATTTGGCAGCAGATACGAAAAATTGCATATTATATCAGCGAAAGAGAGGAGACTAGAGATGGATATAGTTGTTTCAAGCTTACAATGGAACAGGAAGGCAAGGCTCAAGCACAGTCACTGGTAGTTACTGGAAGCCAGAATGAACAATGCTAGCTTAAACAGTAAGATGATTTGAGCTGAGCAATTTGATCTTGCTGGACACAGATTTAGGGAGAATTTACATGATGAGCCTTTATGACAGTGGCTGTATACAGGTGGGACTCACTTCCAACAAGTGTGTAACAGACACTGGGTGATGAGAATGTCCCCAGATGGCACAGCCAGCTCTGGAAGAGGATGCTTGCTGAGTTTGTGCTGGTTTGTGCTGTCGTTAAAACCCTGCTGATCCCTGCCCTCCCCACCCCCAGCGACCTCGAGTGAGGCATGTTGGAAGAATATAGCGATGCTGACCTGACTGTAGCAGACATAGACCCAGGTCACAGAGAGATCAAGTGACTGGCCCAAGACTGCACAGGAAATCTGTACAGTATAAGGAAATAAGTGCTGATCTCCAGAACTTCAATTCCAACCTCTAACTAGCCCTCATCCCTCCTGGGCAGCTGCCTTGTATTGGGATTTCCTGTCCATGGCAGGGTGAATTTAATCGATTAATGTTGGTCCTTTGATAAACAGAACGGTCAAAAAATGAAAGGCTCCCAGAGGAACAGATGGTAAAGTTTCAATTTACCTTTTGGAGCAATAGCTTTGCTGCTTTGGTGTAGAGTTTTTGGAGGTACCACTAGGAGTTACGAAGCCCAAGCTAGCAGCAGGCCTGTTCTTGTGTGACTGTTACTGTGGGGTGCTTGGGAACAGAGAAGTCTTCTGGTCTGCTAAGAGGAGGACAGTGTTGTTTCTGTTTCACCTTCAGAAATAAGAAATCAGCCTGACAAATAAAAGGTGACAAATCAGGCTTTTGAAGGGCACATTTTCAAAAGTAAGAAGTGCAAATACCAGAATGCTTACGGCAGAGTCAATAAAACTCTGCAGAATCAGGCCCTTTAAAATTAATTGCAATCTAAGTAAGCTGCACTCCCAACAGACATTTCGGATCACCTGCAAAACCCACAAATCTGAAACTCCTGCCTCACGAGTATGAAGAGGAATGTCTAGGCCCTCAAACCTTGCCCTTGGTACAGGTAGCCACGTCACCTGATGCAGCGTATTTCTGCTGTCCCTGCAGTCAGTGTTGGAGCTCCCACTTACTGAAGCAGGGGGCCAGCTCTGAATGTTCTTGAAAAGTTGAGTCTGAAGGTCTCTTTATAACAGATCTGACAGGTCTCCCCTCAGCCAACCCAGGTGAGGTAAAAAGTGCCAGACCCCCAGCACCTCTGTCCTTCACTCTTCGCATCCATAAAACCAGAAGGGAGACACTTCGGAGCATTCTTGCAAACTCGATCTGTTCACTTTAAATGAGCTAGAGAAGGGATGACTGTAGAGACGGGGAACTTCTGTCCACACAACCCTGCCACTGTTTCAGAGTGGGAAGTTTGTTCACAGAGGGTGACCCTACTGTAGGGAACCCAGGCTCTGGAGACAGGGATAGATCCACATTCCAGGCACCTGACTTCAGAAAACAACAGTTTTCACCAGTTCATTGGAGGAATCAGTCTCCCTCTATTGCCTGTAGAAGGTGGCCAGAGAGCTTGGGTCTTCTGAGCTTGAAACTGGTCTTTCCAGAGGCTCCAGAACCCCCCTCCTTTTCCGGAAACCTAGTAATAGCCAGGTAGATGGACTGCAAGCTAAGCAACGATTTGTAGGGCAAAATCAGCTCCATTACACCTCCCCCTCATGGAAACCTACAGGCAGTTAGGGCAAACTGTAGAAGAGGAATCATTTTCTTGGGAACTTGTGCATAACAATGGCAAGTTGCATTCTGCTCTCATTTCCAAGTGAGTTTAAGTGTAGCCTGGAGTTGGTGCATGCTCCATACACGTAAAGCAAGCTTATAGTGACGTGATGGAGGCAGGAATAAAGGCAGTGAGGCTCATAGCTGGTGAAACAGTTACAATTTTTCAGCCATACATAACGAGGGAAAAAAGGGAATCCTTGTTACCAGTCTTGGAATAGCTGAAGAGCCATCAGAGCCCCAAGCTGCACTAAGTATAAAGTACAGGAAAGATGAAGATACAGCCCTTGCTGTATTTCTTACTCTGCTTTGCTTCAGCTAACCATGTGGGTTGTGTGCTGGAAGAGTTATTTCTTTTGGATGAAATTCACCCTGAATAAGTGGCAGGGAGGAGTGGGTTTTTTTGAGAACTAAGAGCTAAGAGTGGGGAGAAGGGATTTGCTCTCTATACTCCAGTCAGCCTGAGGGGCTGACGTCAGGCTCTGTCCTAGAAGTAGGTATTATCTGTGCAAGTGGAAGTGCCCCCAGAAGGTTGGACCATGGATTCCTGGGAAATTTTTCCTTTCCCCTTGATTTCTTACTATACTCCTGTGCTTGTGGAAGTGCAGAACTATACTGGACGGCCTCTGAGAAGCTCAAAACGTTTCACTACCCATGAACTTGATCTACAAACCATCTATATATCCTTACCAATGGATAGCGGGTGGGTCAGGTGTCCACAGCCTGCCTCTGAATTGAATTCCTTTGGAGTCCATCTGTACCACTTGGGTAAATGTGGAAACGCTAAGAGGGATGAAGCACAAGACTCATAAATGTGCTAACAATGGGGGAAAATGATGTGTGTGTATGAAATATTTTTAGAAGGCACAATCTCATGGCTTTTATCCTTTCCCTTATTGTACAATGGTGTTTGTGGTTACTTACTCAGCCATCCCTGCAGTTTTTGCTTTGGGAATATAATCACCTACTAATGTAATTTATTGCCTTGTATATTTCTCTGCCAAGAACATTATCCCTTAAATAGAGACTTTGTAATAATAGCCTCTAATTTCCACAACTTCATTGTTAATTTCCACAATTTCTACCTCACAAGTATTAAAACTCTCTAAGCTCTCCATGAGTCCCTAAATTGTTTTGGCTTAATGACGGTAAAGTCAGTATTTTCTTCTGGGAGATTTTAGCCCTTTAAAGGGCGTGAGCCCTTGTGTCTCAGTGCCGTTTGAGGTGCACTTGCTGGGAACACTGGAGTCTGCTGTGGAGTCTTGCTGATGATTACATGGCATACACGTTAGCGTTCTGGGACCAAATCCTTTCTACAGTATTCAGTCACTGTGATGTCCGTGAGGTCAAGGCTTCCTTAGGTGGCCCACAGCAGAACAGGAGCGAGACAACTCAGCAAGCCTTTATGTAGAGAGCAGAAGGCTAAAGCAACCTGAGCAGTGCTGGTATCTGTATGTACTGGGGGGCTGACCCTGTGCAGTGGCAGATTCTCTGCCTTTTTCTGGTTCATTTCCTCAGGAGAAAGGTAAATAGGGAGCCTTTGCAGAGCTGGTTTTTATGTCCCAGAGGAAATGCAACACTTCTTTGTGTGGCTTTTTCACATCTTGTCTCTATGATTGTTTTACCCTAGAATCCATTTATTTATTATCACTTTTCATGCCAGAGCCAGAACGGATGCCAGCCCAATACTGTCATCAGCTGTACAGTCGACCTCGTTTTCCTGAATCACTCATAGGAGGTTGTTCCATCCATCTCTAAATATTGCTGAGATGATAGTGTTTGTCTGGTTTGTTCTGAGAAACCCCGTGAGGTTCCCTTACAAGGTAAGGTAGGTGAAATGCCTGCAGGATCCCCAGAACTTGCAGTGTTTTTCTGCAATATTTTGACATTTCAGTTGTTGCAACAGAAATGTTTTGCTCTTTGTCACAGCAGACAGCTTGCATAAGCAGGTTGGGATGCAGTCACACCCTCCATGGTAGAAGAGCCATGTGGCAGGGAGTTAAAGGGACGTATGCCTCTGCCTTTGAGTCAGTGTCTCACACAGACCTGCTGAAGGCCTATTATTGTGAAGATTAGAAAATGGAGATTCATCTTTTCCACCTCATTGCAGGTCTTGCTATTTGCAGAGAGGGGAGAAGGGGTGGTTGGTCTCCTGAAGAAATTCCAGCATGGATTATTGCATTCTGCCTGCCTACTGAAACCACAAAACTTCATGGCCAGGGGAGGAAAATTTGCCAGTCCAGTCCTGAGAGACCCTGGACATGAGTGATATCTCTCATTACAAATGTTTTTAACTCTTTCTGGTTTCTGGGACAGGTGCCAGGTCCCTGCTCCTGCCTTCTTTTCTCCCCTTTATACATATGACCTTTGTGAGCAAGACATTAACTCCTTGCTTGCTGAAAAAGGGAAGTTGGTCCACTGGATATTGTCACATCTTCCAGTACTGTTGTGGGCAAATGGGCAGAAACAGCCGGCTCTGGTAGAATATGGGACTAATGTTCTTTCTTTTTTCTGCCATATTATCTTATTTAGTTCTACAGATGCCATTTGGCAGCCTCATTCTGTCCTTAGCTGGCCTTGTTTCTGTGGGTGGGCTTCTGACCTGCCTGTAGCGTGTGCAGCTTGTAAACCATTTGGAGATCCTTCTCTGTGAAAGGCAATTTGTGATACAAGCCAGGGTCTTCCAAGCTGTGGCGTGCATATCACAAGCCACTTCAAAGTAATTTGTGCAGAGCAGCAGCTGCCATTACCAAATTTGTTACTTGCCACGACTGGTGGTCATGGTATGCAGCAGCTCCTGTACTGCTCCCCAGAAAAGAGCTCCCGAAAAGGAACAAAAATCCCACATGCGAATCTTTTTGTTTTCCCTAGATTACAGTTCAGTTAAATATAGTATGAAATGAGAAGCACAGTGTAATCATTTGTTTCTTCAGTGCGTCTCTCCAGGATCTGTGTTCTTTGCAACTGCTCAAAAATTTTGATTTTGCCCCAGTTTTAGATATTGGTTATAATGGTCAAAATTCTGTCTTTCTTTTAAAGTAGCACAGTCTGCTGATTCAGGGCAACTGCATGGATGGAGATGAGGTTAGTTTGGCTCATTTTTCCCCAGTGAGATTATAATTTGTTTCTCTTGAGTCATGAGTTATTAATCTTTCTAAAAATTATTCCTTCTACTGTGTAAAAGGAAAAATAAAATGGAGCTGGATCATAGCAAAATTCATTGGAAATAATTTTCTTTTAAATAAGTTGCATATGTGTTTCCCTGTTTAGTATTCACAATGTACAGCAGAGATGCTTTCAGAAATGAACTCGTTTTAAAAAGAGATAGATTTACACACACTACAATGAAAGCAGTCACTGGCAGTATTGTATACCATATCAAATCAGTGACTGTTGTTACATATTTGAAGTTAATTTGACACTGAAGTAAACAAATCAAAGTGTGTTTATAGAATAATTAGACCATATTCTCAGTATTGTGGCTACGAAATTTTGTCACTGCTATTGAAGTACTCTGTGGTTTTATTTGGTTTGTTTACAGAATTCCCTAGCAACACAAAGAAAACTGTCAGAATTACATAAGTATAATTGTAATGGTAAAACCTATCTTTGCATAATAGTCACAGACCAGCTATACAAATCATAACCAGTGGTGTTGCTTGGTTTCATATTTATGATTCTGGAAGCATAAGCAGATATATTTGTGAGTTAAAAAGAGTTTGAAAAAAATTGCAAAGATTTCTTTTATCCAGCTGAAAATAAAAAAACAGCAATAGGCTCAAACTTTTTGTGAATATTCTATGTATTTTTATACAACATAGAAACACAATGCTTTTATATATATATAACCGTTAATACACAGATGCACATTTTCTCATCTGGTGTTTTCCAGTCATATTATTGTGTATTTTTGCATCCTTCAAGAACAAGTGACTGTAAAGACGGACCAAACCGACAGCAATGTAAGGTTCTTTTTACATCCAGCCTTCTCCTGAAGATGTGCGTATAACTATGCTTGAAGAAATGATAAAGAGTCTAGACTATCTCAATGCTGAGAATATACCTTTTTCAGGTTTCTAAGTCAGGTGAAGAGACCATCCATTATTTTCATTCTTCTCCTTTATGGTTCATGGTATCATTTATCACTTTTGCTGCCTCTCTTGAATGCAAGGCAGCTGCTTTTGGTTAATTTGGGCCTAATCCTGCAGAATGTATGGGTTACTTCAACTTGGGAGTGCTTGGCTCTTGTCAGAAGCAGTTCTCAGAATTATAAAACTTTCTTCTTCTTCTTCTTCTTCTTCTTCTGCATGCACAATAAAATAACAGTGCATGCAAATCTGGATCTGAGAGTGGTTGTTCCGTACCTGTACAGAAAGAGCATCTGTTAAGAGAAAGAGAAGTAACAAAAAGAGGCAGAAGAGTAAAGAATTAGAGGTGAAGTCCTAGCCTTTTTGAAACTGATGAGAAGTTTGCCATTAGCTTCAGTGGATTCACCCCCCACCACAGTCTGCTCTGTGAATGGCTGCCTACCTTTGCTGTGCCCTTTGATCTCTTCAGGATACAGTTTTCCCCTTTATTTTAGCAAAAAGATGTTCATGGTAAATATTTACTGATGGGAGTCGTTCCTCTAAAATGACATCATTCTCCAGTAAATTACTTCAGAATCACATTCTTGAGTGCCTCAAGTGAAAAAAAGGTTCAGATGTCGTTTTGTGTGCATGAGTGGCGAGGGTTTATTTGGAATACAAATATATTACATGTGAGTTTTTCCTCTCTCTGTGCCTGCCTTCTGCAGATCTGGGATCCCTATATCCCAAGAGTCTATTTTTTTTAACACTGGGCTTTCTACTCCAGAAAATTATGTGCCCAGCTGTTTGCTCAGGTTGCAGGCCTTCATATGTTGACAGTGCATGGTGTAAACTGCTGTCAGCTTGGGGCTGGACTTTGTGCAAGTAACCAGAATCTCTCCCATTCCTTCATACAGTGTCCTTCTCACGATGGGTCTGGACTCCAGGAGGTATCCCAGCACACAGCAGTGGACACAGTGCCACTCTTGAAACATTACAGCTCCAATTCTCGTTTACCCCAAAGCCCTTTCCCAACTGTAGTCAGATGAGGATCCAGGTGGCTAGTTTTCTTTTAGAGTTTCTCTCATCTCGATTCCTAGTAATGCAGCATCTGGAGCCTAGCTTGGTTTCAGTTCTTCCCTTGGTAGGAGTATTGGAAAGCACGTGTCATGCGGTCTTCTCCTAGAGGTGGCAAGTTTCTAGGGTTAGAGTGTGATAGATGAAGTCAGTAATTAACAAGTGACTTAACTGTCTCTTAACCCTTTTCCTTTTTGGAGAAGAGATGCTATAAAAACAGAACTGGAATCTCCTGTGTTGTTTACTTTGTTCATCAAGATTATGTAAAAAAATCAATATCTAATTTTTCTATTACATTTTAGCAGTGCATCTTCCTAGCCCTTCAGAATCATATCCTATTGATTCTACCTTTAATGACTTTGAAATTTTCAGTGATTTGTTTGTGGAGAATACTGTGCCTGATATAGATTTCCCCGCCTTAGTTTAAAACGCTGATAGTATACTTGGTGAATTAATGAAATAAAAATAGCTTTGTCAATAAGCAGAAGTGAAGCCACTTCCAACGTTTGTTCTGTAACCACTGCTTTCTGCAACTGCTGCCTACACCAAATTAGTTGGTGGGATTAAAGAATATATTCCTCTTTTATCCCATGTTTGAGTACTTGATCACAGAGGCATAGTTTAATCCAAACATCAATAGCACCTCATCAATTCAGTCAGATGCAGCTGTCAAAGTGGACTTTTGGTTTGTTTAGAGCTTTGCGATTTATCCTTTTTTAAGGTCATAGAATATTTTCTTTGATTTTTGATGCTGAAATCTTTCTTAATCTTCTAAACTTGAGAAACATCTGTTAAGATTTAATGGGGTGACTTTTGTCTTAAAATTGGAGTTCGTCTTGCAAATCTTTGGGTTTGAAAAATGGGAGAAAAGTACAAACATATATTCCTTAACAGTTATAAGCCCTGCTTGGTCAGCAAGCGATTAAACTAGTTAAAATGGAGCAGCAGGCAGTGCAGCTGTATTTAAGCAGTGTTCCTGTGGACTGTGATTTCAAATTTGTTTTGTTTCACATTGGCATTAGTCATTTCCCTTTACCATAGCACTTAGCTGAGAATCTAAGTGGCAGATTTATGAGAGTTTTCAAATAATGAGACAGAGTGATGTAACAGAGTGATGCAGAAGCAGAAAGAAATTTAACCTGCATTCTTAAGCTTCAGAGGTTTGGAGCACTTTGGAAGAATGTAGTAGTTAATATGGCTGGAGGTAAGTAGCATCTAAAAATACATGCCCCTAAAAACATACAGACAGCTGTCACATCTACTGCCTGAATATATTAGTCATTATCCTCATTAACAGATGCAAAATCATCCCTGTTTTCATAATGTAAGCATTTCATATCAGGTAATTTGTAGTAATTTTTAATGGGGCTGGATTCTTCAGCTCCCGTGTGAGTTGGTGTTTTGAAGCAGGATTCAACTGAGAACTGCAGGATCAGGTCCAGACATCTTCCCTGTGCCCTCTGTCGCTTTCTTACCTACTACCTGAGATCGTCTTTGCCAGGAATCTAGCACATGGATTTTTTTTCAAAGAGTGACATTGCCTCCTCAGCTTTTTCTGTAGCTGATAGCCATGCGTGTCTAATATGTATGGTGTGAGGTCTTCTCTTCTGTCGTCTTCACTTTCATTTCAATGGCAGTATTACCTGGATTAAAAATAGGGGATGTGGCTTTCTGGGTATAAATGCTCTTTTCTTTTTTCAGCTGATAGGGAAGAACATGTTGTTCTATCATTGCAGAGACAGCACTGGCACAACTTGTAAACCTCTGCAAAGTACTGCAGAGCTGCCATTCATAAGTACTAAGCTAAGTACAGCATGAAAAGCATGAGGGCCTGCCAAGTTTCTTGCCACTTCCTCCTACTTCTGACAAGGTTTTCAATTAGCAGCTTGTAGAGGCCCAGCCTGTGGTCCTATTTTCATGCAGTATGCATAACTCAATTCCCCAGAAGAGGCTGGAACTGCAGAGGAAAGGAAAATACCCATAGGTTTGTGATGTTATATACTGGAAGAAAACAATTTACCAACAGTGTGATTCTGGGAAGAGGAAAGAAAGGGGGTCACTGGGAAAAGGAAGAAACAGCTAGAGGGGTCTTGAAA
The DNA here is from genome assembly GCF_964289735.1 of Phaethon aethereus. Classification (NCBI taxonomy): domain Eukaryota; kingdom Metazoa; phylum Chordata; class Aves; order Phaethontiformes; family Phaethontidae; genus Phaethon; species Phaethon aethereus. The sequence continues at coordinate 119,693,142 of NC_138576.1, forward strand.
GCAACAAAATCTCACTGAATCTTATTTTGTTAAAAAGCATAGGAGCTCAACACTTTTCCTCCTTGCAGTCCTTGTGTAGTCCTTGTGTAAGGTTAATCTTAAACAGCAGTACCTTGAGGAAGATAGATGCACGTTCCAAATTAAGCCCCGTGTCTGCCTAAGTAAGTGCTCCATACAGCAGATAATGCTAAATTAAGACTGCTTTATTACATTTGGCAGTGTTTCCCAGTGTCTCCACTTAATGCAATCGCTACAAACGGAATCCTAACCCGTTGGACCAAATAATTGGCATAAGTTCTTGTTGTACAGTCCTGTCTCCAGGTAGTGACTGGTGTCTCATAGCAGAGGAGGTCAGGTGAAAGAAATTGCATAATATAAGTACTAAATACACCCCTTGAAAAGTGGTGCAAAAAAGTGGGGCTGCTGTACGCTTCTTCGGATTTTGGTTTTAGTAATCCATGATGTGTCTGTGCAAGGAGTACACTGTGGCAACACATCAGAGATATGTGCTTTTAGCACGGGTAATGTTAGGGAGGTCCCCAATGGACAGCAGAAGTCTTGTGGCCATGCAGGGAGGAAGAAAGCCCTCCTGAGACCCTGCGGTCATAAAAATATCTTAAAACAGATGTCCATCTGTGAGCTCTCGTAAAAAACTGAGTGAGGGAGTGTGGCCATGGCATGCTGTCCTTTGGGAGCTGCTACTCAGCCTGGCTAGAGTGGGTTGTTTCCTCAAAGTCAGGGTGGAACCACAAGTGGGTTCCTCTGTGTTACGCCAGGATGATCCTGGTCCTTTACTAGACAGCATACATAGAAGTACAAAGGCTTGTGGAAGATGCATTTACCTTTCCCTCCCTGCCTCTCTTCCTCTGCTAAGAGCTCCAGTGGGAACAGATAAGCTGATTTATGGCAAATGTATACACAGCTGTAGTGGAAGCCTTGAAGCAAAACTGGAATAACACAGCTACAGCACTGAAAGCGCCAAGAAAGATATGAGCTGTGTGGACAAGAAGTTACATCTGTGATGTGTAGGTGCAGCTGCTGCTGTGAAAATTGGCCTAATCCTCAGTGATGGAGCAACCAAAACTAAACCTTTACCAGTTGCACTGGCATGAGACCCGCTAGAGAGGGTTGGGGAGGGAGAACAGATCGTCCACAGGGCAATTCAGAGCATCTCCCCTCATCTCCTGCCTGAAGCTGGGCTCTCTGGAAGAGGCTGCCTCACACAGGTAGTTCAGTGAGATGCTGAGCATGTTTTCTGGGGTGCGGAACCGGGGCTCAGCATATTGTGTGCTTTCTGTGTACCAGAGAAACATGCCCATTCCACTTACAGAAGGAGAGTTTTGGAGAGGTGCTGCTACAGGGAGCAGTACGGCTTGGCAATACGTTTGTCAGCGCTTTCCCTGTAGTCCTCTAGTAAAAGGACGAGATGTTGTGAATTTCATACATGAAAGGAAAAGTATCACATTTTCCCCAAATTCTTCAGGAAATTAGTCTCATATACAACCCCAGAATTTGGCTGCGTTACAGAGACAGAGTGTCATTTGCATGCCATTACCAGGCTGTAAAAGTCTCATGGTGACTGCCTACTATACATTTGCAATCTTTAGGGATCCTATGAGGGTCACCCCTGAGGTCAGGTTTGTTTAGTCTGTTCCATAACGGTGTAAAGTGGACTTGAATGTGTACTCTGCTCAAATAATACACAATCTGATTGATACTTAAACATCAGTAAGTGTTGTATATATGTTGCAGTTTCTAATGTTCCGGGCAGAGGAGAACCACGTATTTGCTAACAAATTGTTTCTACAAACAACCTGATGTGGCTTTGAAAAGTGAGTCAAAATAGGGAATGAAATGCACCCTCAAAATTATGATACGAAAAATCTTCATTTATTCTTTCCTTGAGAAAACTTTTTTTTTTATTTAAATCCCCTCTGAGCCCTCCCTGTATTTGGAATTCTTCCTCCTGTTTACTTTTGATTCACTCACCATCCATTCACTGATTGCCTTGCAGTTCAAAAGCCAGGTTCCTTATGCTGCATTGTTCAAAGATGGCTTAATTAAAAATAGACCATGTCTTCTGTGTTGTGCTTAATAAGCATTGTGCTATTTGGCTTCATAGAGGCCTGGATGATATTTCAGCCTTTTGCAGATCTTTCAAAAGGAATAATAAAAAGAAAGGGAGGGAAAAATAAGAATGCGAAGCCTTTTTCATCCTTAATATGTCATGATTTAGAAGGCAAGGATTATTACTTAACACAGGCTTAGGAGAATAAAGAGAGAGCAGAGAGAGCTGATACGTAAGTGACTTTGCTCTATCTCTTTGTTTTTAAAATACTGTAAAAGTATAATCTGTTGCGAAGTCTAGCCTCATCATATTTTTCTAGTGCTTCTCTTTCAACAAAACTTTCATGATGAGAATATAAATAAAAAGCGACAAAATTAATACAGCTCAGCACAAAACTGGTTCAGGCAAAATGTTCTTATTGCCAGTTTTATGGCTTCACCATAAAGTTATAACCAATTAGTTATTAAGTTTTCTCCTTTTTTAATTCTGCGTTGTGCACACAGGCTCAAAGAGGTATTCCCTCTCTTTCATCCTTTGCTCACCTCTGGATCAATAATATGCCTGTGATGCAATTTTTCATTTGATTCCTTCTTGCATTAAGTTTAATTGTTCTGTTTTACTTAGTGAAGAAATTGTTACTAGAGAACAGATACAAAAGCATGATTCTTTAGAAGTAAATTCTAGTTGTGGATTAAACCTGGCTGCTGCCGAGGAATACAAGGGAAAAGAGAAGAAAGTGCAGAATATTTTGCTTTCCATTCCAGTAGCTCACAAGGACTCCAAACTGTGATAGAGAAGCTCATAGTTACCAGCTCACAGATACCTGAGGATGGAGTTGTCAACTCAGAGGCAGGGTCAGCATCCACCAACACCTCTGGCTTTTTATAGCAGCAATAGCATAAAATTAGCTGTGTCATAGTCTAGCAAATGTGTCTGCTATGCTTTTGGAAAGTGCTGTTTGCAGGTACACCAGAAGTGATGCTTCCTCTACTGGGAGGAGTATCTAGCACTACCTAATAGGAGCCAGCTGAGTACCTTCCTTTACTGGGCAAAAAGGAGCCCCATGCTATGCTGTTAATCTGCTGCTCCGGGCCAGTCCCAGCTGGCCAGGGTCCACCTCGCAGGGGATAAACCCCCCTTAAGAACAAACAGCCCTATTTCTGAAAGAAGGTTTCAGGTACTACCTTGTTGTGCAGGTTTATGCTTCTGACCTGTGCTGTCTTTGGTGTTGATGGACTAAGTGAATGCTTATTGAGATTGGTGCTCTGTGGTATGACTGTTCTCAGTAAGGAAGCTGCTTTCTGTAAAGGTAACTCAGGTGTTTGCGGGCTGTGCGTTGCCCTGCAGCGTAGACATGCTCTCTGGGAGAGGCTCTAGTGGGTGAGAAGGTGAGCAGAATTATGGTCTAGACCTGCTTTGAGAAAATCTAAGATAGCATGGTAGGTTTTTTTTGTCCTCCTGTACCCCCTTGTTTTCCTCTCCACCGCTTAAGAATTTTGTCATACAAACAGGCAGAGCGCCCTTTCATCAACCCTAGCAAGGTTTAGCTCTGGTTAGCACAGCCTCTGCTTGGGGCTCTTGGTGTATTTTTTGTCTTTCCCCCTGTTTCTGGACACATCCCTTTGTAGCATTTATTCTTCCTAGGATCTGGTTCAGGAGGAGAAGGTTGGATTTGACTCTGAGCTGGCAAATTTTGACTTTTCAGTAACTTTCAAAGCATTCCTGTAGAGAGAGATGACATAGGGAGTCCCCTTGCCAAAATGTAATCATGCAGAAAATGCAAAATTGCGATCACCATATAGATTATTTTATAATGTGGTCACACGAGAGCAGAGGGCATAAGAGCCAGAAACTGAACAGTCAGTGCAACAGACTCGAGATTATTGCAACTTGATTCACGTAAGGGAATTGTGTTAGCTTTTTGGCTGTAGTCTTGATGTTCTATTTGGAAATGTATGATGTCATTGTACCAAGCAAATCACAGCAAAAGGCCGCTTGTATTTATGTTGGCTAAAGGTTTAACCAAGTGTACATGGCAGGCTTAATTTATTGCCACTTTAACTTTGTTTAGTCACTGAAGGGCTTTATTTATGCTGGTAAATTCAAATAGTGGCTAACAGTGACCACACAGCTAAAGAAATGGCAAGAGTCATTATCACTAAATCACTTTGTTGTTGAGTTCCCTTAATTAAGCGGGGGAAAAAAAAAAATTGAATCCCTGGATATTCAATAGAGAATAGGGTGGTAAAAGAGAGTGATTAATTGAGATATCAGTTGCTTTCTGTAGAAAACTAGATTTCTGTAACCTATTATGGTAAAGCAAGAATGAAAATAAAACTCAAGTGTCGTCTAAACTGCTGAATTAATTGAAGGCATATTAAAAAGTTTTATAGATTCTCTATAAAGTAAAATAAATAACAAGAAAGTTATATTCTTTATGCAAACATTTTTCATTACAGTACGTGTCCGTCCCTTAGTGAGAGCTCATTAACTTTTTAAAAATTACCTTTAATGGGCTACTCATTATCATCACCATCAAATGCTTCACTTGTCCGACATTCTAGCGTTTAGAGCAGATTAAAGCCAAAATTACCCTCTAGATGCAGGGCATATTCAACTGCACAGGGGAAAAAAAAAAATCATTCAGTAAAGTCATGGCTTATAAACAGTGAAAATTAGGTATGTTGAAAGCAGCCTTTTTTTAAAGCTCAGAAATGTGACTCAATGTGGTAGCTGTGGTTTTGAGCAATAAAAAAAAATAAGAAGGTTCCTCATTTTGAAGTCCCTCATTGAAAAGATATTTGGTTAAACATAATTGTGCAACAGGCACTCTGAAACCTGGTCTCCAGGGCTTGGGCATATCCTTGTTTGGCTCTTGTTTAGCTAAGAAAGACTTGGACAAGTCACTTCTTCCTTTGCCTGAACTAAAGCTTGTCGGTAATGAGATCTCTTCTGTCAAGGATTGCAAACCTCTGCATGAAAGCTGCTTTAGGACATGGCTGTTTCATTGTTACTCATCCTGCAAGAATTCCGCAGGATCTAAAAACCACTCTAAGCAGAGCAGAAACAGCACCAGATCCAAATTTTTTAGCTTGTTTAAATTGGCTGAAGCTTCTCAATTTCAGTGGAAGTATACTCATTCACACTAGCAGGGAAATTGGCATCCACTCTGTTTTGTTTTGTGGTTTTTTTTTTCCTCAGGGTGGTGTTTGGGGAGAGTGGAAACTCAAAAATGTTCATTAAGAATTACAGACATTCTGACATGTTTTGATTTATTGGGGGCTGCAGTGCTCAAATGTGCTGCTGTGATGAATAGCAAGGTTCATTAAGGTTGCTTTAGCAAGGCAACCCCAAAAGCATTTCTATGATGACAACTTTGCTCCTCTGAGGAGGAAAACAATATATAAACAGGGTTCAGTCTGCAGCTGGATGAACTTTACTAAGTCTGAGGGAGCTGGCTGATTCATGTCAGCCATGGTTTTGGACCTCACGTTGCCTTTCTTTTCCTTGGGTTCTCTGAACAAAATAGCAGTTTGCCTGTGTCACCAATATTCAAAGGTGCTCTTGGACTGTGGTGCCAAAGAGGCTGAGAAAGTGGCACCACCCTTATGCAGACAAGATTCTTTGGCTTGAGCATGCTATGGTGCCTTACTATATTCTTTCTGGTTGTGGGGAGATGTCCTGAGAGTGCTTCCTCTGCCAGTGAAAAGATCCCGGAACTGTTAAAATCCTCCACCTCTGCACCTTTTCATCTATTTCCTCCAAGAATTTTAGTTTATTTTTCAAAGCTATTGGACTGCTTTGAATGGTGCTGCAATACACAGCCAGGCTTTTGATTTTAACTGGGATAAATTCTCCCTGGTGATGGGGTTTGGTTAGAGTCCTACATCAACAATCCTTTGTTTAAAATAAAGGTGTTCTGAAATTGTCTTGTCTATTCACAATGCTCTTTTTATCCCTTTAGCTGAGAAGATTCTCCAGATATTTCTCTTCTGGCACTGTATGTCTGATGCAAGAAGTATCTGAAGATGGGTGAAAAGCTGCAGACATCCTGGCACAAAATAGAAGAAGCTTTAGGAATCTCAAATGATGGAGCTGAAGTGTTACTCAGATATCCCTGAGAAGGTTCATAAGCTGAGACTATTTAAAGCTTGCCCCAAAGAACATGACATATATGCCCCTGTTATTTCTCATATGTTGAAGCCTGTAAGTTATAGTATTGCATATATGTTGGCAGGTCCTCACAGCATCCAGTTCAGACGTTCTCTAAAAAAAAATTCAAATGAAGGCTATTCAGTTGGGTGTACTGATGTGGTACCTTCATCTCTAGAGAGGGTTGGCTTACAGGAAAGTTGAAGGATAGCCTAGACCTACTCTATGTATACCTCTGTGGTGGCTAGCAAAGCTGAGGCAAATACATTTTTTCGAATTAAAAAAGAAAAATAAAAATCATCCCTGTTTACTAGTCTGCCAAATTAATATCCTGCCATGAGTGTCAGAGGGCCTCTTTGTGGTCCTGGTGGAGAACCTAAAGGCTCCAAACTTGAGTAAAAAAAAAAAATTAGGTGCTGAAGGTTAGGTAGGACAGAGATCCTTCCTCTTATTATAGCCTGTAGCAGCGTGATCACTGGCAATTTTGACTTCCACTAGGTCAGACTGGGTTGTACAGAGCACAAGTCAGCCCAGCCTCCTATGCAAGAAAGGACTTTTTTTTTAACAGCAGAAAAACAGTAGAGAATTTGGTGCATGGGCTGACTGATTTGTCTCAAGCTGCACAAGTTTTCAGGGATGATCTTGTTTTCAGGCTGGTTCCCTTGCAAGAAACAACTCCTTTTTTCCTCCCCCAGTCAATACTGTGTAGACCTCCCTGTAACAAATAGCTTTTCATAGCTTATGACACATACTATTTTAATGCTGAGATTAGTCTCAGTAAATAATTCCTATAGTCCCCCAGACTTTTTGAACAGCTAGTGGTACGGTTCAGGTCCTAGCTGTGACCTTAGGAGTGTAGTCATTAAGGGTTTCCCACTGAACTGCCAGTTGTACAAGCCAGCATGTCTTAGTGGGAGTGCTCTTGAAGAAATACAGCCAGGATTCATGGGGAAGGTACCTGATTTCCCATACAGGGAAAGTGCAGGAAACTAGAGGAACAGCTGAGAGATGTTCCATCAGCTCAGACTATCTTAGGGCTTCTAGGCTCCTTGCTGGGGAACCAGTACAATGACTCCATCCAAATCAAGCAGCACCTACTGAAAAGCATATCTCCTTCTGGAAGGACTACAGAATCAATTTCTCTGACTATTTTCAGGGCTTTTGTTGTTTTCTTGTATGCTTCTGACCTTATTTAGGTCCCCCACATAGTGACTTGGGGGAAAAAAAATATATTGTAGATTGCACATGTAGTTTCTTGAGACATTTATTTACCATTTCCTGCAGTCTAATTCCTGAGTGAGTTGACTCAAGTCACTTTGCTTAGGAAATTTCTCCGTATTGCATTCTATTAAGCTTCAGTGATGGCACAGGAAACCAAGGCTGCCATTTTTAAGCCTGAGTTTTAGGCCTGAAGTTGTATAGTGTGACTTCTCTTGCCTCACTTTGTCAAGAGTAGTACTGCCATATCTCTCAGGAATGCTGAGATGATAACTACACTGATTTTGAGATGTTTGGGCTGAGGTTCATCTCGCTTAGTGTGGACATTTCAGTGTCTCCAGCTGCACTTGTCACCTGTGGCCCTGCATATTCACTGCGAGGAAAGAGATGCCGTTGGAGAGTTACTTAAATGACCTATTTTGAATGTCTACTTGAACTGAATCTAGGTCATTATTCCAATGACTCTGCTGAGCAGATTTCCTAACTGGCCTAGCTCAGGTGGAAACAGACTTTCAGTGAGAAGGAATACGGTGAAAGGAATATGCTGCTTGCAATTGCAGCCAGCGGCTTGAAATTATTCCTCTCTACCAGCCCATTCCCATCTATACTCTTTGATTCTTCCTCCCTTCCCAGTAACACACCACTCCTCCAGTCTCCCCATCTGTAATATCCAAATCCATCCCTGGTACTCAGAGGCAAACGTGAGTTCTGATGTGAAATTATTTTGTGAAATGAGGAGCACAAGAGATCAAACTCTTCACTGCCTGAGTGCTTCTCAGCTCCACCTGTGCCCCCAGGGATAACTTTTGAGTCCCTCAAGGAGATAAGAAAGATATGATCAAACCAGTAATTAGCAAAAGCAATCATCAACCGCTAACCCTAGTTGAAAATTCTAGTAACTGAAATATGCAGAAATAACTCGGGGGAAAAAAGTTTACACTGGGTTGCTTTAGAATGTTTTAGGATATGGTCCCCTTTTAATTAAGGACTTGCTCCTTCAGTGTGCCTCATAGAGGTGGTTAGAAAATGTAAAACTATTTTCTGTTTCAGATTTAGGCAGGTCCCTCATGAAAGCTGTGGGATGGGGAAGAGGAGGGGAGAGGCACACAGGTTAACAGATTCAGGCTTTCTAAGACCAAAGAGCCTTGTATGGCAGCACTTCTCTCGAATAAGGAAAACCTAGGGTCCCTGCTCTGAACACCTTCCTTCACCTTGAACTAAAAATTTGCTTTGGAGAGTAAAAGTGCTCCTGGCTAAGACTTCAGTGAAAGTGGCGCACTTAAAAAAATAAATTGTATGTTGGTAAGCAAAACTAAACTTCCTGATAAAAGGCCAAAGAATCTCCCAAATCATCTGTTGCAGACAGTTCAGGACCTGCTGCACTGCTGTGCACTGCCAAGTCCCTGTGGCATCAGCAGCCATGGATGCCTTGTGACATCAAGCCCTGAAACTGAACTATGAGATGTAACTGTGCTTAACACTTGGTAATACCATTAAATCAGATGCTGGTAGGTCAGGAGTTACAGTTCTGGGCTTTGGGGTGCTTTACAGCTTGAGAGGAAACTCTTATGACCAAGTAAGATACACAGCAATTAAAATATTTAAGAAGAAAAATCACTTGATTATTATATGATATCATGGGATTTTATAGAGAATAAAAATAGACCCAGGAGACTCGGGCTTTCTTTTCCTTCCTCTGTGACTCTTAATTTTTTTTCACTGAACGGTCACAAACCAGAAGATTAATTACAGAAGGTGGTTGGAAGTGCTGGGAGTTTGTCCATTGGTATGTTGTTCTCTTACGAGGTTTCTGGGAGGGAAAATGAAATTTCCACATACGTTTTTTCAGGCTTTTACATGAAGATAAAAAATGAAATTTCTGATACAAATGGAACATTTTTCATGTCTTTGAACCAAATCAAAATTCTGTTTCTAGTCAGTCTTATTTTTATGCCATGTCTGCCTAAGCAGCTGTACTGTCTGGATGCAGCTAAAACCTGTGCTCTTTCATGGACTAAGCTTTGTGATGAGTTGGTGTCTCTCACTGAATCGACACAGTGCCTCATGGGGACGATAAAACTGTGGCTTATGGTAAACAGCAGGGAAGGCAGTCCTTCATAACTGATTGCTGAAATCTTGGTCAGGGATGGAACTTACTGATCCATCTTGCAGTTTGTCCTCAGAGCAGCTACAGGGATGGAATACCATGGCGGTACCACAGGGTGGGTATCTGTGATACTGAAAACACAGTGCAAGAACAGCCATTCTCCTAGAGCATCTCTGCTCATGTGAACACACCACAACTAATGTCAAACTGGCTCACTTGAATGCTGTCAGAGAAGAGCTGCAACAGCTTGGTCAGCCTTTCTCAGCAGGATTTTTACAAGCCACATCACTCTTCCTGGGCGTAGTTTGGACTCCTGCTTTTAAAGTTGATTTAGGTAGACCTACTGGGTCTGCAATAACTATAGTGCAGAAATACACCAGAAGTAGCTGAAGTTAGTTACCTTATTGATACCGTAGGTTTGGCTGATGAAGATCTGGTGATACCTCCTGAGTTCTCCCACCTCTCTTTTGCACCCACTGTGCCTCCCAACGGTGGCAGCAGGTGTCACACCTGGGGTGCCCCAACATTGCTATGTGAGGGAAGCAGTGGTGCAGAGCGACCTACCATTTATTATTACCCTCTCTTATCCTGGCTGCAAGTGCCAATAACATCAACAGGAGCAGCAAACAGAGCTCTGAAGCATTCTTCAGCCATTGGACTAGATGACCTTAAAAGGTCCCTTCCAACCCAAAGATTCTATGATTCTGTGATCATTTCCTTCCAGCCCACTACTTATTTGGTACTATACAGGCTAGCTGGATAATTCCTGAAAAGCAGACAAACATGTAATTTTTAGCATGCTAGTACATTCTCTTGCTGCTGCATCTTTGCTGCACTTGGAAATGAAGACAGTGTAATTACCTAACAATTATCTTGTCAGCTTGTAGCAGAATGCAAAATTCAGATTGAGGTAAGGAATGAGGGTGCATTTAAACCCTGGGCTCTTGTGATATGGCGTTTGTTTATTTCCCATGCTAATTTTGGGGCTGGGTAATGAGGTAGACATGTGTGGTTACGCTAAATGGCCCAGAATGGCTGTCCAGAACACAGGAGACTAGTTGGCCATGTAAAACCTCCATGTATCTAGGCACGCCACAGGAGTGGGGACAGACTTCCTGCACAGCACTGTGTTTCCCGTGTGCCCAGGAATGGAGTTGCCACTGCAAGCATTTTCAGATAGTTTGACAGCCATGGGGGAAGGGTGGGAGCATGTTTTGACCCTGGTTTTCAAGGTCAGGTTGGACAGGGCTCTGAGCAACCTCATCCAGTTGAAGATGTTCCTGCTCATTGCAGGGGCATTGGACTAGTTAAAGGTCCCTTCCAACCCAAACCACTCTCTGATTCTATGGTGGAGGAATAATCAGTCTCTTTTCCATGGGGTCACTGATGCAGCATGCCTCTAAGTATATGCTCAGACTATCCAGCCATCTTCTCTGTCAATCTTGGTTATGTTTTAACATGAACAGTAGACAGTAGTACACCAAGAATGGTTCCCGTTGTCCAGCCCTTCATTTTTGGTTCTTTTACTTGCCTGTTCAAATGCCTGCTGCAGGCTCCCTTAAACGGGGAGGGGGTTGCCAGCTGAGACACATTATGGTTACCTGCCATTGTAGACAGCCATGTTAAACTGATATGTACATGTTTGGACAGGAAACAGTGCTCACAGGGTTTAGAGCTCAACAACATGAGCCATCATTCCTCTCTGATTCGGAATATGCTTTTGGGCAAAGCTTTGGCTGGTGCTGTTTTATGGGGTAAATATTCTCCTCCTATCTGTCAGGAAATATTCGTCCCTTTCCTGATAGAGAGGGCTCTGGGAGTGTGACGGTTCTAAGCTCACACTGACACAGTACTTTTACAAGCAGTATTGCCACAGATTCCAGCTGTTCTGTGCTGGCAAGACAGAGCCACAGAGTAGGCTTATTTTTCACTCTGATCAGTTTACAGCCTTTTCCCTCCTGACTTGCATAGCTTGAGAGACATCTTAGCAAGTATACCAGTCAACACAGAGAGGAACATGAGAAGTGACTTTCAGCTAACAGAATCTGATGGGCCCTGATCTGGTATCAATACACTTGAAGAGTTTTCAAAACAAATGCTGTTTCTGTCAATGCAACTCTGTTAACACTTAGGCATTTCAAGCTTAGGCCTCCTGCCTTTAGTAGGCAGTGTGGGATTTTAGAGATTAGAAAGCATCATATTATGGGTTGCTAAGTAGTTTACATTTCAAAATCAGCTGCAAGTTAAGATGTAGCTTGGCAGAAACATGCAGTAAATGGGCCAGGCTCCCAAATACAGTCCAGGCTGCCTGCTGCAAAGGAGTTACCGTTCTGGCCTAGGCAGTCACGTTGCACTGCTTAATGCTTTGCGTGGCTAGAATGGTGTAAGAGTAGTCCAGGAGGTACTGAGATTGTCAAGCACATCTAAGTCCTTTGGGTTTTTTCATGCAGTGTGGTGAATATTGCACTGAACCAAATTTTTTTGCACTGTTGCATAGGGGTAAAGTGTTCTTCAGCATTGCGCATGTTCTTGAGGCCTTATGGCTTAATCTTTTATTATTGCTGTGAATACTGTGAACATTTGCAAGGCTTTCTGAATAATTTCTAAGAAAAGAGACAATAAAAGATGGTAAGTGCAGTTTTCACTGACTGGGAGAAAAAAAAAAATCGCTTAGTTTTGTCTTGAGAACAGGAATGATAAGTTGACCTTCATCTAACCATGCCAGGACAAGAAGACTGGGGTCCAAAAGTAGTGAAACAAACCCAATGAAAATCAGATAGCAGCAGCAAACTGTTATGCATACAACCCCAACCTCCTGCTTAGTTGCTGGCTGGGGTTAAACCACGACAACTGCCCATTGCCTCACCGAAGGGGTTGAGATGTAACCTGTAGTGAAAGCAAAGGAAGCTTAAACTGGGAAGGGAGGAGGAAAGGTGTTTACTTAACTATTTAATTGCTTGCTTTCTTCTTTCTCATTACCCAGATCAGTGATTAGAAGTTTGTGTTAGTTTGCAATAACTTAAGTAAAAATTCCCCCAGTGGAGGCTGTCTTGCTAGCAACACTAAGTGTGCCCAGGACAGTAGTTGTTGAAGAATGCAGGCCTGGCATGATCTGGGGTTGGAGTAATTTGAGTGACTCTGAGGCTCAGCAGGGAGCCTTGATTCTGGTATTGGGAATTTGGGGTGTAAGTGGTGTGCCTGTTATGTCTTGGCAGGGGAGTGTGAACAATGTGTAAGCAAGTGGAAAACAGTTTGAAGCTACCTGAGCAAGACCCTGAGGATTGGGAAGATGAATAGGAAGAGATGCGGGTCAAGCTTATCACAGTCTGGATATGTGTACTCTTCACAAACTTCAACCCTCACCTCAGTGGACTAGACTGTACAGGTTAATATTATAGCAATCTGAATGCATGCTTATTACAAACTTCACTCCTTGCTCCTGCAACAAATGTAAATCACAACAGTTTGAATATACATGCATTACACGTGCTCCCGGTTGCCCCTGTGGACTGCATTTTCGGGGTTAACATAATGTGAGCACTTGTTCATTTCATACCTTGTTCCTGCAAAGCACAAAACCAAGAATACAACAGAATTTTTCATTTATTTACTATACTCTAGCATACAAAGCAGATGATGAAGATAGTACAAGCAAAGATTAACACCACTGTTGGATGTACTTGTAAGTTCATGAGTCAAATAGCTGTAGGGCTTTGTCCAGACGTAAAATGGGTGGTGAAGAGTTTCTCTTGATGCAACACGGGCATTTCCTGACCTGGGGACTAAAATGGCTCAACTCTTCTGGACCTTGCTTCACATCCTGAACAACATTAACTGACCCTTCTGTTTTCCCCTGCATCTGCAATTACTTAACTTTCATCTCTCATCTCTGAAGGGCTTTCTGCCTCACTTCATCCTATGCTGTCCCTGTTCTTTCAGGAACAGTCCCAATATGTAGGCTGGCAGCAAGGAGAATTTTCAGACCTTTTTGACACTATTTCCTAGGTCAACAATACTACTGGCTTTCCGGCATTATCGTTGCTGCTAATCTCACAACCATCTTCTGGCATGCTCCCCTTGCATGATGAAACATATAGGTCAGTGCTAGATCGATAGGACTTCCCACCAGCTTGTAGCAGAAGGGAATTAATAACTATGAATAGCTGTGGGAGCTTTCAGGCTCTGAGTTGCCTGCAGGCCGCAGTCCCCCAAGGGGGTCCCTGCCCTGGTGTGGGTCACCCATGGGCCATGGTCCCTCAGTGACACCCTTCAGTGCCTCCTACCATTAGCAAGCCTCCCCCTGCACATTATCTCCACTGTCTTTCCCTCCATGCATCTCCTCTACCATCTCCCCATGTGTCTCTTCCCCTTGTGCCTGCTACTCTTTCTTAAATACCTTTGTGATGGGGCACTGTGGGCTCCTTTGAGGACCTGGCATTTTGAGCTGCCATGGGTAGTTACGTCAACTTCAGAGCCAGCTGCCACCTGCACAGGGCAGTTCATGGCTACCTCCGACACTGGCACTGCTGCAGCCCCTGCATGCCAAACCCTGCCACATGTACCCAGTGCAGCACTTACGAAATCATCAGATGCTCATGCATGTACTAATTGAGCATTCATGCATGAGTAAATTGGGTGCTCGTCTCAAGTGAACTGTGCGATCATGCATGAAATGGTCGGTTCTCATGCGTGAATTCAGTGATCATGCATGACCTGATTGTGTAGTCATGCGTGAGCTAACGGGGCCTCTTGAACCAGTTGGATGCCCATGTGCGAGCTAATTGGATGCTCAAGCATGAATTAATTGTGCCTCCATGCAAGACTTAATTGCATAATCAAGTGTAAGTTAACAGGACACTCATGCATGAACTAACTGGGCACTCATGCATGAACTACTTGGGTGGTCTGGCATAAATTAATTTGGCACTTGGATGTGAATTAATTGTACACCCACGTTTGAATTCATTGGGTACTCAAGGATGAACTGATTTGACCCTCATGCATGAACTGATAAGCTGCTCAGGTGTGAATTATTTGTATGCCCATGCATGGACTAATTGGGCACTCATGCACCTATTTATTGGGTGCTCATGCACAAATTTACTGAATGTTCAAACTTGAACTAGTTGGGCATCCCTGTGTGACTTTATTGGACACTCATGCATGAATGCTGTAAGCCTGGCAATTTATGCCCTGAGGGGCATAATAATACATACGCATTCAGGTTGTTATGCTATTAACCCCTACAGTCTGATCCAAGGGGATGTGCGTTGAAGTTTGTAAAGAGTACTTGTAGTCAGACTGTGATAAGGTTGACCCTAGTAATCTAGTCCACAAGGGCAGGGGGTGGAGCTTGTAATAGATAAAAGTTCAGACTGTGATGATGATGATGATAACGTCTGCAATCTGGTTCCCAGGGGGCAGGGGCAGAATTTTAGTAAGTGCATGTGCATTTTGTTATGATATTAACCCCATACAGTCCGGTCTGCCAGGACAAAGGGTAGAGTTTGTGTTGTGTAAGATGATCTCATCGTGTAGGGACTTTGGGACACGGTTTAGTGGTGGACTTGGTAGTGTTAGGTTACCGGTTGGACTCGATAATCTGAAGCATCTTTTCCAACCTAAACGATTCTATGATGTTAACCACTGTAATGTGGTTTGTGGGACAAGGAACAAAACTTTAGAGTGCATGTGTATGTATTGCTGTGATGTTAATCCCTACTGTCTGTTCTGCAGGAAGGAAGCATGAAGTTTATAATTGTTGTATATTAGGATAGTGAGGATCTTGAAAGTAGAGTTTGTAACATACTTATGTTGAAACAGCTCTTAAATATGTGTTTTCCAGAGGTAAGGCGTGGAACATATTGAGATTAAATTACAGGGTTTACTACATTCATACATAGGCACCTGATTAGCTCATGCATGAGTGCCAGTTTAGTCCATGCATGGGATGAGTGCCCAATTAGCTCATGCATGATCACCCTATTAGTTCATGCCTGATCACCCAATTACTTCACGCATGGGTGCCCAATTAGTGCATGCTTTATTGCTCAAATAGGTCACGCATGAGCACCCAATCAGTTCATGCTTGAGAGCCCAATCAATTCACACTTGAGTGCCCAATTAGTTCCAGATGAGCACCCAATTTACTCATGCATGAATGCTCAATTAGTACATGCATGAGCACCCAATGAGTTTACCCCCTAAGTGTGCCATGAGTTCATGCGAGTGCCACACTGGACACACGTGTTATGGTTTGGCACCCAGAGGCTTCAGTGTTGCCAGTGTGGGAGGTGGCCATGAACTGCCCTGTGCAGGTGGCAGCTGGCTCTGAAGTTGATGTGGTGTCCCAAAATGCCAGGCCCACAGTGCCCCAATGCAGACAGCACGGGGAGATGCTGGAGGAGACATGAGGACAGGAAGATGGCAGAGAAGACATGCATACAAGAGGATGCTCCATGCCCAAGGGCTGCATGCCTGAAGGACTGCAGCCCAGGGACAGCACACACCAGGGCAGGGACACTTTGAATGGCTGTGACCATGGGTGACCTATGCCAGCACTGTGACACCGGGAGGCCAGCAGGAGTGGAAAAGACCTAGTGAGATACATGAAGCAGCGTCAGACAGAAGAAACTGTTGTGTACACAGCCCCAACCTCCTGCATTGCCCATTGGCTCACTGAACCGATTGGGATGGACCGAGCGTAACCTGTGGTGCAAACAAGAGAAGCTGAGATTAGGAAGGTGTATTTGTCTTAAGTGGAGCCTGAGAAAGAGGAAGAAAATGTGCTTTCTTAAGTGTTTAATTACTTTTGTTTTATTCTTTCTCAATACCTGAACTAATGATTCGAAGTTCTGTTTCTTGGCAATAACTTAAGTAAAAGTTCCCCCAGTGGAGGCTGTTTTGTGCACTACAGTAATTGGTGGAGAATGCAGGTAGCACCCAGGTCTGGCATGGCATAATTTGAGTGACTTTGAGGCTCAGGAAGGTGTATTGATTCTCATCTTGGAATTTGGGGTGTGGTGATGGGTCCGTCATATCTGCAGAGGGGTGGGTGTGGACAGTGTGTAAGCAGGTGGGAAATGGAGAGTTCGAGGCTGCCAAAGGAAGGCACTGAGGGATGGGAAGGTGACTGGGAAGAGGTGTCATGGGTTCTGCTTCAAGCCCCAGCCCCAATGGCCTGCAGCCTGGGCTGTCTCCAAGTCAGGGATCCCACAGCTCTTTCCATGGAGGCTCAGTGAGGCTGGGGAACTCCAAGAGAGCTCCATGCTGCTGTGCTGCGGGCTGCAAAGGGGCGAATCGTGTGCTCCAGGCAGGTCTCTGGGGAGCCCAGGAGCACTTGGCAGAGCTGAGGAGTCGAGCTGAGGGTGTCCATTTTAGAGTAAAGGCCTGCTAAAAGAGATGGTAACAAGTGCTCCGTGCAAGAGGGAGGCCCTTGGTTAGAATGAGCAGCTTGTAGTGCTGAGCTGGTCAAAGTGTGCATGATACAGTGCTTATCCTGGTCCACAGGAGTAAGAGTGGAGTTTATAATTGGTGCATATTAAGATTGTGATGATGTTGACAGTAGAGTTTGTAATGAATGGATGTTGAAACAGTTCCTATCTGTCTTTCAGAGAGGTGGAGGGTAGAATGTATTGGGCATGAATTGCAGGGTTTACTGCAGTCACACATGAGCGCCCAACTTATTCAACGCATGAGTGCCTGATGACTTCATGCTTGAGTGCCCAATCGGTTCACGCTTGAGCGCACAATTAGCTCATGCTTGCACGCCCAGTTAATTCATGCATGGGTGCCCAATCGATTCATGCATGAGAACCCAATTGCTTCACGCTTGCACGCCCAATTAATTTACGCATGAGTGCCCAATTGAGTTACGCATGAGTGCTCAATTAATTTGATAAGAGTTCAGAAAAGTGCCACTGCTAGGAACCCCAAAACTGAAGCCAGATGCAAATTAAAGCCACACCCCTTAAAGGCCCTCTGGACAAATTAATCTAGACTGAAAAACAGTCCTTCGGTTCAGATTGAAAAGAAATAAAAACCAGCTCTCATTCTACACCTGGGTATAATTAGTACAACTTTAACTTGGATCCTTTTTTAGGACCCAGAAGGCAGCTGTGTGGGACGTTGGGTTTCGCCACTCAGAGTTGTAGCTAATCCAGCCTTTCCCTTGCCACATGGGGTTTTGTTTTGTACACTAATGATTAAAATGTAATTTCCCATCATATAGCTTCCTGAGCCAGCACGAAATGTCTATGCCTCATGCCCATGGAAAAAAAGATATGTTAAATGAAAGAGTAAAGTTGAACCAGCAGAAAAACTCAGGAATACAGGGCAGTTCCCAGCCCGTTTCAGTAGGAAGAAGCAGTGCTATATTCTTACTTCCAATGGATGCTGTAAAAGATTGTGCATTAGCAATTCCTGGGAATGGTCTTCAGAATACAAAATTATTTTTGTTAAAGACTTGGAGGAAGAGAATACAAAAAAATCTTTTGTATTATTACTTAGGCTGCGTTTTCCTTTTGCTTCTTATCTTTCATGACTTTGATGATGATGGCAGTTCCATCATTTAATTTCCATTTCTTGGAGGAGTTCTCCAGTCTCCCAGCATTGTTTCCTCTCTGCTGGCCAGAATGGTTCCTCAGCTAATGTCAGAGTAGTGAAATTGCCTTTGGAGGTCAAAGCAGCAGCTGATAACAGTGCTGTCCTCTCAGCCAGCAGATGTTTATTTGGGGAGTCAGGAGGCACTCAAGAGGGTGATTTTTCCGTTTTTAGACTCAACCTGATGATGCTTCTAAATTGACCTTTCTTATCTCTGTAGTGTCCTGGAAGTTTTAACTAATGTCTGCATGCTGCCTGTAGAAGGAACATGAAATAGTGAGTTTCACCAGCTCACACCACCTTTAGAATCTCTCCTTTCTTAGAAATAGGCAAAACCCTGTTGTGTCATATATGGCCATGCTGTAGCTTTTGACTCCAAAAGGTGCCAGGCTGGGAGGGAAAACAAGGAGCTCTTTTTATAACTTGACTGGAAAATGAACAGGACACCATAAGCTTGTCCATCTGCCACTTTTTTACTTGCTTTCAACTATATAGTACCTGATGCATGCGGAGAGTTATATATTTGGGCTGCATAATTCAGTGGCTTTGTTACTGATTTTGAGCCATTTTTATTTAAAGTGGAAGCCACTCTCTGTAACTGCTTTAGTAAAACAAAATCCCTGATGTGGCTCACTTGTCACTGGTTTCAACATTTGGATCATGTTAGTTGGTGGGTTTTTTTGCAACCACAGAGAAATTGTGATTTTTTTTTTTTTTTTTTTTAATGGTAGGCTAAGAGGAAAAAACCAAAAATATCGGACACTCTTGGGCATCTCTTGATGGGATTTAATGTTCCGTTTTCTCCACCTCAAAATGAAAGAATGACAAGTTAGAACTGTTTGGGCTTGAAGATGCGGAGAGTAAATCTCCTTTGGGGCCTAAGTTCTGCTGTTCCTATTTAGCTTGAACAGTACTCCCTGGGTGGTGTCCCTGATTTAGAGCATACTTAGCAGGTGCAGCCTGACTGGAATGAGGCGACATAACAAGAAGTTATGTAGGAGTAGAGAGGAGTCAGTGTTCTAAAAAGCAGGCACAAAATGGGTTACTGCACACAGAACGAAGTACAGGCATTTGCAGACTCTGCAACTCTTTTGGAAACTGTTTCTGGTATCACTTCTATTTCATTTTAAGCTGGAAGCAAAGGGATACATTAGTGCACTCATGCTCCTTCCCAAGTGGAAGGTCCTCACTTAAGTTGTCTTAGGTCCCTTTTGAAACATTTACTCACAACATGACCTAATTGTACCTCTGGTGATGCAAGCTTAGGGACAGTGTTGGATTTCATGCTCTGCAGCACTGTGCATGCTAGCAGCTCAGAGAACAGGGAGGAAAAGCTCTTACTCTTCTTCAGGGACATGTGGACTCTGTGCACTGTTCATACTGCATCTGGCAGCTAACCAAGAAGCTGCATTAGCACCATCTTCCCATCAGAGTGCCAGAGTTGCACTGCCCTCTTGGGCATTGAGTTAGTGCCAATGTAACTACATGGAAGGAAAATATATTAACTAAGGATGAAGGACTCAAAAAGCCTTTTTTTTTCATCTTGGGCTGATATGCCTTTGCTGCCTAGTATTAATGTTGCAATGTAGCAACTGGATGGCAAAAGGCTGTGCTGCCCACACACTGAACTGTGAGGTCTTAGAGAGTGTGGGAAGAAAAACCAAAGAAGGAAAAGTCTATTATAATTTCAGCTAGTAAAAAATTTATTGTACCTTTTACACATTCCAGGGGATGCAAGGCATTTTAAATTGACCTCTGTAAACTGCTGCAGCCTGAAGACAAAGAGTGTAGCTTTGGTGTGATGTTTGGATATACTTTTTTCATGGAGGATGAAGGGATGTTCAATTTGGGTCCATAGCTCTTCTCTCCTCCCCGTCCCCCAAGTTAAACAAGGATGGAGGATGTGTAAGTCTTAAAAGTCGTTCCTCTCTGCCTTTTGGTCTAGCTCCTCTCCCTTAGGATGTAGACGAGCTGGCTTCTGAACGCTAAAGGAAATAAAAAAATATTTGAAACATGTAGGCACACAGACTGAATTTCAGAGTCTTGCTAGAGTTTACAATGAGTAGTAATGGAGTGGACAACCTGGCCCATCAAACCCTCTTTTCTTTCTCATGCTCTTTCCTGTGAGTAGCAGTGAGAGATGACTGATGTGGGGCCTGAGGAATCGGAGCCGTCAGGCCTCGGACACAGCTCCCTTACAGGAGTTTAGCTGGCTCAGTTAGAGAGTTTAGCTGGCAGAGTCCAAGGTCAGCTCCTTCACTGATAAAAGGTGTTGTGAAGAAAGCTAGAAGTGATGGCCTGCCCCTCCTTTTCTTTGGGAACTGCTTTTAAGCTGAGGCTTTACTCCTGGCCCCCACCCATGCTCCATCACAGCCTTGCAGCAGCTGTATCTGTGACGGTCTTGTACTGCCACAACTCTGACCCTAACCTGGACCCACTGGCTGGGCTTCCTGGCTCGGCACCAGACCTGCGCCATCACTGCAGGCTGGCTGGGTGGTCACTAGACTGTGCCTGACCCTGATCACTGTCTCTCTCCCTGATCCTGACCTGGACCTGCTGATTTCCATCCATGTTGGTGAGGGCAGTGTTTACGTGTACTTTATTATCCTGCTCCATTCCTAGCTTCCTGTCCCTTGCAGAGCAGCCAGCCCTCACTGCTCCCTGACAGTTAGCAAAGGTGGGGGCCAGTGGTAAAGCCCCAGCTTAAAAGCAGTTCCCCAGGGAAATGAGGGGCAGGTCCTTGCTTCTGGCTTTCTTCACAACAGCTCTTATCAGTGAAGGAGCTGACCTTGGACTCAACCAGCTAAACTCTTTAGCTTAGCCAACCAAATCCTAGAAGTGGGATGCACTCTTGGCCCTGAGAAGAGTATGACACCTGGCTGCTCCTGCTTATCTTCTTCCAGCACTTTCTGGCTAGATGACTCTGATCCACTTGCAAATCTGCATGCTCAATAATCCTCCTCCTGCTCCCTCTGCCTTTCACAGCTGCATGTCCCTTGCTCCATGTCCAGCATTGTATACAGCTCCTCCTTTTACTAGGATTTTTGTGGTCCCAGAGCCCCTCTTGCTCTTGTTTCAGTCCTTATTGAAAAGTTTAACAACCAATATAACACATTTTTAACTTTAATAACCCAGAGTCATCATGTGCTGCCAGAGAGATCCCACTGAATTCCAACCCCTCAAGCCTGTAAAACACCCTCCAGCCTGTGCCCTACTTGTGTCTGAGGACTGAGGAAATTTGGTGAGCATGTCCCTGCTGAAGTGGAAGATGATGTGTTCTGAATCTCCCTAAGACATGAAGAATCATCTCTTGCAGGAGGCTTGTGGCTGAAATGTTTGTGTTCTGCTTCATTGCTGAGGCTGTACTGAAGATAATGTTTGTTTTGGTCACTGGCTTTGGTGGGTGGAGGGGAGAGGTAGATAGCTGCCACCTTTTTGATGTAATCTGTGGCTGGACCAGGTTGCAGCAGTGTCTGGGGATGAAAAGCTCCTCTGACAAGTAAGGAGATCACCTCAGCCTGTTTTTTATTTGATGTTGCAAACGTGACATTATTCTCTTGAGACCTCACATCAGCCCAGCAAAATAGCAACTGTCCTTATTTTCTAGTGGATACCCCATCAAATGTGGGTTATGCATGTTGATAGAATTACTTGGTTCTGGTATCGATGGTATCTCATTTCTCCCTTCTTGCTTTGTTGATGTGTCTACCTGGCAGACAGCTCAAACTTTCAATCTGTTGTGGGGAAGAGTGCAAGTCCAAATTGGGCGGGGGGAGTAAGTCCAAATAGTATATGTGAGGAAAGTAGTTTTAATCTCACTTTTGTTGATGGGACATCTACAGCACGTATGAAGAGGCTGCTTTCATCTCTCTTCTTCCTCCCTTTCCACCACATCTCCCTAATGATGCTCCTACTCTATGTTATGTTCCTAAGTACGTGCCTCATTTTTCTTCATCGTATGTTTTATCATATCCTAACGTACCTACTGATGCTCTGCAAGACAAGGAGATGACATTTTTCTTCTGAGACTTTACTGTTTGCATTTTTAGGCATTCAGGACTGGGGGAAAATGGAATTTGTGAGCCCTGTAGTTAAGGCACAGTTTGAGATAAATCTCAAAATGCTAAAAGAATTGTTGAATTAGTACCAATGTTTTCTGAAGGGGAAGAAAAGGGACTAATTTAGAAGGGCATCAGCCCACTGAGAAGGTTGGTGATGAAACACAAAGTATTTGGAAGTGAAGGGACGAGGATGGGGACATGTAATCCTCCATGTAAGGAGTGAGTCTGTCAGGTAGACATAGTTAAACTAGCTTTAAATGAATTAGTGACAGCAGGGGTAAATTAGTCTGCACTGAGCTCCACACAACCTCATCTACAGCAGCACCTGAGCCACTGAGTTTTATAGCTAACTGTGGTACCTCTGCACTACAGATGTACCCTGAGGTAAAGAGAATATAAAGAGGGTTGGAAGGGGAGGGACGGAGCGAGCAGCCCATCTGCGGAGGGCAGAGGAGCTGGGATCAAAACTGCTGCCGTTCTTTGAAAGTCATGAAAAGGCAGAGCCGTAGTTTGCTCGCACAGGCATAACTCCTCTGGGCTTCGGGGGGAAATGTGTCTGAGAGGCTCTCAAAGTATGTGTGCAGAGCCAGCCTTGTTGTGCTAAAAACCAAGTTCTGATTAACTGTGCGCGCGGTAGGAATTTTGCATTGCTACTAAAGCAATAAAAAGTCCTGAAAGGTTTCCATGACATTAATTTTAGTTCATTTGAGATAATCCATGTAGGGCTTAAATAATACATGAGATTTACGCCGTCAAAGATATGCAGTGTATCTCAGCCTTAGTGAAAAGAAATCTGCCTTGTTGACACCAACCAGCCAAACCGGGAGACAGGACAGAACTAGTTTTTCATTGGAGTATTGCTGCCTGTTTCTTCTCCTGGCTTTCATCTCTTTCTCCCTCTCTTTCCCGCCTCCCCTTTTTTTTGTTGATTGGTGTCACCTCACATGCTTAGGATGTCTGCCTGTCTGCTCAGAGTGTGAACACATTCCTCAGAATGCTGATTTGCTCATTTCACACCAGTGTCAAAATGACTTATTAAATTCGGCACCTCCTGATACTCAGTGTCTGATGTGTTGCTATCCAAACATTAAATGACAATAAGCATATGCGGCCGCTGGGCCTAGCAAACTCATTTAGTTTGATAAAAATGTCATGGCAATATGCTTTAAATCACTGTCCTTTTCATCATTGTTAATTGCTAGCTGTAGACCTCTTCCCTGTGCTTAGTGCAAGTAACACTTGCACTAAGGATGCTGCTGCTTCTAGCCTGATTAAGCATTTTTTCTAACTGTAGAAATCTTTTTCAGTGGCAGTGTTATTTCATCAAGAGATGGATTTTGCTCTTAATTAGCCAACACGCCACCAGGGATACTTCAGAGTCATGGGTGTGAAAAAGCCTCCAGCAGAAGATCATTCTCTGGGATTAAAAAAAAATAATGTATCAGTGACTTGGGAATAATTGGCAGCTTCGGTAATGGTAAGTTGGCTCTAGCAGTGACAATATGTTCTGGTGTAATATCAGTACCTGCTTCTGTCTGCTTTCTAGTTGGCTCACTTCAGACTCAGCAAGAGCAGTTCTGTATATAACAATGTACAACATCCAAGGCTGGGGGTGGAGAACCATTCCCACCTTTTCTGCTGTCACTGGTGAGCTGCATAGCTTTCACAAGGCATTGTAACCACAGTTTTTGTGTTCTCTTTAGCAGAAATGCACCTTTTTAGGCCATATTTACTCATCAATAGAAAGTTTACAAAAAGAAAGGAATCCTCATGTATTTAAAATCAAAAGCAAAATATCTCTGGCAGGTGGGATCCTGCTCTCACCTTAAGTAGTTGGGAAGAATCCAGATGTCATATATACTGTCCTCCCCTGAGACAGGATCAGCTCTGCTGGTGTTGCTTTGGAGAAAGCAGTGTCCTCAAAGGCCATCACTTCTGGAGCCTCTGCCGCTCTGGGCTGCAGCAATCTGTTCACAACCTTCAGTTTCCTAACAATTAGAAGACTTCAGGTTCTCTACCCTTACTTTCTTCCCCTGAATCTTCTCTGCGGCAAACTAAGCATATAACTTCTTGACCTATTTGCCACGGAGGAGGACAGATTAGCCCTTTCCTGTTGGCAACGCCTTGTTTGCATTGGCAGACTATTATCCCATCCCCTTCAGTCTGCTCTTCAGACTTGCCTGTCCACAGGTTTTTCTGACTTTTCTTAAAGCTTCTTTTTTGTAGACTCTGAGCTTAAACCTGAACGTATCTGTTCATTTCTTGTTACTAGTCATATACTTAATTTGGACTTTTGCTTTACTTTTGTCTTTGAGAGATACATGCTTCTGTGGTCAGAAGGATTTGACCTTCTGAATCCTTGTCGGTATTTTGTATGCCTAAGGTGCTTAAAGCTGGCCTAATTTTCAGTGCATGAAAGGGATTTCTGCTCAAAATATGAGAAAAAGGTCTTTAAAAAAAAAAAAATAGTTCATTGACTCCTCCTGTTCCTAGGGAAGGTAAGGTTATTTGTTGGGATACATAAGCTGTGAGAGAATAGAATTTCAGAAATCTCTGTAAACATACCTGTTTCACACTCCTGGGATGACTTTAAAGTAAACTGTTTCAAAGCTCAACCAGAAGTAGTATCTGAGAGAATGATTCAGCCTAGTGGAATCAAAAAAATCTGTCCTGTGTAGAAATAAGAATTTTATTAATGAAATATTTTTGTGTGATATAATCAAGTTTTAAAAAGGAGACAATTATAAGTATAAGTGGAAACCCATCCTGCTTAAGGTGTGAAACTATGAGCGTCTGCAGGTGACATTGTGCTACTACCTGACACTATTGTAGCATTTATGGACACAACCTAAATTGCTTGAAGAAATCAAACCCAAACAAGTCTCATTTGGTAAATGTGTGCTTGTTCTAAAGCTCGCTGAAATCAATGGCAAGTCTGGGGATGCGATTCTGATTGTCAAGAAGAACTGGCAATTACTTAGCACATCTTTTAGAGAGAGAGAGAGATACGATTTCAGCAGTTAAAGATGTTCTTTTCCAAACAGAATGAACTCTAACACATCCTTCACACTGCGAGCCTGTCAAGTTGTAGTAGAGAGATAGGTGATCAGGCATTCAGAGGTGCTTGTCTTGTAACAGCAGAGCAGAGGCTGTTGTACTGGTGTCAAATGAAACGAAAAGATGGTTGGACTTTGCAGGGGCTATCTTCTCCAGATAAAAGGCCAGTGACCTTTTCACATCAAGCCAGGGGAGAAGGGTCTGGTTAAGGGTGGTATGCAAAAGTGTTGGCAAGAGGGCTGGTTCATTAAGGCTGAACTCCTTTCTCTCACCTTGGGGAAGTAATTTAAGATGTGTCTATCACATTGCTGTATCCTCACAGGAATGGTGGATTATTCCTTAAAAGCAGAGACACAAGGAAAAGCATTCTGAAATGATACTTTTCATTTAGAGAAAGTTGTTTTCCTTTGAGCCTTTGAATCTTTTGAAAAAGTGTTTTAATTTCACAATTAGCTGCCCATAAGAAGGGGTTAATAAAAAATGAAATGGAATAGTTTCAGTGGACTAGAAAATCTTGTACTGAGAAGAAATACTGGAAGCTATATTTTGATCTTTGTTTTCCTTTGGTTAGCTGAAATCCAAAGAATTAAAGAAAGTATTGTCATTTTCCTCCTCGTCCTCAATTCAGTCACAAGAGAAAAGACCTTGTTTACAATGTTGCTAGAGGAAACCCAGTTGATAAACTTCAGTTTTTGGTGTGGTACCCCACCAGGCACTGCTGGCTATAATCTTGTCAACCCTTCCTGATGTGTTAGAAGAGCTTGAATTACTTACAAAGAGAGTGCTTCTCTTCAACCATTTCAAACATCTTTCCTTTACTATCTTTCTACAGGTAGTTTGTCCATGAGGTAATAGGTATTTATTGATAAGTCTTTCCACTTGTGTGTGCTAAATTTGGTTTGTAGTATGAATAAAACATTGGGTGTTATAATGCAAAATAACTTTGTTCAATTTTTTTCCCAGTGGCAGCCGTGATTATTTCACTAGACTTGCATGGTGTGTGGGCAGGTGATTAGAATTTGCTAAGAGGTTGCATGTGTGTACCTGATGTAGTAGTATTACTTACACATGCAGTGGTAGAAAAGAACCACTCAACATCAGTTTCTCTCATGCTCTAGAAACGGCAGGTTATTATTGGGATCAGCTGGGGAAGGTAATATTATCTTAACACTCCAGTAAATTGTAGAAAAGAAAAGGAAAGGAGAAGGTAAGAGGCTTCAGGTAACTGTTGACATCTATCTGTGATGCGAACGGTGTATGTTTTCCAGGCTTGTGAAAAATCTTGTAAAAGGGAAGAACAAGCATGACAAGGGTCAGAAAGACAACAACAAAATAGGACTTTGCAGAAGATACATTAGTGTTTCTGATGACAAGGGAGAAGATTTTTGGTGCTATTTTTGTGTGTGTTTTTCAAGGAGCATATTAATGCAAGCAATGCTTTATTTTCAGTATTTTACAGACCAGCTATGGAAGCAACTGAATATACTCACTTGGAGAAATAGTAGAAGGCTCAGAGAAGACATCAGTCTGGGAGGATACTGGGATGCAGGTGCTTTTGGAAAGACTACAGCAGTAATAGTGCTTGAGTTAAACCAGTGCTGACTGACTAAAAGTCCCTGCCTTGTTTGTAGGAGAAAGTTAAGATCATCTTGTGTTTGTTTCTTCCCTGATGTGCAATGTCAAGAAAAAGTGTCAAGAGTCTTTTATGATGGTGCAGAAATACACAAGAGACTGATCACTTTTGAATTCCCCTACTACTTCCATAGTTTTTTTTGTTTTGATTTAATTCTTCTCATTCATCAGACTGTTTGGATGTGGTAGTTGAGTTGATGGAGGCGAATAGTAAAGTGGAGTGAAAATATTCGTATCAAAGAAGATGCTGAAAAGATGTGGAAATTGGGCCGAGTCAGGTTTCCATAGTTAGAATAAGAATCCCTCTAATAAACAAGCAGAAAATTGTTCTCATCTCTGGTGCCTGTGAGTCTGTTAAAGTAAAGTAGAACTGACAGACCTACTCAGAGTCTCTGTGTTTGAGTTAACAGTGGTGCCATTCAGACAACAGACAGAAACTCTTCTGCATACATATACGCACATATATTTTTGGAAAGAATTCCTCACTTTTGCAGAACCATTATTAGAAAAATACTCTTAAATAACAGTTTGTTAATGAAGTTGAAAATAACACAGCTATACCCATTTGCACTGCATATTGATTTAGCTCAAAACACTTCGGAATGGAAAGGGTTCTCGGGAAAGCTCTCCCATCCGGAGACACTGTGGTGAGGGTTGGCGGGCACCAATAAGGACAATTTGCTTGTTTGTTTGTGATGAGTGGTAAAGAGTTAAGTAAAACTTGAAAAGTGTTGGTTTGTGGCACTGCTGCTGTGCACTGTATTCTGGTTAAAATCTGTTACCACAGCTTTATCATCCGTGTAATCAGGTGTGATATTGGCTCTGCGTAGCCCCTCCTGCCTGCTTTCTCCCAGTTTACGCTGAGAGGAAGCAGACTAGTAGGAGAAAGAAAGGGAGCAGAAGCGTTTACTAGGTCTGAAGTGCTGTTAAAAGGGACATCTATGGGCCTCTTACTTTATACGGTTTCATTCTGTAAATGCCACTTGAATATTCCCTTTCATCTTTCTGACAGAAATATGACACAGTAATTCTTTGTGAAAATGTAGATGATACGCTGCAGTAGTTACAGTGAGTTAGGATTAAGTGGCAAATGCCTACTCTTAAAGACTTAATTAAAGACACAATAGCTCTGGGAGGTCATTATTGTAATTACAGTGCTGCCTACATTGTTGTAGCCAAGTACATGGTTGTAGTATCATGTTATCTCTACATAGCGTCCCAGTTTGATGAGGCAGCTATTGTATACATTCCATATACTATCATTTGCACAAGCCTTTTGCTAGTTCATTTAAGCTTGAAAATCTGATTTGGGGCTCAGTTTACTCTTACCAGTTTTATATAGGTACAATTCTATTAACCTAAGTGTGACCACTTTAGATTTTTTTTTTACCCCCATGTGCTGGAGGAAAATTAGGCTTTCTGGCTTTGATTAAAATCTGTAGAAATTAAGGAAAGGGCCGAAACATGATATTTCTCTTAATGCTCAGTGTGTGTGTATGTAAAGAGATTAAGAAGAAATAATCATTCTCATCCTGGCTTAATCAACAGATAATTTGAAGAGCAGATCCACAACTGAGGAAACCAGAGGATCTGTGTAAATTTCATTCTTGAAATTAAAGAATGTCAAGGTATCGCAACACCATGTTCAGCAGTGTATTTGAAGGATGTTCAACATACTCATCTTTCCTAGAGGCATGATTTTTCTCTACAGTAGCTTTTCAGTGTTTTGTCCAGTCTTATTTTAAAAGCTTCAAGCAGTATGACTATCACTGCTTACTGTGAGAGGGAACTCCACAGCTGACTAATCTCATGCCTGGAAGTATTTTGATCTGAGTATTTGGAAAGGGGATTACAGTACTAGTAAACAAAGCAAGGTTAAAGATAGTGTGGGGACAGTAGTCTGAGTATAGTCAGGGCAAGACAGACTGCAGAGAGCTCTATCTGCCAACAGTAGGCCTGGGTGGACGTGCTGAAAAGCTAGCTTTTGTTACTTGTGTTTGCTGGGTGAAATCCAATGTGAGCTTGGGCCATGGTGGAAAGGAGTTGGAATTCTTTCATTGAGATGTCCTCTCTGAGAGGACTGAAAAAAGAGAGATGAAACCAGGTATCCAGCCTTTCAGTAGTCTTCTATAAATGCTGGTGTTTAAAGCAATTTTTTTGATCTTTGAGTATTCAAGCAGGCCCTGCAAAATGGATCATGGTTAACAGGAGAGGTGGAGGCACCCCAGAAGACTCCGATGACTTTGTTTTGGGAGGTGGGAGGCAGAACTTCAGATCACCTTATGTGAAGGAAGCTATTTGAACACTCCCAACATGTTGCAGTATTCCGTCTTCGAAGTTAGTGAGTAAGAATGGGTCACAACTCTTTCCTTCCTTGGCTTATATTGCAAGTGCCCCAAAACAAAAGCTCTTTTTGCATTGTAAGCTTGGGGTGGTTTTTGCCTTATTTCAGCTATCTTAAAAATGGGGTTTGTTGAGAATAAATCACACACAGATTTATATTTATCCATTTTATCCATTTGCAACCTGTTGTAGTCTTATTATTTTAACTTCAGTGTGGATGTGGCTTTAATTTTTGTTAATTCTCCCTGAGGGCATCCTAAATGCTGTATTGCCGCACACCAAGTCTAGCTTCCATGTGCTTCATCAACACAATCCTCTTTGACCGGCTCAGAGGAGAGTACTGAAATCTCCAGTCTGCTCGATGCTTGTTAACACTGTTCCTCTCAGCTGCCCATGGCTATTACCTCAGTAAGTGTAATAACAAGTTCTTTGTCTCTGGGATTTCTAGCCTTTAAGATAAGTGGGTTTTTAGGAGTTTCCCAGTTGCCTGTCCAAGCTGAAGGCATGCCGTTTTCCATCTTTCTTCAAGACAGCCTCCTTAGTTCCCTGATCACTTCCGTTCCTCCTTTTAATTAATAACTATCCTCATAATATCACACCCACAATTAAAGTAATGATCCTGAATCTGAGCTACGTAATGTGAGGATTATCAGCTTTGCACTCTCTGCTGGGATATTGTCTGCTACAAAATAATTGGCTTGGCTTATGTGCATGCAATAATACTGCCTTTCAAACTCTGTGCTATCTATTGCTTTTCTTCGGATGGTCTTCTCAATATCAGTATTTCTTGGGTTTCTTCTCTCTGCACTGCAGGTCACTTTTAGATTATGTTCCCTGCAAAGTCTTCAGCCTTTCCTTGTCAAGGGGTAACAAGGTTTCTGACAAAGATCTGCAATGAGGAAGACATAAAATAAACATTTGCTTTTCCAGGAGATTTTCAATGCACTGGACTGTGTTACTATACTGGAAATAACTCTTTCTATAACATCTTTTTTTCCTGTGTTTGTTTATTTCAGGGGTAGATCTGTTCCTCAGTAAAAGTGTGGAGGTACTAAATTCTTGTGGAAGACAGGTTTGTTAGGGCTTGAAATAATAACATCCATCAAAGGAGGGGCAGCTGAGAGAATTGTACATTCATCTAATCAGCCCAGCTGAATCTGGTGCTGAGCTCTGTATACCTGAATTCATGAGTAATTTCTAGCTGTGGTGTCCATTCCAGACATACCAATTTTAATGAGACTGCCCTGTAATTGAATTAAAGTTACGTGCCAGTGATGCTAGGAAAGCTGACCCTGCATGCTCTGGTAGGAGGCTGGCAGAGAAAATTTGATGTTGCTTTCCCAGATTTTTTTTTTCTCCCTCCTTATTTTTTTCTCCTGTCTTCTGTGTGACAAGAAAGTGAAAAGACAGGTATTCTGAGCTTAAATGAAAACTGATGAGGTCCTTCTCATACCTGTAGTTTATTATTACCCCTGACAATTAGACTATTAATATTACTGGGCTACACTAAAATTAAGTAATGTGCTTAAGAGTACAATTTATTCATTCAGAGAACAGTCAAGGCAAGGGGAGCAGCAATTGCATCCCTCTACTAAGTTTCTACTCTTATGTGGAGTGATCATTTTAAAGGAAATTCTCAAGCTACATGGGCTTTCAGATGACAATATCTCTTGGCAGTGCTGTCAGGATCTGTAAGGCTGATCTGGCTGCAAGCTGGCAAGGAGATCAACGTGAGAGGAGGTGACCATTGGCAATGGTGTTTAATTTAAGCCTGGGAAATATTGCTTACTGCCAATGCTTGGAGCTGGGAAACTTGTGGAATAGATCAGATCTTTTTCCCAAGTTACTTTTATTTGAAGTCTCTCTCCCCCACTCCATCTCGTTCTCTCTTTTTTTCTTCAATGAAACTCTTCCAAGGTTTTTCAACCTCTAAAAATTGGGGAGGATGGGATCGCTTTATTTTCCCTATTAGTTGTTGGAGGCAAAAATGATGAAGGAGGAGGGGAAAAAAAAAGGAACACAGGCTAGAAGATGAAAATAATAGCTTTTTTAATAAGGAAAGTGCTGTCCCAAATCCCCATTAAACATGTGTTTTTCATGGATAGGTATTTCTTTAAGGAAAACAAAAGATTATTCATTGAAAAAAGATTAAGTTGGGAGAGGACTGAGCAGCTCTAATTGAGTGCTCCACTTGATAGCTGCCATATGTTTGGGAGAATGAAGTACACTCTCCTTGTTGGCCAGGACAGCCTCCCTGATGCTAGCCAAAATCTAATGGGGCTACTGTTGTCTCTTGCTATTTTCATAACCAGAGAATGGGAATAGACTGAAAGGGCACACCTGACTTCCAAATAACTGTGTGTACTAAATATATACAAACATATAAACACTAATGACATAGATATGGCTATCACGGTTGGCTTCTAGCAGTTTTTTGAAATGTCGGGTGAGTGCTACTAGATCTAAAGGCTGCGGCAGAGGATATTCCATTTCTGTTCTTTATAGTGAGTCCAGTTGTAAGTATGTGGTAGGTATTTCTCATTTCTGCCAGGAGTCATTCTGTTGGACATAGTGCTTTTACACTCTTTCAAAACTTAAAGCGCTCTCTGTTCTTATGCTAACACTGTATAAAAGTCAGGACAGACCTTATCACTTGCTATGCTCTGTGGTGCTTTGTACATCACATTGCATTATTCCACTTGGCAGAATAGGCAAGTTCATTAGAAAAGAAGAATGAATATTTAGCTGGTGGTATGCCCACACTAGAATTTTTTTTATTATTCAGATATTGCCCTGAAACGTAGTCTTTGCAGACTGTCTAGGTCTAAATTCTGTTTGTCGCTATTCAACCTGTTTGACTTCAAAGTTTGCTGTATTCTGGGTTGGTTTGTGGGTTGCATAACACAGAAACCACAGGTTGCATTGAGGAAACATATTTGTGTCTTTGATATTTGTAAGGCAGAAAATGTGTCTTTGGAAATATTTTTTTGGTTTTTTTTAGAGATACGCCCACTTTACAGAATCCTTTCCAAGTAAATAGACTGGAAATTTACAATGGCTTGAACACATCCAAGATCCAGCTTTCTTTGAAGCAATAGTGAGACTGATTAAAAGATTTTTTCAGTGCTAAAAATATAGGCATTATTGCCTGAATTCAATGAACAAAGCTAATTGAGAACCTCATATGTGTATCAGATGCTAGAGGGGAACAAAGTTGACATTCCCACAGAAAAGAGCTCCAAGGAGATCTCGGAAGTATTGCCAAATGCCAGGCTCCTTTGCAGAAAGCATCCACTCTGCCTCATGAATCCAGAGTATAAAATTTGGATACAGAAACACTTGTCTCATTTTATGACAAGAATCCCAAGTTTCTTGTACAGTATTTACTCAAGTCGATGGCCTTTGAATTCAAAGTGCCATTGTGTGTTTGTATTCCTTCTGTATACTCTGGCTCTCTAGCTTCACGTAAAGTCTTCCAGGGAGAGTGAGAATCTGAATTTCTGCAGAAATTAATTTCAGAGGAAGTTAGTCCTCTCCTCCAAATCCCTCACCAGTGTCTGCTCCCCCTTAATGCAACTCACAGTTGCTCGTATTGCTGAAATCTAATCTACAATGTTAAAAATAAATATGTTAATTGTTGTTAATAAATTCTAAAGTATAATGTTAATACCACAAATCACTATTGTTAATGCCATTAGTGCACATTAGAGTGCTATGAAATTCCGGATAGGCAAAATGAGGAGCTTCCCATGCAAATAAAGGCAATTGCAGCTGGACCATTATGTTGCCAAAACAAGAGATGCAAAATAGATATCATTGGATAGATCTTCACTTCTTCCTTTATTGGGTGATTTTTTTTGTTTTTGTCTTCCTCATCTGTAAACTCATATAAGCATGTTCGTCATGTAAGCGTGTTTATCTGCCAAACCATTCCACAGTGGCCCAGATGGGGCTGTGTCAGCTGCTTCACTCTCTCATTCAAACTCTCCTCCTTTTATACTGCTATTTCCACTGCCTTTTCTGTGGCTGGGTGTCACAGTCCTCAGTGCTCTGGCTACAAGGTGAGTTGTTCTGTCTGTAGAAGCAGTAGCAAGTTCAGTTTATCCCTTCCTGCCTTTGGCTCCACGGTGTTTGCGGACTTAGTACAAATAGTTTTGCTTTTAACTTGTTTCATTGCTTCTCCTTATGTCACCTCCTTATTATTTCTCCGGTGCCTGTCATGCCATTTTCATCAGAAGGATGTTTCTCTCGGCCAGGCTAGCCTTTGGACTCCTCAGTTGTAAGAGGTATGTCTAGCTCAGCACTCGTGACTGTACCAGGCAGCAGGTTTGGGTTAAAGAAAAGGTTTTCCATCAGTTCAAATTCATTGGGATTTCTCTCTGCGTGTGGGTTTTTTTTTTTTCTTCTTCTTTATCCTCTCAATTATTCCTATGTAAACACACACTTTCGTTTGCTTCACATTCAGTGTGGTGGTATCTTAAACTTCTTAATTTAACCTTCTATTTCCAGGTAGCAAACTCTGTATTACGGCACTCACCTAGGGATGCAGGCTACTCTTGATCTCTGCACTCTTTCTGTAGCTCATTGTAGATCTAGGCTTTCTCTGGTAAAGGGTGAAAGTGCTCTAGTGTTGGAGAATGTTTTGTTGGGGTGTGCAGTTGTGGGTAAATATCTGTTATGTGTGCAGGACTCTCTGACCCAGTTATATCTTTTTTAGTGCCATTTTCCTATGGAAACACAGAATTTTTAAACATGGAATCTTTGGAGAAAAGCTACTTTGTGCTTGATATATCTTCTCTACCCTTTGTTATTTTCTGTCAAAATAAATGCAAAGACTATTGGACAGTCAATTTTCACAGAGGATGCCACATAAAATAACATTGTAGTATATGGTAAAATAAAAGAAAACGCCCAGATTTTGCTGATTCCACCCACCAGTCTGGCCAAATGCTTGTTATCAGACTTTTCCAACTATGCCAAAAATCACCCTGCATCTGAAGAGCCTTTTCTAAAAGTTCAGGATATCCCAATTTACCCGTCAGTGCTAAATGAGGGGGTTTAATGAATTTCAACACAAAAATTCCTAGGGTGGTTGTACTAACAGCAAGTTGCATTAAAAGGACTATTTTCGTCTACAGGGATTTCAGTAAAGAGACAATGTTTATTTTTTCAGTGGAAAATTGATTGTAACTAAGAGGATACTTGGCTTGAAAGTGGGGAATTATCATATCATATGATTAAATGAAAGCTTACCTTGTTATAAGGTAACGAGACATATCCCAATAGAATCGAGACAATGTTTGATTAAGCCAGATTTTCCTACTTTATATTCAAGGAACAAATTAAAGAATAATTGAGATCCTTTTCAGATCCTTTATAAGCTGAATATATAAAGCTGCAGCTCCAGGTGGCAAAGCAATTAGCTGATGAATAAAATCAACCACACTGTCATTCGTCAGATGTTTAAATTCTATAAGCCAGATAAATTAATGTGTTCCTTAAGCCAAATAAACGGTCACGCTCTTCATGTTACCACTGAATTCCCCTGGGAATGGGCCTGGGAACATGCTGATAGAAAACCTAAGAACTGTCTCATCAGAAGGGTCATAATTAAGTTGCCTGGTTTTGCATGTCTAAAATAAATGTTCCTTTTCATTGAAAAGATGACTGTAATGATGTGCTATGCTTTATCAAATGGGAGGATAACAATTTGAATCAGAGGTCTGTAGAAGCCTACATGTTACATGTTACATGCCTCTCACTGGAGATGGGATTTTGGCCTTTGAGCTTCTGGTTAAGAGCTGGGAACAGCACGATCCATAGCACAGTTTAATTTGCTTGTGCTAGTGCTCAGTTTGGCTTTATAGGTAATATTGGGGCAATTGAATGACACTTACTAACCTGAAAGGACCTATTTATCTATCAGCAGCTGAACTGGAACTATGTTTTTTAACTTTAGCCTTTTTGTGGTTGAGTTTAGATAGTGTAAAATGTATTTCTCCTTATACTGATGAGTCTATCTGAAATGGTAATGTGGCTGCTCAGGTTGTGTGATTGTCAAAGTCCAGCCAACAGAGGCATGGCCTGAGCCCCATTTAAAGTTCTTAATACTTTAAAAAGTTGGCTGGCAGAAATTATCTCTTTCCATACAGACCTGCTGCTGTAAGTGATTTTGCAAGTGTTTAGGTCTTTATAGCTTTGCTAACAGGAAAATGATGGACTTTACTATTTGTGATGAGCCCACAGACAGAGGAGATGTAAACTCTGGATTATTATGGTGTTTGTTTGCTGAGGGAAGAAGGATATGAACAAACAAACTGCAACTCAACTTTCTTACAACTCAGTGGCTTCATATTTGGCTGCGTCTTTGGGATGGAACTTGCCAGCTGGACTCATGTGTGTTAATACTCTTCAGAGATCTTTACCCTTTTCTTTTTTTATTTGCTACTGATGTTGTGTTAATCTCATCTTGGGCACTTAATGCACTTCATTAAAAACCTTGGGGTAAATTCTTCAGGTGATTAGTGACACAAGTACCATTAAATGTGTGATAGTTGGGTAAGAGTAGTCTTGCACTGCAAAGTTACTCACCTGTAGTGAAATGAAAAATACTCTTTGTAGTGGTAATTCATTATTGGTGTATGTTCTAACTTAGTGCCAGAATGCTTGATATCTGATTTGAGACATGAACTGATGTATGTTTGCTTTCCCCTAGTATTTTACAACTGCTAGCTGGTTTATAACTAACAGTGAATACTGCTGCTCCTTAAAAACTCTTGCTTATTTTCTTTTTTAAAAAAATAAAACAAACTGTAAAGAAAGAATGGTCTGAAATGGGATACACATTCTGTTCTAGATGCTTGATTTTTGCTCAAGTAATGATTATTACAACTGAATGTATTCCTCTTTTTCTGTATGATTACCTGAGTTGGTTTCTGAATGCATTTGATTTTCAG